>NC_057805.1:87671266-88336208 GCF_018294505.1 Triticum aestivum
ATGTGGTGATGAATAATGCAAAATTTTATTAACTTTGATACCATGCTATACATAGTGGTTTAAATAACTTGTGTTTCTTATACTGGAAAGTAATTCAGAATTTGTTTCTGTTTCAATTAGAGTACTGATGCAGACAAGGATTGTGTGGTTATACATGTCACTCGCTATGAGGCGGATGACCTGAATATACGCACTGGGAAAACAGAGTTTTTAGGCTGTTGGATCCTGGAAGCCATTTGCGCTTATACGAATGAAGAGTTGTATTCCAGCCTCGCTGTTGTCAGGCATGTTGTCCAGGGTGTACTGAAGCACAAGAAGTTCAAAGCTACTCCTTCGTTTGTGAGGCATACTGTTCTTGTCAAGCTTACGCAGGAAGATGACGTGGCATGCCTCCACAAACAAGTTTATGAGTGGCAAGGCCACAAGGTTGTCTTCATGAAGGTTCACAGGATTGAGCTGCTACCAGACGTCCGCGATGATGTTCATGGCAAGGTTTGTCTTGTGTCCAGCCCAAATTAGATCGAGGCATGAAATACTTGCCCCAGCTAGTGTTTAATAGTAGTTTGGATTCTGTCTAATTATCCGAACCTTGCCTGTTATCGAACCCTCTGGGGCTAGTACTCTGTTTGAATCCGTCTATGGAAACTGCTGCTACTTTTGTGTGCCCGTGAATCATCATAATTGTTGTCGAAACAGATGCGTCCTCACTAGTTTTATCATACGAGCAGTGTGTGTTTTGATGAAATAGAGTACTCGGTTGAGAACTGTGCGCCGACGTATACATAAGTACTTGTAAACACTGTTGGTGCTACCCCACTTGTAAGCAGTTGTGCAAAACACGACACATTGGCTCAGCTCGCTTCAACACTAGGCTATCGACCAGCTAACAATCAACAATCTGTTGTCTGACATATAAGCAACTATGTATCTTGTTACAGTGGTTCATGCAGTTAACTAAGGCCACAATGTAAATTCCAAACGTTCACACGCTAGTCCAGCGTTCATGTGGAACACTCACATTAAACTCGGCTTCATAAAAAACTTGAAAAGCATAAGTTAAGCAATTTTATACATCTCAATGATTCATAGAACATAACAAACATATACTAGTTCCCAGCAAAAGACAAAGTTGTGAGAAGGTTTGCAAATCAGGAAAAAACAAGCAAGGCTTCTCTGAGCAAAGGGCCTCCCGGCACGCTTAAATTTCCTGGAGTTCACTCTGGTTTTTTCTTGTTGCCACCATCCAGGGTTAGGTTCTCTCATTCCAGAATAACCAATTATAATTGTGTTCTCAGCTGGAATGCTGAACTGAACCATGTAGTGTACTAACCAGCTGAAATTCTTGTGCATTCCACTAAATTTAAGCACCGCTATTTGCAGAAATAAGCAGACCATAATGCCGCTTGTCCGCGCACCTGTCCAAAAAACCGCCGTGCAGCCGTGCCAGCTAGTCCTCGGTCCCTGGATGAACTGGTGGAAAGTGCATTCCGGACTAGGATGCAGTTGTTTTTGCTCGTCCCTACACTGCAATCAGGAAGTAAAACGTACGAATCAACTTCTTTTATATTGCGTTGGTCATTCTACCTAGTAACTACCAATGTAGGAATACCTGGAAGACGGGTGGTTAGACGACGACAACGAGGGATAGCCATCTCATTTTGCGCAGTTCTACTAAAACTGAGGTGTGTGCTTTTGATTGCGCGGATAAAAACGATACGGAGACAGACATCCCGAAACGATATGGAGACAGACATCCCTGTTTGCGCAAATATGAAATACGGTTATTTAAACAGTGACAGATATTTGCAGTGGCGTATGATTAATAGTAGCATCTATTGTGTTATAATTGGCACTAGATTGATAGTATGAAAGTGTCCTTAAGTAAGTAGCATCACATCACATCAACACTGCCACTAGATTAACATGCAGAACAATAGCATTAGTACTACTATCATGAGAGTAGCACATGGTCAGTAAATGTGCAATCAAATTTGTGCAGTTCCACTAGGATGAAGCATTGTTAGCGGTGTGAGATTTAAGTGTAACTGCAAAAACACAATTCATGGGAAATAAAGCAAGACGGAAGCACTTCATAAAATGGTGGTGGCATTGCTTCAATTTATCGACGGCACTAGACCATTACTTATAGTGACATTAGGTGGCATTGCTTAATGCTTCTTGAGATTTTACATTAACGGTAGCGATATGGGCGTAGGGACAGCAGGGGCATAAAGTGGTGAGGTAGATGTGCTTGCCGAGAGCGGCAAACACTCAGGCAACATGTCTGCATTTGTCCCATTTTTTATCTCCTCGGCGACATTTTCCTATGTGAGCACAGGAAATCTAGACCTGCTCATTCTCATTTGCGTTGTCCCCCAACACCCGTCACTTTCTTTCCTTTTTCAACCAAGAGATAGGTCCACTTCCCCCCACCCTTCGCCATCCACCATGATTTCTTCGTCTTTTCAACCAAGAGACCGGTTGGGTAGCCAGTATCTACTACTTTCCCCCGTTTCCTCTTAGAACCAAGTCCTAGATTCATGCTACAGCTTTCCCACTTTCTTGCCTGTTTGAACCAACTCTTAGAGTCGACTGTATGAACTAGCTTTACCTCTAATAATAGTGAAAGTCTAGGTGGCTTTGGAACAGAGGACGGAAGTAGAAAAAGATCCACACGGAGCCAAGTGGGGAGCTGGGGCAGTAGAGCAAGGCAGGTTTCGAAGGAATATATACCTGAGGGTTGGCGGCATGTGGCAAAGACGGCATCGGGAGGACGCATCTTGGCCATAATACCGCAGGGAGGAAGAAGGGGTCGGAGGCCCTCCGGAGCCGGCGCTCTCTCGGAGAGACCGACACGACCGCCGATCGGTATGCGCGGGCAGCCGTTGGTCTCCTCCCTCGCCGCCGACGACAGCGTGAACGATGCACCTACACCCCTGCCCCGGTCGAGGTTGTCCGGTGGGATTTGTGACCAGCCTTGAGCTGAGATAGAGTGTGGCCGCCTATGTCTTGCTTAGATCTGCAGAGCATGAGAGAGTGAACGAGAGGAACCCTAGTAAAGCAAGTGCTAAGGCTCCTTCTTATATATATAGTGGAGTGATTTTGTTGTACCAGCTTCAAAAAAATGCGCTCCTACATGTACCTGCGAGTGGGTGGGAGAGAACTAGTGCGTGCGTGCACCGCTTCTCTTCGCGAGAGTACAATATACTATGCCCAAAGAACGTTCGCCACAAGAGTAATAGTATAAGTGTGTGACGTGTGAGCTAAAATTAAATGTGCGCGACGTCTTTTGTTTTTTAGAAGTTCTGAGGGTAGGGTGTGAAGAGCACATATGTGTGTGACATCTATCTGCAGATAGACGGTGGGTGCGAGAGGACTTGGGAGGGTGCGTGTGCGTGAGAGAGAGGGGGGCACGTATCAATGCAATGAATGTGTCCGTAAATCATTATCCGACAAACGTTCGCCACAAGCCTTTTCCCGACGAATGCCATAAGAACCGTTAGATCAGCATCCGACAGTGTCAGTTTTGCCATGTCATTTAACAGAACAACCACTCCTCCTACACACAAATCTTCCACGTGAGTGTTAGCAACTGTCGTATGCTCCCTCCGGTTCAAAATGCAGTGCATAGAGCTTTATTTAAAATTCGAACCTCGCAAACTTTTACCGAGCTTTCGTGTACCAAATTGCACATGTAGAATACCCTGTATATATCATTTCATTCATCTTCGAGAGGTAACTATAAAGATGGGGGAGGAGTCTACAAAGAAAGACCATCGTATCACCTGGAGCAATTTCAACCATCCTTTGGTGTGGAGGAATATCATAAGAACTCTATATGATATGATTTTATAGGATTTTTTCCTTTAGAGCCAATTGGTTCATAGGAATAGATTCATATACTCCACATTTCAAAGGAAATAAACATGATATCATTTCTATAGCTTTAGAGCCACTTGGTTCATATGAATGGATTCCTATACTCCCATATGAATGGATTCCTATACTCCCATAGGAAATAAACATTAGCGTAGATTCAATAGAAAAGTTCCTATGATATGAACCAAATTACATCTCTTTTCTAATCCCTCCTCATAGGAATTGAGATACATGGCATCTCTAGATTCAATAGAAAAGTTCCTATGATGTCAACCAAATGACATCTCTTTTCCAATCCCTACTCATAGGAATTGAGATACTCCATGTCATCTCTTTCCCTACAACTTCCATGTATACATCTTCTATTCCTAAATAGCTAGTACAACCCACTAGTAGCTTTTTTCCAAGACATGCAACTATGGCACAAGAACTATATAATGTGCGAATAACTTGAAAGATGGTCGCTGGATGAAGATAATCCGACAGTGCAGCGATGGCAAATCTGAGCACTACTGGCAGTTGGATATCATCAACATTCCACCAGATCTGCCACATGTACAATTTAGAAGACTCCATGGTTGAACTTAAGCATAATGCACAAACCTCAAAACACAAGCACTTCTCCTTTGTTCTAGAATCTTCCGTATCATAATTGATTTTTTTCTAAATGAATTGCCATTATTTGTTTTTTACTTTATGCTTTCCAATGCACAACCCCATGAATCTTAACATTTTTATAGAACTAATTGATTTTGAATGAGATGAACTATAAGAACTAAACAAACATCTACATCATGCATATATGACTCAAAGCTTTACATGCAATAGTGTGTATTTATTCATAATTTGGTTCCGAAATCTCATGTGTTCAATGCATGTGTACCTTACTAGTTTTCAGTAGAGTAGCAAATTTCACGCGGCCCCGGGTATAACAAAATGCAGGGCCCATGCATCATTGCCTTTCGGTCGAACCTACGTCCACAATTTTTTGTACGTACTATATCTCCACTGGTCCCCGAACCCAAAATGCTGCCTCGTTCCCCTAAAACCAAGCGGCCCACACATATTTAAGGCGTCGACTCGAACTCAATCCCTCTCCCATTTACTACGACGTGGCCCCGCACGCCCTAGTAGTACTCCTACAAACACTACCGCCGCACGCATCATCGGTTTTCTTCAAGAGGACGAGGGAGAAGCCGATTTGTAGTGGAGGCGCTTTAAAAAAAAGATCTGTAGTGGAGACCCCTACCCTAGGGTGCCCTAGGTAGCTGCCGCATGCATCATTGGTTTTCTCTTTTCTTTATGCTCTTGCGCCCTAGAGTGAAATGATGGTTGCTTCGTCCGTCCAGCTTAATGCGGGAAAGGTGGGGCTTTGTGATTTGACCCCTCATCGCTCATTTTCAACTACTGCGGCGCTACGACCGGGGTGCCTCCAATTCCAACCGCTGCTCCGGACTGTAATTTGCTGCATCCCACGTGGAACAAGACGGTGGATGAGCCACATGTCGGCCAAAGGGGTCCTGTTAAGTGTGTCGCCATTTCGTGTGTGGACTGACCTTGCTTGAGTCGCTACGCCAACACGACAGGTGCAGCCTACCACTTGGTTTTGCTCCTTGGTGAATCCCGACTATATTGATCTAAAAAGATACGTTCTAAACTACCCTCTCCGTCTCGTTTTTTAGACGTCTCGGTTTATAGGGCGTGCACGTAGTTCTAGGTCATCCATTTGACTAACTAAATCTGAGTTACTATGTCACAAAAAGTATATCATTGGATTATTAAGCGAATGTAGTTTCTAAACATATACTGTTCATCACATATATAGCCAGTTAAATTCTCAACCTAGAATGACGTGCATGCCATTTAAACCGATACGGAGGAAGTATAGTAGTAAAAATGAGGTGATTTTACCGAGCGATCAGCGGGGGAGCATGGCTTGTCATGCGGTCCCACGTGTCATGATGTACCAAGGCGATGCGCGTGTCCCTCTTGAGGCAGAAGCAATACTACGTGGTTTGAGATGATGGCGAACCGAAGTGTGAAATAATGGTTGCTTCGTCCGTCTGGGAAGGTGCGACATTGTGATTTGACGTCTCATTGCTCATTACTACTACTACTGGGGTGGTACGACTGGGGTGCGTCCCCTCTGCTGTTCTGCACTGTTGTTTGGTGCTTGACACGTCGACCCGGTTGCTATCTGTCCCACATGTCGGTGACAGGAAGTACAGAATTCATGAAAGCGAGCGTCGACGGAGGAGTACAAGACACAGCTTGGGTTTTTGCTGCTTCGCGCGATCCATCGATACAAACCCAGAGTAAAAAAGGCGAGGGCGGGTCTTTTCCCGCATGGCTGGCAGGGGAGTTTGGCATAGTCTGTTCGAGGCAAGGAGGCAGGAAGGGAAACAAGCAAATAAAGGTTGAGCGACTTAGTTTTGGGAAAATATGATTTCACGGAGTACGTACCCACTAGGGTTTATAGGGCTCATCTAAAAAAATTCGTTTTTCCGTTTTATAAGTCTCAATTCTACTACTAGTAGTAGTACCATCACATGTTGGATTTCGAGGTGCGTTAGATCACCCAATGCAAGCAGTGTCAAGAGAAAACTCACCAATAAATGTAGAAGTTCGTGGAAATTTAGTGGTCATTCATGCATTCATTCTAATTAATGCCTCGGTAAACATAACTTCTTGAGAAAAAAGAGCGTACTAATTACTTGTGCAAACTAGGAGTACGAAATTAATTCGACCACTCACCGTCTACCTTGGTTGGAGAGATTTTGAAATTGAGCCATAAACTGGAAAGGAGGGAGTAGTAACTTTTGTCTCGATTACTATTTGTGGCCTTGTATAGATGCAAAATGTATTTTTTATAGTGGCCTTGTATAAGTAAATGGAGCGAGTACTAGAGGACATATATATTCCAAACAATATGAAAATCTCTCTAACCAAAGTAGTAGGGACGAGGAGTAAACGGAGGGAGTAGTAAAATTTTCTCCTCGTCCTGCGGCCACCGCGTGCGTGGGCGAGGGAGCGGGCGTAAGGCATACAGTACTACTACTAGTAAGCAAGCTTCACGTCATCCTGCGAGCCACCGCGCCCGTGGGCGGGGGAGACGGCGTACTAAGCAAGCTTCTCCTCGTTCTGCAAGTTGATGGTACACATCAAAAGTACTCCAGAGTATAGAGCCTTGCCTCTAAGGTAGGCCCCACATGGTTTGCCTCTTTTTTAACATAACGCGTCAGGTCGCAATTTGTTTGTTCACCCGTGGTAGACGATCCTCCCTCCACCAAGTGGACAACCAGTACACGGTCAAATTACCACGTGGGCTGCCTTTTCGTACAGAAATGAGCTCCACCATGTACCCGCGCGGGTGTGGTTGGGAAAGAGACGGGAGTACGTGCGCCGTGCGTGCACCTCTTCTCTTCGTGCACATCCCCCACCTACGTGGGTGTGTGTGAGAGATACAAACCTAGACAAATTGCTTGTGCGGAATAACTACTCTTCGTAAGGAGGGGATAGGGGAGCGGCGGAGGTGTGCAATTCTTGGCCGGCGTTTGGCCTCGTTTAAATAGGAGATTCAATAGACGACGGACGGGAGGAGCTCGGCCGGCGTTGCATTTAATGCCGGCCCGGTCATGAACGGACGTGTGTCTAGAGTGGGTTTCTCGGCTTCCACACGGGCGGGTTTCATGGAGGCGTTTGAATGCGGCAAGGAGGCGTGTTCAGTCGGGCGTGCAGCGAGTGGTGCTCTCGACTCTGACGTAGGACACCGCGCCGTTCTTCCACTGACGTGTGGGATCTTTGGGTACATGGCCTGCATGTCAGTGACCCAACGCAGGCAGTGCACAGCAGAGGAACCTTTGGTGGGCCAGGGCGGTCAAAAGCGGGCATTTCATAAACCGATGATTGTTCATTGAGTGTGACATCATCCTTTTCATGTAGATAAGCCTACTATGTTGATAGCCCGTTCGATACGTTGTGATTCATAAAGACCGCTGCAAGCATCAATGTTCTGCTTATCACAGATAAGATTGATTAATACCCGTAACAATCCATGTCCTTAACAAAGGGTGCATGCACGTATAGGTTGAGCGTGTGTCTTGCGTCGTGTGCTGTGTGCATGAAGGCGTGCGAGTGTTGCGTGCGTGCAAGGGTACGTTTTAGTGTTGCATGCATGTGTGCATACGTGCGTGTGTTCATGAGTGCATGTGTACGTGTCAGTGTTGCATGCCTGCATGTGTGCGTGTGTTCCTTATGTGTATGTGTCAGTGTTGCACGCCTGCATGCGTGCGTGTCTTACGTGCGTGCATGTGTACGTGCAGGGTGAGGCTACACGTCAGTCGACTGACTTTTTCATCTCTGGTAATTAGATTTTCCAGCCATTGGATACGAAATCAAGGGCCTGCAGTTTATCATCAAACTCCACCCCCCTGAGCCGCCAGCCACCATCGGCCGAACCGCCGGCCCCCACCGCCCGCGGTCGGCCCGTGCCGCGACGCCGCCCCGCCCGCCCCGAAACCACTCCCCACCGCCGGTCCGCCACCGCACCGACCATCCCTCTAGGCCCCCCACGCCGATCTTTTTCTCCGGCGATCCCCACCCCACCGCCCAATCAACGTGCCTCCCCCCCGACCGCCGGCGACTGCCAACTAGAGGTCTCACGACTTCGAGTACCCACCGACCACTAATTTATTACCATTTATGTCCTTCATATACGCGCTGACGGGTGGGCCCTATGGTAATGTGTGCTGCTGAATGTGGACCGTTTGACTGGTCAATTGATCGTGTCATCAACAAATTATGGAGCTGTATGGTGAGCCAGTGACCGTATGATCACCCTAAAATGTATTTTATTAACACAGTACAGACTCAAACTACCATTTCTTTCTTTCATATACGGGCTGACAGGTGGGCTCCACGGTTACGCGCCCCGATGGTGCAACACTAGTTGCGCCACGTGGAACGTTTGACTGGTCAATTGATTGTGTCATCAACAAAATACAGAGTTGTACGGGTGAGCCAGTGATCGTATAATCATGACATGTATTTTTTTAACACGGTACAGATGCAAGGGCTCATATATACGCGCAAGCACTCACCGCTATAAGCGCACGCACGCACACCCTACCCCTATGAGCACCTTCGAGAGAGTGAGCCAGCATATGATCTTGAGATTTTACGAAGTCACCATAGGTGCCTCATAGTCGAGTGGAACGCCTCCTCCCACTGAACGCACATCGCCGAAAAATACTGAAATTAACCCAGGATAAATGCGAGCACCGGGACTTTAACCCTGGTGGGCTCGAGAAACCACTGTCCTCCTAACCATCCAACCACATGTTGGTTAGCATGACATAATGTATGTGGTGACCGTGATGAGCTTATTCTGAAGTCCAATGACCATATCGTGCTTTCGCTTCAAATACAATGACCGTAAGTGTCGTCAACAAAATACGGAGCACACATCAAATGCAAAGTCTGTCAGTGTCATCAAGAAAATACGGAGACGTATCGTGAGCTAGATACCGTATGATCACCATGAGAATGTATACGGTGACCGTAATGAGCATATTCTGAACTCCAGTGACCGTATAGTGCTTTAGCTTGAAATACAGTGACCGTCATGCGTGAATGTGTCGTGGGCATGCATACTTTTAGAGGGCCGAGAGATAGTTTGTGTGCGTACGTGAAAGTGGTGTAGAAAGAGGGGATGTCCGGTGGAGACAAGCAGAGATATGCCCTTCGTTTCTCTTTCCCGTGACCAATATTTTAGGAGAATATATAAACATTCACAATGCAGAACAAATATTTTTGGATGCACCATGCAATTAACTTTCATGTATAACATTGTACTATTGTATATGCTTATTTTCTTAGTGGCCGATTGCGTGTGTGGTGTGGTGGGCACATCATTTCTAGTTGTAGTGGGTCAACATGAGGACTGATGGGTCGGTTCCATCCTACGCCACATAGGTTGGATCGAGACGCGTTATACGAAGACCCATGTGGAGGACTCGGCGTACAACACAAAGCTAGCTACCAGAGTCGCGGAGGACTCTATCCCCACTGGTGATAAGCCGACTATATATGATTTGTAACCCTAGGCCCCCAGTATGTTATAGAAGCTTGGAGGCTAGTTCGTCGATAGTATACACACACGCACAATGCCTGGTATTCACGTGTACTTTGTACACACCCCTATCACTAATATACAGTACCAGGAGTAGGCTTTTTCCTCAACTGCAAGGGTCCGAACTAGGGTAAAACTTTGCCTCGTATTACCATCCAGCCTAACAGTCAGGGACATCCTACCGAATGATATGATGGAATCATATCTGCCAACTACTAAGAGAGAGGTGTGTCTGGGGGGGGCAATGTGTGCGAGAGAGGCCTAAAGATAATGTGTGTGCGTGAGACACATAGGCACATATATATATGTGCATATAGAGGGCGAGTAGAGACCGTGCGTGTGTATATATGCATGTGAGAGAAATAGTGTTTTCCAACTGAGATTAGTGAAAAGAGTGGTACATAGTAGTCAGAAAGAGAGAGAGAGAGATACAGAGAGAGCATGTGCATGAGACTCCCCGACACCCCGAGAGAGATTGTGAGCATGTGTGAAAGAGAAATGCCGATGCATATAAAGTGTGTGCACTTATGTGGTAGATAGAGAGATATATAGCGCGTTTGTGAGAACGGGCCAAGGCATAGTGCATGTACGTGTAAAAGGCGGTTCTACGCATTAAATTAAAATATAAATGGCATTATTATTTTTGGATGAGATCATGAATTTTGCAAATTTTGTATGGACAAAAATCGGTCTATCAGACACCCATACTCTATTGAATTCTATCATGTGCATGTGTTTATTTCATATTATCGATCCATAAAGTGAGAGCGGTTTGAAATACAGGCAATGGATGCTTTTGCAATTCATATATAAACATTAATTAGTGCACTCCATGTTGTTAGTGTGAAGCACTTTATACATTTGTCACTTGCATGGATACATTCCAAATTGCTAGCTACGAAATAGAATACATGTCGAATTCAACATAAAGGGGGTTTCGAAGATTCAAATTCATAGGAAGTGCATTCATCTATTTGAACCCGAGATAATGCCATTTGTAAATCAGATGTAAAAGGGGGCATCAATCTTTGTTGTGCGTTTGAACATGCTATATATATTCATACGCATGTCTAACTTTTTTTTGCAACCAAGGAGATTGTATCTGGAACCATGCATGAACGGAGGTAAGTTGCATATTTTTTAATATATACTCGTGTACAATGTATATTCAAATGTACCACCTCCATTCTAAAATAATCGTAGCTTTAGGATTTTCAAGAGTAAAGATTTGTGAAGTTTGACAAATCCTGAATGTTCAATTCAAGAGAACCGAAAACGTTAATGCTTCTGCTCCCAAATATTGAACAAAGCGCCAAATAGGCCTCTGGTCACCCAAAACCCCACGAGACTAATGTTTGGTGGTAGGAAATTACTGTCCTGACTCTGGCCCGTGTAGCCTATCGGCCCGATGTCCAAAGGTGTAAACCGGGGTAGGTTTGTAACTTCACCAAGACGCCAGTCTCAACCGCCTCCGAGAGGCATTCATACGCCGTGGGCACCTAAACACCCATGCGCTCGGCCGAAATCTATCCCGCCCACATTTGGGACACCTGAGATTACTGTCCTACCCCCAACCCGCAATATGTCCGAAATTTTAGATGGGGGCAAAGTTTGTAACTTTCCCCATATTTCAAACAAGCGCGTGCCAAACCGAAACATTGTTCCCCCTTAGTTCCCCGCCTCCCTCTGTTTCCCCAATCATACTCCGTGGGCGCCAAAACGCCCTCTCCACTAGCTGCGAAACCCCAGCCTCCTCCGTCCTCCACCCCATTGCGCCCAGTCCACCGCCGCCCTCCTCCATCACGTCGGAGCCGGTACCCCGACGTCGTCGTCCAACGCAACCGCAACCGCAACACCCTCAAGGACTTAGCAGCTGAAGCCAAGGTAGAGTTGCCTCCACGATGCCGACGCCGACGTGCGCCGTACCACAACTACTCCGACCACGCCGTCCTGCGCCTCACTGCTGCCGCTCCACTGTCACAACCGTCCACCGCACCGGAGTTGTTCCCGCTACGCCGTCGTTTGCCGCCTCGGATCTGCTTCCCCGCCGCCGACAGGCGGCCACCGCACCACACTCAACAACTTGGCCATGGGTTCGTCCAAGGTTGCACTGTCCTCCACAACTTCTCGTTTCAGGCAAACCACAAGAAGATCGTTGGAAAAACAGAAGGAGGACACAACACTACCAGCAGAAAGAGGTACTCCTCTTCCCTTATTCATGCAAACCTTACGTCTCTGCTCACACCGTATTCATCCCACGAAAGAAACTAGTTGAGCGCTTCTTACTACATCTTCTTCGTGATACTAAATGCACAAGGTTTCCTCCCTTTACTATTTCACCTTTGCTAGAGGTCAGTAGCCCGCCTGGATTTCAATTCAGGGTCAGTCGAACCGCAATTAAAAGAAGCAGCACCCGCTTAGGCGCGCGGAGCACCTAGTCCGCCTATTCGCCGGGGAAGCGGCGCATTGGTGTCTATCATAGGGGTGTTGGGCGCAGGAGCTGCTTGCGCCTGATCTGGAGGTCGGCGGGGCTGGAATGGCTGGCTGGGGGGCGGTGCCAAGCACGAAGGTGCGGTGAGGTCGAGGGGAGGGCGCAGGCAGGGGACTGGGCTGGTGGTCGCTGCCGTTTCAAGGAAGATCGTCAACACTGACTGGCTGGAGGTAGCTGAAGGCGATCTGCCCGTTCTTTGTACATCGGACGGTGCAGAAAAAATGGACTGACCTATTTGTTTTCAGTCGAATGTTATTTTCATAGAATCATGTAGTAATTTAGTGTGCCATGCATGTTGTACAGCTATCATATGTCTCCCGTCATTTATTTCTCACCGACCTACTATCTGCTACCTTTACACTATACTAATTGTGTTCACACTTCACCCATACTCACACTATTGTTTTTTTATGCATGGGTATTTTAGACTCTGACACAGTGTTGATGAATGCTGAAAAGAAAAGACAGAAGTCACTCCAGTGTAATTCGAAGATAAGCACTAAGCTTTTCAGAGCTCTAAAGGATGCAGTGTCAGCAGTTGGAGACAGTAAACGTAGCTCTGCAGTTGATGATCTCAATTGCCACACACAACCATCCCAGGTGCTTGCTTTAACTTCGCGCTGTCAAATGTGGTTGCATGTTGCATATGGTGTCTAGCTTGTATTGCTTCCAATTTGGTTAAATTGCATCTGCTTACTTTACACATTATACCTTTGATAATGACATGCCTTCCTATTTTTGATACATATGACATGTGTCTATTAACCATGTTCGTACATCAATCTAATGCTCTTTTGTATCCCTCGTCAATCACTTATGATGAGACAGTCACCCAAGTGGGTTACTATGAGATGCCATACTCGTTTAAAGAGTGCAGTGTCATCCTCCCCACATGATTCTCAAGAAACAGCAAGGCTAAATGAACATAGTCAACATAGCTCTCTAGTTGATGACCGCAATTCCCCCACACCACCATCACAGGTGCTTGCTCTAACTTCGCAGTGTGATATGTGGTTGCATGTTGCATACAGTGTCTAGCTTGTAATGCTTCTAATTAGGGTAAATTGCATCTGCTTAGTTTACACATTATACCTGTGAATATGACATGCCTTCCTATTTTGGTACACACTACATCTATGTGTTAACCTTGTTCTTACATGAAACTACCTCTCTTCTGTATCCTGCATCAATCACTTACGATGGGTCACCTTTATTCGTTGCATATTGCATATTATTTCTAGTCTGTTGCCATGTATTGCTTCTAATTTGGTCAAATACATTTGTTAGGGCACCCTTTTAATTTGGCAGAGTGATATTGGTTTCATCTTTCATATGGTTTCTAGCTTGCATTGATTCTAACAAGTTCAAGCACCTTGTGCTTAGTTTACACTTTATACATCATACATGTCAATATGTCACGCCGTCCTATTTTTCATACATATTCCATCCTCCTATCATGCGGCTGCCTTACATGAAAGTAGTGTTCGTCAGTATCATGCATCAATGAGTTCTGAAGAGCAAATTTTATTCCTTTTTCTTGTGGGTTTGACTTGACCAGGCAAAATCAAGAAAGAGGAAGGAAAAGAGTAAGGAAGGCGATGATGGTGGTCCTCTGCAGCAACGTAAACGGAGCATCTGTGCCGATTCTCCTTGTGCTGATAGTGCATTACAAGGTCCAAGTCTCCGCTCCCCTACTCCACCATCCAAGGTGCTTGCTCTAACTTGGCAGTGTGATATCTGGTTGCATGTTGCATATGGTGTCTAGCTTGTATTGCTCCTAATTAGTGTAAAATGCATCTGCTTAGCTTACACATGATAAGTGTGAATATGACATGCTTTCCTGTTTTTGGTACATACTATATCTATCTATCACACCACGTTCTTACATGAAACTACTCTTCTTGTGTATCCTGCATCAGTCACTTATGATGGAACACCTTTAAGTTGGCAGTGTGATATTGGTTTGCATCTTGAATATGATTTCTAGCATGTATTGCTTCTAGTTTAGTGAACGCCACCTATGACGAGACAGTTTTAACTTGGCAGAGTGATATTGATTGCACCTTTCATATGGTGTCTAGTTTGAAGTGGTTCTAATTTGTTGAAGTGCCTTCTGCTTAGTTACCACATCATAGGTGTGAATATATCAAGTCGTCCATTTTTTCGTACATATTCCATCCTCGTATCATGACTTTGCCTTTCATCAGAGTAGTGTTTGTCAGTATCATGCATCAATGAGTTTTGAAGAGCAAATTATATTCCTTTTTCTTATGGGTTTGACTTGACAAGGCAAAATCAAGAAAGAGGAAGGAAAAGAGTAAGGAAGGCGATGATGGTGGTCCTCTGCAGCAACGTAAACAGAGCATCGGTACCGATTCTCCTTGTACTGATAGTGCATTACAAGGTCCAAGTCTCCGCTCCCCTACTCCACCATCCAAGGTGCTTGCTCTAACTTGGCAGTGTGATATCTGGTTGCATGTTGCATATGGTGTGTAGCTTGTTTTGCTCCTAATTAGTGTAAACTGCATCTGCTTAGCTTACACATGATACGTGTGAATATGACACGCTTTCCTGTTTTTGGTACATACTATATTTGTCTATCACACCATGTTCTTACATGAAACTACTCTTCTTGTGTATCCTGCATCAGTCACTTATGATGGAACACCTTTAAGTTGGCAGTGTGATATTGGTTTGCGTCTTGAATATGTTTTCTAGCATGTCTTGCTTCTAGTATGAACGCCGCCTATGACGAGACAGTTTTAACTTGGCAGAGTGATATTGATTGCACCTTTCATATGGTGTCTAGTTTGCAGTGCTTCTAATTTGTTGAAGTGCCTTTTGCTTAGTTACCACATCATAGGTGTGAATATGTCAAGCCGTCCATTTTTTGTACATATTCGATCCTCGTATCATGACTTTGCCTTTCATCAGAGTAGTGTTCGTCAGTATCATGCATGAATGAGTTCTGAATAGCGAATTATATTCCTTTTTCTTGTCGGTTTGACCTCACAATGCAAAATCAATAAAGCTGAAGGAAATTGGCAAGGCATTGGATGATGGTGGTCCTCCCGAGCAACTGAAATGTAGGTTCTCTACAGATTCTACTCCGCCATCCTCCCAACAAGATTTGCAAGACAACGCAAGGCTAGACAGTCAACGTAGCTGTGTAGACGATGAGCACATCTCCCCTACTCCACCATCACAGGTGCTTGCTCTAACTTGGCACTATTATATCTGGTTGCATGTTGCGTATGATGTCTAGCTTGTATTGCTTCTAACATTTTTGAATTGCATCTGTTTACTTTACACATAATGCCTGTGAATATGACACGTGTTCTTGTTCCTAGAACATACGTGTACATGATGAGCACATCTCCCCTACTCCACCATCACATGTGCTTGCTCTAACTTGGCACTATTATATGTGGTTGCATGTTGCGTATGATGTCTAGCTTGTATTCCTTCTAACTTTGTTGAATTGCATCTGCTTACTTTACACATAATGCCTGTGAATATGACACGTGTTCCTGTTTCTAGAACACAAGTGTACATGATGAGCACATCTCCCCTACTCCACCATCACAGGTGCTTGCTCTAACTTGGAATTGTTATATGTGGTTGCGTTTTCCGTATGATGTCTAGTTTGTATTGCTTCTGATTATGTTGAATTGCATCTGCGTAGCTTACAACTTATACCTGCAACGATCACTTACCCATAAGACACATTTAGCTTGGGACTGTGATGTAGGTTGCATCTTGCATTGTCTTCTAGCTTGTACTGCTTCTAATTTCTTGAAATGGCACTTACGACGAGACACTTTTTACCTGATAGAGTGATATTAGTTGCATGTTCATATGGTGCCTAGCTTTCATTTCTTCTAATTTTGTTGAAATGCCTTCCGCTTACTGTTTTTTCATACATATTCCATCCTCCTATCGTACGTGTGAATATGAAACGCTGTCTTTTTTGTATATATTCCATCGTCCTATCCTGCGCTTGCCTTACATCAAAGTAGTGTTCGTCTGTATCATGCATCAACCAGTTATGCAGAGCTAATTTTATTCATCTTCTTGTGGTTTTGACTTCATAAGGCAATATCAGAAAATAGGAAGGAAAATAGTAAGTTAGGGGATGTTGGTGGTCCTCCGCACCGACGCAAACAGAGACTCTCTAGATTTGCCACTGCTATTGCTAATGAAGTTGAAGTCCCAAGTCTACATGATGAGTTCATCTCCCGTACTCCACCATCGCTGGTGCTTGCTCTATGTTGACAGTGTGATAATTGGTTTCATGTTGCATATGTTGTCTAGCCTGTATTTCTTCTATTTTGATTAAATTGCACCTGCTGAGCTCATACGTTATACATGTGCATATGACATGGCGTTCTGTGTCTAGAATACACTGCAACTATCTATCATACCATGTTCTTACATCAAAGTACTGTTGTTGTGTATCCCGCATCAGTCACTCATGATTGGACACTTTTAACATGGCAGTTTGATAGTGGTTGCATCTTGCATTGATTTATACGTTGTACTGCTTCTAATTTTTCGAATTGCCACTTATGACACGACACTTTTAACTTGGCAGAGTAATATTGGTTGCATCTTTCATATGGTGTCTAGCTTGCATTACTTCTATTTTCTTGAAAATCCTTCTGCTTAGTTTACACATCGTAGCTGTGAATATGTCATGCCGTCCTATTTTTCTTACATATTCCATCCTCATACAGTTGTCTTACATCAAAGTATTGCTTGTCTGTATCATGCATCAATGAGTTCTGAGGAGCGATTTTATTCTTTTGTGTTGTGGGTACGGCTTGACATGGCAAAGTCAAAAAAGAGCAAGGAAAATAATATAGTAGGGAGTGGTGTTACTCATCAGGTGAAACGGAAAAGGATCTGCCATCCAGATTCTGCTGGTACTTATAGTGCAGTAGAAGGTCCAAGTCCACCGGCTAAATCTACAAACACAGTATCACCGGCTCCACCAGCTGCAGCATCCGCTTCAACGGTACCAGCATCTCAACGAGTTACTCGTTCGTTTGCTCCGGAACTAGCGAGTTCCCAAGCTGCCTTCACACCTAACACTACTTCCGAAGCACTGCTGACACACCAGGACTTGGCAAGATCAGATGAACCTCATGAGCATCAACACCAAGACGGTACCTGACCGAGTCAAGTTGCAGTTGCATGCTCCTTTATATGTACTCTCACAGTTTGATGTACACTAACACTTTCCATATTCGTTGTTGAACTAGCACCACGACGCAAGCGGAAACAGACATCAGGGATAATGCTTGACAGATAAACAAAATCTAAAGGAGGAAGAATGGAGATCCATTTTGAGGCAGGTTTAAAAAGGCCACGTGATGCTACAGAGTCAGCCAAGTTAGTATCAGAGGCAGCCGTTGCCGTTAGGTGTCATGCACGTATCCTCCCAACGTGGATCCACTACAGGAATGAGAAAGACAATACCTAGTTTAACACCTTCCTTGACCATTTATCCATAAGTAATGTTATTCATCGCAATTAGTAATATTTTCTTGCTCTGTCCCATACTTTCTAGCTTCCTCCTAATAAGACTCACATTCTTTTTTCAACAGATGAGGTTCAAGTTGGATCCAAAAGATGATGCAACTAAATAAGCATGCACTCATGTTTTTCAGTTTGCTCTGCGACAGTATCGGTACCACCTTAGAAAATCTCACTTTGAAGGCAAGGCTAACAATGAAATCGCCCAAACATCTCCAGTGGAATATATTACAGATGAAGACTGGACAGCCCTCGTTAAACACTGGTCTGATCCAAAGTATCAGGTAGGCTATATGTATTTCATTAGACCACATATTGAACTTGTATTTATGTATGTGCCTTACAAGTGTATCTTCTTCTAGGCTAACTGTTTGAAGAACAAGACCAACCGTTCTAAAGTGAAATTCCAACAGACAACAGGATCTCGTACCTATATTGCACACTGCAAGGCTCTTGTAAATAGCTGCTACTTCCTTCTTTTTCTATGCCATATTATTGTATCTATATTGACTTGTTCGAAATACGGAGGAAAGCCTATGCGGACCAAAAAGAACCTGAACCGAATGCAGTGCAAATCTTCAAGGGTTGCCACACCAGCAAGATGAAGGGCATGAGCACACCAGTTCAAGCCATTGTTGTAAGTCCTTACTCCTCCTGCCTTTGAACTGATTGGTACTGTAATGTGTTCATTTAACTACTTGGTTTGCAGCCAATGTCAGTTACTCTGTTCACTTTTGTACACAGTTGTCTTAACGTATCATTTCACTTTACATGGTTTAAAAGAGATGAAGGATATTCTTTTGGTCTTGATCTGTATTCTAGTTGTTATGTTCACGTGCGCACACAATGATAAAATAGCCTGTTTGTTTTATATCTGTTTGCCCATGATATGAATGATGTCATACTATGTTCATCCTACTTTAAACCATGTCTCTTTATCCTTAGATGTCAACGAATGTGAGGAAATAGACAATACAGTAGGCATGCTACATGGACATATGTTCCGAAAGTGGCCCAAATCTATAGTGGGCCTCTAACAGGTCGAATGTCAGACATGGCCGAATATGACCCAAATCCTTCACGGTCGTTTATGGGCTGAAAGTTTCAATGGCCTGTAAATGGGCCCAAATGAAGCAGGCCCTTAACAGGCCGGAAATACACCGGGCCGTAATTCGGCCCATATACTTAGCGGTCTGTTAACGGGCCAGAAGTGACCATGGGCTGCGATGATGACAAGTTTAGGACAGGCCGTTGACGGGCCGATTTGACAGTACCGTACGGGCCTTAACTGAATGTTGGGCCTTTAGCTGGGCCGGCCCATTATGGTCTGCAAAATCTTGTGGGCCTTTAGTTGGGCCGGCCCATTATGGCCCGCAAAATCTTGTGGGCCTTTAGCTGGGCCGGCCCATTATGATACACCAAATCTCATGGGCCTTGTGCTGGGCCGGCCCATTATGGACCGCAAAATCTCGTGGGCCTTTATTTGGGCCGGCCCATTTAAACTTTATGGGTCGGTCCACGTGTCAACATATCATAGGCGCATCTCACCCATTGGATGAGTGAGACCTGTGCCAACGCGGAGCTGACACGTGTTTCCGTGAGCCAATCAGAATTTTACACATGGAAAATCCCAGATTGGTCCAGGCTGTTAACGGGTTATCGGATCCAAAACCGGACCCGATAGCATAACAACGTTCCGTTACAGTCGATGCCACGTGTCGGTCACCCTTGACGAAAGCACTTCTGTGATGCGCGATTGATCGTCATGGAAGTGGACACTTCCGTGATGATAATTTTGGTAATGTCGTGGAACACTTCTACGACAGCACAGGTATGACTATCTTGATTCTGTCATAAATTTGTCATGGATGTACATGCATGATAGAAAACGTGACCTATTGTGACAAACACGTATCATCACGGAAGTGTATTTTTTTGTAGTGCTTTCGTCGACGGCACAGTGGAACTCTCAATGAAAGCACCAATGTCGGTGTCAAAACCGGTGGATCTCGGGTAGGGGGTCCCGAACTGTGCATCTAAGGTCGATGGTAAAATGATACAGGGGACACGATGTTTACCCAGATTCAGGCCCTTTCTATGGAGGTAATACCCTACTTCCTGCTTGATTGATCTTGATGAATATGAGTATTACAAGATTTGATCTACCATGAGATCGTAATGGCTAAACCCTGGAAGTCTAGCCTGTATGACTACGGTAATGAGTATCTGTCCTTTCCGGACTAAGTCCTCCGGTTTATATAGGCACCGGGAGGATCTAGGGTTACACAAGGTCGGTTACAAAGAAAGGAATCTACATATCCGGTCGCCAAGCTTGCCTTCCACAACAAGGAGAGTCCCATCCGGACACGAGTGCAGTCTTCGGTCTTCGTATCTTCACAGTCCATCAGTCCGGTGCTACCTCTTGAGCACTGCGTTGGATTTCCTTGAAGAGGAAAGGATGATGCAGCAAAGTGGCGTAAGTATTTCCCTCAGTTTTTGAGAACCAAGGTATCAATCCAGTAGGAGGCTACGCGCGAGTTCCTCGTACCTACACAAAACAAATAACTCCTCGCAACCAACGCGATAAGGGGTTGTCAATCCCTTCGAGGTCACTTACGAGAGTGAGATCTGATAGATATGATAGATAATATTTTTGGTATTTTTGTGATAAAGATGCAAAGTAAAATAAAAGCAAAGTAAAAAAGCAAAGGCAATAATAAAGTGTAGGAAGATTGATATGATGAAGATAGACCCGGGAGCCATAGATTTCACTAGTGGCTTCTCTCAAGAGCATAAGTATTTTACGATGGGTAAACGAATTACTGTTGAGCAATTGACAGAATTGAGCATAGTTATGAGAGTATCTAGGTATGATCATGTATATAGGCATCACGTCCGAGACAAGTAGACCGACTCCTGCCTGCATCTACTACTATTACTCCACTCATCGACCGCTATCCAGCATGCATCTAGAGTATTAAGTTCATGAAAATAGAGTAACGCCTTAAGCAAGGTGACATGATGTAGAGGGATAAATTCATGCAATATGATTAAAAAAACCATCTTGTTATCCTCGATGGCAACAATACAATACGTGCCTTGCTGCCCCTACTGTCACTGGGAAAGGACACCGCAAGATTGAACCCAAAGCTAAGCACTTCTCCCATTGCAAGAAAGATCAATCTAGTAGGCCAAACCAAACTAATAATTCGAAGAGACTTGCAAAGATAACCAATCATACATAAAAGAATTCAGAGAAGATTCAAATATTGTTCATAGATAATCTTGATCATAAACCCACAATTCATCGGTCTCAACAAACACACCGCAAAAAGAAGATTACATCGAATAGACCTCCACGAGAGAGGGGGAGAACATTGTATTGAGATCCAAAAAGAGAGAAGAAGCCATCTAGCTACTAACTATGACCCGAAGGTCTGAGGTAAACTACTCACACTTCATCGGAGAGGCTATGGTGATGATGTAGAAGCCCTCCGTGATGGATGCCCCCTCCGGCAGAGCTCCGAAACAGGCCCCAAGATGGGATCTCATGGGTACAGAAGGTTACCGCGGTGGAATTAGGTTTTTGGCTCCGTATCTGATCGTTTGGGGGTACATAGTTATATATAGGAGGAAGAAGTACGTCGGTGGAGCATCATGGGGCCCACGAGGGTGGAGGGCGCGCCCTGGGGGGTGGGCGCGCCCCCCTACCTCGTGCCCTGCTCGAAGCTTCCTTGACGTAGGGTCCAAGTCTCCTGGATCATATTCGGTGAGAAAATCACGTTCCCGAAGGTTTCATTCCGTTTGGACTCCGTTTGATATTCCCTTTCTTCGAAACTCTGAAATAGGCAAAAAACAGCAATTCTGGGCTGGGCCTCCGGTTAATAGGTTAGTCCCAAAAATAATATAAAAGTGGATAATAAAGCCCAATATTGTCCAAAACAGTAGATAATATAGCATGGAGCAATAAAAAATTATAGATACGTTGGAGACGTATCATCCGGCCCATGGCTAACAGGCCGGACGCCCGAGGACCCCTTAGTCCAGGACTCCCTCACTCCCTTCCACCGCACTACAACAAAATTCCAGCCCAAAAAAGGATTCGGATATAGGAAGGAGGGAGCACGGCGGCATGGGTTTAAGCGAGGTTTCATATGTTCAAGTTTCATACGGAAGTACATGGCTTGGGAAAAAGACTTATCTGAATCCGCTGCGCCCGGCAGCCTTGGTTTGCCGGGGCCGGAGCATGGGCTTGACCTCTTTCCTCCAAAAAGTTCTGCCATGGCGCTCACGCAGCCTGCGAACCAAAAAGGATAGGAAGGGACCAAAAGACATATACTCGACCTCTATGCTAGGGGTTAGTTGCCGCCAAGCACTATCAACCCTACCAGAGGGAGACTCAACCTAACATGCATGCTAACTCTCTAGGGCGCCAGCGCTTCGTTTATTCATCTGCTTCTCAGGGTCCGCGTCTGGCTTTGTACAAAGGGTTACATGGCTTGCCAGCAAGGCTTGTACAAAAGGTGGTCTGCTAGGGGGCCTAGCAACCGTGCCTCACGGGTAAAACTTGCCAAGATGTTCGATGTTCCAGAATTTGCTCACTGGGATACCATCTTCGGTCTCTAGGCGGACTGCGCCGGGCCTGGTGACTCATATTACCCGATAAGGGCCTTCCCACTTCGGCGTCAACTTTGTTGGAATTCTTGGCCGACTGAATGCGCTGAAGAACAAGGTCGCCTTCCTCAAAGCTTCGGGCATGAACTTTGCAGCTATGGTAGCGGCGCAAGGCTTGCTGGTAGCGAGCGGCTCGTACAGCATCCTGAAGACGATCTTCCTCAAGGAGCATCGCATCATCTTGACGCAACTGCTCTTGCTCAAGCTCATCATAAGCGAGCACTCGAGGCGACCCGTATATGAGTTCCGTGGGGAGAACTGCTTCTGCCCCGTATACTAGGGCAAAGGATGTCTAGCCAGTGGCTTGATTTGGTGTCGTCCTGATCGACCAAAGAACCGTTGGCAACTCATCAATCCAGCACCTTCCGCACTTGTGCAGACTGTCAAAAGTCCTCATCCTGAGGCCCCGTAACACTTCAGCATTTACCCTTTCCGCTTAGCCGTTGCTTCGTGGATGTGCAACACAAGCAAAACATATCTTGCTACCGAGGTCTTGGGTGTATTGCATGAAGGTGCGGCTTGTGAACTGCGTGCCGTTGTCGGTGATGACTCTGTTTGGCACACCAAAACGGCAAACCAGTCCTTTGAAGAACTTGACGGCTGATTGTGCTGTCACCTTTCTCACTACTTCCACTTCCGGCCACTTTGTGAACTTGTCGATCACAACGTACAAGTACTCAAAGCCCCCGATAGCACGGGGAAAGGGGCCCAGTATGTCGAGCCGCAGACCGAAAATGGCCAGGAAAGAGGGATTGTCTGGAGAGCTTGAGCTGGTTGATGAAGTTTCTTCGATCGGAACTGACACGCTTCACACTTGGTTACTAGTGCAGTTGCATCCTGGAGGCCAGTGGGCCAAAAAAACCTTGCCGGAATGCCTTGCCGGCAAGGGCTCTTGATCCTATGTGAGAGCCACATAAGCCTCCATGTATCTCTGCCAACAGCCCCAGTCCGTCCTCCCGGGGAATGCACTTCAATTTTACACCGTTCGGTCTATTCCTATATAGGACGTCCTCCACAAACTGGTACAGGGCAGACCGATGGGCTACTTTCTCTGCTTCTTCCTGCTCCTTAGGAAGTTCCCCTGTTTGGAGGAACTGAACGGTGTGCCGCGCCCATGCCGGAGCCTGAGGCTCGACAGCAAGGACTACACGCATGTCTTCTGCCGCGGGAGCGGTTGCCTCTGCGGCAGGGGCCTGAAACCCTGTCGGAGCCCGTCGCTCCCCGGCAAGCTTAGAGTCCCTGACAACATCTTTGCCGGTGGCTCCTGGGAGCTCAGTGGGAAAGCACTGGCGGGGGCCTGATTGTCGGCGTTCTGGGAACGGGGGTCCCCAGACCTGCCTACCTGCGGCCCATGGCGTGGCTAAGCCAGCAGGCCATACGGCCCATCTTCATCAACAAGGGATCCAAGACCCTCGCGAGGGTCCAAGCCTCGCGAGGCGAACGACGCAAGACCTCCTCAGGAGTGGCCTAGTCAGGCAGGCTCACGAGGAGCGGAGATATCAAGGCGGGGCAAACCTCACGAGGCTCTCGTGACGTGAGCCATGACGAACGACACCAGGCGGGCGCCAGCGCGCGCAGCGTCCTTGTTTCCTCTTTGGTGCTAAGGAGGCCAGCGCAGGCGAGGAGTACCAAGGCATCAGGCAAAGGTTGCTATATTGGTGCAACGAGACCAAGACCAGGAGGACGGCAAGACGGAGGTCATCGTGGAGCCCAAGACGGCGTCACCACCAGAGCCTTTCGCAGGCGAAGACCACTTTTGTCAGGATAGCTTGTACTAGCTGTCCCCCTTCAAATTTGCCCGCCGTTGTTGGCTCCCTCCCCGCTCAATATTTGGGAAGAGGACCAGGGCCTATATAAGTAGAACTAGCCACCACAGTAGAGGCATCGAGCAATTCACCCAGCTCTCACCCTCTAAGACACCAAGCACAAGAACACCTCAACCTCAAGAGGTTGTTCTTCCCTTGTACTATTCATCATCATCCCTAGAAGCAATCCACCACCACACTGGAGTAGGGTATTACACCACAACGGTGGCCCGAACCAGTACAAATCTCGTGTCTCTTTGTGTTGCGAGTTCGTCGAGTTCGTCCGCGAGATCTTAGCGAGCTAGGGCGTAGATTGGTAGGAGGGAAAGACTTCGCGCGCACCCCAGTGTTCGAACCTTAAGGGTTTGCCGGAACCCCACATTCGACATTTGGCGCGCCAGGTAGGGGTGCGTCGTAGCCTCCCTCTCGTCGATCAGTCGCTCCGTCGCTCCGTCGTCTCCATGGCGGACGCTCGCTGTGCTCGAGCTGAGCGTCGGGCTGCCCTCACCGCCCACATCGCTCAGACGGATCCCGTCGGCGGGCCAACTAGTTCTCCGTCTCCCGCCAACAACGCTGCCACCGGCCCGGCGGGGAACGAGCAGCAAGCGTCCTTGCTGCACCCTTCGGTGCGGCAGGACGGCCACACCGCCACTCCATCACTGACCCCGGCCGGTTCTTCGTCTCACGCGCGCCGCGCTCCCATGGAGGCACGGGCCGCGCTCCTCGCGGTGAACGAACTCCGACGCTACCGCCCAGTCGACGACCTCTACGAGGAGTGGCTCGATCGGGTCGCCGAGCTCGTCCGCGCCGCAGGGCTCCCCAGCGCCGTCCCTCTCTCTGCCTCACCCTCAGCCAGCCATGGGCAACGAGACCCAAGGCGCGCCTCCACCACTGCCTCAGGACGGTGCCTTGGCACCAAGGCGCGCGGCTCCGCGGCGTGATCCACCACGCCCGGTGCCCGCGTGCAAAGAGAGAAGTTGCCAAGAAATCCCTCGGCCGCGAGAAGCTGCACCCGCGCCACCACGTCAAGACCACGCACCGCCAGCGGCGGCGCCGCGCGGACCTCGCCAAAACTAAGCTCCACCTCCGAAGCGGGCCCCAGCAACCACGGCTGGCTGCTGCACCTTCACCCCCGAGCTGCGTAGCGTCGCCTCGCCAGGCAAGTTCAAGCCGGATCTGCCTCCTCACTACGACGGCACCGCCGACCCCGCGGAGTTCCTGCAGCTCTACGAGCTGAGCATCGAAGCAGCCAACGGCGATGAAAAATTCATTGCGAACTGGTTTCCCATGGCTCTCAAGGATGGAGCTCGCTCCTGGCTCCTGAACCTGCAGCACGGCTCGATCTCCTCCTGGGACGAGATGCGTGACCGCTTCAACGCCAACTTCCAGGGCACTCGTGACCGCCCACCGGCCGCGGGTGACCTGCGCCGCATCAAGAAACAACCAGGAGAGACCCTCCAGAAGTACATCCAGCGCTTCAACAACACCCGCCTTAAGATCCCCAAGGTCACGGATGAGGCCATCATCTTTGCATTCTCCGACAGTGTCCGTGACGTCAAGATGAAGGAAGAGCTCGGTATCCATGAGGAGCTCTGCACCTCTCAGGAGCTGTTCAACCTGGCGACCAAGTGCGCAAGAGCTGAGGAGGGGCGCCTCTCTCTCCTTGAGCTGCCAGCTGCGGGTGCAGAGGAGAAGAAGGCCAAGGCCAAGGACGTGAAGCGCAAGGAGGCAGTTTTGCTCGCAGCGGAGCCCGACACCAAGCGGGGTAGAGATCAGCCCGAGTCTTCCAAGAACAGCCGACCGTTCTGCACCTTACACAACCTAAACACCCACAACACTACGACTGTCAAGAGCTCAGAGCCATACGAGAAGGACGTTTCGGTCAACGCCCCGAGCGCAGCGACCGGGGCTACGGCCGCAGAGGAGGACATGGAGGCGGACGCTGGGACGACCGTGGCCCGCGCCAGGAATGGCGCGACAGGCCTCGTGAGGACCGCTAGCAGGACCAACCTCGTGAGGGCGCCTGGAGGGACCCACCTCGCGAGGATCGCCCCCAAGGCAACTCCGGTCTTCCCCCGCTTCCGCCATCAACAAGGAACGACGACCACCACCAGGACGAGGGGGCTGGGGGCTTCCAGGAGCCGCGTGCAATCGCCTGCATCTTGGGCGGCGCCCAGGCCCCAGCCTCTTAGCGCATCTTCAAACAGTTCGCTCGCGACGTGAACGCGGTGCTCCCTAAGCTCGAGGCCACGCGCCCGCTCAAGTGGTCCCAATGTTCTATCACTTTTAACTCGGCAGATCAGCTCAAGTGCGCGGCCACCGCTGGCGCCCTCCCGATGTTGTGTTCCCCAGTCATCAGCAATGTGCAGGTTACCAAGACCCTCATCGACGGCGGCGCAGGGCTCAACGTCCTGTCCGTCGACACGTTCGACATCCTCCAAGTGCCATATGAGCAGCTCTAGCCTACCAAGCCCTTCTCAGGAGTGACCGACGGGTCCACCACACTGATAGGGTAGGTCAGCCTTCACCTTCGGAGAGCGCAAGAACTACCGCACCGAGCTCATCGACTTCGACGTCACGCACATCCGCCTGCCGTACAACGCCATCCTCGGGTATCCAGCCCTGGCCAAGTTCATGGCAGTCACCCATCACGGCTACAGCGTCCTCAAGATGCAAGGAAGCGGAGGAATCATCACGGTCCCATGTGAAGAGAGGGATGCGGTGTGCTCCCTTGAGCGCGCCTTCCAAGCTGCGGCAATCGACGACCCCGACAGCAGAAGTGAGCGCCCTCCGGAGGCCATCCCCAAGAAAAAGCAGCTACCTCGCGCAGGACCTCAGGAGGATGGCGTCGTGGCAGGAGTCTCATCAGGATCAGCATCCGTCCCAGGGGCGCCTCCCTCCATCGCATTGGAAGGCGCGCTCGGCGCCCTCCTCGAGCAGGGCTCGGGGGCTCTCTTCTGGAGGGCCTCAGACCTTGCCAACCTCACGAGGGAGGCGCTTGGGCACCACTTGGAAGCATGCTTCGCGGCACATGTTCCTCAGGAGAGCACGGGGCAAGGAGTGCCCAGCACTCAGGAGTTCATCACCAAGACCACTCAGGAACTGCAAGACGCAAGAGCCATGCGTGGCGATAGCCGCTCACAAGGCGCAGCTCCCCATCCTAGCGAGGATGCTGGGCTGCGTGTCTGCATCGACGTCCCAGGGCTCAACACGGCCGGATCTCAGGAGCGCTTCTGGCCTTCATGTGTGGGCCACTGCGAGGGCTCGCCACAATGCTACGTTCGCATGCCCTTCGGCTTGCCGAGCGTGGCGACAGCCTATCAGCGCAACATGCGGCGTGTCCTGGCGGCTCAGGAGGCCAGGTACCACGCCGTCCTGGTGGAAATGGAGACAGTCTTTAGGGAACCTCCCGAGCCCCCAGAGCCTCCCGAGGCTCAGGGCTCCGTTGCTCATGAAGAGTCATTTCTTCAACGCACGCCTTCAGCTGCACCAACTCTACTTCGTCTATAGAACCAGGTGACATCTTCCAAGCTCGTTTAGCTGGGAGCGCCCCTCGGGCTGCATTATTCCCAGGCCGCGTGGGTCCGTCCCTACAGCATGTATCCCTTTTGCTTATGTCTTTAGCTTACCTTGCTGGGGGTGCCCCTCGGGCTGCATCATCCCCAAGCCGCTCGGGCCGGACCCGGTGGCATGTATCTTCCCGCATTTACCCAAGTTGACCTGCTTTCCATGCTTAACCTGCCAACTGCTATCACCCGCTCGATCATCGCCTCCCACGGGGCCTCCTCACAGGCACGCTGCTGGTGCATGGGTCCGTCCCTGCCACGTCGACAAATCTGAGCGGTCGAGCTCTGGCTCGCGGCACGCCCCGCGCACGTCACCTCACTAGGCCCTCAGTGCCTTCACCTCATCCAGAGCAACCAGCGGCAGGCTAACAGCTGTAACGGCAAACCATGTGTCTTGTTGTGCCTATTCACAGGGATCCCATGGGAAGGATAGCAGGCAGCACCACGAGTCTCCTTTTCTCCCGTGCAATTCGCTTGCGCGTTAAAAGGGGGGCTCCTAAGCATCGCGACTCAGGAGCTCTTACTAGCTCTCCCCCTGGCCTTGACCACGGCATCGCGACCTGGCATACTAGCGGCGGCTGAGCTCGCTCGAGGGCCGGGACCTGAGGACGTAGAGCACTAAGGAGAGCATGAGGGGAGGGAAACTCGTATGGGCCGGCCTAGCTATGCCGCACGAGTAGGCGCGCCGCCCTAGCGCGACGTCAGGAGTCACCACGAAGTCAACAAGATAAGTCCCGCCCTCAGATTGGCTAAATGTTTGGGCCTAATGGTCACTCACGCCTTGCCGCAGCCCTATTGCGGCCACGGCAACTCCCTTTCTCGCCTTACCATGGCTGCTTGAGCGCTAAGGGGGACCTCCTGAGCATCGCGCCTCAGGGGCTCTTACTGGACCTCGGGCCGCACACCTCCTGGCCTTGACCACGGCACGCGACCTGGCATACCAGCGACGGCTGTAGCCTGCCTGGGGACCGGGACCCGTCAGCGTAGAGCAACAAGCTATCGCAAGGAAAGAAAGGGGGACCGAGCCTTAACGAGAAGTGCGTTCACCAAATTCTCATAACAAGGAAAATAAGCACAAAAGGCGTTACAAATCCTTACATGCCCCAACGGGGCACTTCATGATTCTTCGCAGGGAATGAAAGCTAAACGAAGGGGGATCCTATCTACACCCTCCCGTGGCAGATGCCATCATCAACAGTGGGCCACGGGAGGCCGGCGCCAACCCCATCCAGATCAGTGGCGGCGACGGCCGGGCGCTACGGCTCTGCTCCGAGCGCGGCGAGAGCTCACGGGCACGTAGCTGTCATCGCTCGTCTCCGGAGTCTCATAGAGCTCAGGAGAGCTGCTGGAGTCCCAAGGGCTGCTGCTGCTGGTGTGGCCGCGAGCGGAGCGCGCGTCAGCTGGGCGCTCCTCACAGGGGCAGCACTCCAGGCGGCGGCCCTCCACATTGAAGACCTTGAAGAAGAGCGTGGAGGCTCCGTCAAACTCAAAGTGGATCGCGAGGGCACCCCTCGCACGGCAGACCCGTGCGATCTCGCCCCAGCCGCGAGTCATGAAGATCTTGCCGGAGGGGACCGCTTCGATCTCTGCTCTTGTAGCCGGAGCGCTGCGGTCGGTGTGCTACAACCAGAGCTCGAGAGGCCCCCTCGGCGGCATCACATCGGAGAAGAACCGCGGGAAGTGGATCCAGGAGCTTGGAGGCATCGGCGTCCACAGCACCAACTCACGCGAGGAGTCCGTGGCATGGATTCCGGGGGCGACGGCGCGCGTCGCTGTGGCGCGGCGATCCCGGACGCGGTGTGGGCGGCGCCGCTCGTCGCCCCATCCTCCTGAGCCCTCAGCTCGGGCGTACAAGGGTAGCGGATACCCCGGAGGAGGCCGCTCGCACTAGGGCCTCGTCACCACCTGCATCGCCGCTTCATCACGATGATGGATCGACCTCTTCTTCGGCGGAAGTAGCCCCGGATCATCGCGGGGGGCCTTTCCTTTCTCTTCGGTGGAGAACCTTCTGATAGTCGCCATTGTTGTTAGCAGTGGGGCAAGGAGGAAGAAGCAAGCAAGCGAGGAAGAGATGGGCGACGGGGGCTCCGCCCCCCCTCCACATTTATAGCGGAAGAAGGCCAATCGGCGTCTCCCATGATCGCAGGTAATGATGGTTTTCCTTGCATATCGCAGGGACTTGTCAAGTCGTGCAGTTGCCGAGGCAGCGTAGGGAAGCGGAGACGCCCACGTCCACTCAACCACCACGCGTCAACCGAGGCCGCAGGCTTTTGGGGCCCGCGGTGCTCCGAAGTTGACCCTTGGCTTCGCCGCGAAGCCAAGCCCGAGCGCACCTTGGGCCCGGGGGCTACAGTTGGCGTTCTGGGAACGGGGGTCCCCAGACCTGCCTGCCTGCGGCCCATGGCGTGGCTAAGCCAGCAGGCCGTACGGCCCATCTTCATCAACAAGGGATCCAAGACCCTCGCGAGGGTCCAAGCCTCGCGAGGCGAACGGCGCAAGACCTCCTCAGGAGTGGCCTAGTCAGGCAGGCTCACGAGGAGCGGAGATATCAAGGCGGGGCAAACCTCACGAGGCTCTCATGAAGTGAGCCATGACGAACGACACCAAGCGGGCACCAGGCGGGCGCCAGCGCGCGCAGCGTCCTTGTTTCCTCTTTGGTGCTAAGGAGGCCAGCGCAGGCGAGGAGTACCGAGGCATCAGGCAAAGGTTGCTATATTGGTGCAACGAGACCAAGACCAGGAGGACGGCAAGACGGAGGTCATCGTGGAGCCCAAGACGGCGTCACCACCAGAGCCTTTCGCAGGCGAAGACCACTTTTGTCAGGATAGCTTGTACTAGCTGTCCCGCTTCAAATTTGCCCGCCGTTGTTGGCTCCCTTCCCGCTCAATATTTGGGAAGAGGACCAGGGCCTATATAAGTAGAACTAGCCACCACAGTAGAGGCATCGAGCAATTCACCCAGCTCTCACCCTCTAAGACACCAAGCACAAGAACACCTCAACCTCAGGAGGTTGTTCTTCCCTTGTACTGTTCATCATCAGCCCTAGAAGCAATCCACCACCACCACACTGGAGTAGGGTATTACACCACAACGGTGGCCCGAACCAGTACAAATCTCGTGTCTCTTTGTGTTGCGAGTTCGTCGAGTTCGTCCGCGAGATCTTAGCGAGCTAGGGCGTAGATCGGTAGGAGGGAAAGAATTCGCGCGCACCCCAATGTTCGAACCTTAAGGGTTTGCCGGAACCCCACATTCGACATTTGGCGCGCCAGGTAGGGGTGCGTCGTAGCCTCCCTCTCGTCGATCAGTCGCTCCGTCGCTCCGTCGCTCCGTCGTCTCCATGGCGGACGCTCGCCGTGCTCGAGCTGAGCGTCGGGCTGCCCTCACCGCCCACGTCGCTCAGACGGATCCCGTCGGCGGGCCAACTAGTTCTCCGTCTCCCGCCAACAACGCTGCCACCGGCCCGGCGGGGAACGAGCAGCAGGCGTCCTTGCTGCACCCTTCGGTGCGGCAGGACGGCCACAACGCCACTCCATCACTGACCCCGACCGGTTCTTCGTCTCACGCGCGCCACGCTCCCATGGAGGCACGGGCCGCGCTCCTCGCGGTGAACAAACTCCGACGCTACCGCCCAGTCGATGACCCGCGATGATGAGCTTCCTGATTCCGAGGTCTGCAGCGATCCTGAGACCGGCAAGCAATCCCTCGTACTCCGTAGTGTTGTTTGTTGATTTTTCCCGGAAAAGTGCATATGGACTACGTACTTGAGGCGCTCTCCGGTGGGTGCGACGAGTAGCACGCCGGCACCAGCACCTTGCAGCGAGAAAGCTCCATCAAAGTACATAATCCAATCATGGCTCATCTCCTTGCCGGGTAGGGTGGTCTCTTGAATCTCTTCGTCGAGCGTTGAGGTCCATTCTGCTATGAATTCTGCCAAGGCTCGGCTCTTGATAGTTGACGTACTTTCAAAGTTGAGGCGAAAACTTGGCAGCTCCAACGCCCACTCCACAATCCTCCGGCTGCATCTGGGTTGTGAAAGATTCGTTGCAAAGGGAGGCGGGTGACAACGGTGATCTCGTGCACTTGGAAATAGTGATGCAGCTTCTCGAGGCCATGAGGAGGCCGAAAAGTAGCTTCTGTATGCCGGAATATCTTGATCTAGCCCCCTGCAAGAGGGAACTGGAAAAATAAATCGGGTGCTGCATCACCTTCTTCTTCTGCCCGACTTCGCCCACCTGCGCAGACTGTCTTGCTGGGACCAGGCTTTGCCTTGCCGGCATCAGGCCGTGCTGGGGGGAGCTCCGGCCCATCATCCCACGGCTCCGCAGCTACCGCTGCTTCTTCCTCAATTTCTCTCTATGCCACTAGCGCGGCACTGACCACTTGATTCGTTGTCGCTAGATATAGCAGCAATGGCTCTTGCGGTTTAGGCGCGACTAGTACTGGCGTGGAGGAGAGGCGCCTCTTCAAATCTTGCAGCGCTGCCTCTGCCTCCGGAGTCCATTTCATTGGACCCGCCTTTTTCAGAACTTTGAAAAGGGGGAGGGCGCGCTCAGCAGATTTGGAGATGAACCTACTTAGAGCAGCAATGCAGCCGGCGAGCCTATTGACGTCTTTGACCCGTCTTGGCGCCTCAATCTGCTCAATTGCTTTGATCTTGTTGGGATTTGCTTTGATTCCACGTTGAGACACGAAGAACCCAAGAAGTTTGCCGGATGGGACGCCGAACACGCACTTCTCTGGGTTGAGCTTGGGGTTGATCTTGCGCAGGTTTACAAATGTTTCCTCTAGATCCTGCATGAGCGTGGTCTTGTCCTGGGTTTTGACCACTATATCATCCATATAAGCATCCATATTACTATGCAGCTGGGGCTCAAAACCAATTTGGACTGCTCGGGCAAAACAGTACGTACCACATGGGGTGATGAACGCAGTCTTTTATTCGTCTTCCTTCATCATGAAGATCTGGTGGTACCCTGAGTAGGCGTCGAGGAACGACAGTAGGTCACACCCGGCAGTGGAGTCCACTATCTGGTCAATGCGTGGTAGAGGGAAAGGATCCTTTGGAAAAGCTTTATTGAAATCCGTATAGTCAATACACAGCCTCCATTTCCCATTTGCCTTACGCACCACCACTGGATTGGCCAACCACGTGGGGTGGAGCACTCCTCTTACCAAGCTTGCCACCTCCAACTTCCTGATCTCCTCGATGATGAACTCTTGTCGTTCCAAAGCTTGGTTCCTGACCTTCTGCTTGACGGGCCGCGCATGAGGACAGACAACAAGATGGTGCTCAGTCACCTCCCTGGGAACGCCGGGGATGTCAGATGCTTTCCATGCAAACACATCAACATTCGCTTGCAGGAAGGCGATGAGCGCGCTTTCCTATTTGCTGTCGAGGGTGGAGCTTATAGTAAAAGCCCCGCCCGTGCCGTCCTCCTTGACGGGCACCTTCTTGGTCTCTAGTGGTGCTGCCTTGAATTTTTGCTCTTGCCAGTGGAGCTCTCTGGCACTTCCTCGACGGGGGTGCGGCACTCCGAAGAGGCGCGCTTGCCGGTGTGGGTGCAAGAGGTCTTGCCGGAAGGGGTCTTGCCGGTTTTCTTCCCCCCCCCAGGGCTTCAGCGGCAGGAGCAAGTGCCTTGGCAGCAGTTGCTGCAACTGCCTCCCAGTAAAGTTGGTCGGCGCAGATGAGCGCGTCTTTCTTGTCGGAGGGGACGGTGATGATGGTCATCGGCCCAGGCATCTTCAGCGTGTTGTAGGCGTAATGTGATGCCGCCCTAAACTTGGCCAGCGCTGGGCGGCCAAGGATGCCATTATAGGGCAAGGGGATCTCAGCAACATCAAAAACAATCTTCTCTATCCTATAGTTCAGCTCGCCCCCAAATGTAACGGGCAGCGTCATTTTACCTTTCGGCTGACTCCTTCCTGGGTTGACCCCTTGAAACGTGCCCGTCTCCTCGAGGTCTCCATCAGGAATCTGCAGCCTCCTGATCACAGTGGGTGAGATCAAGTACAGACCGGCACCACCGTCAACTAGCACTTTTGTCACCTTGAGGTTGCGTATCGTTGGCGAAACCAACAATGGCAAACACCCGCCCGCGTTGTGAGATCAGGGTGATCCTCGGCGTAAAAAATGATAGGCGTGCTGGACCACTGCAGTGGCTTCTTGGCGTCGAAAGATGGCTCCGCCGTAGTGACTTCATGCGCCCACTGTTTCAGTTGGCGGTGAGAGGTGTGCAATGAGGCGCCACCGTCGACGCACATTGCCTCCGTAGCTTTCTAGAACTCGTGCTCGCCGGACTCGTCGTCCTCATCATGATCATCGTATCCTTCCTTCTTGTCGCGGCCCCGAGCGGGCCTCTCTGGTTGGTTATCCTTGCCGCGGCGACCTCCTGGGCCACCACGCTTCTTGCCGGACCCCTCAGCACCGTCCTGGCCCTTATCCTTGTCCCGCCTCTCGTACTCAGCTTTCCGCTTCTCCGCGAGCAGCTCAACCTGCCGGCAATTCTGGAGGTTGTGGCCCTTGGTGCGATGGATCTTGCAGTACTGCTTGTCGGAGCCTCCTGGCTTGTCGGCAGCCGCCAAGGCCCGGCAGGCAACGCACCCGGCAACTTCCTTGCCGGGGTTGTCAGCCATGGCCTTCTTGGCGGCGCTGGGGTCGCCGGATCCCTCGACGACAAGCACGGTCTTGCCCTTACGCTTCCTGTTGCAGCGTCAGCCCTTCTTTGCTGGGGCGACGGCATCTTCGTCTGTGGAGTCGGTTTCCGCGCTAGCACCTTCGCCAGGGTACTTCCTCCCTTCTTCAGCCCAAAACACATATATGAGCCAGAACATAAAGCTTGGCTACATCCTTAACCTTGTTCATCGCCAGCTCCTCACGCATCTTGCGGTTACGCACATTCTGATGGAATGCGCTGATGATGGCAGCGGGGTGAACATCTAGGATGTTGTACTGCACACTGTTGAACCTTTGTATGTACTTGCGCAGGGTTTTTCCATCCTTCTGGGGGATGACATGCAAATCACTTGCCTGGCCAGGAGCTTGGTGGCCTCCGGTAAAGGCGCCAACAAACTCGTGGCACAGATCTGACCAACAAGAAATGGAATCCACTAGCAGTTGCATCAACCATGACATGACGTTGGGCTTAAGTGCCAAAGGGAAGTAGTTGGCAAGCACCTTGTCGTCGCGAGCCCCGGCAGCTTGCATCACGATAGTGTAGATGCTGAGGAACTCCGACGGGTGAGTCTTGCCATTATACTTTTCTCCGACCTCAGGCTTGAATGTGTGGTGGGTGGGCCACTGGAACTGCCGTAGCTCACGGGTAAAGGCTGGACAACCCACCTCTTAAGGTAGGTCACCGGAACCTCCCGGGGCTGGGCGGTCCACAGTGGGCCCCGCACGCCGATCTGACTGATGTCGCGCTTCTCGCCGCCGCTCGATGGTGGTCCGAGCGTCTTCCTGGGCTCGTTCCCGAAGAATTTGACGCTGGTCGCGGCGGGCTCGCGGGTCGGACGACGTCGTGGAAACATTGTCACAAGCGTCGGCCCGACGAGCCGGCGACTGCTGTTGCGAGCGTGGGGAAGGAGAGTGCACAGTGGTCGCAGCAGCTCCGGTCCTTCCACCACTGGTGTGCGCCAGCTCGACAGGGTGCCGGCACGAGGGTCCCACCGGTCGTGGTTCATCTTTATTGGCAAAGCTGATAAGGCTTCGAATGGTGGCTCTACTCGTCGAGTTTCTCCGTGGTAGGAGGAAAGTTGAGGAGCAGCTGCACGTGCGCTAACGCTTCTGCTGGCGTGGGTGGCGGCGAAAGCTGCGTGGACCGTGGCACGCCCTGACTTCAAACCACGTTAGAAGGAGCTCTATCACGGTCTCGCGGTCGCGTGCTATTTCCGCCAGCGTCCGGGCGCGCATGCTGACCCGCTGCATCTCGAGAGTGACGCAAAGGGCTCTTCCCGCAGCGGCGCCCGGGGGCAGCAACGTCGCGGCATTGCTCGTCATGCGCGATCTGGGAAGACCGCGGCACGGGCACCGGCTGGGGCGTCCTGGAGGTTGCCGCGCGGCCCATGGGCAGCACGGCCCCGCCCCTGGACCCAGCGGCGTGTGGCTCATCCTCTTGGGCACGTATAACCCTGCTCGCCTGGCTCCGATTGCCACTGTGTCATGCAGGCTCGCGGGCCGTGTGTCCGGCACCATCCGTGGCCGCCCCGTCGCCTGCCCACGCTGGTACGGGCGGTTCGGCTCCAGATGAACCGATCGCTGTGATCGCCTTCTTCTTGGGACCCATGGCGAAGAACAAGTCGATGCGCTTAGACCAGATTTTCACAACCTCACGCCCCCTACCTGGCGTGCCAAAGATGTCAGGGAAACGACACCTATGGGATCCCAAGGAATCCCTTCTACGGTTGGCGGTGGTGAAGACATGCGCAAAGAGCAGGTCTAGCGATCAATGCGAGGGGATTTTTACCCAGGTTCAGGCTGCAAAGGATGCGTAATACCCTAGTCCTGCTTGTCTGTGTTTATCTTGTATTCTTGGGCTAGCTACTATGCGGGCATCATCCAAAAAGTCTGAATCCTTCCACAATACACCTCGGGCCTCCTTTTATGTCAAAGGGGTCGCCACAGTGGCACACAGGAGGTGGAAACATCTAAAGTGTACAAGTTTATCGCCTGACATCATAGGACAAATGCATTTAATGCGCCGCCTACGTGCCCTCTTGCTTTATAGTGGCCGGCAACAAAGCTTGTCCCGTCCGTCGCCGCCCCGGCCTGCTCCGACGCCCATCCAAGCTGACGAGGAATGCAGTGCCATGCTGGCTGTCTGGTTGTTGTGTTGGTGCGGTGACAGGGCTTCACGAAGATCTGCATGCCACCACGCAGGTGCTTGACTAGTTGGCCTAGAAGCTCCATGCTGCCACGTAGGCGCTTTCCTAGCTGGCGGGCTGGAATAGTGATTGGGCAGCCAAATCTGGCCATGATCTTGCCAGCGCCTCCGGCAAGGATCTTGCCGGGGCCTCGTGGGCGTCCCCGGCAAGGATCTTGCCGGGGGTCTTCGTCTGTCCCCGGCAAGAGGTCTTCGTCTTCTGGTTTTTATCTAGACTTGCAGGCCTTTGGTCTTCATAGAGATTTACATGCCACCACGCAGGCGCCCCCGAGCCTTGGTCTCGATGTTGTCGATGGTGTCGGAGCCCTCAGGCTCAAGGGTGGCAGCCTTGCTGGTGTTGGGCAAGTTGCCCCGGCAAGGCTCTTGCCGGGGCTATGTAGGCCGTCCCGGCAAGGGTGTTGCCGGGGGAAATCCATCTTGCCCCATCGTTCTTCACGCCTCTGGCTTGGGTGCTCCTTTGGCAGGCTCGTACCTTTCCTTCCTCTGCCCTACTAAGCACGGCCACAGGTGTGGCTACGACTGCCCGTGCACAAGTAAAGGGGTACAGAAGGCCCCTACTTTTGTACACCGACAATGCTCAATCCCTTAGAGCAAAAGAACGTCACGTTACATTGCCCGTTAAGATGACAACCTTTATTATGCAATCTGTCGCTTTTATTCTTTGTCATCCAAGTTCGTGCAATGCTCAATTTTCTCTTACACTAAAAGATCGCACATATTTAGAAGCAATTATTATTGAATTTTTGCACCGATGACAACTTACTTGAGGGATCTTGCTCAATCCCTAGGTAGGTATGGTAGACACTTGAAAAATATTTGGGTTTAAGGGTTTTTGAATGCACAAGTAGTATCTCTACTTAGTGCGGAATTTTTGGCTAGCAAAGATGGGTGGCAAGCATCACATGTTAAAGGATCTATGACAATATGACTTCTATGTGAATATAAAAATACATAAACCATTACGTTGTCTTCCTTGTCCAACGTCAACAATTTTGGCATATAATATTTTGATGAGGGCTCACAATCACAGAAGATTTCTAGGATAGTATATTTGTATGTGAATCTTCTCTTCCCTTATTAATTCTTTCATGAGTTGCATCATTGATTAATGCTATGTTTGTCAATCTCTAATAAAATTTTCAACTTATACTTTTCCTTATGTGGTGCTATCACCTACCATAGGATTAGTATATGATCTTATTTATTTATTTCCTTTCTTTTATTTGCTTTCTTTCTCTTTTTCTTTTCTTTATTTGTTTTCTTCATTTGCAACATGAAAGTAAAGAAAGTAAAAACTCAAACTAACTTTGTTATTGTGACAGCCTGGTTTTGCCCTTTCTTATTTGCTTGAAATTTCATTTGAAAGTTTTTGAAACTTGGAGTTTCTGAATCTTTTCATTTGGACTTAAACACTTGGGCATACTTGGATTTCACCCAAGTGTTCACTTCTCTCCCAAACCATCACTTCACTTCTGATTCACCACAAAATAACCTTTGGAATATTTTTCTTCAATGAAAAATATTCATTTTCTCTCAAAAACCCTAAGCCAGATCTGTTTGCTTCAAGGCAACCCTAATTTTTATGGCTCGGAAAATTCTAAGATAATTCACAAATATTCTAGGGACCCTAGGGCACCTCCCTGAGCAAAAATATTTCATCACTTTTTGGAATATTTTTGCTACAGAAAATCTTTTCTGTTCTGGACAGAAATGGTGGTTTCTACAACAACTACCATTTTACTTGCTCCATTTGACCTGAACTTTCTTGTGCATCTTTACCTTAGTAACTTATAACTAGCCTCCAAAGCACAGCCCCAAACTCCCAGCCATTTGACCACAGTAACATCACAAAGTTACTGACGAGAAACTTACCTGGCTTGTAAAATCTTCTCTACTGCACCTGGATCCAAACCAAACCGTGGTAAACTTCAAAACTACCACGAACAACATGCCAGACATGATTTTTGGACGAAGGCTGGCCTGAGGAGAGATTTCGCGTGGTGACCACGCGTCTCCATGATGCCAGGCATGCGTGTCGACGCGCTCTGGGTGACGCCGAGCACTCTGTTCGAGCGTGCTCGCTTCCCCCGCCTGCCCAACCTTGCCAAACCCCGCCACCATCATCGTCTCGACATCCTTAACTCCTCCCTGGCACTCGCCGACTCCGGAGCTCGCCGCAGCGAGCACGGGCAAGGTCCGGCCAGCCCAACAGTGCGGAGCGCACTGTGCTCGTCGCCATCCCCTTGATCATGTGCTCGTCTCCGCTCGCCCACAGTGGCCGCGTGACCTCCGTCGCCTTCTCCCCCTCTCACTGACGCCGCTCGTCGCCGGGCACCGTGGATAGGTGTCCATCGGCGGTGCCCGAAGCACCCTCGCCGCTCGCCTATAAATAGAGCCGCCCCCAGCCTACTCGAGCACCATCCAGCACTCACACACACCCCACGATCGACTAGGAAGCCTTAGCCCGGCCGGGCAGGCCTCGGGCCGCCGTCCCCAAGCTCGAGCTCGCCGGCGATCCCCTCTGGTCGCCGCGGTAGCTCCAGCCCCTCCCAGGCCTGGGCGACCCCTCCAAGGCCTCCGCCTCTCTCCGGTGAGGCCATCTCGCCCGCTTGGAGCCTCTGGAGTGACCTCTGCTCGCCGTCTTCCTCAACTCCGGCGACCTCCACGTTCTGCCTCCGCTTGCGAGCTAGTTTCCGACGACGTCCGACCACCCCTAGCCGCGCTACGGGTACGGGCAGCTGCGCCATCGTCCCCTCTCTCAATCCCTCCCTCTCGTTTGGGCCAAGGAGCCCTTGTCGCCGGCGAGAGCTCCGGTGAAGCCTCGGCCCTCTCTGTTTCTCTCTCCCTCTTCCCCCACCTGACTAGCGGGCCCGCTAGTCAGCCACTCAGTACACGCGCGAAGCGGTACGAGTGGGGGCGCCCCTGGGCTTTACGCCTTCGACGTCACCCCCCTCCCCCAGCTGTTTATTTTTATTCAAATTCTTTTATATTCCAGAGAGCTTCAAACAATTTTAACTTTTTAACCATAAGTGCAAATGAGATGATTCTTTTTGCATTGTGTTCTTTGAAAGAAAATCTAACAGCTCACCAAAGATGAGATTTTTCTGAGCTGTTTAGAATTTCTGGTGAATTTCAGAAGTGTTCTTGATATTCTCTTTTTGTGTTTAAAATTATTTTCAGAAGGTGAGGCTTGTCTTGAGGATCACCAGGAGGCTTGTGAACCTCATCTGCACTAAGGCAAGCCACAGCAACATTTTTATGATGCCATTTCAATATTTGTGATTTTCTCACTTAAATGAAATGATTAACCCATGCATTTAAATAATTATTGAATTATTTGTATTCTGTTAAGTATTGGTCAGTTGTTATGCTTGATTTACAGAATAGTTGAAACTAGTTTAAGTGGGTAAAGCAAGTTAAAATTTATTTGAGGTGATGTTAGAAATAATTTTGTTATGCATGTTAGTAATTATTTAAAGCTTTGTGTTTGCATTCTTAAATTGATAAAAATTTGTTAGAAAATATTCTGTTAAATACTTGTTTAATCATATTACTTGTCTTACAGAATGTTTGAACCCAACTTAGTGATAAAGAAATTAAGAGTTGTTGATAATGATATCTTTTGGTCAAGCATATGAAAAATTTATCGGAGTTACTTTCTTGCGTAGGAAATTAATAAAACTTGTTGCAAAATATTTTGGTTAAGTTGTGAGTCATTTTGAGCAAGTAGAGTAATATGAGTTGTTGACGTTTATGCTTGGTGTGCATATGGATGACGTCGGTCATTTTTATCAATATGTGATGCATGTGTTGTTTTGCATTTCATGGCATGCTATGACACCGGTCATTTTTAGTTTAAAGTTAATCCTGAATATAACTCAACTTGAATATACCGTTGACTGGGTCATGGTGCCGCTGAATCGAGTTTCTTTCCAGTGCAACCACATTTGCCTTGTGGGAAGGCCTTGATTCGGTCCATTGACACGGCCTCTGGTCGGTGCCTCCATCTAGGGAAGATTATGTCGTGTTTGCCCTGGCCCGATAAGCACACATAATCTTGTGTGCTCGTTGATGAGATTATGGTACCGAGTCCCCGAGTGGGAGTGTTTTGACCACGACGGTGGTCGGGGTGTCTTTGGTAGACACGGGGCCACCCAGGACCAGCCCGTTGGGGATTTGGGTCGGAGTGGCCGGGAGAGTGCTGTGGCAATGGAGGGGTTTTGTCGGAATGCCGTTGGTCCACCCCGAATGGGAATGCGAGGCCATGGGTTCCGTGGTGTGGGTATAGTGTGCTACCTCTGCAGAGTGTATAATCTATCGATAGCCGACTCCACGGTCACGGACACCTCGTACTAGGTCCCACCATGAGTCAACGTTTAATAAAAATTGCACACTAAGCTATGAACTTTGCATTGTCAATGGATGGCAGAAAGGCCATCGAGGTATTTGGGACCAAATGATGGTCGTGGTTGTGATCGCCGTAAGGATCACGAGTTGTTCTTGAGAAAGACCACTATGGTGGTGTGTTTGTGGTCCAGAGATGATCACAGTTGGTAAGCTGTCCTGAGGGACGTTCGGGCTTGATCACAGCATGTTGACATATAATGTTGCATTATTAATAATTGGTTAAATATCATGATATTGTTTGTCATTATGATTATGCTTGTTGTGAGCTTGCAAGTACATTCAATGTACTGACCTGGCGTGTCATGCCAGATTTCAGGAAAGTCTCGTTGGAAAGGAGCGCTGTTCGAGTCTAGATCGTGTCCACATCAGTGTCCCTGTGATATGGAGCTTCCGCTACGACGTTATTCCGCTGCCACGTAGTTGTTCGAGTCGAGGCCCCTTTATGTTCACTAAATAATGTACATATTGTTCCGCCACACCGAGTGTGCCACTTGGCCTCGACCACTGTTGTAATATGAACTCTGTTCCGCTAGCATCAATAAAGCGGTTGTTTTCTGTACCAATATGTTGTGTGTTGCCAGAAGACATGATCTCTGGGCTGGCAATGCAGGGTAAACCGGTCGCTCTGAGCTGGGGTGCCACAGTTATATAACTTGCACACGATTACAATGTATATCACTGGGCAAACTCTCAAATAAGAAAGGATCGAACTAAACTTTATTCATCTAAGCAAAAGATTGAACTAAGATAAGTAAAAGCAAAAAGATAGTGGGATGATACGATACCGGGGCACCTCCCCCAAGCTTGGTAGAAGCCAAGGGGAGTGCCCATACCCGATACTTAGTTCCCCTTTGGTGGTGAAGAAGATGATGGTGGTGATGACAATTGTGCCTTCAACTTTTACATATTGTAGTGGAGGAGAGCAATCTCCTCCTTTAAATCATCGACTTCCGACTCCAGCTTCAAGATCTTGTCACATAAATCCCCTTTGCTTTTCTGCCGAAAACAAGAAGGAATATATTGATTTTTAGAACGGTTAGCTCTCTTAGGGAGACTTGACTTCTTGAACTTGACGTGCATATCCCCAGGTTGAGGTAGAGGGACATCCTCTTCCTCTGAGGTTGAATCATCGATCCTCATCAAATGAGCATCCTCCTCATCATCTGTAGTTCGACCATAGGGAGGTAGGTCCCCGTAGGTCTTTGGGTTAGCAATCAGATGTGAGACATCGCTCTCTCCGTCGGAGTCTTGAGACGACATATTTTCAAAACTGTGCAGAAAACAGCAGGAAAAGAGAACAGAGGATTTCTTCGCGATATGGTGGTTAACAAGTTGGGGAAGTATATATAGATTTTTTATCTTGGGGGACAAGCAAACTGTAGAAAACGGATTCCGGAAGGTGCCCCAGGTGGGCACAACCCACCTGGGTGCGCCAGGCTTGCCTGGCGCGCCCTGGTGTCTTGTGCCCACCAGGGGATGCTTCCTGGAAGTTTCTTTATTTCCAAAATTTTCAAATATTCCAAAACTGACAAAAAATATTTTTGCGAATTTTTTGGAGTCTGTTTACTTACCGAATCACGTACCTCCTTATTTTGACGATTATGGAGTGTTCCGGAAGGACTCTTTTACATGCTCTTCTGGTGTCAAAGTTTGGATAACATTACTTTCAACATTAATAGGCGTACCTGAGATATAATGCTTTATTCGTTGCCCATTGACAACCTTCGAGTTAGTACCTTCGGAGTTATTTATTTTGATGGCTCCAGACCGGTAAACCTCCTCGATAACATAGGGGCCTTCCCATTTTGAGAGGAGTTTGCCTGCAAAGAATCTGAAATGAGAGTTATACAAAAGAACATATTCTCCGACTTTAAACTCACGTTTTTTATTTCTTTTGTGATGCCATCTTTTAACTTTTTCTTTGAATAACTTTGCATTTTCATAAGCTTGGGTTCTCCATTCATCTAATGAGCTTATATCAAATAACCTCTTTTCACCAGCAAGTTTGAAATCATAATTAAGTTCTTTAACTACCCAATATGCTTTATGTTCTAACTCAAGAGGTAAATGACAAGCTTCTCCATAAACCATTTTATAAGGAGACATACCCATAGGATTTTTATAAGTTGTCCTATAATCCCAAAGTGCATCGTCTAATTTCTTAGACCAATTATTCCTGGACCTATTAACAGTCTTTTGCAAAATTAATTTTATTTCTCTATTGCTAAGCTCAACTTGACCACTAGACTAAGGATGATAGGGTGATGCAATTCTATGGTTAATATCATACTTGGCAAGCATTTTACGAAAAGCACCATGAATAAAGTGTGAACCACAATCAGCCATTAAATATCTAGGGACTCCAAACCTTGGGAAAATAACTTCCTTAAGCATTTTAATAGAGGTGTTGTGATCAGCACTACTGGTTGGAATAACTTCTACCCATTTAGTAACATAATCAACAGCAACCAAAATATGTGTATACCCATTAGAGGAAGGAAAAGGTCCCATGTAATCAAATCCCCAAACATCAAATGGCTCAACAACAAGTGAATAATTCATAGTCATTTCTTGACGCTTACCGATATTACCAATTCTTTGGCATTCATCACAAGATGAGACATACTTACGGGCATCCTTGAAGAGAGTAGGCCAATAAAATCCAGACTGCAATACCTTATGAGCAGTTCTATCTCCAGCATGATGCCCTCCATATGGTTCGGAGTGACATTTCCGTAGGATTTGCCCCTGTTCATGCTCAGGTACACAACATCTAATAATACCATCTACTCCTTCTTTATAAAGATGTTGTTCATCCCAAAAGTAATGTCTTAAATCGTAGAAGAAGTTTTTTTGTTGGTATGTAAAGTTAGGTGGCAAATATTTAGGAACAATGTAATTAGCATAGTCAACATACCAAGGAGTACTATTAGCAACATTTATTGCAGCTAACTGCTCATGAGGAAAACTATCATCAATAGGAAGTGGGTCATCAAGCACATTTTCAAGCCAAGACAAGTTATCAGCTACGGGGTTCTCAGCTCCTTTTCTATCAATAATATGCAAATCAAATTCTTGTAACAAGAGAACCCAACGAATAAGTCTAGGTTTAGCATCTTTCTTTTCCATAAGATATTTAATAGCAGCATGGTCTGTGTGAACAGTTACTTTGGAATCAACAATATAAGGTCTAAACTTATCACAAGCAAAAACCACTGCTAAGAATTCTTTTTCAGTAGTAGCATAATTTCTTTGAGCACTGTCTAGAGTTTTACTAGCATAATGAATAACATTCAATTTCTTATCAACTCTTTGTCCTAGAACAGCACCAACAACATAATCACTAGCATCACACATAATTTCAAAGGGCAAGTTCCAATCAGGTGGTTGAATAATAGGTGCAGAAATTAAGGCTTTCTTGAGTGTTTCAAAGGCTTCTAAACAATCATCATAAAAACAAAAGGAATATCCTTTTTGTAAAAGATTAGTGAGAGGCCTAGAAATTTTGGAGAAGTCTTTAATAAATCTCCTATAGAAACCAGCATGACCTAAGAAACTACGAATACCTTTGATGTCCTAAGGACATGGCATTTTCTTAATTGCATCAACCTTAGCTTGGTCCACTTCAATACATCTTTCAGAAATTTATGACCCAAGACAATGCCTTCATTAACCATAAAGTGGCACTTCTCCCAATTCAAGACAAGATTTGTTTGTTCACATCTCTGTAAAACTCGATCAAGATTTCTTAAACAATCATCGAAAGACTTTCCATTAACAGAAAAGTCATCCATGAAAACCTCAACAATCTTTTCACAAAAGTCAGAGAATATAGCAGTCATACATCTTTGAAAGGTAGCAGATGCATTACATAAACCAAAAGGCATACGTCTATAAGCATAGGTTCCAAAAGGACAAGTAAAGGTAGTCTTTTCTTGATTAGGTTTTAGAAACAGGTATTTGTGAAAAGCCAGAATATCCGTCAAGGAAGCAAAAGTGTGTATGCTTAGATAATATTTCAAGCATTTGATCAATAAAAGGCAAAGGGTAATGATCTTTTCTAGTAGCTTTATTTAATTTTCTGAAATCAATTACCATTCTCTAGCCTAACAATTCTTTGTGGAATAAGTTCATTCTTATCATTAGGAACAACAGTAATACCTCCTTTCTTAGGGACACAATGAACAGGACTTACCCATCTACTGTCAGCTATAGGATAGATTATACCTGCCACCAGAAGTTTTAATATTTCCGTTCTTACCACCTCTTTCATCTTCGGATTTAACCGACGTTGGTGATCAACAACTGGTTTAGCATCAGGTTCCATATTAATCTTGTGCTGACATAGAGTGGGACTAATGCCCTTTAAATCATCAGGAGTATATCCAATAGCAGCTCGGTGCTTCCTTAGAACTTTTAGTATCTTTCTTCTTCATGTTCTGAAAGGTTAGCACTAATAATATATAACAGGATATATTTCCTTTTCATCAATATAAGCATATTTCAAAGTGTCTGGCAATTGTTTTAATTCAAACACAGGATCACCTTTAGGTGGAGGAGGACCACCTAGAGTTTCAATAGGCAAATTGTGTTTAAGTAGAGGACGTTGTTCAAAGAAAATCTTACCTATTTCATTTCTTTCATGCATTTGAAAATTGTTTTCATGGTCTAGCAAGTATTGTTCTAAAGGATCAGTAGGTGGCACAGCAATAGAAGCAAGACCAATTAATTCATCCTTACTAGGCAATTCCTTTTCATGATGATTTCTACTAAACATGGAAAAATTAAACTCATGAGACCCATCACCAAAACTAACACCAACAGTTTGTTTCTTGCAGTCTATCTTAGCATTAACTGTGTTCTAGAAAGGTCTACCAAAAATAATGGGACAGAAGTCATCTTGTGGGGAACCAAGAACAAGAAAATCAGTAGGGTATTTTATTTTCCCACACAAGACTTCAACTTTTCTAACAATCCCACAAGGTGAAATACTGTCTCTATTAGCAAGTTTAATAGTAACATCTATGTCTTCTATCTCTGCAGGTGCTATGTATTTCTTAATTTGTTGATATAAAGTGTAAGGAATAGCACTCACATTAGCACCCATGTCACATAAACCATGATAACAGTGATCTCCTATTTTACCTGAGATGACAGGCATGCCAACAACTAGTCTATGTTTATCCCTTTTATCGGGTTTGGCAATTATAGCAGCTTTTGCATAGAAGTAAATAATATGCCCATCCACATCTTCTTCTAAGAGATCTTTAACCATAGCAACATTAGGTTCCACTCTAATTTGTTCATCCGGTTTAGGTGTTCTAACATAGATTTTGTTAACCACAGTTGAAACTTTAGCATGTTCCTTTATCCTTATAGTAAAAGGGGTTTCTCAATATAAGCAGAAGGGACAACTGGATCAACATTATAAAGTATAGTTTCTTCTTTAGCTGGTACTGGTTTTTTAATTTCTTCTTTAATAGGTGGGTGATATTTAAACCACTTCTCTTTAGGGAGTTCAACATGAGTAGCAAATGATTCACAGAAGGAGGCTACTATCTCAGAGTCAAGTCCATATTTAGTGCTAAACTTTTTAAAAAGCATCGGTATCCATAAAAGATTTAACACAATCATATTTAAGCTTAATACCTGACTCTTTACCTTCTTCGAGTTCCCAGTCTTCAGAGTTGCGTTTAATTCTTTCTAAAAGATCCCATCGGAATTCAATAGTTTTCTTCATAAAAGAACCAGCACAAGAAGTATCCAGCATGGTTTGATCATTACGAGAAAGCCGAGCATAAAAGTCCTAGATAATAATTTCTCTTGAGAGCTCATGACTGGGGCATGAATATAACATTGACTTAAGCCTCCCCCAAGCTAGAGAGATACTTTCTCCTTCACGAGGCCAAAAATTACATATATAATTCTGATCACAATGAACTAGATGCATAGGATAATTTTTTTTGGTGAAACTCCAATTTTAAACGATTCCAATTCCATGATCCAATATCATCTCATATCCTATACCATGCCAATGCTTTTCCTTTCAAAGATAAAGGGAAAACCTTTTTCATCACCTCATCTCCAGGTAAACCTGCAAGCTTAAACAATCCACAAATTTGTTCCACATATATCAAGTGCATATCAGGATGTTCGGTTCCATCTCCTGCATAAGGATTAGCTAGCAGTTGTTCTATCATACCCGAAAGAATTTCATATTCAATATTTTCAGTAGGTGCAGTAGGTTGAGGGGCAATTAATTGTGGTTCCGGATGAGGTGAAGATACCCCGAACAAACCCCTCAAAGGATTGTTTTCCATAATAGCAAGTGACAATAAGTATCAGCACACTATATAAGTGTTTCCTTACCAAATTCCACTTACCAAAGGCGCCACAAAATAGCCTTGATGATCCACTAGCATAGGGGGTCAATTGTAGCTCTTTTTGATAAGTAAGAGTGTCAAACCCAGCGAGGAGCAGAAGGAAATGACAATTAGTTTTCAGTAAGGTAATGTCTGCAAGTGCTGAAATTGTAAGTAGCGGAGTAGTTTGATAGCAAGATAATTTGTAACGAGCAAGTAACGATAATAGTAACAAGTATGCAACAAGGTAGCCCAATCCTTTTGAGGCAAAAGACAGGCCAAAATGTTCTCTTATAATAAGCAAAGCGTTCTTGAGGGTACACGGGAATTTCATCTAGTCACTTTCATCATGTTGGTTTAATTTGTGTTCTCTACTTTGATAATTTGATATGTGGGTGGACCGGTGCTTAGGTGCTGTTCTTACTTGAACAAACCTCCTACTTATGATTAACCCTCCCGCAAGCATCCGCAACTATGAGAAAAGTATTAAGAATAAATTCTAACCATAACATTAAACCCTTGGGTCCAATCGGTCCCTTACGGAATAGCGCATAAAATGGGGTTTAAGCTTCTGTCACTCTCGCAACCCACCATCTATTTACTACTCCACAATGCATTCCCTTAGGCCCAAATATGGTGAAGTGTCATGTAGTCGACGTTCACATGACACCACTAAGGGAATCACAACATACATACCATCAAAATATCAAACACATATCAAATTCACATGATTACTTGCAACATGATTTATCCCGTGACCTCAAGAATGAAAGTAACTACTCACAAATAATAAACATTCTCATGATAAGAGGAGTACTAAATAGTATCATGGAGCTGAACATATAATCTTCCACCAAATAAACCATATAGTAATCAACTACAAGATGTAATCAACACTACTAGTCACCCCCTAGCACCAATCTATAGTTTTGATACAAAGATTGAACATACGAGATGAACTAGGGTTTGAGAGGAGATGGTGCTATTGAAGATGTTGATGGATATTGCCCTCCCCAAGATGGGAGAGTTGTTGGTGATGATGATGACGATGATTTCCCCTTTGGGAGGGAAGTTCCCCCGGCGGAATCGCTCCGCCAGAGGGAAAAAGTGCTCCTGCCCAAGTTCCGCCTCAAGACGGCGGCGCATCGTACCGTAAGTCCTCCTCTTATTTTTTTCTAGGTCAAAATGACTTATATACCAGAAGAGGGGCACCAGAGGTGGGCTGAGGAGGGCACAACCCACCAGGGCGCGCCTGGGCTCCGTGGCGCGCCCAGGTGGGTTGTGCCCACCTGGTGGGCCCTCTCTGGTACTTATTGACTCCAATATTTCTTATATATTCCGTAAAAATTCCCTGTAAAGACAACCCTATGGCTCTTGCCGGTTGTCGTTATCATCGACATGCAAGTCATGAACTTATTACAAAACATGGTCATCTCATACATCAACATATATCATATCACGTCTTGACCATATCACATCACAACATACCCTGCACAAACAAGTTAGACGTCCTCTGCTTTGTTGTTGCAAGTTTTATGTGGCTTCTACGGGCAACTAGCAAGAACCGTTCTTACCTACGCAAAACCACAACGGTGATTATCAAGTTGCTGTTTAACCTTTTGCAAGGACCGCCATAGTCAAATCAGATTCAACTAAAGTAGGAGAGACAGACACCCGCGAGTCACCTTATGCAAAACAAGTTGCATGTTAGTCGGTGGAACCGGTCTCATGTACGTGGACATGTAAGGTTGGTCCGAGCCACTTCATCTCATAATACCGTCGAATCAAAATAAGACATTGGAGGTAAGTAATATGAACATCACCGCCCACAACTCCTTTGTGTTCTACTTGTGCATATCATCTACGCATAGACCTGGCACATGATGCCACCGTTGGGGAATGTTGCATGGAAAAACAAAAGAAATCTACACAGACGCAAGATCTGTCCAAGGAGATGCATAGCTACGAGAGGGGGAGAGCATCTACATACCCTTGTAGATCGCTAAGCGGAAGCGTATATAACGCGGTGAAGTAGATGGGATCACAAGCAACACGACGGCATGGTAGTGATGGGATCACAAGCGACACGATGGTGTGGTGGTGATGGTGGTGGTGCAGCACCGACAACGCTTCGCTAAGCGTCACCCGAATGAGGTGGTGGAACTACGGAGTAACGGGAGAGAGAGAGAGGCGCTAAGGGCTTGGTCTGTCCTCTTGGGGCGCCCCTCCCCTCCATATATAGGTGGTGGGGCGTGGGGAACATCCCCTCCAAACCCTAGGGCGCAGCCAAGGGGGTAGGTGGTGGAATCCTAGTCCTCCTCCTTCCCTTCCATACAGAAGTGGACTTTCCACCTTTCCCAACAGCATGGGCCTTGAAGGACTTGTGTGCGCCTAGCCCAATAATGGTAGGGTGCCTCCCCTTATCCCATGTTGTCCCTTGGTACGTGGTGGAACCCTTGGTGGACTTCCGTACTCCTCTGTAAGTTTCCTGCACCTTCTGGAAGCTTCCCGGTACAATACCAAAAAAACAAAAACTTTTTTCGGAACCCTAAAAACAAATTTCCATATACAAATCTTTATCTCCCGACCATTCCGAGACTCCTCATGACATCTGGGATCTCATTCAGGACTCTTAAGAACATTCGGTTTCCACTCATCAAACATCCCAATACTACTCTAGCGTCCACGAACGTTAAGCGTGTGACCCTGCGGGTTCGGGAATCATGTATTCATGACCGAGACACCTCTCCGGTCAATAACCAATAGCGGGACCAGGATGCTCATATTGGTTCCTGATAACCCACAAGTATAGGGGATCAGTTGTAGCCTATTCCAATAAGCAAGAGTGTCGAACCCAACGAGGAGCTAAAGGTAGAATAAATATTCCTCAAGTTCTATCGACCGTCAATACAACTCTACGCACGCTTAACGTTCGCCTTGCCTAGAACAAGTATGAAACTAGAAGTACTTTGTAGGTGTTGTAGGATTGGTTTGCAAGATAATGAAGAACACGTAAATAAAAGATAGGTGTTGTTTAGATAAAGAAACAACTAAGTTAGTTTTAGTAGAGAGCTTTTTGTCACAACAAAGTTACTTGTCCCTACGCAATCGATAACTAGACCGGTAATGATTATTGCAATTTTATATGAGGGAGAGGCATAAGCTAACATACTTTCTCTTCTTGGATCATATGCACTTATGATTAGAACTCTAGCAAACATCCGTAACTACTAAAGTTCATTAAGGTAAAACCCAACCATATCATTAAAGTATCAAGTCCTCTTTACTCCCATACGCAAACAACCTACTTACTCGGGTCTGTGCTTCTGTCACTCATGCCACCCACCATAAGCAAATCATGAACATATTACAAACCCCACAACGGGGATCCAAAACGCTTGCGCGACACGCAGAGCACCATAGGACAACACCAATAATAAAACATGCAACTCAAACCAATCACGATCATCAATCAACCCATAGGACAAAATGGATCTACTCAAACATCATAGGATAGCCATACATCATTGGCAAATAATATATAGCATGGAGCACCTTGTTTAAGTAGAGATTACAGTGGGGAGAAGCGGTGTTACACCGCTGCATAGAGGGGGAGAGAGTTGGTGATGACGGCGGCGACGTTGTTCGTGTAGATCGCCGTCACGATGATGGCCCCGGTTATGTTCCGGCGCCACCGGGAGAGAGGGGAGAGAGAGACCCCCTCCTTCTTCTTCTTCCTTGACCTTCCCACTAGATGGGAGAAGGGTTTCCCCTCTGGCCCATGGTCTCCATGGTGGCCGAGGGGTGGGAGCCCCTCCGAGATTGGCTCTCTCTCTCTCTCTCTCTCTCTCTGTGTGTGTTTGCTTTTGTTTCTGTACTCCCAGATTCTGGCCTTTCCCTGTTTCTTAAATTCCCGGAGATCTGTAACTCCGATTGTGCTGAAATTTTAACATGTTTTTTATCCGGATATTAGCTTTCTTGCGCCGGAAGAAGGGCACCAACCGCCTTACGGAGTGGCCACAAGGGCCCAGGGCGCGCCCTACCCCCTAGGGCACGCCCCCTACCTTGTGGATTCCTCGAGCATCGTCTCACGTTGATTCTTTTTCCCAAAAATCACATATATTGCAAAAAAATCTCCGTAAGTTTTTATCCCATTTGGACTCCGTTTGATATGGATTTTCTACGAAACAAAAAACATGCAACAAACAGGAACTGGCACTGGGCACTAGATCAATATGTTAGTGCAAGAAAATCATATAAATTGTTGCCAAAAGTATGTAAAAGTTGTAGAATATTGGCATGGAACAATAAAAAATTATAGATTCGACAGAGATGTATCAGCATCCCCAAGCTTAATTCCTGCTCGTCCTCGAGTATATAGGTATATGATAAAAAAGATAATCTTTGATGTGGAATGCTATCTACCATAATCTTGATCATATAATCTAATCATGGCATGAATATTAAGACATGGGTGATTCAAAGCAATAGTCTATCATTTGACATTAAGACAATAATACTTCAAGCATACTAACAAAGCAATCATGTCTTCTCAGAATAACATGGCCAAAGAAAGTTATCCCAACAGAATCATATAGTATGGCTATGCTCCATCGTCACCACATAAAGTATTTCATCATGCACAACCCCAATGACAAGCCAAGCAATTATTTCATACTTTTAATGTTCTCAAGCATTTTCAACTTTCACGCAATACATGGGCGTGAGCCATGGATATAGCACTATAGGTGGAATAGAATATGATGGTGTAGGTTGTGCGGAGAAGAGAAAAAGGAAGAAAGTCTCACATCGACGCGGCTAATCAACGGGCTATGGAGATGCCCATCAATTGATGTCAATGTATGAAATCTCAAACTGAAAACTAAGTCGGTGTGTATCAAACTTGCTTGCTCATGAAGACCTCGGACATTTGAGGAAGCCCATCATCGGAATATACAAGCAAAGTTCTATAATGCGAATTCCCACTAGTATATGAAAGTGATAACTCAAGGGACTCTCTATATGAAGAACATGGTGCTACTCTAAAGCACAAGTGTGGAAAAAGCATAGTAGCATTGCTCCTTCTCTCTTTTTCTCTCTTTTTTGTTTTGTTTTTGGCCTCTCTTACTTTTTTGGCTTCTTTTTTTTGTCCGGAGTCTCATCCCGACTTGTGGGGGAATCATAGTCTCCATCATCCTTTCCTCACTAGGGCAATGCTCTAATAATGATGATCATCACACTTTTATTTACTTACAACTCGATATTACAACTCAATACTAGAACAAAGATATGACTCTATATGAATGCCTCCGGCGGTGTACCAGGATGTGCAATGATCTAGCATAGCAATGACATCAAAAAACAGACAAGCCATGAAAACATCATGCTAGATATCTTATGATCATGCAAAGAAATATGACAATGAATGCTCAAGTCATGTATATGATGATGATGGAAGTTGCATGGCAATATATCTCGGAATGGCTATGGAAATGCCATGATAGGTAGGTATGGTGGCTGTTTTGAGGAAGATATAAGGAGACTTATTTGTGATATAGCGTATCATATCATGGGGTTTGGATGCACCGGCGAAGTTTGCACCAACTCTCGAGGTGAGAAAGGCAATGCACGACACCGAAGAGGCTAGCAATGATGAAAGGGTGAGAGTGCGCATAATCCATGGACTCAACATTAGTCATAAGGAACTCACATACTTATTGCAAAAATCTATTAGCTATCGAAACAAAGTACTACACGCATGCTCCTAGGGGGATATATTGGTAGGAAAAGACCATCGCTCATCCCCGACCGCCACTCACAAGGAAGACAATAAAAAACAAATCATGCTCCGACTTCGTTACATAACGGTTCACCATACGTGCATGCTACGGGAATCACAAACTTTAACACGAGTATTTCTACCATCCACAATTACTCACTAGCATGACTCCAATATCACCATCTTTATATCGCAAAACTATTGCAAGGAATCAAACATATCATATTCAGCGATCTACAAGTTATGTAGGATTTTATGACTAACCATGTGAATGACCAGTTCCTGTTGACTCTCTAAATAGATATAAGTGAAGCATGAGAGTTTAATTATTTCTACAAAAGATATGCCCACGCTCTAACAAATATAAATGAAGCAAAAGAGCATTCTACAAATGGATGTTTTCTATGTGAAGAGAAACAGGCAATCTAAACTTCAAATGATATAAGCGAAGCACATGAAGCATTCTATAAAACCATACTCAAAAGATATAAGTGAAGTGCCTGAAGCATTCTGTAAATCAACGAAGGACTATCTCATACCAGCATGGTGCATTATTAAAAGAAAAATAAAAAGCACACGATGCTCCAAGATTTACGCATATCATGTGACGAATAAAAATATAGCTCCAACTAAAATTACTGATGATCGTTAGAAGAAAGATGGGATGCCTTCCGGGGCATCCCCAAGCTTAGTTGCTTGGGAGTCCTTGAATATTACCTTGGGGTGCCTCTGGAATCCCCAAGCTTGGGCTCTTGCCACTCCTTATTCCTTCATCCATCGTGATCTCACCCAAAACTTGAAAACTTCAATCACACAAAACTTAACAAAACCCTTGTGAGATCCGTTAGTGTAATAAAACAAATCACCACTTTAATTACTGTTGCAAACTCATTAATATTTTGTTTTTGCATTTTAGCTACAGTAATATAACTTTTCCATGGCTTATACCACCGATACAATCGATAGTTTCGTCAAAACGAGCAAAACAATGCATCAAAAACAGAATCAGTCAAAAACAGGACAGTCTGTAGTAATCTGAACATCAACCATACTTCTGTACCTCTAACAATTCTGCAAAATTAGGACAAAATAAAAAAAATATAGAAGTACCATGCAAAAAGTTTCACAAGCTTTTGACATTCCAGTAAAAATGTAAATTCACGCGCTACAGCCAAAGTTTCTGTTTTCCCACTACACAAAACAAACAAGCAATCTAATCATCCTAAAGGCAAATCTTGGCACTTTATTTTTACGGTACAATGCATTTATACAAGGGGATAATTATTTTTGTTGAAAAGTTTCTATAATCAAGGTTCGCAAAGTTTCCATGGGCATGAACAAAGTTCAAGGCTAGCTCCCACTTCAACGGTGCTCGTCTTTCTTACTTTCACTTTACTTTTTGAAAAAGTTTTAGGTTCCCTAGTTTGTTTATTTTTGTTTTTAAACTTTATAAAAGAACACAACAGAAATAAATGACTCTATAAAACTTCCGGTTTGTCTCCCTGGCAGCGCTTTCTTTAAAGCCATTAAGCTAGGCAGATAGTGCTCAAGTAATGGATCCACCCGGATCCCAAGGTATATCAAAGCCAATTTTAATTAACAATGATTTGTGATTTAATAGTGAGCACAAAGTAATAGATATCATGCAATAGCGAAGTCTAACTCTCTTCCTATGCATTGGCATGTCATAAAAGAACAATTCATGCACATCAAGTAAAGGCCAATGCATAGTATAAACAGTTTCTTACAATTTTATCGTATTGGAAACATAGAGGGGCGGAGATGTAGTTCCTCTCTCATAATAATTGCAAGTAGGAGCAGCAAGCACATGCATATTATATCTATCAAAATCATCATGTGTAGTAGTAAAACGCAACCCATCAATATAATCACTAATAAGCGCAAACTTCTCCAATATAGTGTTGTTTGGAGAATTCAAAAAATAATAGGACTATCATGCGTGGGTGCAATAGAAACAATTTCATTCTTAACATAGGGAACTATAGCAAGTTCATCTCCATAAGCATAATTCATATTGTCATCATGGCCACAAGCATAGCAAGCACCATGTTCATCAAAAAGGGATATTTCAAACGAATCAAAGCAATCATAGAAATCATCCTTCGGTAAGCACGAAGGGAAACTACACAATGTATGAGTTGAAGAGTTACTCTCATTAGAAGGTGGGCACGGGTGATCAATCCGCTCTTCCTCCTTTTTTTCTTCGCTCCCATTGCCATCTTTTTCATCTAATGAGCTCACAGTTTTAGCAATTTCTTCTTCCATAGATTCGTGCAAAATATTACTCTCTTCTTGGACAGCGGAGACTTCCTCAATAACCACATCAATATCGGCATTGTATTCATAATTCTCATAGCAATATTTAAGTATAGCAAAATTTTCAGGCCTATAACACATATTAGTCTATTCTTGCACAGCGGAGACTTCCTCAATAAACACATCAATATCGGCATTGTATTCATAATTCTCATAGTAATATTTAAGTATAGCAAAATTTTAAGGCCTATAAACATCACCATCAAAAGCTTCATACTTTTCAAACAAATATTCAATTTCATAAGCACCGTTGAAAGCAACGAAATCTTCTATTCGTTCCACAGCATAGTAATCATATATACCATTAGCATAAGAAGCCAAGGTTTCACTATCATTAAATCTACAAGAAAAGGGAAGGTGTAGAGCCTTCATCCTCGAGCAACAAGTATAATCATATCTCTGGCATAAATTCCAAGCATACCAATGCAACGTATAAATTTGATCCCATAATAGTTTACCTTTTGGAGTCAAGCAATAATCCCTAAAGTATTCACGTTTATCCAACGTGTCTCCCATTATCAAGTTGAACGGGGTTTTCTCAGGATTATCAAAGTAGTGTTCAATATATTTCACATAGCAAGCATCGACGGTTTTACGAGGTTACCCATCTCCATGAGTAGCAAGTACACCTAATTTTTCTGGTATTTCATGTTCCATATCCATAACTAATGATAGAGAACAACTTAGCAAATAAAATCTACTTACTGATAAAGCAAACAAGCACACACGAGAATATTCACCCCACGCTATTGCTCCCCGGCAACGGCGCCAGAAAAAGGTCTTAATAACCCACAAGTATAGGGGATCAGTTGTAGCCTCTTTCGATAAGTAAGGGTGTCGAACCCAATGAGGAGCTAAAGGTAGAACAAATATTCCCTCAAGTTCTATCGACCACCAATACAACTCTACGCACGCTTAACATTCGCTCTACCTAGAACAAGTATGAAACTAGAAGTACTTTGTAGGTGTTGTAGGATAGGTTTGCAAGATAATAAAGAACACGTAAATAAAAGATAGGCGTTGTTTAGATAAAGAAACAACTAAGTTAGTTTTAGTAGAGAGCATTTTGTCACAAGAAAGTTATTTGTTCCTAGACAATCGATAACTAGACCGGTAATGATTATTGCAATTTTATATGAGGGAGAGGCATAACCTAACATACTTTATCTTCTTGGATCATATACACTTATGATTGGAACTCTAGCAAACATCTGTAACTACTAAAGATCATTAAGGTAAAACCAAACCATAGCATTAAAGTATCAACTCCTCTTTACTCCCATACACAAACAACCTACTTACTCTGGTATGTGCTTCTATCACTCACGCCACCCACCATAAGCAAATCATGAAAATATTGCAGATCCCCCATGCTTGCGCGACATGCAGAGCACCATAGGACAGCACCAATAATAAAACATGCAACTCAAACCAATCACGATCATCAATCAACCCATAGGACAAAACGGATCTACGACTCAAACATCATAGGATAGCCATACATCATTGGGAAATAATATATAGCATTGAGCACCATGTTTAAGTAGAGATTATAGCAGGGAGAAGGGGTGCTACACCGCTTCATAGAGGGGGAGAGAGTTGGTGATGACAGCGGTGAAGTTGTTGGTGTAGATCGTCGTCACGATGATGGCCCCGGCGGTGTTCCGGCGCCACCGGGAGAGAGGGGGAGAGAGCCCCCATCCTTCTTCTTCTTCCTTGACCACCCCCCTAGATGGGAGAAGGGTTTCCCCTCTGGCCCGTGGCCTCCATGGCGGCGGAGGGGCGGGAGCCCCTCCGAGATTGGATCTCTCTCTCTCTCTGTTTCCTTCCGTTTCTGCACTCCAAGATTCTGGCCTTTCACCATTTCTTAAATTCCCGGAGATCCGTAACACCGATTGGGCTGAAATTTTAACACGATTTTTATCCAGGTATTAGCTTTATTCTGCCAGAAGAAGGGCACCAACCACCTTACGGAGTGGCCACAAGGGTTGGGCGCCCCCCTGCCTTGTGGACTCCTCGGGCGTCGTCTCGCGTGGATTCTTTTTCCCAAAAATCACATATATTCCAAAAAATCTCCGTAAGTTTTTATCCCGTTTGGACTCTGTTTGATATGGATTTTCTGCCAACAAAAAACATGCAATAAACAGGAAATAGCACTGGGCACTATATCAATATGTTAGTCCAACAAAATCATATAAATTTTTGCCAGAAGTATGTAAAAGTTGTAGAATATTGGCATGAAACAATCAAAAATTATAGATAAGACGGAGAGGGACAAGTGATGACCCACAAGTATATGGGATCAATTGTAGCCTTTTTGATAAGTAAGAGTATCAAACCCAACGAGGAGCAGAAGGAAATGACAAGTGGTTTTCAGCAATGTAATGTCTGCAAGTGCTGAAAAAGTAACAGAGTAGTTTGATAGCAAGATAATTTGTAATGAGCAAGTAATGATAGTAGTAACAAAAGTGCAGAAAAGGTAGCCCAATCCTTTAGAGGCAAGGGACAGGCCAAAACGGTCTCTTATAATAAGCAAAGCGTTCTTGAGGGTGCACGGGAATTTCATCTAGTCACTTTCATCATGTTGATTCGATTCGTGTTCGCTACTTTGATAATTTGATATGTGGGTGGACCGGTGCTTATGTGTTGTTCTTACTTGAAAAAACCTCCTACTTATGATAAACCCTCTCACAAGCATCCGCAACTACGAGAAAAGTATTAAGAATAAATTCTAACCATAGCATTAAACTTTTGGATCCAATCGGTCCCTTACGGAATAGCACATAAACTAGAGTTTAAGCTTTGGTCACTCTCGCAACCCATCATCTAATAACTACTCCACAATGCATTCCCCTGGGCCAAAATATGGTGAAGTGTCATGTAGTCGACGTTCACATGACACCACTAAGGGAATCACAACATACATACTATCAAAATATCAAACACATATCAAGTTCACATGATTACTTGCAACATGATTTCTCCCGTGACCTCAAGAACAAAAGTAACTACTCACAAGTGATAAACATGCTCAAGATCAGAGGGGTATTAAATAGCATAATGGATCTGGACATATAATCTTCCACCAAATAAACCATATAGTAATCAACTACAAGATGTAATTAACACTACTAGTCACCCACAAGCACCAATTTATAGTTCTGGTACAAAGATTGAACACAAGAGATGAACTAGGGTTTGAGAAGAGATGGTGATGTTGAAGATGTTGATGGAGATTGCCCTCCCCAAGATGGGAGAGTTGTTGGTGATGACGATGACGATGATTTCCCCCTCCGGGAGGAAAGTTCCCCCAGCGGAATCGCTTCGCCAAAGGGCAAAAGTGCTCATGCCCAAGTTCCGCCTCGAGATGGCGGCGCTCTGTCCCGAAAGTCCTCTCCTTATTTTTTTTCTAGGTCAAAATGACTTATATACCAGAAGATGGGCACCGGAGTTGGGCCGGGCTAAGGACAACCCACCAGGGCAAAACATCTTCTTTTCGAAGGACGGAGTCGACACTCCTATCTATTTGTAACACTTGCATGATGAACTATTCATCCCACTATCCCCCTTTCCATGAGACCTATTATACCCCTTTTCTACCTATACCTGGCTAGACTCGTGTACCTCGATTTTCATACATTCACCTAACTTACTAACGTTATTGCCTGCAATCGAGTAAATACCAATAAGGCATTGATCTCTAAGGAGCTGTTACGAAGTGTCGCAGTTGCTGCTAATGGTAGGATTTTCTATCATGTTTTTTCATTAACGTGCTTGCACCACTAGTTTACTGCTTGCTTTAGCTTAGCTTTCCCGAAACCATCAACTCTTGCTTTTTTGAGCAGGTTTTTACCAATCTGGTATCCGCTGCTGATCCATATTCTAAGATACCCGCTTTCTTTACGACAGTATCCTGTATGCTTACAAGATCCATGAAGTAAAAAGGAGGGATATGGACTCCATCCTATAAACTAAATATATAGAGGCTACTTCGAAAACAGGAAGAGACCACACTCAGCATACAACACCAAATCATCTTAGACATGCTTTTCTAAATACTCAATTATACTATTAGTACTTGACTTGCTAGGAATTGTATGAAACTATTAATGCATCCTATTATCTATTTCTTCATTGAGCTATGAGAGCTAGAAATTGATAGAATTTATCCGTTCTACTTCCCCCGATTCTTTAAAAGCTTCTCCAATCACACTTATTACAATCTCACACACTTCTTCTTCCTGACCTTGAACGCATCACTGAAAATCCATTATAGATTTCGTGATATATAAGTTATAGTGGTTTGAACCAGCTCATGCTTCAGTCCAAGTGTTCGCCGTACGCCTTCCTTAAAGGGCTTAGTTTAATCAATAGTGGTCCTATCACGGGTGTCACATTCATTTTGACCTATCCGGGAGACCCTATTTGATTAAGAGATCCATGCGATGCCAGAATCCGTCACAAAAGCACCATATTGATAAATAGATACGCAGCTGAGGAGTAGATGAGGGGCAGTAAAATCCATCTAAAGAATGCCGTGGAAATGCTACTTGTTGAATATAAAAATTATAGGATATCAAAAGGTGGTGCGAGCGCTAGCTCATCTTAGAAGTGAGGTGAAATATTTCTTTGATTTCACGTTTGATCCTATTTTGCTGGTGAGAAAGCAGAAAGGATTGGAAAAAGTACCAACTTCTTGTAATTCTCTTGCCAACTCCTATCATATGTGCTAAGAGGGCGTTAAGCGGCCTGGGACTCTTATTTATGATCTTGTTTAGGATTGGAAGAGCGGAAAAGTTAAGGTACATCAGCATGGGTTCTATTCTCATCTTTCAAGTACCTACCCTGGTATCACCTATGTAGATTGGTGGAGCTTTAGGACGGACTCCAAAGTTGACTATTGAATCTCAGTATGTTTGGCCAAGGCTCACTCATTCAACCCGCGAGAAAAGGGAGTCTTGAATGAAGGAAGAATAGTTGCAGGATCCTGGGTTCGGCATGATCGTTCTTCCAATTCATACTAGCTACAATCTGTCCCTGCTTAGAGGATCCAGCAGTAAGGGACCTACCTATGGCCAGTAAAGAACCCACCTATGGCTGGCTCCTCGGACAGCTTTCGGAGCTTCCGCTTAACCGGTGTAACACAAGTGGTTCCTAGGCTTTAACTAACTAAGTGCTGGCAGTGATTTTAGGTTGGTTTCATGGTTTCTTCATTCTTGTAGCCTGTGTTGCATGTGTTTGCAGTAGCTTTGCAGATTCACGACTATTGGAACCAGTCGTTGACCGTCTATCTTCTTCCCAGTTCCCAGATACAAGATTCTAGGCTTTGAGCAATGCAAAATGGTTGATAGCCAGGAAGGCATTTCACTGGGGTTCCCTTGGTGGAACTAATTCTTTCTCTCTTTTCTTCATATCATAATTGAATTGATACCTAAATTCAAAGAAGAAATCAGGAGACAACGTTCCTGTTACAGTTGGGGCCCAGACGGCTTTCATACACACGGATCTTTCCTTTCTTTTCGTCATGCACTTGATTCAACTCAACTGAATACATTACATAACATATTTTTGATAGATCGATTCTTTGTGTCCGCAAGGGCAATAACGTTCTAAAGATGGGTACAATTGGTTGCACAACCATAACTAAAATGGAGTATTTCTTGACTACTTATACAACTCTTTGGGGTCCAAAGATACTCTAAAATACTCATCAGGTTCGACACGATATTAATAGTGCTTAGCACTAACTTCCTTCGACCGGACACCACCACTGCCTTGTACTTAAGAATGGTTCTTGGCTGAAGGTATCGATATCCGGTGCGAATCAACTTGACACCATGGCTACGGTCAGGAAGGATGAAGTTTTATGCTCGCGGTTAGTGGGAACCCGTACAATTATCAACTCTGCCTTCGTTCCCCCTCTTTACCCCTATCTAAGCCCAATCGCGAAACCCACTCCTCAAATGATGGATTAGGTGAAATGAAACATGTACACGTCGTTCTTCAAATCCTTAGAAATCACATTAGAGTCTTCCTGGATCCATTAACACAAACAAGTGCAAGTGTTGGTCAAGTGAGTCCTTCTACAAAACAAATTACCCAAATCTTACAGAAATAGCATTCCCCTACCCTGTGTTAAGCATATAGCTAGTGTTTCTGGTGAACTTCACTTCACACCTAAAAAATCCCGATTGGAAAGAGAGAAACTTGACACGCTATAGTGACAGGCGAGGGCGAGCGAACCCGTTAGCTACAATTCTATATCTTCTTTTTTGACCCCTTTGATTTGCCTTATCACTACAGCCACAGATTGAGCGAAAGCCGCCCAAATGAAGATCAGATCACGAAATCATTCTACGAACGATCGAGTTATTCTCTATATCTTTATATAAAATAAGAAGACAGAGAGACTCGGCTTCAAGATGGACATTGACCATTTGCACCTGCTCATTCAATATTCCATTCCGAGAAATCCGGACTACAATATTCAGAAAGAGGGTCCCTTCGATAAACTACTTGTCTCATTGGGAATACCCTCTTATGGAGAGCTAGATTCCGTAGTGGAGTTGACTTAGCTAAATTAGCAACTTATGGATCTGTTGTAGCTTTTCAAATCCACTCTAACCGAACTACGTTAGTTATGGAATACCGCCTATCCTTAGAAAATAAGATTGTCCTTGTACTTACTCTCTCATTCCTGGGAGTCCTTCAAGGGTATCAGATCTTGCTTGAAACAGGTTTTTCTTTGGCGCTTCCCCTAGCGCAGGCAGTAGTTTGATAGCGAGTTCACCTTCCTAGTAACGTTTTCTCATTTAATTCATTCTCATTAAAATCTACTTCTAAGGCATGTGAAGTACCAGTTGTGGACAAATCCCTTGGCAGAGTATCAACTTGAGATTCTTCTTTCACCCTCCAAGAGTTCAGTTCTTTTCTTTCTATATCAGAATATGACATAGAGGCTGAGCCTGCCGGTTGATCAGACTAGCCAACTAAGGGGCCATTCACTTCTATAGAAAAACAGGTGTACTGCGCGAAAACTTCTCTTTATGAAAACCCCTCGGAGTCATCTATAGCCGCCAAATCCCTTTTGATTCTGTTGTTAGAGGTGCCTTTCAATTTCATTGACCTAGGTACTGCATTTCATAGATACCTTCGCTATTATAGTAACACAATTCTCCACTAAACCCATTGACCTAGGTACCGAGTCTATTATGCGTATGTCTTTTCGGACTCTTTATTTGTTTGTGGACAACAAAAATGCAAACATGAGAAAAGGGGATCATTCCATTTTGAACAGACCCATCTATCTCATCTGACCTCTCTGAATTCCTGAGTAACGAAGCATGGGCTATAGATGGTTGGGACATATCATCATCCGGAGGGAGTGGTCTTAATACCGATGTCTTTCTTTAACCTTTGGGAGGTCGAACCACTGAACCTATTTCTTTGACCTTGGGACGGATAGATAAGAAGGCAAGGCAGAAGAACCAATCGAATCGCAGAGAATAGGTAGCTCAGGCATGTGAACTTGTCGAACCATTCAACTATATTATATATTGATTGGCCACATCAACGCATTTCACCTCGGGACTTGTACTTGGAATAGAGCCAGCCTTGAGATCCGCCACATCTTCCTTCAAGTTAGAACAACTCCGCCTTTGACCGGTTTGCTGCTATCCTTTATACACAAGCCTCTATTATTAAGGTATGGAGGTTTTTTTTCCTGGAATGACCAAAGAACAAGAGAAGTTCAATGAGGTGCAAACGCAAGAATTAAAGCAACAAGGACAAGTGCTAGGATAGGATCCCGAAGGATGTCATGCCTACTCAGCAACGTGCAGAAAGGATGGCTTCACGCAAGAATCTTGATGAACCAGGTATGTCTTCTACTAACAGATATGCTATTCACAATTCCATTGATTCTGCTAGTCTTGTAAAATCTGCTGTAGATAGTGGTCTAGTGTTGGGCAGTACACAGGAGCAAATTGACAGGACTATAAATTCTATTAAAGCAAGAGAACTTGCTCAAGCATTTCTTTATGAAGCTGCTCAGAAAAATAAGTTAGCTTCTCATGAGAAGGAGCAGTCTTCCAGTGTCGAGTTAAGCTTTGATTTAGAGAATGAGGATATTACTCAGATTGTTGAAGAGTTAGATAATCACAGCACTTGTATACCAGTTGGTGACAAGAACACTATGAGCAGAGCTAAGAGGAGGCATAACAAAAAATATATACCACCATGAAGAAACTAATCTTGAATGTGAGGGGCCTAGCTAGGTAGAAGGGGGCAACCTTCTGAAGTGATAGAGTGGGTGGACATAGTTTGTGTGCAAGAAAGTAAGAGAGAACAGTTCTCAGATAAAGAGTTAATGGCGGATAGCTTTTCAAGTGGTATTGCAAGCCAGCCAGTGGCAGTAAAGGTGGAATGCTTATTGGAGTCAATCTGGATGTCATGGATGCACACCTCATTGGGGAGGGTCAATTTCTCCATGGTGTCTGAGTATAGAGGCTTTGTGGTAATTGTGCTTGGGTGGATGTTTATGGTCCAACCAAATTTAAGAGCTATGTTTTTGTCAGAGCCCACTAACTGTGTGCAGAGTGTTGATATACCATTGTGGGACATGATCAGATCTGCTCATGAAACAATGGAAGAATACATATTAATAGGATGGAAGCTTCTAATGCGTTCATATCTGAAACTGAACAAAAGGAACTGAGAAGGGTTGGTGGCCTGGAATAACAAACAAGACAGGCTAGTGAGAGAAGTTTTGGATAGAGTTCTGGTTTCTTCAACTTATGAAAATTTATTTCCTAAGTTTTACTATCCGTCTTGCAAGCTGGGTCAGATCTTTGTCCTTTACTTCTAGAAAATGGGGAAGATAGGGGTTGCCACTAAGTTTCATTTTGAACCATCCGCAAGAAGGGTTTATAGATATGCTATCACTAGTAGAAAAGGGGCCTTTAGTCCCGGTTCATAAGGGCCTTTAGTCCCGGTTCTGGAACCGGGACTAAAGGGTCGTTACTAAAGCCTCCCCCTTTAGTCCCGGTTCTTATACGAACTGGGACTAAAGGCCCTCCACGTGGCCGCTGCCTGGAGGTCCACCTTTAGTCCCGGTTGGTAACACCAACCGGTACTAAAGGAAATTTTATGAATTTTTTTTTGGATTTTTTTTGAATTTTTTTTATTTTCAAATTTCTGAATTATTTTAACCTGTAATCTCTAATCAGCCCTCATCACTGCTCAATTTAACCTCTAATCTCTAATCACCCCTCATCATTCCAAATCATCTAACTTCCCGGACGGTCACCCATCCTCTCACTACTCCAGCCTGAGCACGCTTAACTTCCGAGTTCTATTCTCCCTCGTTTCCAAGTCTGCACTTGTTGTTTTCCTGACAATAGTAAGATGTCAATCCTATTAACCCTCAGGAATTTAGCTTGAGCATGAAGTCACACATTTCACTGTTTGAGTTTGAAACTATTGTTCTAAAAAATAATAATTATTTAGTAACACTAATATTTCTTGAATAAGTAGTTTGACCATAGTTTGACCACAGTTTGACCATAGTTTGACCAATGTTTGACCAGATTTGATCAAAATTCAAAAAAACTGAAATAATTATTTAGTAACACTAATATTTCTTGAATAAGTAGTTTGACCATTGTTTGACCACAGTTTGACCACAGTTTGACCAGATTTGACCAAAATTCAAAAAAACTGAAATAATTATTTAGTAACACTAATATTCTTGAATAATTATTTAGTAACACTAATACTTCTTGAATAAGTTGTTTGACCAGATTTAACAAAAATTCAAAAAAAACTGAAATTTGAGCATAACTTTTTTTCCTTTAGAATTTGAGGATTCTAAAAATTTGCAAACAGGCCGTAGGCGGTTAAATTCGGATGCGGATTTTCGTGCTGAACATTTTGATATATTATACGTTTTTCTGACATCGTATGCAAAAGTTATAGCCGTTTTACGTTTTCCCTGCACTTTTTGCAAAACAGGTCCAAATTTAAGTTTTTAAATTTTCCTAACTAGTAGATGTGGTAACATAACTACATCTCGAAGGATTTTAACTTTTGAAGTTTTTATCATTTTCTTTTGCTTTTTACAAAACTGAAAAGGCGATACATGGGGGGGTAGGATTTGAAAATTGCACCATTAGTACCGGTTCGTGGCATGAACCGGTACTAAAGGTCTCAACCCCATTAGTACCGGTTCGTGGCACGAACCGGTACTGATGGGCATCGCACCCTTTAGTACCGGTTCATGGCACCAACCGGGACTAAAGGTCCCATTTGAACCGAGAGTAATGCCTGTACGGTGCCCTCGCCGCTCGAACCGGGACTAATGCTCACATTAGGCCCGGTTCGTAATGCAACCGGGATTAATGCTCTTTTCTGGCCGAACGAAAGCCCTGTTTTCTACTAGTGTATTACAGAAATGGCCTACAAGAACTGTTGCAAATGTTCCATTCCAGACTATTGGCAACAAGTGTCTCAGGGCTTCAGGAAGTTCTTTAGAGGGTGGAAGGCAAATGATGCTACTGACAATAGAAGAAGTAAATCTAATCCCTACTTTAGCCTTGCTGCTTATTCACTGGCAATCCAACCATACCATTCTTGTCTATCAGGATCATTCTTTCCCTCAAGTCACCTTAACATGCTTCTTTCATTCCTTCCCTATGCAGATACAAAACTAGGTTGCGGACGCATAGAGCCACTGATACTATTGGTCAGAAGTATGATTTGACAAAAACTACTACTTTAGCCGTTATGCGAAATGAAGTTTCCTTCTTCTTGTTGGTTTGGCCGTCCGAAAGCAGATACGGATATTGGGGAGAAAGCAGCTCTCTGAGCGATGGATACCGACCGATCTCAGTTATTTTCATTGATCCTGGCCTATCTCCATAGCACTCACCCAGAGGGAATTCACTCAGCTCTGGGCCGCATCCATCTGGTTGGCATGAGAAGGAGGCAATTCCTTCCTTGGGTCAGATCTCCGTTCCGGGATGGAAGAAAGAAATGATGGTTTGGATGAGCAATTGGGAAACACACACGGGGTCATGGGTGGTTACCTAATGTGAGATGCATGCATTTCGGATAGAATGTCACACTGGCTCTGGAGTGCCCGGGGGCGATAGATATATGGATATATAGAAGGAAGGGAACATCGTCTGCGAGCTCTCTCTCTCTCCTAATCCACTTTATTATTGCAAAGGCTCCAACAAAGAAAAGTTGTACAAAAAGAAGTACGCATATGGTCGGTCCCCTTCGAAAGGCAATGGAAAGCAAGGGTCCCGCTAGCATTGAGGAAGGAAGCGGTGAGACCAGTTTAGCCATAACCTTGAATGAATTTATATAAGCCAGGATCTTGTACCAGGTACGAAGACTCTCTAGTGATGCTCCACTATCCCCCTCTGCCTAGGGTAATAAGTTGGAGTGATAAACTTAAGCTAATAGCACATAGAGAGCTAATACCATATCCCGCCCGGCTCCTCCTTTAGCTGACCCAGCCCGGACTTCCCCTTCAAGCGTTCAAGAATAAGCATGGGAGTCGGATAGAGATGGCAATTGGAAACTACCATTGGTATTTCAGGTTTCACATTGTACAGAATGAAATCAGCGATAGGGCTCGCCCTGAAGAGAGGATGTCGCGCTTAATAGAAAATTGTATCGTTTAGGCATTTAGCTTAGCTTAAAATAGATATGTAACATGATGTACTTAAACGTGCAACCACTCCGTCTTCTAGACCGGGGTCATAATTGAACCGACAACAAACCTCAGATGATGTGACTTCTCCACCCTCTAGGCAATTCAAAACTGGTCCCATTAGCTCGAATTTACTAATGTTAGAAAGGAAGACAAAGGTCCCAAAACAAAGCATTTGTTTCAAGAGTTGTCGTGTCCTTAAGCTTCAAAGTTTCCAAAATCTTGATCAAGAAGAGTAAGCATTGCCTGGTGAGGAAGAGCAGAAGCATAGGTTTTTGGATCCTAGCGAAAGAGTTTCAAGCACGGATTACGCTTCTAAAGAGCACTATTTGTCTTGGCCCCTTCCTGCCAAAGATTTGAGATAACTAAAGCGACTCGCAGTCAAAAATGGTGGAGCCAATGCCAAATAGGAAATGTGTGGATAGTAGGTGAGTGCCTAGCCCCTTAGTCTTTCGGATCGGAAGATTCATTGGATTCATCCAAAGGCTTCTGTCTTGTGTTCCTCAAATTGTTGATCGAGGATCAAAGACATTGCTAAAGCAGGCGCCTAGCAAATGGGAGTTCTTGTACCTACTAGAACGACATCTGGTTGAACTTTTAATTCTTAGAAAAGAAAATATGAACTCACAATGTGCAACAGAAATGTACCCACCGGTTGAGAAACCACCATAGTTGGATGATTGCTCGCGCTAGTAAGACAACTTTGACTCTTCTTGATCGTGATCTGGTGATTGGTCACACCCTCTTTAGAGGTTCTAGGCCCTGCCTATTGAGTCATTGATACGTCCATTTTGCATCATGCTTTTATATCAATATTTATTGCATTATGGGCTGTTATTACACGTTATGTCACAATACTTATGCCTATTCTCTCTTATTTTACAAGGTTTACATAAGGAGGGAGAATGCCGGCAGCTGGAATTCTGGGCTGGAAAAGGAGCAAATATTAGAGACCTATTCTGCACAACTCCAAAAGTCCTGAAACTCCACGAAAGTTTTTTGGAAATAATAAAAAATACTGAGCGGAAGAAATACTTCAGGGGGGCCACCACCTGTCCACGAGGGTGGGGGCGCGCCCCCCTGCCTCGTGGGCCCCCTGTTGGTCCTCTGGTGGCCATCTTCTGCTATATGAAGTCTTTCGCCCGAAGAAAAATCATAAAAAAGCTTTCGGGACGAGACTCCGCCGCCACGAGGCGGAACCTTGGCGGAACCAATCTAGGGCTTTGGCAGAGCTGTTCTGCCAGGGACACTTCCCTCCGGGATGGGGAAATCATCGCCATCGTCATCACCAACGCTCCTCTCATCGGGAGAGGGCAATCTCCATCAACATCTTCACCAGCACCATCTCCTCTCAAACCCTAGTTCATCTCTTGTATCCAATTCTTGTCTCCAAGTCCGGGATTGGTACCTGTGGATTGCTAGTAGTGTTGATTACTCCTTGTAGTTGATGCTAGTTGGTTTATTTGGTGGAATATCATATGTTATGCATATTAATAATCCTCTGATTATGAACATGAATATGCTTTGTGAGTAGTTACGTTTGTTCCTGAGGAAATGGGAGAAGTCTTGCTATTAGTAGTCATGTGAATTTGGTATTCATTCGATATTTTGATGAGATGTATGTTGTCTATCCTCTAGTGGTGTTATGTGAACGTCGACTACATGACACTTCACCATTATTTGGGCCTAGAGGAAGGCATTGGGAAGTAATAAGTAGATGATGGGTTGCTAGAGTAACAGAAGCTTAAACCCTAGTTTATGCGTTGCTTCGTAAGGGGCTGATTTGGATCCATATGTTTCATGCTATGGTTAGGTTTACCTTAATACTTTTGTTGTAGTTGCGGATGCTTGCAATAGAGGTTAATCATAAGTGGGATGCTTGTCCAAGTAAGGGCAGCACCCAAGCACCGGTCCACCCACATATCAAATTATCAAAGTACCGAACGCGAATCATATGAACGTGATGAAAACTAGCTTGACAATAATTCCCATGTGTCCTCGGGAGCGCTTTTCTCTATATAAGAGTTTGTCCAGGCTTCTCCTTTGCTACAAAAAGGATTGGGCCACCTTGCTGCACTTTATTTACTTTTGTTACTTGTTGCTCGTTACAAATTATCCTATCACAAAACTATCTGTTACCTATTATTTCAGTACTTGCAGAGAATACCTTGCTGAAAACCGCTTATCATTTCCTTCTTCTCCTCGTTGGGTTCGACACTCTTACTTATCGAAAGGACTATGATAGATCCCCTATACTTGTGGGTCATCAGTCATCTACCATAGAAACAGAGTCTCGTGATGATCCTGGTACAAAAGGTTCGTCAGGCCCGCAAACTTCTGCCTCAGACTCATATCCATAAAGATATGCTCTCGCTTTCTAGCTGTACCCTTCTTCACACCCACCACGGAGGTTAGAGATTTCCCATTATCAACATTGTCCAGGAAGGACTCTATTTTTAGAATGCTCAGAGCCAACCAAAGAGTTTGCTACATCTCTCGAGAAAATCAAAACTTCATTGGAAATTCAGGGGCAACTTAGGAAGGCACAGACTCATACTTTGTAAGGTTAAAGTCCAGACATAAGAAGATAACTAGTGCCTAGGAATACCCCCTTCACTACAAAAAAATTACACTTCCGTGATGATACGTGTTTGTCAAAGTAGGTCACATTTTCTGTCATGCTTGTACATCCATGACGATTTTATGACAGAATCAAGATAGTCATACCTGTGTTGTCGTACAAGTGTTCCATGACATTACCAAAATTATCATCACGGAAGTGTCCACTTCCATGACAATAAATCACGCGTCATAGAAGTGCTTTCGTCAAGGGTGATCGACACATGGCATCCACTGTAACGGGTCGCCGTTAAGCTATCGGGTTCCGGTTTGGATCCGATAACCAGTTAACAGCCCGGACCAATGGCGATTTTCCATGTGTAAAATTCTCATTCGTCGACGAACCACGTGTCGGCTCATCGTTGGGACAGATGTCAACCGTCCATTTGACAAGAATCGCCAATTAAACATTGACACGTGGGATGGCCCAATAGAGGCCCATATAGGTCTAAAAGTCGGCCCAGGAACAGGCCCACAACATTTCGTCAGATCTAATCGGCCGGCCCGTTAACAGCCTAACATTTTCTGGACCAAATTATAGCCCACATCAGATACGGGCCGTTAACTGACCGCAATATTCTGGGCCCAGTTTACGGCCCATGTAAGATCCGGCCCGTTAACAGCCTGCAATAGTTTGGGCCAAATTACGGTCCACACCTGATCTGGCCTGTTAACTGACTTTTATTTCTTGGGCCAAATTACGGCCCATAACAGATACGAACCTTTTATCAGCTACTGTGCCATTGGGCCCATTGGCGGCCTGGTTTGCTCTTCGGCCTCTTAATGGCCCGTTTAACAGTCCGGCCCGATACTAGTTTCGGCCTGTCAGCGTCGTGTCTATATATGGGCCTCTTTCGGCCCGGTTTCACTTTCAGCCATTTAAAGGCCCGAGTTACACCTAGGCCTAATTATGGTCCGTAGTTACTTTCGGCCGCTTAACGGTCCATAGTCTTCGTGGATACATTCTAGCCCAAACTGCCTATAGGCCCGTTAAAGGCCCTTGAGTGTGTTGGGCCTAATTTAGGCCCATTACACATCCGGCCTTCTTCCCACCCGTCATGTAATTGGGTCAGCCAAGGCCCAAAAACATTTCGATTTGTTAGAAGCCTATTTATTTTTGGGCCCAATTAAGGCAAGAGGTTTTCTCGGCCTTTTAAAGGCCCGAAACTAATAGTGGGCCAGATTAAGACTAGACCAAACCAATGGCCCAAGATGATTGTAGGCCCACGGTTCGGCCCGTACTAGCGATTGGCGACCGACCAGTTTTAGCATAGAAATTATTATTTTATAAACCTAACCAATTGGCTCATTGCGCACCAATCGAATATTATGACCTTTTCTCAGAGCAACGACGGCAGAAATAGCAAATAAATTACAACATCGTGACGAAAAATACACCTAGACTATACAACAAAGAAGTTACAGCATATTACATCCCCTCGGCATCAAAGTTTGCCGCCAGTGATAATAAAGGGAAACCAGACAGCAGATTACATAAACTGGGCAGGTCGCCACCAGTGGAAGTTAACAGGCGGACAAAATAATAGACAGAATCGACAGCACTTCAACACAGTTCAAGAAAGGTTAGCCCGGCCCAGGAGCTGCAGCGCAAGCAGCTTAGCAACCTGATGAGACTGCGGTTCTTTGGCACTCATATCCACCAACTTAAGCTGCATAGCATCAATAAACGTCATGTACTTACGGTTAATCTTGCATAGAGTTTGGAGTTCCAGTCAGATTTGAGCGGAAGCATGTATTTCTGCTTGAATTTTAGACTGAAGAAGTCGAACAGATTCAGGCAGCGACTTCATCGAGCTTGTGTCACTGAGTAAGTTTAACACTACATCAAGATGTGACTTCGTGGTTGTATCCCTACCCTCAATATGTGTTGCCTTCTCCTCTGGAATATGTGTTAGAGGGACAAACAATGGGTTCGTCTCACTATCATTGTGGCAGTTCTTCCTAGCAGCAGTGTTGTCACCCTGAAAGAGAAACAAGTAGGTAGATAATAGGTTTTGCACGTATAAGCATCAGCGATGTCAATTCATCTCATTTCTTTGTCAGAAATAAAGAGACACAGTTTAAAATAGCATTAACATAATAGGCATTGTTCATAGTTAAGACGGCAGGAAATGGCATTGTGCAGGAGCGGCCAGCTTCACCAGACCACTGGATTACAGATCAAGAACACAAGCATAGATGTAGTTCTAACCAACGTATAAGCATGAACGGTGAGTGTACTGTCAATTTATACCATTTCAGATTGGTAAATAAAGAGACAAGATCTAAATAACATTAATATAATATGGCATTGTTCATAGTTGAGACATAGCAGGATATGACATTGTGCTGTTGTTGGTAGTCTCACCACACCACTGGATTCACTACTACAGGATGCTGCTAACGCGACACTACGATCAGAGACCTTTCAAGAAACTGTGTGCGATGCAATAATCGCAAACGGTGCTATATGAAAACCGTCAGAAATGTATAAAACGTTTGCGATGATGGATGCATCAAACACGGTTCAGGTTTTAGTTGCGTGTGCGATGAAGGGCATACTGTTCAGTTCAATTAATTGTTTGCGATGAGGAGGAACAAAAGAAATGGGCAGCCAGATGAAGGCGTGTGCGATTCACATCATACGGTTCACTTGGATGAACTGTTTGTGATTAGGCAACACAAAAGAAACAGTCAGCCAGATCAAGGTGTGTGCGATATACGGCATGCAGTTCACTCAGATGAACTATTTGCGTTGAGACATGAGAACAGAAACGGTTCAACTTAACAAGATGTGTGTGATACGCGGCAAACAGGTCTGTAATCAGAAATGTGTGTGAAGACCGATAATAACACAGACAGTTGCTGCTAATAAGACGTGTGTGTTGTGCGATGGGATTGCATACAGAACAACAACATATATATATATACACACACACACACACACTTATAAGGACATGCTTGCAAAACCAAATTAAACATCCACTTACATAGGTGGCTACTACAACCATGGCATTTGCACACACCAAAGTAAACTATTACATGCATAATTATATAGGTGGCTACTACACACATGGCATTTCCACACACCAATAAAGTAAACTATATATTACATGCATGATTAACTAGAATAAACGATCATTTGATCATCATCTACTTCTTGTGACGCTTGCTCTGCTTGTGGCTCGATCCGGGCTCGTCGATTTGGGTAACGAGGAACTTCCTCATGTCAATGATCCGCCTGTGCATCTCGTAGCATGTGTACACGCTCTTGGCCGCAAACCTGAGGTGAGGTTCATCCAGTTGCCGCATCCAGACCCCGTGCCAGGATACGGGACTTGTTCTCTGGGCATCCTGCTTCATCTTTTCGTAGTAGGGGTCGATGATGGCCGAGACGAGTTTGACCAGGGAGTCCTGCTTCATGCTGCCCAGACCCTGTAGTGGTCACGGATTTCGACAAGGTTCTTGCAAGCCAAGCCCGTAACACTGAGTACTTTTACATCGTCTTTGGTTTCCACCATGGCGAACTTGTAGTCGGTGCTGTTGAAAAACCTGTTGAAACAGTCGCAAGGCTCTGTGGCCATGCAGTAGTGGTAGATGAGGACATGATGGCGCACGCATAACTGGGCAACGGCAACCTTCTGATCTATGCTGGGACGACCGGCGGTGTACTGGAGGTCGATGCCGACCACCTTGTACTTGTCTCGAGAATGCAACTGCTCAACGCTGTTGATGTAGTCATCCACCACGGCCGGGTCGATGGTGTACACCACCGAGAGATCCATCTCCCTCGCGTGGGTCACCACTCTATGCTCACCGAACTCCATCGGAGCACCGCTGGACATCCCCTCTCTATGTGTCGTCATGGGTGTGCTTGTTGTGTTGTGGGGCGCGATTGAAAGGTTGAAGAGACTAAGGTTATAATGGCCGCGGGAATTAAAGGGGAAGCTGGACGGCCAGGAATATCGACAGGCCCTGATGGAAGTTCTAATTTGCAGCGCGTAACTCCATCGTGTTGCACGTAACTACATCGTGTGGCAACAAGCGCGGCGCAACCGCATGCATATGGGGGCCCCGACGTGATCGTGCGCATGCCCAACCGCTGGCAGAGCGTGCGCGGAGGGACGCGAGCAGAGCGCTCCGTGGTCGCCTCAAGGAAAAGTTGTCCACAAGCCGAGCGCGCTGACGGACGCGAGCAGAGCACGCCAACGGACGCGACAGAGCGCGTTGCGGCGCCTAATGGTGAGCAGAGCTTTCCGAGGGACGCGAGCAGAGGACGACACAGTGATACGTGGCAAATAAGACGAACTGTGCGAGTGATGTCGAAGACATCAAGCACGAATTAGATTAGAGTTGCGCGTGCGATATGTGGCAGACAGTTGATCCATCAGAGCTGTTTGTGATGGAATAAGCCGTGTGTCTTGCGGGCAAACACTTGCTGTTGTATAACCTTAAATTTAACCAAAAAAGTGTTAATGCATGTTACAAAAATTGTATAGCTGGAAACTATGTTCAAATACGACTCCAACGATATAATCTATGGCGACATGCATTCGTATTTTATTAGTTAAATCGTACTTATAAACCAGGACGAGCGTACAGTAGGTAATTAAATCGCAAACGTTTTTTTATTAACGGTATGTGTACGTGTCCTCTCGTCCTCCTCTCACACATCTTGTCACCCCGCTGCCGCAGACGGCTTACAGTGCAAGCTTGCACAGCGTGCGGCGGCGTTCTTTTGGCCAAACGGTGGCGCCAATGAATCGTCGGTGAGCCCATTCCCACGCAACCTCGCAGGTTCCCGCGCAAGCTGCCCGCCCGACTCGGTGAAATCCCCCAAAATCCCAATGCTTGTCGGCCTGCTATAAAAACCCTCACGGCCGGCAAGTCCTGCGTCACATTTTCCCCTCCGTCCCTGTAGCTTATCTCGTCTTCTTCTCCCACAATCGCCAATGGCACCGGCCCGTCATCGTCGCTCAGCCACTCCGCCGTCATCAGAGGACAGCTCCAGCTGGGAGGCTACACCGCGGCGGCGGCGCAGTCCCCGGCGTAGTGTAGTGCGTGTGGCGTCCCTGTTGGGTGTGCGCGGAACACCCACCACACGCTCCGCCGTCGCTGCCCGTCGGCAGCTGTTGCCGGCCGCCTTTGCCGCCACACCACTGTCGAAAGCCAGGGCCATCTCCCGCTCCGCCGCTGCGGCCCGAAGGCGGGAGGTGGCCGTCGTGGCCGCCACCCCACTGCCGGCCACTGTGGCCATCACCCGCTCCGCCACCGCGGCCCGAAGGCGGGAGGTGGTGGTCGTGGCCGCAACCCCATCGTCGGCCACCGTGGCCGCTAGCCCACCATCGACCGCCGGGATCATCACCCGCTCCGCCACCGCCGCCCGAAGGAGGGAGGCGGAGGTGGAGACCCGCACGTGCGTCAGCGACCTTGCGCGCTACATCGAGTTCCTGCGGGAGGAGGAGGAGCGCCTCGTCGAGCATGCAAAGAGCCTTACCGCAGCCGTGGCCGCAGCACACGCCGACGCAGAGGCGAGGAATCAGAAGATCTACGAGCAGTCCGGCCGCTTCGAGAGGGATCGTCTGGAGCGGCAGTGGGCGTTCGAGCTGGCGAGCGTCGCTGAACATGCAGCAGCGGCAGGCACCGTATTGCATTTGTCCAGCTCGTCGGTAGGCTCCTCCTCCGCCTCTTACTGAGCGCGCTCGGCAGAGGAGAGGCTGCCGGAAGTAGCACAAAGCCCCTCCATGGTAGTAATAGTATTTAGGGGCTATTTTGTTCAGTTCATCTGACTATAGATGTGTGGTCGAACTGTACAACGTACTTAAAATTAGCTAGTATAGATAGTTGAACTAGCTATTTCAGTACGTGGTTGGCAACAATTGGGGAGAAGTTTGTTCGGTTCAGCTGTCGAGTTGAACTGTTTGTATAAATTAAGGACGACTGCTTAATCTATGAATGAAATCTATGCTTAATTACTGAATTTTAGTTGCAAAAATTACATAGTGCTAATGATTTCAAGCTGCATATTTTGACAAATCGCAGTGTTACAAGGATTGACAAATGGCAATGTTACTAGATCAACAAATGTAAATCTTTCCAGTTTGACAAATGGCAACATACCCAATATGACACATGCAAATCTTACCAAATTGTTTGTACGTGGTTGCACACGGGTCATCCAAAACAACCGTTTGTGTTGAAGGGATGAAAAAATCATGCGCTGCTCTCACTTTGCATACGGGTGTTCTATCTAAATCGTTTGCGATCAAGAGCTGCAGAAATCCTGCTCGGCACATTTTCTCTTGGCTTCCTGGGGAAGCTGTTGGTTTGCATACGGGTGTTCTAACTAAAACGTTTGCGATGAGTGTTTTATATTTAAAAAGCAAATTAAACTGCGGCTTGGGCGCCATTAATGGAGAGGATTCGAGCAAGGCGGGCGGCCATGGAAGTCAAAGGGCTCGCTTCCCAGTGAGCCTGTGCACCATACAGCTCGCATGCTTCCCGGTGAGCCTGCGCCCTCGAGGACAGCTTGCATGACTCTCGGTCAGCCTGCGCACCGGACGGCGCTCGCACGCCTCCCGTTCAGTCAAGGTCAAGCAGATGTCCGCACGGCACCTCCTACAGCCATTAAAACCAAGACACGTGGCGTCACGTCAATGCTTAATTGAATTTTGCATTTACTAGAATTTAAAAACAAGGCATCTCAATGTTTTGCCAGCAATCAATGGTGCCCTGGTGTTTGAAATTCATTCCCATTTCTTGCATGGGACCTAAGAATGCACCCAAGGACACAGATTTGATTTTTCAACCAATTTATATGCACTGGAGCATGTGCATGTAGTTCAAATTTGAATTATGCACATAAATGCATTGAAAACTCAGTTAATGCATAAAAATGTCCAAACGAACCTCGAAAAATCACAAAAATTCACACAACACTCCTGTTGTTCTATGTTGACAGGAGAAAAAAAACTTGAAAGCAATAAGAGGCAATGGATATCGTTTCATGCCCAAAGGTGGGACGTTCCCTACCGAAAACCATCATGCTTGTTGTGATAAGCTCCGGTTTGTGAGAAGCATATACCCAAACCTGCGCCAAATGGGACAAAATTTGTACCATGGCATGTTGATGCCGCTCCATGATAGCATGCCAAGTTTCATGAATTTCATACGAGTTTTGGATTTACTAGAATTTAAAAACCAGGCATCTCAATGTTTTGCCGGCAATCAACGGTGCCATGGTGTTTGAAATTCATTCACATTTCTTGCATGGGACCTAAGCATGCACCCAAGGACAAAGATTTGATTTTTCAATGAATTTATATGCACTAGAGCATGTGCATGTAGTTCAAATTTGAATTATGCACATAAATGCATTGAAAACTCACTTAATGCATAAAAATGTCCAAACGAACCCCGAAAAATCACAAAAATTCACACAACACTCCTGTTGTTCTATGTTGACACGAGAAAAAAATTGAAAGCAATAAGGGGCAATGGATATCGTTTCATCCCCAAAGGTGGGACGTTCCCTACTGAAAACCATCATGCTTGCTGTGAGAAGCTCCGATTTGTGAGAAGCATATACCCAACCCTGCCCCAAATGGGACAAAATTTGTACCATGGCATGTTGATGCCGCTCCATGACAGCATTCCAAGTTTCATGAATTTCAGGCGAGTTTTGGATTTACTAGAATTTAAAAACCAGGCATCTCAATGTTTTGCCGGCAATCAACGGTGCCATGGTGTTTGAAATTCATTCACATTTCTTGCATGGGACCTAAGCATGCACCCAAGGGCACATATTTGATTTTTCAACGAATTTATATGGACTGGAGCATGTGCATGTAGTTCAAATTTGAATTATGCACATAAATGCATTGAAAACTCAGTTAATGCATAAAACTGTCCAAACGAACCCCGAAAAATCACAAAAATTCACACAACACTCCTGTTGTTCTATGTTGACACGAGAAAAAAATTGAAAGCAATAAGAGGCAATGGATATCGTTTTGCCAAAGGTGGGGCGTTCCCTACCGAAAACCATCATGCTTGTTGTGAGAAGCTCCGGTTTGTGAGAAGCATATACCCAAACCTGCCCCAAATGGGACAAAATTTGTACCACGGCATGTTGATGCCGCTCCATGATAGCATGCCAAGTTTCATGAATTTCAGATGAGTTTTGGATGTACTAGAATTTAAAAACCGGGCATCTCAATGTTTTGCCGGCAATCAACGGTGCCATGGTGTTTGAAATTCATTCCCATTTGTTGCATGGGACCTAAGCATGCACCCAAGGACAAAGATTTGATTTTTCAACGAATTTATATGGACTGGAGCATGTGCATGTAGTTCAAATTTGAATTATGCGCATAAATGCATTGAAAACTCACTTAATGCATAAAAATGTCCAAACGAACCCTGACTAATTCCAATTCTTTTATGAACACTGCAGATAAAAGGTCTAGAAATTCAAACACCGTCCATGGCCACTGTGACACCATTATGTAATTCAAATCATGACCAAAAATGAAGTAGATCCCACACCGTTTATTATAACCAACCGTGTGAGATGCAGCACAAAATATCTTCGTACCGTGTCTGAATAAGGGACAGTGTGTGATGACACTTTGCGCGCCAGTTTTTTGTCTGATGCAATTCCAAATTTTCAGCTTCCGCGGAAATATCTACCTCCCTGCCCCTCCCCCTTACGAAAAGCCACATTTCCCCTCTTTCCGCCTTCCTTTCCAAGTTGAAACCTTCATTCCTTGCTTGCAGCGCCGCCGCCTCCTCGCTGGCGACCCTCCTTCATGCTCCTCGGCCTCGCCTATCCAGGCAGGTAATCCACACCCGACCCCCATCCTCCTCCTCCTTCCACATCCCACATGCCCCTACCGCCGGTGCGAGCGCGACACCTTCCACCCAAATCACCGGCCCCTCCATCAAATAAGCGTCGGCCTAAGCCATGGTGCACACAGTATAGCCAGGACCTCAAGGAGCATTTGGCAGCGGAGAAGCAAATCGCGGCCGCATGCGCGGGTGAGGTCGCGATGGCTGCCATTCGTGCCGACCCCTAGATCTTGAAGGAGCACCTTGGCATTTGCTAGCTACGTCGGTTAAGCATGCTCGGTTTACCCGTTGTGTGTGCTGCTCCTGTCTTTCCTTCAAAATTCTACTGAATTGTGCTATCTAATTTTACCATGCAATCTGTTGCTCTAGTGTACATGTTCTATATGTCCTGCAGTGTGGTGCTCACTTATTAACTGTTTTGTTAATTAGTAGTCGTCTTCAGTTAACTGTTTGGTTCAATTATGCAAAGGTGATGTTCAATTCTTCAGGTAGCAATTTTGTATTGTCTTCCATGTGAGAAATAAATCTAATTTATCTTTACAAAATAGTGGGTGCATTCTGTTATTGTATACCATGTGAGGAATAAATTGAATTTGGCTGTAGTAAATACATGATAAACAAATACAATTGCTACAATTGGCTGTAGTTAACAGTTTGGTTAACTGTATGATCTTCTATTAGGAGTATGTTATATTGTGCAATGTGGTGCTCAGTTAATGTTTGGTTCATTTGTTGTGGTGTTTAGTTAACTACTTGGTTCATTTCTGCAATGCCATGTCCAATTGTCGTGGGTAGAATTTTGTATTGTTGTGCATGTGAGGAATAAATCGAATTTGGCTGCACTTAATACATGAGAAACATATAAAAGTGCTATATTTCCTAGTTCTTAATCATGCTTGGTTTGGATAAATGGGTTTTCCGTGTGGCTTCAATTAATCTGATGAATCTGCAATGTGATTATTTTTCATCAACATATTTTACTGATAGCATGCGAACCCTTACTTAACCTAATGACTAACTACCTTATATGTGTTGCAAGGAAACAATGGGAAGCACCGAGGTTTACAATCGAGGTTAGCACATGCATGCTCCGTTGTCTAATAGCACATTATTGTGCAATTGCAGGAACCATTCTAATATTTAGGTTTTTTACAATTTGGTCTTGCACATGTAGGTCCTGCTGTTGTAGCGACCAGACCTCAAATAGTCTGATCTCTATGCATCAGTGTCATCCCTGGATCGGTAATGCTGACACGCACAGTACTTGAGGATTTATAACAAAGTAGCAATCACACACTTATTACATCGAATGTCTCAAAAGAGAACTCATTACAATAAATATGGCTTAAGGCCATCTAAAACGATAACAACGGAAGGCTTGGAATATAAAGTGAGTCCATCAACTCCGACGGCATCACCGAGTGAAAGACAACGACCTATGGCTCCTTACTCGTCGACTGAAAAGTCTGCAACATGAACATTGCAGCCCGAAACGGGTCAGCACATGGAATATGCTGGCAAAGTAACACATAGAGTAATGAACAGAATAATTGCTATCACTACATGCCTATCTGGCTGGTAGTAAGCTCTATGGTTACAGTTTTGCATAAAGCCAATTTTTCCCTACAACAAAGGAATAAATTTTATTTAACTATCATGGTGGTTGTTAAACATTGAGAAGATTCCTCCAACTCAATCCCAATTAAGCATCATCATTAAACCCAATCAAATTATATTAAGAGTGATGAGATCAACATGATAATCCAAGAACCAGATACTCAAGATGTCCATAACCGGGGACACGGCTAACCATGATTAGTTTATACACTCTGCAGAGGTTTGCACACTTTTCCCCACAAGACTCGAAATACATCCATGGTCGGAGATTCGAGACACAGTCTTTCTGAAGCATTAACTCTCTACTCTGGATAGACACTACCACCTACAACCCACTACATCTGCTAGTCTACCTCTTCAAGAGCTTCACGCAACTTACACAATTATGCCAGAGCCCATAATGGCTTGTGGCTGCACACGGAAGTTTCTAGCATGAATAATCTTATGATCGCTTTGAGCCTGGGTGGCGGGCCGTAGGATGATCACACGGGTCCTCCGGGATATCCTAGGACAACATTGGATTCTCCAGGTGCCCACAAGCAATCCACCCAGATGTGTATTAAAGTTGCCACCTTAAGTTGAACCATTAATTAATAATCTCACATCTGTCATGGATACACTCAAACCCAATCCACGTCTACGAGCATACATAACAATATAAGCAACGTAGAAGTAACTCCCATAGGTTTGAAAATAAACAGGTGAATAGGTACTACCTCATCTACTTCCCAAAACCCACAAGTTAATCAGATCCTAACCATGCAATTGTTTGAGGATTGATCTAATGCAATAAAACTGCGTAGGAAGAGATATGATCAAAGTGTTACTTGCCTTGCTGATGATCCATGAAACCTAGAGACTCGTAGTAGCACGCTTCGCACTACGGGTACTCTATCGCAAACAAACAAGCATACAATAAGCACTCAACTAGAAGCATAGGTAAAACTCAAATAAGAGATCTAACCAGAAAGTTCAACTTAAGAACTCCGGTTTGCAAAAAGAATCAAATCAAACGAAGCAACAAAACTCAAACTGCGAAAGAAACAAGATCCGTTTACTAATCTGGACTTAGATCAAATTTTACAGTAGCAAAATCTTGTTCAAGTTGGTTAAACAGAAAGAGGGCTTCAAAACGAAGATCTAGGCGCTTGAATCGCCTGATTCCGATAAACGAGCGAAAAGATAAACTAAAACGAAAATCGCGATCGAAAATAATCGCGGAAAACACTGGAAAAAGAAAAACTGACGAACGGGCTAACAAATGAATGTTCGCTGTCTGTGACTAACGGGTGAACGGCGTTCGTTAAAATGAACGTACGGACGAACGTCCGCAAAATAAATAAACCAACGGAGAACCGAACCGATCTAATCTAAAAAAAGAATCTAGGTTTTCGAAATAAAACTGATCGGTTTTTAAAAAAACCGGCGGATACCTCGACGTACGTTATGACGGCGGCGACTACTCCGGCGGCGACGGGGCTCCGGCGGGCAGGGCGGCTCGGGTTGCGGGGCGGCAAGGCGCGGCGGGGCTCGCGGGCGGTGGCAGCGGCGCAAGGCGCGGCGGCGGCGGCGGTGGTGGCGACTAGCGGCGGCGGCGCGGGTTAGGGTTTGGGCGCGGGTGAGCTGCGGCGGCGGGCCGGGCTGCAGAGGGGGGGTCGCGGGGCATCTTATAAGCCCGGCCGGGCGAGTCCTAGTCAGGCACGGCCCGGCTAGGTCGGTTGACTTTTTAAAAAAAATCCACGCGCAGAAAAACAAAGAAAAGCAATACTAAACGGACTCCAAAAATCCTGAAATAAATTTTCCCCGTCCTCTAAAAATATAGCGGACCAAGTGAACATTTATTTGGGCCTCTAATGTAATTTTGAAAAACGCATATTTTTCCTAATTCAAATAATATCGCGATAAAAACTCCGAATAAAATCTTATTTGATCTTAATATTAAATCTGCAATATTTCTTTATTTTGGGGAAGTCATTTTATCCCCTCTCTTTTATTTTCATAAATGAAATATTCGAAGAGAAAATAATTAAAATCAAACAATCCTCTTTTCAAAATTTGAGAAAACTCAAATATGAAAATAACGAAATCCCCAACTCTCTCCATGGGTCCTTGAGTTGCGTAGAATTTCTAGGATCAGGCCAAAATGCAATAAAATATGATATGCGATGATGATCTAATGTATAACATTCCAAATTGAAAATTTGGGATGTTACAAACCTACCCCCCTTAAGATGAATCTCGCCCTCGAGATTCGGGTTGGCTAGAAAATAGGTGAGGGTGATCTTTCCGTAGGTCTTCCTCTCGTTCCCAGGTGGCTTCATCCTCGCTATGGTGGTTCCACTGAACTTTGTAGAACTTGATAACCTTATTGCGTGTGACTCGGCAAGCAAACTCAAGAACCTTGACTGGTTTCTCCTCGTAGGTCAAATCGCTATACAATTGAATCGCTTCGAGTGGCACTGTATCTCTCAGAGGGATATCAGCCATCTCTGCGTGGCACTTCGTCAACTGAGAAACATGGAACACATCGTGAATTCCTGACAATCTTTCGGGCAATTCCAACTTGTAAGCAACTTCTCCCATACGTTCCAAAACCTTGTATGGTCCCACAAAACGTGGTGCTAACTTTCCTTTAACTCCAAAACGCTTCACTCCTCGAAGTGGTGATACACGAAGATACACTCTGTCTCTGACTTCGTAAACTGTCTCCTTGCGTTTAGAATCCGCATAGCTCTTCTGCCTGGACTGGGCTACCTTGAGTCTATCGCGTATCAGCTTAACCTTCTCTTCAGACTCTTTAATCAAATCTGGTCCAAACAACTGACGGTCTCCAACTTCATCCCCACAACAACGGTGTCCTGCACCTCCTTCCGTACAGTGCTTCGAAAGGGGCCATCTTCAAACTGGCTTGATAGCTGTTGTTGTAAGAGAACTCTGCATATGGCAAATTGTCGTCCCAACTAGATCCATAGTCTAGCGCACAAGCTCTCAACATGTCCTCCAGAATCTTATTGACTCTCTCAGTCTGTCCATCTGTCTGCGGGTGAAAAGTTGTACTGAACTCTAGCCTGGTTCCCAAAGTCTCATGCAATTGATTCCAAAACTTTGAGGTAAACTGGGTTCCTCTATCTGATACAATGGTCCTTGGAACTCCATGTAGACATACGATCCTGGTCATGTATATTTTTGCCAACTTAGCACTGGTGTAAGTGGTCTTCACTGGGATGAAATGAGCTACCTTCGTCAAATGATCAACTACAACCCATATCGAGTCATAGCCTGAATGAGTCCTGGGCAATCCCGTGATAAAGTCCATGCCTAGTTTATCCCACTTCCATTCGGGTATCGGCAATGGCTGTAACAATCCAGCTGGCTTCTGATGTTCTGCCTTCACTCTCTGACATACATCACAAACTGCTACATACTCCGCAATATCCTTCTTCATTCTGGTCCACCAGAAGCTATCCTTCAAATCCAGATACATCTTGGTATTTCCTGGGTGGATCGAATACGGCGAATCATGGGCCTCTTGCAGAATCAACTTCCTGATCACCGGATCATTTGGCACATATACGCGGTCCTCAAACCATAGGGTATTGTGCTCATCCTCACGAAATCCCTTAGACTTTCCTTGGCTCATCCTTTCTTTTATCTCGGCAATCTCCTTGTCCGTCTTCTGAGCTTCCTTGATCTTATCCATCAAAGTATACTGAATCTCCAATGCTGCTACATAACCTCTCGGAACTATTTCCAAACATAGTTCACGAAGATCCTCCGCTAACTCCTTGGGTAACTCTCCGGTCATGAGTGTATTGACATGACTCTTGCGACTCAACACATCGGCTACTGCGTTAGCCTTTCCGGGATGATAATGCAACCTCATATCATAATCCTTGATGAGCTCCAACCATCTCCTCTGCCTGAGATTCAACTCCTTCCGCGTGAAGATATACTTCAAACTCTTGTGATCCGTGTACACCTCACAATGGTTTTCGATGAGAAAATGTCTCCATGTCTTCAATGCATGCACTACGGCTGCTAACTCCAAATCATGGGTAGCATAATTCAACTCATGGGGTTTAAGCTGTCGTGAGGCATATGAGACAACTCTTCCCTCTTACATAAGTACTGCTCCAAGTCCTCGACGAGAAGCATCGCAATACACCTGGTAATCCTTGTGTTGATCTGGAAGAATCAACACTGGAGCTGTAACCAAGCGTTTCTTCAACTCCTGAAAACTGGCCTCACATTCCTCGGTCCATTTGAACTTGGTGTCCTTCTTCAACAACTCCGTCATGGGCTTTCAAATCTTCGAGAAATTCTCAATGAACCTCCGGTAGTATCCTGCGAGTCCAAGAAAACTCCGGATCTCTCCAACTAACGTGGGTGCTTCCCAATTTGTCACAGTGACAACCTTGGTAGGGTCTACTGCTATTCCTTCTCCGGATATAACATGTCCGAGGAATCCAACTTCCTTCAACCAAAACTCACACTTGCTGAACTTGGCGTATAACTGGTGTTCTCTGAGCTTCCCAAGTACCAGACGCAAATGCTCACTTCGGCACTGCACGCTCAACACAAGTGCACGTCATTGTTTGAACCAAGTGTGCTGCAGTACTCAGGCGAGTGAACTTCCAGTCGCAAAAAACTGCACCCTGTATTTTTCCGATACCTTTTTTGCTCTAGTTTTTAAGCGTTTATCGGAACGAGGCATATAATATACGGTTGAAAAGCTATGGATTAGGCGCAACTTCGTCATGTTGAACACTTTTCGAGATTCCTCGCGGTTTAAGAGCAGTTTTGAAAACGGTGCGGTGCATAACGAGAGGCAGCGAGCGTTTTTCGTGTTTTTTTCTAAACCGCTCGTCGGAATGAAGCAAATGATACACCGTTGGAAAGATATTGTTGAGGCGCATCTTTTTCATATCTATTACTTTCGATAATTCGTTACGGTTTAAGAGCAGTTTTAAATTTAGTAAATCGCGGAATTGTGTTTTTTCGAAAAAATTTCAATTTTCGGTACTGTTTTTGCTCTAGTTTTTGAATCGTTTATCGAAACGAGGCGTATGATACGCCGTTGTGAAGCTACGGACGAGGCGCAACTTTTATATGTTGAAATGTTTTTGAGATTCCTAATGGTTTCTAGTTAATTTTGAAAATTGTGCGGCTGATGACAAGTGGCAGCGGCCTTTTTTGCGAAATTTTTATAAAGCGCTGATCGGAATGATTCGAATTATAGGCCGTTGGAAGGATATCGACGAGGCGCAACTTTTTCATGTAGAACACGCTCTCTAATTCTTTACGGTTTAAGGGTAATTTTAAATTTACCGAAATGCGGACACTCTGTTTTTCGCGACACCAAAATCACGAGTGAACCACATCAGACAGAAAACCGCACTGCTTCGGACCGAAAACCGCACTGCATCTGACGGGTAAGAGGACTGCATGTTTTTTTGTGGGACGTAAATTTTCTCAAACTACGAAAAGTGAACCTCGAGACTACCGTAAACGGACCGCGACACTACCGAAAGTGAACCGCGTGAGTTTTTTTCAAACTTAATATTTTTTATGTGTGTAGTCGTGACGAATGGATCGCAATGACTGAGAAAGTGAACTACATGTAATGAGAAGTGAGCTTCTTCCGAGGTGTTTTCATTTCGGATCACCAAGTGAACCACAAAGGAGTTTTATGGCAAACTTCGTGAGAGAACAAAGTGAGCTTCAAAACATACATATCCATTCATTATTTTGACACAGCCACACTCACATCTTTAATCCTTTTTTCACAATAGTGACCAACAAAGCTATACACAGTGAACTCCATCCTATGAAAAAATAGAGTGTGAGTCGTGCGGGGCACCTAGCCGAACTAGACCATATCTTATGCAGTGCACTGCAACACACATCTAGAGAACTGCAAAAACTATTCACAAGCGCACTGCGACAGGGAACAAAATAAGCCAAAACAAACTGTGCAGCCATTTGCGCCAGAATGCAAGCTCGCTGCCTAGCTGACTGCATGCTGCACATGACTGTTGAAATGCCCCCGCACTTTGCCGCTGGGGGCGTAGCTGCGCGGTGGAGATTGAGGGTTGGCCTCGCCCTTTTTTCCACCTTCTATCGCTGCTCTGCAAAAACAAAGGGAACTGCACACGCACGAACTGGGAGCGGATGAACAATAGTGAACTTCACATGCACGAAGAAAGAACTTGAGCCACGGATCGGCAAGCAGGTGGGCGAGGCAAGACAGGGCCGCGGCGGATCCGGACATTGGAGGGGTGGATCGGGCCGCGGCGACCGACAGGAGGTCGTCGGATGTAGCCGGTGCGCCCGCTTTTTTTGCAGCAGGAGAAGGTACGATGCGGCGGGCGGATCTAGTAGGAGGTCCAGCGGGTCACCGGAGTAGGAGGCAGGCGCAGCCGGCGAAGCATCGCTGCACCTGCACCAGGCGGCGGCAGGGCTTCCCTATTGCCAGATCCAAAGCAGCAGAAGAAGGCGACGGTGGATCCGGCGAGCCGGGACAGGCGATGGAGGCCGGGGCGGGCGGCGCGGGTGGTCCTTGGAGCGGGCGGCGCTCGGTGCTGGCCGGGACGGGGTGGCGCGGGATGCAGCCTAGGGCGGGCGGTGCGGGTGGGTGCCGGGGCGCGCGGCACTAGTGGGGATGGGGATTGGGGGTGGTGGCGCTGGGGCGTGGGTGGCGGTTGGGAGGTGGGCATTGGGGAGAGGTGGGTGGGGCTTGACCGGGGAAGAAGGTGGGGTTCGGTGGGGTGGGGTGCGTGGGGCTGGCCGGCCGGGGTGTTTTTTTTGTTTTTTTTTTGTAGTTCGGGTGGGATTCCGGTGGTGCGGGGTGTTCGGGTCGTTGGGTGTTAGCACAGCAAGCTAGTGTTAGCAGAATAAGAACCTTAGGGTGTTATCATAATAGACCCATCATATATATATATACATAACCCGAATATTGATAGAAATTTCAAAATAGATATTTTAAATATCGATAAGGTATTATCAATCATATGGGCAGGGAAGACCCCTGTAAAAAAACAATGTTGAAAATTTAAGCACCCTTGGCATGTAAGTACACATACACTGGCATAAGGATTCTTGAAGGCAGAAGAAGCTCTGAAGGCTAATCGCATGAAGATCTGTATGGCCAAAAGCAAAGACGGGTACACAGAGGCCAGCCAATTACTCACCGCGAGACAATGCCATGTGAAAAAAGAAAAATTTCTTGAAGATTGAAGTTTGTCGGCACACTCTCTCGCACTTTTCTATATTATTAAAAGGACACGCATGTACCCTAGTAGGACTTTTCTATATTATTAGAAGGACACGCATGTACTCTAGTAAGACACGCGTGCATACTACCGTATGTAAAATAAGTGAAGGAAGGCTCCCGAAGGCCTCCCTAGCAGCCACCCTCGCGGTTATAAAAGGAGACGCTGGGCTCAAGAACACAACACAAGACGGGAGAGCACGAAGCACTCAGAGCATCGAGACCCTCCACCAGAGCACCATTTCCTTCGTAGTTTAGCCACCACCACTGCTAGTAAAATAGCCAAGAAGGCGCTTCGATCGCCAAGAGTTTGAAGGTAATTTCCTAGTTGTGTGTAATCCCTTCGGGGACTCCCGAAAGGGAAAACCATATGTAAATTATGTTGTGGAAATGATGTAGTTTCTTGGTCTCACTTAGTATTTTTATTAATGAATTTATGGGACGAGTTCTTATGCTAGGGATCCTATAGGAGAAACCTCTGCTTGTGTAGTTCTCTGTGTAGCCCAGAGTGGCGTTTGAATGAGAACCTTGTGGCCGTAGAGAAGTGTTCCCTTCGGGTGGAACTGTCTGGGAAGACGATAGGAATTTACCCCATAAATTTGCAATTAAAACTGCTAAGTGAACGTAACTAGCTACATCTGATACAACATAATGATAAATATGGTGAGTACTGAGTAGGACTTTACAACACTACGTACACCGACGGTCGAATTGTTGGCCTCGCCAGCCCAGAATAGATCCTGTATCAAACAAATAATCAAGTCAGAACGTGAAGGTAATCATATTGAATTAAATATTACTGTGAATAGTGAAGTAATATTCCAAATAGTGTGCTGAATAGTACACACTATTGTGAATAGTGCCCTACCTAGTGAACAGTAAATACTATTCAAGATAAAAAACATACTTGTCTATCACTTTCACCTAATCACATACTAATCTAATCAAAATTTGATCTAATATTAATTAAGAAAAATTGATTCCCTATATTGTTGGTATCAGTTCCAGAGTTTAATCATTGAAAGGTTAAAATATTTAAACTGAGAAGTTAGCGCAGGTAAAGTAGTAAATACTAAGGAAAATCTAAATATAAGGTGTAGAGTAAATCCCTCTGAAGAGCATATCTGGCATACATCTCATAGCCAGTTAAATACAGTCGTCGATTTGATATATAACTTTTACATATCTTGGGGAAAAAGACAAGAAAATTTAGACCAAAAATTTGAAAGTTTATTTAAAGAATACCAAAAACTTGTTGAGGGTTGAATAATAAAATTGATCTCGCTTTACGTAAAATAGAGGGAAGCAAAAGCTAGACAGAATACAGTTTGCAAGAATAACGATTATATTAAAGAGGAAGTGCTATCAATAGGCCGCTACCTAAGTAAAGGCAAAGAGTCACTCCCACGCACTGAATCAAGACAAGATATACTTGAAATAAAAAAGTTAGTGCAAGAGGTTAAAACTTTGATTATCTCATAATTATATGACTGAATATACTCAAGCATTAAACGAAGTAGCAAAATACCTGTCACCTCCTGTCGGGTTCTCCGATCACGACTCCCCAAAAGAAGATTCCAAAGTAATAATAAGACAAAATAACACAATCATCCAACTATTAATTCAAGAATAAGATAAGCTAAAAAGTGTTCAAAGCAACAAAGAAATTGTTCTATCATCATCTGGAATAGTTGCCTCTACTAGAAATATTAATTCAAAAAAATGGATGTATCTAAAGGCTTCCTTAGAAGAGAGAAAACTCTCCAAATAGTAAGGCAAGATTCAAGACCTCTAGCCACAAAGCATAGATTATCATGCAAAGCTGATGATATTGATAGTATTGAAGAAGTTATAGATATACAAAGAGATCCAGAAAGATACCCTAAGAAAAATAAAGCCGCAACAAGTATATCATATGGGTATGTTTGAGAGTGAAAGTGGTCTATACAGAATATCCAGAGAAGTAGAGTTAAGTGTGTTAACACATCCGGTAGGTTTAAGAATTGTAAGCAAAAATATTGAAAATGAGCTAAAATATTGTGGTTATAAATATATTCATCAAGGTATGTATATCATAGGAGTCAAAGGTATGACAAGGAATAAATTAGGTGCGAAGGTTTTGATAACCTTATAAGACAGAAGATGGGAATCAGTAGACAAAGCGGCATTAGGATTTTTAGAAGGAGACATGAATGAAAATAGAATAATAACCTATATAGCTCCAGACCTAATGATGCCCGTAGAAGAATTTATTGAAAAAATGAGTTTTGGTTTCCTAACTAAATGTTATGAAGATTTTAAAGGAACAAATTTGCTAGTAAGCATAGAATTTATAGGAAGGCTCACTAATAGAAGTAGCTCCAGATATAGAGTAAATGTGAATGACGTAATTGATAGTATGCAATCAAAAGGTATAAAGTTTATGAATCCTCTTAAAATTGGTTCTGAAGAAAGAGCTGGAGAAGAATGGGAGATAGGTGAATTAATAGAGAAAAAAGAATCAAAGCAACCTGAAAACTACATAAGCTATCAAAATTGTGAAGGAAGTAGCAGTATTCGATTTATGAACTATAAAGCTGCATCAATAGAAGACTCTGAATCTTTTATGTGAGAATCAGAAATTAATAATGATAAAAATAAAGGTGTATCTGAATGCATGGAAATGGCTAATTTAGAGGATGAAATAATTAATTGGGAAAAGAAACTAAAGCATATTGAATGGGAATATAGTCATTCTATGAAAAATGATTGGCCTAAAATAATAGAAAGAGAACTGTTTATTATTAGAGAAATTGCAAGGTTAAAGAACTAAAAAATGATAAAAAGTTTGCCACTAGTAGTTCAACCATGGAAGATAAAATTATAGCATCTGCAGAAAGAAAAGCAAATGCTATTATTAATAAAAATGCTATCATTAATAATAATAATAATAAAGATAAGAATATTGTTCAAAAAGAAGTTGTTAGTGAAGAAGAGCAATGGGAGATCAATAATAAGTTATTATTAGAAAGTTATGAGGAGGAGGAAGAATTAATAAAAGAAATGTGGTTAGAAGATGAAAGATATGATGATTCAGAACAAAATAGTAATTTCTATAACTCACTAGATGATGTGGGACTGCATAATTTAGATAATGCAATGGAAGCCATGGAAGTAGAAAATAGGGGTAAAAGAAGAACAGGGTATGGAGAATCGTTTGTAAAAAGAGAAGGAGAAAGAGAGAGACCTACCAGATCAGCTGGACAATGGCCTCCAGAAAAAGATGACTATCAACCTATGTATATCCCTGGACAATATAGATATGTGGGTACTAAAAGAAGAGATTTTGAAAAACCAGTACAATTTCAAAATTATAAGAATGATGGCGCTGTATTAAACCTAGCAGCTCATGATCCAATAGATTGGCCGAATATAATCAGCATCTGGAAAGGTTTAATAGTGCAAAAAAATATACAAAATCAGTATAATATAGGCACTAAGGTAGAAGATATGTTAAGATTTCTTGAAACATTTTTAGGAGAATCTGTAAAAGTTCTATGGGAACAATGGGTAGAATCATACCCTAGTCAATATGAAGAATTAAAAAGGGCAGGAAGTAACCCTAATAACTTTGTGAATGTTATATCAAATATGATCATAGCAGAAGATCCAGAATTAGGATATACCTCATTGCAAAATGAAAGATTAAGAGAAGTAGAAAAATTAACATTAACTAGCTGGAAAGGTATAAAAGAATTTTCCCAGCATTATTTGTATAATGCTACTACTGCTAAGCAAGGTTTTAATGAAGGTGTAGTAGAAAGATATTTTAATAAGTTGCCCAATCCTCTAGGTTCCATAATATTTGAGGAGTATAAAAAAGAAATAGGAGGAAATGTGGTAAATATATCCCAAGCCATAACATTTGTTTTCAAACAGCTAAGAAAGGTATGTACTAGCATTCAAGCACAAAGATCTATGAAGAAATCAGATTACAATTTTTGCAATAACATTGTCCAAATACCACTAACATATGGAGAAGAAAGGCATAGGAAAAACAAATATTATAAACCACAAAGGAGAGATAATAGAAATTTCAGAACAAAGAAAAGATATTTCTTAAGAAGTTCGGATAATAGAGCCCCATTCTTACATAAAAGGAATGTAAGAAGATATAATCCTAACAAAACCTATGATAAAACATGCAGGTGTTTCATATGTAACTCTCCTGATCACCTAAGTAGAACTTTCCCTAATAAAGATCAGAAAAGGTATTCCAGTAAATATGAAGAACAAGAGAGAGTGTTAATTATAGATAGTGTTAATGAAAATATATTAGTATGTGATGATGAAATAAAATACGACGAGTCAATATATTCAATTATAGAAACAGATGAAGTAGAAAATGAAGCTCTAGAATATGAATCAAGTGAAGATGAAATAGACCTAATAGATGAATTAGCCGGTTAAAAAATTGAAATGATGAACCAAGTAGATTGTGGAAAAGGTGATTATAACATAAAATGTGCCTTCTGTATATATTACCCAAGCCAAGATAATAGGTTCACTTGTAGCTTGTGTTTAAAACAAGCATGTGCCTCATGTCTAAGAGCCAATAATCAAAAGTGGAGACAAGAGATAGAATTAGAACCAGAAGAGCGAATATTATCCAGTAGGGTTAGAAATTTAGAAAATAGAATAAATAAGCTAGAAGCAAAGCTAGAAAAACTTAAAGATGAGTTAGAAAATAGTAAAGAGCAAAATAACAATGTTGCTAAAATCACGGAAATGAAAGAGCAAATGGTAACAGTAAGAGATAAAAAAGGAGACAAGCTACTACAATTAAAAGATGCAATTACTAGTTTTGGGAATAAATATATTGTTCGATTACCATTCAAAGAAGTATTAGGAATAAGGATCCCAGTTAGGATTGTTCTTAAGCCAAATATTTCATATAAAATACTGGCACTATTGGATACTGGTTGCACTAAGAACATCATCCATGATAAATTTTTATGAGATGTCCCGAAATAGTTGAAACTATAGATGATAATAAAGCTAAAGTATCTACCGATATGTCAGGAATAAAGAAGATACATAATCAGCTAGCATATAATATTGATGCTTACATAAATGGCACAAAATATATAATAGATGAAATTACAATAAGAGATTTGTCAGTAATAAATGATGACATGATAATAGGGTTAAGATTTTTACAACAATCTTTACGAACCACAATCATACAAGAAGAAGGGGTAACATTTATCCCTTATCAAGATAATGTTCCATACATATCTGAAGTGAGAAAACAAAGAAAGTCCTTACAAAATGTAGAAATATCTAATTTACATGATGAATATGGCACAAGTCCAGATCCCCTTGAATTCTGTAAAGACGAAGAACTTAGTGAGACCATAGAAGAATACCATATAGAAAATACATGTACATAATGCATTGGGTTACAATCATTTTCGCCAAATTGGTATAGAGATATAAAATCTAAAAAATATATAGATAAGATTGTGCAAAGACTAGAAAGCATACAAATTATTGGAGAAATACCAATGAAACATTGGGATAAGAACTCTATAGTTTGCAAAATAAATATCATAAATCCAGATTATATAATTAAGTCAGGACCAATAGAAGCTACTCCAAAAGATATTGAAGAGTTCAAAATGCATATTGAAGAGTTATTAAAGTTAAAAGCTATAAGAGAAAGTAGAAGTCCTCATCGATCTGCTGCTTTTATAGTTAGAAATCATGCTGAAGAAGTTAGAGGAATAGACTAACAGAATACAAGGAAATAAATATTTCTCTAAATTCGACTTAAAGGCAGGATTTTGGCAAGTAAAAATGGCTGAAGAATCTATTCCTTGGACAGCATTTACTTGTCCACAAGGCCACTATGAATGGCTAGTTATGCCATTAGGTCTAAAGAATGCACCTGCACTATTTCAAAGAAATATGCAAAATATATTCAATGAGAATCAAGCATTTATATTGGTATATGTGTAACATCCCAAATTTTCAATTTGGAATGTTATACATAGAGAATCATTGCATATCATATTTTATTTGCATTTTGGTCTGATCCTAGAAATTCTAGACAACTCAAGGACCCACGGAGAGAGTTGGGGATTTCATTATTTTCATATTTGAGTTTTCTCGAATTTTGGAAATAGGATCATTTGATTTTATTTATTTTATCTTCAATTATTTCATTTATACAAATAAGAGAGAGGGAATAAAATGACTTTCCCAAAAATAAGAAATATTGAGGATTTAATAAAAAAATCAATTATTTGATTTTATTTGGAGTTTTGGCTATTTTATTTGAATTTAGGAAAAATTGCACGTTTTTCAAAATTGCATTTTAGGGCCAAGAAAATGTTCATTTCGTTCTAAATATTTTATTTAGATGGTGAAAATTTATTTTGGTATTTTTAGAATTTTTATTTTGTTTATTTTATTTTATTTTTAGTTTCGGCGGAATTGTTTAAAAAATGCGCCCGCACCCGACTGGGCCGAAGGCCCAGCTGAGCCACGCCGGCCCGCCTCTGCGCCGCCGCCTCCGCGCCGCGCGCCGCCACCGCCGACCCGAACTAGGAGTCCGAGCCGGACTCCTCTCCGCCGCCGCCTTGGCCCCTCCCCCAAGCCGCCGTCCCCCCTTTAAAAGCCACCCCGGGGCCCCCCTGAGCCCCAAGTCGCCGCCGCCGCCGCCGAAGCCCGCCGGAGCCCCTCACCGCCGCCGCCGGAGCCGCCGTCGCCGCCGCAGCCCCGCCACCCCACGCCGTCCCGCCGCCGCGCCGGAACCCCGCCGGAGCCCCGCCGGAGCCGAGCCGAGGTACCCGCCCCGCCGCCCCAGTTTTTCTAAAGAAACCGATACGGTTTTTTTTTAAACCCTAGGGTTTTTTTAGATCGGTTCGTTTTGTTTTTTTCGGTTTTCTTATTTAGCGAGCGTTCGCTCGTACGTTCGTTTTAACGAACACGTTCTTCGTTTAGCTACTATTAACAAACGTCCGTTCGTTAAACAGTTCATCAGTTTTTCTTTTTCTCAAATTTTTTCGCGATTATTTCTGATCGCGATTTCAGATCCGATATTTGTTTTCGTTTTTCTTTTCGCTCGTTTATCGGAATCAGGCGATTCAAGCGCCTAGAGTTTCGTCTCGAAGCCCGCTTTCCATTTAACCAACTCAAACAAGTTTTTGCTTCTATAAAATTTGACTTAGGTCCAGATTAGTAAACGAAGCTTGTTTCTTTTGCCGTTTGACTTTCGTTTGATTTGTTTCTTTTTGCAAACCGGAGTTCTTAAGTTGAACTTTCTGGTTAGATCTCTTATTTGAGTTTTACCTGTGCATTAGATGAGTACTTATTGTATGCTTGTTTGGTTGCGATAGAGTACCCGGAGTGCGCCGCTTGCTACTTCGAATCGCTAGGTTTCGCGGATCATCGGCAAGGCAAGTAACACTTTGATCATACTCTTCTACTACCCAGTTTTATTGCATTAGATCAACCCTCAAACACTGCATGATTAGGATCTAATTAAATTGTGGGTTCTGGGAAGTAGATGAGGTAGTACCTATTGCCCTGTTTATTATCAAACCCTTGGGAGTTACTTCTACGTTTGCTTATATTGTTATGCTATGCTAGTAGACGTGGATTGGGTTTGAGTGTTACCATGACAGATGTGAGATTGTAAATGAATGGTTAAACTTAAGGTGGCAACTAAAACACACATCTGGGTCGATTGAGGTACCTGGGTATTCCAGGATTGCCTGTTTTTCTTTTGGACCGCCACCCAGGCTCAAAGGGATCATGAGATTATTCATGCTAGAAACTTCCGTGTGCAGCCACAAGCTATTATGGGCTCTAGCATAGTTGAGTAGGTTGTGTGAGCTCTTGAAGAGGTAGACTAGCAGATGTAGGGGATGTAGGTGGTACTGTCTACCCGGAGTAGAGAGTTAACGCTTCTGAAAGACTGTGTCTCGGTCATCCGTTTCTCAAACACCATGAAGTGCGAGAATCCCAACGGAGGAGATCGAGTCTTGTGGGGAAAAGTGCACAAACCTCTGCAGAGTGTACAATCTAATCATGGTTAGCCGTGTCCCCGGTTATGGACAACTTGAGTATCTAGTATCTGGATTTTCATGTGAATCTCATCATGTTACTTTAATTAATATTGTTGGGTTTTGATGATGATACTTAATTGGGATTGAGAATGCTGTCAACCATTCTCAATGTTTAACAACCACCATGATAGTTAAATAAAATTTATTCCTTTGCAGTAGGGAAAATTGGCTTTTCGCAAAACTGTAACCATAGAGCCTTCTACCAGCCATATATGCATGTAGGATAACATTATTCTGTTCATTACTCTCTATGTGTTACATTGCCAGCATATTCCATGTGCTGACCCGTTTTCGGGCTGCAACTTTTCATGTTGCAGACATTTCAGACGACGAGTAAGGTGCCTTAGGTCGTGGTTCTATACTCAGTGATGCCATTGGAGTTGATGGACTCACTTATCTTCCAAGCCTTTCGCTGTTATCGTTATTAGATGGCCTTAAGCCATATTTATTGTAATAAGTTCTCTTTTGGAGACATTCAATGTAATAAGTGTGTGATTGCTACTCTGTTATAAATCCTTCGAGTACTGTGCGTGTCAGCATTACTGATCCAGGGATGACACTGATGCACAGAGACCTGACCGTCTGAGGTCTGGTCGCTACAATATGTAGATGATTTGTTAGTATTATCAAAATCATACAAAGAGCATATAGCCCATCTTGAAGTGTTCTTTCGAAAGGTAGACCAAAATGGACTCATACTATCCAAAAAGAAGATGGAAATTTGCAAAGAAAAAATAATTTTCCTTGGTCATGAAATAGGAGAAGGAAAGATATATCTACAAGAACATATTGCAAATAAAATATTAGAGTTTCCTGATAATATGAGTGATAAAAAGGTTTTACAGCAGTTCTTAGGAATTGTAAACTATGCGCAAAACTATATAGATAACTTAGCAAAGTTAGCAGGACCTTTATATGCTAAATTAAGGAAAAATGGTCAAAAATACTTCAATTCTGAAGATATAAAATTAGTAAAGGCCATCAAGGAAAAGGTCAAGAATTTAAAACCCCTAGAATTGCCTCTGGAAGACAATTATTTTATAATTGAGACAGGTGCATCTAAAGTAGGATGGGGTGCGATACTAAAACAAAAGCCCAATAAATACTCTCCAAAAGCAGATGAAAAAATATGCAGATATGCGTCAGGAAGTTACAAATTAAAGACGGTAAATAATATTGATAGGGAAATCCTTGCAGTTGTAAATGCAATAAATGCATTAAGGCTATATATAGGATTTAAAGAATTTACAGTGCGAACAGACTGTGAAGCGATATGTCGATATTACAATAAAATTAATAGTAAGAAAAGCTCAACCAGAAGATGGGTCTTATTTGAAGACACCATAGCTGGGAATGGTTATAAAGTTATTTTCGAGCATATTAAGGGGAAGGATAATACCTTACCTGACATATTTTCTCGTGCATCAAATTAGCAGAAATGAGGAAAGGACTATTCACCAACAGGGATGAATATCTCTTCTTTGGAGGAGAAAATAGGCTGAAAGTATTTCAGCCAAATACATTCAGTTTCAAGCCAAAAACCCATATCAAGCTTGATGAAGCTCAAAGATGCATATTGGATAATTTTTGGTTCCAATATACTCTCAAGAGAGAGGAAAAAGGATATTTTTTATCAATTCTCAATAGTTTGGCGGAATATTTTATTGAATTAAACAAAAATTTGCCAAAGCCAGAAAAGATTGAAATACCAAAAGGAGAAACACTATATCTTATATTTGATGGAAATAAACCAGGCATATATTTGGAATGGGAGAATATTATGATTGAAAAATTAGATGCAAAAAGAAAAGGACAAGATTTAACATTCAAAAGATATTATAATATAGATGATGCCTTACTTTGGGCAAGAAAGGTATTAGGACCAGATTATTATATTGACCCAAAGGCTAAATACTATATCCAAATGAAAAGAGGCATACCTGCTTCACCAACTCCCACAAAGGGGGAGCCATCAAGCTCAAAAAATATAAAGAAGGAAGAGTCTCCAAAATATAAGACATATCAAGAATGCCTTCTAAAGGGGCTTGACCCATTAGACAGTGAATACATAGATCAAGGAATGGATAAAAGATTTGAAGAATTTTCAAATATAATAAAGAAAGAATTGAAATAAGAAATATTAAAAGAATTAAGGCATGAAATGGACGAAAAATTTGAAGAAATAAAGAAATAATGCAATCAAAAATTTGATTTCAATCTGTTAAACGATGATGATGACCATATGGACATAGCAGGGCATGGGCAGCGACCTGAATAAAACTCAAATTGACTATATTGATATTGCTATCAATTATTCGGGCACGGAGGACTATACCCGACCTGAATATTGATAGAAATTCCAAGAATAAATATTTTAAATATTGATAAGGTATTATCAATCATATGGGCAGGGAAGACCCCCTATAAAAAAACAATGTTGAAAATTTAAGCAGCTTTGGCATGTATGTACGCATACACTGGCAAGGATTCTTGAGGGCAGAAGAAGCTCTGGAGGCTAATCGTATGAAGATCTGTATGGCCAAAGAGAAAAGACTGGTGCACAGAGGTCAGCTAATTATTCACCAAGAGACAATGCCACGTGAAGAAAGCAAAGTTTCTTGAAGATTGAAGTTTGTCGGCACTCTCTCTCGCACTTCTCTATATTATTAGAAGGACACGCATGTACCCTAGTAGGATTTTTATATATTATTAGAAGGACACGCATGTACCCTAGTAGGACACGCGTGCATACTACCGTGTGTAAAATAAGTGAAGGAAGGCTCCCGAAGGCCTCCCTAGCAGCCACCCCTCGCGGCTATAAAAGGAGACGCTCGGCTCAAGAACACAACAAAAGACGGGAGAGCACGAAGCACTCAAAGCATCGAGACCCTCCACCAGAGCACCATTTCCTTTGTAGTTTAGCCACAACCACTGCTAGTAGAATAGCCAAGAAGGCGCTTCGATCGCCAAGAGTTTGAAGGTAATTTCCTAGTTGTGTGTAATCCCTTCGGGGACTCCCGAAAGGGAAAACCATATGTGAATTATGTTGTGGAAATGATGTAGTTTCTTGGTCTCACTTAGTATTTTTATTTATGAATTTATGGGATGAGTTCTTATGCTAGGGATCCTATAGGAGAAATCTCTGCGTGTGTAATTCTCTGTGTAGCCCAGAGTGGCGTTTGAATGAGAACCTTGTGGCCATAGAGAAATGTTCCCTTCGGGTGGAACTGCCTGGGAAGACGATAGGAATTTACCCCGTAAATTTGCAATTAAAACTGCTAAGTGAACGTAACTAGCTACATGTGATACAACATAATGATAAATATGGTGAGTACTGAGTAGGACTTTACACCACTGCGCACACCGACGGTCGAATTGTTGGCCTCGCCAGCCCAGAATAGATCCTGTATCAAATAAATAATCAAGTTAGAACATGAAGGTAATCACTATTCAAAGTAATATTTAATTCAATATGATTACCTTCACGTTCTAACTTGATTATTTATTTGATACAAGATCTATTCTGGGCTGGCGAGGCCAACAATTCGACCGTCGGTGTGCGCAGTGGTGTAAAATCCTACTCAGTACTCACCGTATTTTTCATTATGTTGTATCAGATGTAGCTAGTTACGTTCACTTAGTAGTTTTTAATTGCAAATTTATGGGGTAAATTTCTATCGTCTTCCCAGGCAGTTCCACCCGAAGGGAACACTTCTCTACGGCCACAAGTTTCTCATTCAAACGCCACTCTGGGCTACACAGAGAACTACACGCGTAGAGGTTTCTCCTATAGGATCCCTAGCATAAGAACTCGTCCCATAAATTCATAAATAAAAATACTAAGTGAGACCAAGAAACTACATCATTTTCACAACATAATTTACATATGGTTTTCCCTTTCGGGAGGCCCCGAAGGGATTACACACAACTAGGAAATTACCTTCAAACTCTTGGCGAACGAAGCGCCTTCTTGGCTATTCTACTAGCATTGGTGGTGGCTAAACTACAAAGGAAATGGTGCTCTGGTGGAGGGTCTCGATGCTCTGAGTGCTTCGTGCTCTCCTGTCTTGTGTTGTGTTCTTGAGCCCAGCGTCTTCTTTTATAGCCGCAAGGGGTGGCTGCTAGGGAGGCCTTCGGGAGCCTTCCTTCACTTATTTTACACACGGTAGTATGCACGCATGTCCTACTAGGGTACATGCGTGTCCTTCTAATAATATAGAAAAGTCCTACTAGGGTACATGCGTGGCCTTCTAATAATATAGAAAAGTGCGAGAGAGAGAGTGCCGACAAACTTCAATCTTCAAGAAACTTTGCTTTCTTCACGTAGCATTGTCTCTCGGCGAATAGTTGGCTGGCCTCTGTGCACCAGTCTTTGCTCTTTGGCCATACAGATCTTCATATGATTAGCCTTCAGAGTTTCTTCTGCCTTTAAGAATCCTTGCCAGTGTATGCGTACATACATGCCAAGGCTGCTTAAATTTTCAACATTCTTTTTTTATAGGGGGTCTTCCCTGCCCATATGATTGATAATACCTTATCAATATTTAAAATATTTATTCTTGGAATTTCTATCAATATTCAGGTCGGGTATAGTCCTCTGCGCCCGAATAATTGATAGCAATATCACTATAGGCAATTTGGCCTTTATTCAGGTCGCTGCTCATGCCCTGCTATGTCCATATGATCATCATCATCGTTTAACAGATTGAAATCATATTTTTGATCGCATTCTTTCTTTATTTCTTCAAATTTTTCATCTATTTCATGCCTTAATTCTTTTAATATTTCTTCTTTCAATTCTTTCTTTATTATATTTGAAAATTCTTCAAATCTTTTATCCATTCCTTGATCTATGTATTCACTGTCTAAAGGGTCAAGCCCCTTTAGAAGGCATTCTTGATATGTCTTATATTTTGGAGACTCTTCCTTCTTTATATTTTTTGAGCTTGATGGCTCCCCCTTTGTGGGAGTTGGTGAAGCAGGTATGCCTCTTTTCATTTGGATATAGTCTTTAGCCTTTGGGTCAATATAATAATCTGGTCCTAATACCTTTCTTGCCCAAAGTAAGGCATCATCTATATTATAATATCTTTTGAATGTTAAATCTTGTCCTTTTCTTTTTGCATCTAATTTTTCAATCATAATATTCTCCCATTCCAAATATATGCCATGTTATTTCCATCAAATATAAGATATAGTGTTTCTCCTTTTGGTATTTCAATCTTTTCTGGCTTTGGCAAATTTTTGTTTAATTCATTAAAATATTCTGCCAAACTATTGGGAATTGATAAAAAAATGTCCTTTTTCCTCTCTCTTGAGAGTATATTGGAACCAAAAATTATCCAATATGCATCTTTGAGCTTCATCAAGCTTGATATGGGTTTTTGGCTTGAAATTGAATGTATTTGGCTGAAATACTTTCAGCCTATTTTCTTCTCCAAAGAAGAGATCTTCATCCCTGTTGGCGAATAATCCTTTCCTCATTTCTGCAAATTTGATGCACGAGAAAATATGTCAGGTAAGGTATTATCCTTCCCCTTAATATGCTCAAAAATAACTTTATAACCATTCCCAGCTATGGTGTCTTCAAATAAGACCCATCTTCTGGTTGAGCTTTGATGACCCACAAGTATAGGGGATCTATCATAGTCCTTTCGATAAGTAAGAGTGTCGAACCCAACGAGGAGCAGAAGGAAATGATAAGCGGTTTTCAGTAAGGTATTCTCTGCAAGCACTGAAATTATCGGTAATAGATAGTTTTGTGATAAAGTAATTTGTAACGGGTAACAAGTAAAAAGTGTAAATAAAGTGCAGGAAGGTGGCCCAATCCTTTTTGTAGCAAAGGACAAGCCTGGGCAAACTCTTATATGAAGGAAAGCGCTCCCGAGGACACATGGGAATTATCGTCAAGCTAGTTTTCATCACGCTCATATGATTCGCATTCGTTACTTTGATAATTTGATATGTGGGTGGACCGGTGCTTGGGTGTTGTCCTTACTTGGACAAGCATCCCACTTATGATTAACTCCTATTACAAGCATCCGCAACTACAAAAGAAGTATTAAGGTAAACCTAACCATAGCATGAAACATATGGATCCAAATCAGCCCCTTACGAAGCAACGCATAAACTAGGGTTTAAGCTTCTGTCACTCTAGCAAACCATCATCTACTTATTACTTCCCAATGCCTTCCTCTAGGCCCAAACAATGGTGAAGTGTCATGTAGTCGACGTTCACATAACACCACCAGAGGAGAGACAACATACATCTCATCAAAATATCGAACGAATACCAAATTCACATGACTACTAATAGCAAGACTTCTCCCATGTCCTCAGGAACAAACGTAACTACTCACAAATCATATTCATGTTCATAATCAGAGGGGTATTAATATGCATAATGGATCTGAACATATGATCTTCCACCAAATAAACCAACTAGCATCAACTACAAGGAGTAATCAACACTACTAGCAACCCACAGGTACCAATCTGAGGCTTTGGGACAAAGATTGGATAAAAGGGATGAACTAGGGTTTGAGAGGAGATGGTGCTGGTGAAGATGTTGATGGAGATTGACCCCCTCCCGATGAGAGGATTGTTGGTGATGACGATGGAGACGATTTCCCCCTCCCGGAGGGAAGTTTTCCCGGCAGAACAACTCTGCCGGAGCCCTAGATTGGTTCCGCCTTGTGGCGGCGGAGTTTCTTCCCGAAAGCTTGCTTATGATTTTTTCCAGGGTAAAAGACTTCATATAGCAGTAGATGGACACCGGAGGCCTGCCAGGGGGCCCACGAGGCAGGGGGCGCGCCCAGGGGGTAGGGCGCGCCCCCACCCTCGTGGCCAGGGTGTGGGCCCCCTCTGGTATTTTCTTCGCTCAGTATTTTTTATTATTTCCAAAAATGACTTCCATGGAGTTTCAGGACTTTTGGATTTGTGCAAAATAGGTCTCTAATATTTGCTCCTTTTCCAGCCCAGAATTCCAACTGCCGACATTCTCCCTCTTCATGTGAACTTTGTAAAATAAGAGAGAATATGCATAAGTATTGTGACATAATGTGTAATAACAACCCATAATGCAATAAATATCGATATAAAAGCATGATGCAAAATGGACGTATCAAGCTTTTCTTACTATTAATTTTATTGTAATATCGACATATAGCTTCACAGTCTGTTCGCACTGTAAATTATTTAAATCCTAGATATAGCCTAAATGCATTTATTGCATTTACAACTGCAAGGATTACCCTATCAATATTATTTACCGTCTTTAATTTGTAACTTCCTGATGCATATCTGCATATTTTTTCATCTGCTTTTGGAAATTATTTATTGGGCTTTTGTTTTAGTATCGCACCCCATCCTACTTTGATGCATCTGTCTCAATTATAAAATAATTGTCTTCTAGAGGCAATTCTAGGGGTTTTAAATTCTTGACTTTTTCTTTGATGGCCTTTACTAATTCTATATCTTCGGAATTGAAGTATCTTTGACCATTTTTTCTTAATTTAGCATATAAAGGTCCTGCTAGCTTTGCTAAGCTATCTATATAGTTTCGCGCATAGTTTAGAATTCCTAAGAACTACTTAAAACCTTTTTATCACTCACATTATCAGGAAACTCTAATATTTTCTTTGCAATATGTTCTTGTAGATATATCTTTCCTTCTCCTATTTCATGACCAAGAAATTTATTTTTTCTTTGCAAATTTCCATCTTCTTTTTGGATAGTATGAGCCCATTTTGTTCTACCTTTCGAAAGAACACTTCAATATGGGCTATATGCTCTTTGTATGATTTTGAGAATACTAACAAATCATCTACATATACCAATATAAATGCTTGATTCTCATTAAATATATTTTGCATTTTTCTTTGAAATAATGCAGACGCATTCCTTAGACCTAATGGCATTACTAGCCATTCATAATGGCCTTGTGGACAAGTAAATGCTGTCCAAGGAATAGATTCTTCAGCCATTTCTACTTGACAAAATCCTGCCTTTAAGTCGAATTTTGAGAAATATTTACTTCCTTGTATTCTGTTAATCCATTCCTGCTTATTAGGTATATTGTATGCATCATCAATTGTATTATCATTAAGCCATTTAAAATTAATTACCATTCTGGATTTACCTCTTACTTCTTCAGCGTGATTTCTAACTATCAATGCAGCAGACCGATGAGGACTTATGCTTTCTCTTATAGCTTTTAACTTTAATAACTCTTCAATATGCATTTTGAATTCTTATATATCTTTAGGAGTAGCTTCTATTGGTCCTGACTTAATTATATTATCTGGATTTATGATATTTATTTTGCAAACTATAGAGTTCTTATCCCAATGTTTGATTGGTATTTCTCCAATAATTTGTATGCTTTCTAGTCTTTGCACAATCTTATCTATATCTTTTTTAGATTTTATATTTCTATACCAATTTGGCGAAAATGATTGTAACCCAATGCATTCTGTACATGTATTTTCTATATGATATTCTTCTATGGTCTCACTAAGTTCTTCGTCTTTACAGAATTCAAGGGGATGTGGACTTGTGCCATATTCATCATCTAAATTAGATATATCTACATTTTGTAAGGACTTTCTTTGTTTTCTCACTTCAAATATGTATGGAACATTATCTTGATAAGGGATAAATGTTACCCCTTCTTCATGTATGATTGTGGTTCGTAAATATTGTTGTAAAAATCTTAACCCTATTATCATGTCATCATTTATTACTGACAAATCTCTTATCGTAATTTCATCTATTATATATTTTGTGCCATTTATGCAAGCTTCAATATTATATGCTAGCTGATTATGTATCTTCCTTATTCCTAACATATCGGTAGATACTTCAACTTTATTATCATCTATAGTTTCAACTATTTCGGGACATCTCATAAAATATTTATCATGGATGATTTTCTTAGTGCAACCAGTATCTAATAGTGCCAGTATTTTATATGAAATATTTGGCTTAAGAACAATCCTAACTGGGATCCTTATTCCTAATACTTCTTTGAATGGTAATCGAACAATATATTTATTCCCAAAACTAGTAATTGCATCTTTTAATTGTATTAGCTTGTCTCCTTTTTTATCTCTTACTGTTGCCATTTTCTCTTTCATTTCCGTGATTTTAGCAACATTGTTATTTTGCTCTTTACTATCTTCTAACTCATCTTTAAGTTTTTCTAGCTCTGCTTCTAGCTTATTTATTCTATTTTCTAAATTTCTAACTCTACTGGATAATATTCGCTCTTCTGGTTCTAATTCTATCTCTTGTCTCCACTTTTGATTATTGGCTCTTAGACATGAGGCACATGCTTGTTTTAAACACAAGCTACATGCGAACCTATTATCTTGGCTTGGGTAATATATACAGAAGGCACATTTTATGTTATAATCACCTTTTCCTCTAATCCAATCATGTTCACAATCTACTTGGTTCATCATTTCAATTTTTAAACCGGCTAATTCATCTATTAGGTCTATTTCATCTTCACTTGCTTCATATTCTAGAGCCTCATTTTCTACTTCATCTGTTTCTATAATTGAATATATTGTCTCGTCGTCTTTTATTTCATCATCACATACTAATATATTTTCATTAACGCTATCTATAATTAACACTCTCTCTTGTTCTTCATATTTACTGGAGTACCTTTTCTGATCTTTATTAGGGCAAGTTCTACTTAGGTGAGCAGGAGAGTTACATATGAAACACCTGCATGCTTTATCATAGGTTTTGTTAGGATTATATCTTCTTACATTCCTTTTATGTAAGAATGGGGATCTATTATCTGACCTTCTTAAGAAATATCTTTTCTTTGTTCTGAAATTTCTATTATCTCTCCTTTGTGGTTTATAATATTTTTTTCCTATGCCTTTCTTCTCCATATGTTAGTGGTATTTGGACAATGTTATTGCAAAAATTGTAATCTGATTTCTTCATAGATCTTTGTGCTTGAATGCTAGTACATACCTTTCTTAGCTGTTTGAAAACAAATGTTATGGCTTGGGATATATTTACCACATTTCCTCCTGTTTCTTTTTTATACTCCTCAAATATTATGGAACCTAGAGGATCGGGCAACTTATTAAAATATCTTTCTACTACACCTACATTAAAACCTTGCTTAGCAGTAGTAGCATTATACAAATAATGCTGGGAAAAATCTTTTATAGCTTTCCAGCTAGTTAATGTTAATTTTTCTATTTCTCTTAATCTTTCATTTTGCAATGAGGTATGTCCTAATTCTGGATCTTCTGCTATGATCATATTTGATATAACATTCACAAAGTTATTAGGGTTACTTCCTGCCCTTTTTAATTCTTCATATTGACTAGGGTATGATTCTACCCATTGTCCCCATAGAACTTTTACAGATTCTCCTAAAATGTTTCAAGATATGTTAACATATCTTCTACCTTAGTGCCTATATTATAATGATTTTGTATATTTTTTTGCACTATTAAACCTTTCCATATGCTGATTATATTCGGCCAATCTATTGGATCATGAGCTGCTAGGTTTAATATAGCGCCATCATTCTTATAATTTTGAAATTGTAGTGGTTTTTCAAAATCTCTTCTTTTAGTACCCATATATCTATATTGTCCAGGGATATATGTAGGTTGATAGTCATCTTGTTCTGGAGGCTATTGTCCAGCTGATCTGGTAGGTCTCTCTCTTTCTCCTCTTTTCATAGACGATTCTCCATATCCTCTTCTTCTTTTACCACTATTTTCTACTTCCATGGCTTCCATTGCATTGTCTAAATTATGCAGTCCCAAATCATCTAGTGAGTTATAGAAATCACTATTTTGTTCTGAATCATCATATCTTTCATCTTCTAACCACATTTCTTTTATTAATTCTTCCTCCTCCTCATAACTTTCTAATAATAACTTATTATTGATATCCCATTGCTCTTCTTCCCTAACAACTTCTTCTTTTTGAACAATTTTCTTATCTTTATTATTATTATTATTAATGATAGTATTTTTATTAATAATAGCATTTGCTTTTCTTTCTGCAGATGCTATAATTTTATCTTCCATGGTTGAACTACTAGTGGCAAACTTTTTATCATTTTTTAGTTTCTTTAACCTTGCAATTTCTCTAATAATAAATAGTTCTCTTTCTCTTATTTTAGGCCAATCATTTGTCATAGAATGACTATATTCCCATTCAATATGCTTTAGTTTCTTTTCCCAATGAATTATTTCATCCTCTAAATTAGCCTTTTCCATGCATTCAGATACACCTTTATTTTTATCATCATTAATTTCTGATTCTGACATAAAAGATTCAGAGTCTTCTGTTGATGCAGCTTTATAGTTCATAAATCGAATACTGCTACTTCCTTCAAAATTTTGATAGCTTATGTAGTTTTTAGGTTGCTTTAATTCTTTTTTCTCTATTAATTCACCTATCTTCCATTCTTCTCTCTTTCTTCAGAACCAATTTTAAGAGGATTCATAAACTTTATACCTTTTGATTGCATACTATCAATTACGTCATTCACATTTACTCTATATCTGGAGCTACTTCTATTAGTGAGCCTTCCTATAAATTCTATGCTTACTAGCAAATTTGTTCCTTTAAAATCTTCATAACCTTTAGTTTGGCAACCAGAACTCATTTTTTCAATAAATTCTTTTACGGGCATCATTAGGTCTAGAGCTCTATAGGTTATTAATCTATTTTCATTCATGTCTCCTTCTAAAAATCCTAATGCTGCTTTGTCTACTGATTCCCATCTTCTATCGAATAAGGTTATCAAAACCTTCGCACCTAGTTTCTTCCTTGTCATACCTTTGACTCCTATGATATACATGTCTTGATGAATATATTTATAACCACAATATTTTAATTCATTTTCCATATTTTTGCTTACAATTGTTAAATCTACTGGATGTGTTAACACACTTAATTCTACTTCTCGAGATATTCTGTATAGACCACTCTTACTTTCAAACATACCCATGTGATATACTTGTTGTGGTTTTATTTTTCTTAGGGTATCTTTCTGATATCTTTCTAGATCTCTTTGTATATCTATAACTTCTTCAATACTATCAATATCGTCAGCTTTGCATGATAATCTATGCTTCATGGCTAGAGGTTTTGAATCTTGCCTTACTAATTGGAGAGTTTTGTCTCTTCTAAGGAAGCCTTTAGATACGTCCATTTTTCTGAATTAATATTTCTAGTAGAGGCAACTATTCCAGATGATGATAGCACAATTTCTTTGTTGCTTTGAACACTTTTTAGCTTATCTAATACTTGAATTAATAGTTGGATGATTGTGTTATTTTGTCTTATTATTACTTTGGAATCTACTTTTGGGGAGTCGTGATCGGAGAACCCGACAGGAGGTGACAGGTATTTTGCTACTTCGTTTAATGCTTGAGTATATTCAGTCATATAATTATGAGATAATCAAAGTTTTAACCTCTTGCACCAACTTTTTTATTTCAAGTATATCTTGTCTTGATTCAGTGCGTGGGAGTGACTCTTTGCCTTTACTTAGGTAGCGGCCTATTGATAACACTTCCTCTTTAATATAATCGTTATTCTTGCAAACTGTATTCTGTCTAGCTTTTGCTTCCTCTAGCTTATGTAAAGCTAGATGAATTATATTATTCAACCCTGAATACTTATCAGCAACCTTTTGGTATTCTTTGAATAAACTTTCAAATTTTTGGTCTAAATTATCTTGTCTTTTTCCCCAATATGTAAAAGTTATATATCAAATCGACGACTGTATTTAACTGGCTATGAGATGTATGCCAGATATGCTCTTCAGAGGGATTTACGCTACACCTTATATTTAGATTTTCCTTAGTATTTATTACTTTACCTGCGCTAACTTCTAAGTTTAAATATTTTAACCTTTCAATGATTAAACGCTGGACCTGATACCAACAATATAGGGAATTAATTTTTCTTAATTAATATTAGATCAAATTTTGACTAGATTAGTCGTGATTAGGTGAAAGTGATAGACATGTATGCTTTTTATCTTGAATAGTATTTACTATTTACTAGGTAGGCACTATTTACAATAGTGCTTACTATTCAGTACACTATTTAGAATAGTACTTCACTATTCACAGTAATATTTCATTCAATATGATTACCTTCACGTTCTAACTTGATTATTTATTTGATACAAGATCTATTCTGGGCTGGCGAGGCCAACAATTCGAACGTCGGTGTGCGCAGTGGTGTAACATCCTACTCAGTACTCACCATATTTTTCATTATGTTGTATCAGATGTAGCTAGTTACGTTCACTTAGTAGTTTTTAATTGCAAATTTATGGGGTAAATTTCTATCGTCTTCCCAGGCAGTTCCACCCGAAGGGAACACTTCTCTACGGCCACAAGTTTCTCATTCAAACGCCACTCTGGGCTACACAGAGAACTACACGCGCAGAGGTTTCTCCTATAGGATCCCTAGCATAAGAACTCGTACCATAAATTCATAAATAAAAATACTAAGTGAGACCAAGAAACTACATCATTTCCACAACATAATTTACATATGGTTTTCCCTTTCGGGAGGCCCCGAAGGGATTACACACAACTAGGAAATTACCTTCAAACTCTTGGCGATCAAAGCACCTTCTTGGCTATTCTACTAGCAGTGGTGGTGGCTAAACTACAAAGGAAATGATGCTCTGGTGGAGGGTCTCGATGCTCTGAGTGCTTCATGCTCTCCCGTCTTGTGTTGTGTTCTTGAGCCCAGCGTCTCCTTTTATAGCCGCGAGGGGGCCTTCAGAGCCTTCCTTCACTTATTTTACATATGGTAGTATGCACGCGTGTCCTACTAGGGTATATGCGTGTCCTTCTATTAATATAGAAAAGTGCGAGAGAGAGTGCCGACAAACTTCAATCTTCAGGAAACTTTGCTTTCTTCACCTGGCATTGTCTCTCGGTGAATAATACAATCGATAGTAAACCATAGTAACAGATTAAATCTCCCAGGCCCACTTGTCTTGACAGTAAATAGTAAAGTTTTTATAGCAAATTGAACTTTTGCTGGTAAACCAGGGCACTAAAAAGGATGGCCTAATTGAGTACGCATGCATATGGTAACCATTTAATTTTATTATCATGTTCACTGGGATTTTACTAGGAGGCTTAAATTCAATTACTACCATGTTTTTTGATATAGTAGATCGGCAGTAACGCTCTTAATTGTATTACTAGATTTAGCAGATTTTTTACTACCACGCGGGGCGAGAATGCGGGGCCCGGGCCGGTGCATGCATGCACACAGTAACGCTTTTAATCCTATTACTTTATTTCTTAGAACTTTTACTAGCATGCGGGAACGAGAACCGCCCATTTGGTTTAGCGGTGAGCGCAGCCTGACCGGTACGCATAATTAGCGATTTACGCTCGGGCTTACTTTAGCAACACACATGTATCCAGTTTTATCTCCATCCTCACACTTTCCATCAGGGAGACACAAACTAAGACATCATGGAAACGAAAAAAAAAATCACACGGGGGCTTGTGGCACGCAGTCCATTTTTCTTTTGGCTCTTGATTTTTAATCTTTATTGTATATCTTTTGAATCAAAAGTTTAAACTAAGTTTTATTTGCGTATTCGTGTTTTTGCGACGAGGGCTTTCAAATAAGACCCATTTTAAATTCACTTCGATGTATTTAAAAAAATAATAAGTTTCAACTGCTGAAACTTGGTATGAACCAACGACAAAATTGCATGTCTCATAAACTTAGACTTAAAACTTAATTTGCCCTCGCGCGGAATCCAACGACTTTCAAAATTGCGAGACAATTGGAAGGCTGGCACGGCTGAACAGGTGCGTGCCTCCACACATGCGTGCCCCTGTGAGTTTCCGCCGACATAAAGCTAACAAAAGTCCAATACATATCATCCTTTTTAGAAGAAAGACAAACCAATAGTGGGTATGAATAGGTGAGCCCTCAATTTTCAGCTGAGTAATCACATCCCGAAGTTCCATGGAACTGCCTCCACATTCTCTCCTATCCTTTTCGGAAAAGGTTTGGTGTCGCCATTTGGAGGGTCCCCAGTTAATCCTCCAAGAAATGATGGGAGATGAGAAATGGGGTGCGGCGTCTTCTTCTCATGGGGTGGGGTTGCATGCAATGCAAGTGAAACCTCTTTCTCTATGAGCTTTTTATTATGCGTGTGGTCTTGTCTCCTTTTGGCTTAATTCCCTTGGGTGGGTTCGTGTCACGCATAACTGCTCAACCAGCGTGGAATCTCATGATTGATTGATTCTTTTGTTTATCTCTTGCAGCCGGTGTGGTTTGCTACGTACCGTAGCTTCAAAGGCAAAATTTCAACCGGATTGCTGTGATCATACACCGTTTCATTTTCATAGTGTAGCCAGACCAATTTTCATATTGTAGCCAGACCAAGTTGGTAACAAAGCGGCGACATGTAGCTAATTATCCACATTCCAAAGGGAGGCGGACTATCTGCTCGCGGGCTCAAATGCTCCTCAGTAAACAGTAAAATTAAAAAGATAGAAAGAAAGTTAAACAACTATGAATTATTTTGACAACAAATATTGATGGGTATTTTCAGGAAGGAAAAACATTTATAAATGCTCCGGCTCAAAAAACAAAATCGATGCTTAAAAAAAACTGTTTTGGGAAGCGACTGTGTTTTTCAAAGCACTTCTTTTTCTTCATGGAAAATTGCACGTATGTAAAACATTCAACAATGTTTACTGCCATTTTTTTAATTTTACTATTCACAACAGGTGCATTTGAGCTCGGAGAAGAATGATACTTTCAGATACCAACTATTTCCTTATGTGTACATCATCCGAAATAAGATAATTTAGCTTTGGTTCAAACATGAAATTATTTTCCTTTATTTTGAGATACTCTATGATGGCCACCATGGATCAATGACCTATTTTTATTTTATTGTTTGCTGAAGGCCTCAAATCTATTGATCAAGCCATAGTATAGATATCCTGAAAAAATAAAGAAAAATACATTGTGGTCCCTTTGTGGCCGATTGTCTTCTTCGTCATGAACGCGTCAACTACACCCCTCCACCGCCTCTCCATCTTTGAAGCCTGTCGGTCATTGTTGATCGTGGACAAGAAGTCATCAAGGCAAAGGTCCTGTTGGACCAGTGCCCTGAAGAAGAAACCATTGAAGTCGTCGTTGATGAAAGATTCACAGATCCAAGACCCCAACCTCCAAAACAATCTCATAAGCCCCACGTCGGTACCGAAGGGCAGAGGCCGCACCAACGTAACAGACTGGAGGCTGGAGGACCAAACTGCAAAGTAAAGTTGTCACCGCCTCCACATTGACATATCCTGCAAACCTCCTAAGGGCATTGATACGTCTCCAACGTATCTATAATCCATAAAGTATTCATGACATGTTTACAACAATTTTATATGGTTTCAATGCACTTTTTGTATGATTTTTTATGGAACTAACCTATTAACCAAGTGCCCAGTGCTAGTTGTTGTTTTCTGCATGTTTTTGGCTTTTCAGAAAGTCCATACCAAACGAAATCCAAATGCCACGAAACTTTACGGTGATATTTTTTTGGATCAAAAGAGACCTCTCAAGTACCAGGGATGGACCAGACGAAGTCCAGGGGAGCGATGAGCTCAGAGGGTGCGTCCTCCTCCCAGGGCACGCCTACTGAGCTCGTGGGCCCATCGGTACTCCCCCTGATGTGAGACCGACGCCAAAAATTACAATAAATTTAGAACCCTCGAAACTTAACCTAGAACTTACATGCCGCCGCCGCAAGCCTCTGTTCCGAAGCGATCTCATCTGGAGCCCTTTTCCGGCACCCTGCCGGAGGGGGGAATCATCACCGGAGGTTATCTTCATCATCCTGGCGGCCACCATGATGAGGAGGGAGCAGTTCACCCTCGGGGCTGAGGGTATGTACTAGTAGCTATGTGTTTGATCTCTCTCTATCTCTATCTCTCTCTCTCTCGTGTTCTTGATTTGGCACGAACTTGATGTACCGCGAGCTTTGTTAATATAGTTGGATCATATGGTGTTCTCCCCTCTCCTTTTCATGATGAATTGAGTCTTGCTCTTTGAGGTTTCGTTATGTTGGATTGAATATTGGATTCGAGATCACTTGATAACCTGCGGTGACAATGTGGTGTTTGATAACCCACAAGTATAGGGGATCAATTGTAGCCTTTCTCGATAAGTAAGAGTGTCGAACCCAACGAGGAGCTAAAGGTAGAACATATATTCCCTCAAGTTCTATCGATCACCGATACAACTCTACGCACACTTTACGTTTGCTTTACCTAGAACAAGTATGAAACTAGAAGTACTTTGTAGGTGTAAAGGAATAGGTTTACAAGATAATAAAGAACACGTAAATAAAAGCTAGGGGCTGTTTAGATAAAGAAACAATTAAGTTAGTTTTAGTAGAGAGCTTTTTGTCACAAGAAAGTTATTTGTCCCTAGGCAATCGATAACTAGACCGGTAATCATTATTGCAATTTTATATGAGGGAGAGGCATGAGCTAACATACTTTCTCTACTTGGATCATATGAACTTATGATTGGAACTCTAGCAAGCATCTGCAACTACCAAAGATCATTAAGGTGAAACCCAACCATAGCATTAAGTATCAAGTCCTCTTTACTCCCATACGCAACAACTCACTTACTCGGGTTTGTGTTTCAATCACTCACGTAACCCACTATAAGCGAATCATGAACATACTGCAACACCCTACAATGGGGATCCATCACGCTTGCGCGACATGGAGAGCACCATAGGACAGCACCAATAATAAAACATACAACTCAAACCAATCACAATCATCAATCAACCCAGAGGACAAAACAGATATACTCAAACATCATAGGATAGCCACATATCATTGGATAATAATATATAGTGTTGAGCACCATGTTTAAGTAGAGATTACAACGGGAAGAAGAGGTGTTACACCGCTGCATAGAGGGGGGAGAGAGTTGGTATTGACGGTAGCAAGGTTGTTGGTGTAGATCACCATCACGATCCTTGCCCCGGCGGCACTCCGGCGCCACCGGGAGACTTCTTCTTCTTCCTTGACCTCCCCTTAGATGGAGGGAGGGTTTCCCCTCTGGTCCATGGCCTCTATGGCGAAGGAGGGGCGGGAGCCCCTCCGAGATTGGATCTATCTCTTTGTTTCTCTTCTGTTTCGTGACCCTATTTTCTGGCCTTTCACCGTTTCTTAAATTCCCGGAGATACGTAACTTTGATTGGGCTGAAACTTTAACATGATGTTTATCCGCATATAAGCTTCCTTGCGGCTGGAGGACACCTCCAACCAACCTACGGGTGGTCACAAGCTTGTAAGGTGCACCCCTTGAGCTTGTGGGCCCCTCGGGCATCGTCTCGTGTTGATTCTGCTTCCCAAAAATCGCAAATATTCCAAAATAATTCTCCATAAATTTTTATCGCATTTGGACTTCGTTTGATATGGATATTTATGAATAAAAAACATGCAACAAATAGGAACTGGCACTGGGCACTGGATCAATATGTTAGTCCAAGAAAATCATATAAGTTGTTGCCAAAAGTATGTAAAAGTTGTAGAATATTGGAATGAAACAATCAAAAACTATAGATACGACGGAGACATATCAGTGTTCTATTGAGTTACTTGATGTATGTTTTGGTATTCAACTTGCGGATTCTCGTGGTGACATTTGGTAATCTAGGCATATAAGTTGATACAAGTTTTCGTCCTATGTTCTCCGATAGAAACTTTGGAGTGATTCTTGAGGGATTGTTATATGATTCAATTATGTTAGCACTATTTAGAGATTACATTAGTGAAAATATGAATCCTAGGCCTTGTTTTCAAGCATTGCAATATCGTTTTGTGATCTGTTTTATCACTTGCTACCTTGTTGTATTTTCATATTACAAAAACCTATATCTTCTATCCATACTATACTTGTATCACCATCCCTTCGCCGAACTAGTGCACCTATACAATTTACCATTGTATTGGGTGTGTTGGGGATACAAGAGATTTCTTGTATTTGATTGCAGGGTTGTTTGAGAGAGGCCATCTTCATCTTACACATCCCACGGATTGATAAACCTTAGATCATCCACTTGAGGGAAATTTGCTACTGCCCTACAAAACTCTACGCTTGGAGTCCCAATAGAGTTTACAAGAATAAAGTTGCATAGTATACATCAGGCATCTACATTAGGACTAGGAAAATTTGGCCTCTCAAACGTCTGCAGACGCGCCCGGTTAGTATCCGGGCATGTCCGTTTTGACTCCATATTTATCCGTCCACGCAACCATTGTTGGGAAACATAGTAGAAAACAAAAAAAACGCCCGACGATTAACTAAGAGCACTATGAAGATGCAATTACGGTTTGGATCGGATTGTTACCAACTCCAAGTTGCAGCGGAAGAAGACGAGTCGGTGTAGATAGTACTCTTGAAGTCCCTCGAGCCATCGATGAACAATCCCTCGAACTTAAGACTGAAAGCACGACCTCTCCACAGATTGCAACCATAAGGTTTTCATGATCCGGGAGCGCTTCACCGTTCAGAGCTTATTATCACCGGAGAATTAGAGGGAGGAGGTTAGAACCACACTGGCCTTCTAATTATGAGGATCAGATGACTAGGTCTAGCTCTAATTAGATCAACTATGATCAACTAGAACTAGAATTAAATAACTAGAGTAGGCTCCAAAACTTGTGTGTCAAAAATGCCAAAACCTCTAGTATATATAGGTTGGAGGGACAGGAGGAGCCGCCACACAAGGGGGGAAAGTCTCGCCCCCTTGGCCGGCCAAGAGGAGGGGGGCTTCCCCTCCAATTCGGCCTGCCCCTTCCTTCCACAAGGGGGGGGGGGGGGAAGGGGCCACGACCCCTATTGGGCCCAAGTGAACCAAGTAGCTCTCCACCACTTGGCCTTTTTAGGTCCGTTAATACTTCAATAAATATAAAAACTCTTTATATTTAGAGCCTTATAATATTAATTTAACATTACCAAAAACTATTTTCATCTATATACTATAATTTATCACTGTTACCAGGTAAACCCCGAAACCCTTTCGGTGACTCCGAAACGCTTCCGGTTCCTCTCGAAACTATCGAATATTAATGTAATTATTTCACAATTATATTCCCATTACTCCTGTCCTACTAACACTCAGCAGATCGTAATTACCTTAAGCTTGTGACCCTGTAGCTTCGGTAAAACATAGACATGAACAAAAAAGCTTTCGTTCAATGACCGATAGCGGAACCATGGACGTCCATACCTATCCCTATGAGTACACGAATGACATTTGACTGAACCTTTGGTTATCATGTGTTATTCCCTTTGCTTCGCGATATTTTAAGAAACATGAAGTGAGATATATCGGCATCCTCTTGAGTCATACACATGCTCACTATACTGTTCTCCTCGTTACCGGTTTTGTTCTTCTTTCTCATTGACATGTTCTGGCATCCCCGTGACATAGTCACCTATCTTTGGACAAACGATGACGGATGCCGTCACACCAAGAGGGCCCTAAGAATATCTCTCGATCGTCGGATGAGAAAATCCCACTCTCGAGCTATCTAGTCCCTTGTCAGACTTTTCGATGAACCTCTAAGTTGTTGTTATGATCACCATGTTACAGATGACGTTTGAGCAACCCCAAAGTTCATCGTACGGTAAGAAGTGACTATGATACTCTCATGGTCTAAGGAAGTTGTAAGGGCATATTTATTCCTTAGTAGTTTTGGTGATTGATGACAATGCTTTTGCGGACTAATCGTGTGCATTGAGCATTTCAGGTATATCATGTCTAGGCACAAGATAATTTGGTGCCCCTCGAAGACTATTGAAGACGGCGTTTCTCTATGTTTCTTTTCGGTGGATTTGAGTTGTAGGAAAGCTATACTATTAAGAGGGGGTCCGCGTTGGAAAGGTTTGGGTGGAATCAACACGTACACGTCTGTCCCTTTTTGCACCATCTTTCCTTTGGCTCTTTGGAGCATCCTCCGTCTCTCTGTGTCTCTGCAAAATGAAGGACTCCTAGTGTTGCTGAACTGGGGCATGCGGTAGTACTGCTCTTCGGAGCGGTAGTACCATAGGCCCTTGCGGTAGTACCGGCCACCGGCGCGGTAGTACCGCTCCTTTGGAGCGGTAGTACCATGGCCTCAGTCCAGGCGCAGATGCTCGAGCGGTAGTAGGGGCGGATGTAATTTTTTACATCCGCGCGCTACGCGGTAGTACCGCTCCATGGGCGCGGTAGTACCGTGGGCTCTGGCCAGGCACAACAGCATGAGCGGAAGTAGGGGCGGATGTAATTTTTTACATCCGTGCCCTACGCGGTAGTACCGTTCGAGGCTTGCGGTAGTACCGTGTCGGATTTTTGCATAGATCAAAACTCAGCGGAAGTAGTCACAGATGTATTTTATATGTCCGTGCCTTCCCAGCCTTGACTATTCTTGCCTTGCGGTAGTACTGCAAGGGGGCGCGGTAGTACCGCGTCAGCGGTTCTACCACTCCCTGCCTTAGCGCATTAGGACTGGTTTTAGCCCCTGCCGTGCCAGCGGTAGTACCGCAGTTCTTCGTGGTAGTACCTCGGGGCCTTGCGGTAGTACCGCGTGTCGCAGGCTGAATTGGTGGATAATGGTTGGATTTGTTCTTTCACTATAAAGGGGGAGTCTTCTTCTCCGAGTTGACTACCTCTTCCATCCCCAAGCTCCATTGTTGCTCTAAGCTCCATTTTCGCCCGATCTCTCTCCCTAGCTAATCAAACTTGTTGATTCTCTAAGGATTGGTTGAGAAGGCTCCGATCTACACTTCCACCAAGAGAAATTTTATTCCCCCCACTAATCCCTTGTGGATCTTGTTACTCTTGGGTGTTTGAGCACCCTAGACGGTTGAGGTCATCGCGGAGCCATATTCCATTGTGGTGAAGCTTCGTGGTGTCGTTGGGAGCCTCCAATTAAGTTGTGGAGATTGCCCCAACCTTGTTTGTAAAGGTACGGTCGCCGCCTCCAAGGGCACCAATAGTGGAATCACGGCATCTCGCATTGTGTGAGGGCGTGAGGAGAATACGGTGTCCCTAGTGGCTTCTTGGGGAGCATTGTGCCTCCACACCGCTCCAACGGAGACGTACTTCCCCTCAAAAGGAAGGAACTTCGGTAACACATCCTCGTCTTCACCGGCTCCACTCTTGGTTATCTCGTACCCTTACTTGTGCAAGCTTATTTTGTGTTGTATCCCTTGCTTGCTTGTGTGCTTGTTGTTGTTGCATCATATAGGTTGCTCACCTAGTTGCATATCTAGACAACCTACTTTGATGCAAAGTTTAAATTGGTAAAGAAAAGCTACAAATTGTTAGTTGCCTATTCACCCCCCCCTCTAGTCAACTATATCAATCCTTTCAATTGGTATCAGAGCCTCGTCTCTTTATTAAGGACTTTGCCGTCCGAAGAGTATGGTTGACACTGTAGACGGTGAGGAGGAGCACCCCGGTGTGATTCCGTCCTCGTCTAGGGCCGATAGGGGAACCTTGGTCTCACGTGAGGAGTTCAATGTGGCTTTGGACACATTGAAGACCTCCATGACGGCCGAGGTCAAAGGCATGCTTAAGAACTTTCTTGATGGTCTCAAATTATCCACTACACCGTTGGAAGTGGTCGATCCCACTAACAAGGTGACGTATGCTAACTCCGACAAGGAGGAAGCTACTAGTGAGAAAGTTCCTTTGTCTAGTGGTAGAAATGGTAGTGGCATCTTTGCTCATGTGGAACCTCCTACTACTTATGGAGGACCTATTCCCTCCACTCATTTAAGTCATGCCGGCTCTCCCCCGAAGATTGTGAAAAATGAGGATTTTGATGCTTGGGTATATCACTTTAAACGTCACTTAAATCATGTTAATACTAACCTTTGGAGAATCATTGAGCAAGGTTTCTATCCGCATGACCCAAGCAACTTCACCCCTAGAGAAGCCACGGATCATCAATTCAACGAGAATGCTCTCTTCATCATCCAAGATGCAATTCCATCCGAAGATCTTGCACATCTCCGACCTTTCACCATGGCCAAGGAAGCATGGCATCATGTTGTCTCCCTCTACAAGGGAAGCGCAAGAATTCAACACTCCAACTATGAAGTGGTGCAAGATGAAGCCGATGAGTTTGCAATGAATGAAGATGAAGAACCTCGTGAGCTTTACCGGAGGTTGACCACTCTTGCGGTCTCACTCTGAGATCATGGGAGCAAGGATACGGATGACAATTGGATCAAGCGCAAGTTCCTCAAGGCCATGATGACTTACCACAAGGCCATGTCCTTCGTCATCCATCAAAGGCCGGACTTCCACACCTTGTCCTCAAGTGAAGTGTTGGACGAGTTTGTGGCAATGAGGATCTTGGACAATACCGCGGACAATGCGGTGTTGCGTTCTCAAAGAGCTAAGTAGCCCAACCTTGCTTTGAAGGCCAAGGTTATTGTGGAAGAAGAGGATGAAGAGGAAGAAGAGGAGAGCAATCCCGAAGATACAAAATATGCTTATCATGAGCACATGGCTCTCGCTTCAAGGCAATTTTGGAGCAAGAAGAACACAAGGCCCAACTTCAACAAGAACAACTCAAGTGGCGCGAAGAGCAAGCAACGAGTGAGGACTTTCTATAATTGTGGCAATGTGAGCCACTTTGTTGCGGAGTGCCCATATGAGAAGAGGGAAGACAATGGTGGCAAGCTCATCCAAAAAGACAAGGCCAAGTCCTTCCTCAACAAGAGCAACTTCGCCAAGAAGACTCCTCCCAAGGGGTTGGTGGCACAAGAAGAGTACAATGAGGATGATGATGATGATGAAGAAGGTGAGTCGGTTGCCATGGCCTCCGTCGCCATTGCTACAAATCCACGGGTGTCTCTCTTCGACTCACCCAATGAGAACATCACCGCCAAGTGCCTCATGTCTAAAGCCACCAACAAGGTAACCCCCAACATCAAAACTACCATCATTACTAATCCTTCTTTGACGGATTGCATTGATGAACATGAGGGGCCTAATGAGGAGGAAAATGAATTTGAGTCTTTTATGAGTAAGCTCAAGGGTAAATCCAAGAAGCACTTTGTTGCTCTCTTAGAACAACTTGGCGAAGCCAATGACATGATCGAGGCTCACGAAGAAACCATCTCTAAGATGGAGGGGCATAGTCGTGACTATGCCGATGAGATTTCGGATATCTCTAATGCGCTTGAGGAAGAGCGCAGTCAACGTTTGGATCTTGAGGAGTCACACAACGATGACCATGCTAAATTAAAGAAAGATCTTGATCATGCTCTTGTTGTATCTCGTGTGCTAAATTCCGAGAAGGCCAAACTTGGGGTTGATCTTGCTAGACTCAAGGAGGAGTTCGATATACTCGACAAGGCTCACAAGGCCTTGAAGGGTACTCATGCTAATCTTAAAGAGTCTCATGATCAACTCCAAGTGAAGCTAACCAAGGAGAAAACCACTTTTCCTCATAAGGTTTTAATTGATAATGCAAATGCTACTAACCCTTGTTGTGAGCATGTGCATCTTGTTGAGGAGAATGCAAAGCTGAAGGAGCAACTTGAGAAAGGCCTTGTGTCATGCATACAAGGTGAGAAGAACCTCAACGACCTTTTGAGCAATCAAAAGGAAGTTGTAGCCAAGGAAGGGATTGGGTTTGCACCCAAGTTCAAGAATAAGAAGAAGAATGACAAGACCAAACGACCTCCTCCTCTCAAGGAAACTTTTGTCAAAGAGGGAGAGGGTGCCTCTAAGGAGAAGAAGAACAATGTGAAGGGGGGTGGTGTCAAGAAGGGCAATGTCACCCCTTCCAACAAAGCCGGCGACTTTAACCCTTCCTATGTGTTATGTCGTGCTAGTGATGGGCATCTTTATGCTAAATTTGTTGGTTCTCCTTATGAGTACATTGAATGGTCTATTTCGGTTCCTAAGACCCTTGTCACTAACATCAAAGGACCCATTACAAAATGGGTACCTAAAACCAAGCATTGATCTCTTGTAGGTGTTTGCTTCCGGTGGGGGATCATGGTTGCTCGATAGTGGAGCCACTAATCATATGACCGGAAGCAAGGACTTGGTGGTGGACGTGCACAAGATTCCATCTATGCCCACCAATGTCGAGTGGGGTGATGCCTCGTCCTCTAAGGTATTGGGACTTGTCAAGGTTGTCATTTCTCATGATCTCACGATCGAGAAGGTCATGCTTGTTGAGTCCCTTGCATACAATTTACATTTCGTTCATCAACTTGCAATCATGGGCTTTGCCACTTTCTTTGATATTGATATTGTGGCCCTCTTGTGGAGCAAGACTCTTAAAGTAGCCTTTGTTGGGCATGTCGAGAACGGTCTCTATGTGATTAACTTTTCGGAGCGACCCACTAAGACCGCGACATGCCTAATGGCTAAAGTTGACGTGGGATGGCTTTGGCATCGCCGTTTAGCCCATGTCAATATGAGATCTTTGCAAAGTCTTCTCAAGGGGGACCATGTCCGTGGACTAACAAATGTTAGTTTTGCTAATGATCGTGCTTGCAGTGCTTGTATCAAAGGAAAGCTACATGAGAAGGCTCACCCTCCCACGACTATCATTTACTCGAAGAGGCCATTGGAGCTCCTTCACTTGGATCTCTTTGGGCCTCCATCCTTTGATAGTCTTGGGGGAAGAAAGTATTGCTTGGTGATTGTGGATGATTATTCAAGATACACTTGGGTGTGCTTCTTCAAGAGGAAGAGTGAGACCCAACAAACCGTCATTGATTTTGCAAATGAAGCTCAACGCCAACACAGTGCAAAGATCTTGACAATAGGAAGTGACAATGGCACCGAGTTCAAGAACTACACCTTGGATGAGTTCCTTATTGATGAGGGGATCAAGCATCAATATTCCGCACCTTACACCCCTCAACAAAATGGTGTAGCGGAGAGGAAGAACTGGACGTTCACGGATGCGGCAAGGACCATGATGGCGGAGTTCAAGTCTCCATACAACTTTTGGGCCGAAGCCATCAACACCGTGCGTCATGCATCCAATCGGCTCTATCTCCGCAAAGGCTTGAACAAGACTCCATATGAGATACTCACCGGTAACAAGCCCAACCTCAAGTACTTCCGGGTGTTCGGGTGTAAGTGTTTCATTCTCAAGAAAGGTGTTCGTTTGTCTAAATTCGAGGCTAGAGCTTATGAGGGCATATTTGTTGGTTATGCTACAAACTCTCATGCTTACCGTGTCCTCAATAAGTCCACGGGATTTATTGAGGAGACATGTAACATGGACTTTGATGAGAATAATGGCTCCCAAGTGGAGCAAAGTGGTACTTGTGATGTAGGTGATGAAATTCCTCCCCAAGCCATAAGAAGAATGGGTGTTGGTTTTATCCTACCCATTGAGGAACCCCCTGTGGCCGAAGGAGAAGGACAATGTTCCACTCAAGTGGAACCATCACCAACTCAAGACCCACACGCTTCCGAAGAACAAAGTGAAGGACCTCATCCTCACGAACAAGACCAAGGGCAAGATCAACCTCAAGATGGCGTTGAACCTCCAAGTGATGCCCAAGGTCAAGTTCTCTCCTCCGAGCAAGTTCAATATCAAGAGATTCCTCAAGATCAAGAACAAGCTCATGACGACGCTCAAGATGATCAAGTTTCCGCTCCTCAACTCACTCCTGAGGAGGAATTGGAGCGTCGCACCGCCAAGATTGCTTCCAAGCTCTCTACCAAGGGTCATCTCATGATGAATGTGCTTGGAAGCATTTGAAAGGGGGTAAGCACTTGTAGAAAATCGGCAAACTATTGTGAACATCACGCGTTTGTCTCTTGTGTTGAACCCCAAAAGGTCTATGAGGCGCTCGAAGATCCGGATTGGCTTAATGCCATGCATGAAGAACTCAACAATTTTGAGTACAACAAGGTGTGGAGATTGGTGCCAAGGCCAATGGGGAATCATAATGTCATTGGAACCAAGTGGATATTCAAGAACAAGCAAGATGCTCATGGGATTATTGTTCGCAACAAGGCAATATTCGTAGCACAAGGCTACTCCCAAGTCGAGGGTATCGACTATGGTGAAACCTTTGCTCCCGTTGCTCGCCTTGAATCCATTCGTTTGTTGATTGCTTATGCATCTCATCATAACTTTAAGTTGCAACAAATGGATGTGAAGAGTACTTTTCTCAATGGTCCTATTAATGAGTTGGTGTATGTCAAACAACCCCCCAGGTTCGAGGATCCCTATTTCCCCGATCATGTGTACCAACTCGATAAGGCACTCTATGGCCTTAAACAAGCCCCACGTGCGTGGTACGACCACCTTACCGAGTTGTTGCAAGATCGTGGGTTTGAAATTGGGAAAATCGACCCCACTCTTTTTACTAAGAAGGTCAAAGGGGAGTTGTTTATGTGCCGACTATATGTTGATGATATTATCTTTGGTTCCCCTAACAAAGCTTTAAATGAAGAATTTGCCGCTCTCATGACCTCAAAGTTCAAGATGTCCTCGATGGGAGAGTTGACGTTCTTTCTCGGGTTCGAAGTCAAGCAAGGAAAAGATGGAACCTTCATCAACCATGCCAAATACACTCAAGCACTACAAAAAAAGACACATCCGTGGCATTTTGGGCCGAACGAAAAAAAAATTATGTCATACTTATGACACTTCTATGACAATAATTGTGACAAAACCCGGTATCATCATAGATGTGGTGGGGTCCTACTTCTATGACAAAAAATCATGACAGAAAATGGGCTTTTCGTCCTGGGCGGGCCGGAGACGCAGCTGCATGACATTCTTTGGCCCGTCCATGACAGAAAAAACCATGGTAGAAGTGAGGGCGAGGAAAATATCGGGGAGTTCCCGGTTACGGTGGGTGGTCGGGGCCGAGCGATGCGCGTTTCTCTCGTACATACGCGTGTGTGTGCGAGGCGTTGGGCTCTAACTGAACCCGAGCAAGGCGTTGGGCTCTAACTGAATCCGAGCAATTGCACTACAGGCTACGCATTACACTGAATCCGAGCGATCGATCGATCACTTGCTGTTAACTGAACCCGAGTGATTCCTTCGCTACTGCTGCTAACTGAAGCCGATCGAACACTGCTGCCTCCTTCCCTTGATGAACAGTGAGCGTTGTTGGGGGGTTTGATGAACAGTTCCTGGTGGGGGTTGGATGAACAGGAACCCGTGGTAGTAGAGGTCGTTGCCGCTGGATGAACAGTACCCCGATCGATCGAGCCGGTGGATGAACAGGACCCCGTGGAGGGCTGGATGAACAGGACCCCGTGGAGGGCTGGTTGAACAGTAGCCGGTGGAGGGCTGGTTGAACAGTAGCCGGTGGAGGGCTGGATGAACAGTAGCCCGTGGAGGGGTGGTTGAACAGGACCCCCGTGGAGAGGGCTGGTTGAACAGTAGCCGGTGGAGGAGCATGCGGTGGAGCCCATGGATGAGCAGTTGCAGGTGGAGGCTCGAGGAGGTCGACGGTGGATGAACAGTAGCCCGTGGAGGCAGTCGCCGGTGGAGATGAACATTATCCCGTGGAGTCCTGTTTTGCGATACGCCACACCCCTCCCGTTGAACAGGACCCCCGTTTCGACCGTAGCGCTCCAACATAAGTCCGTTTCCTCCGTTTTGCGGTACGCCACACCCCTCCCGATCAACAGGACCCCGTTTCGACCGTAGGAGGTCCGTTTCCTCCATCTTGCGGTACGCCAGACCCCTCCTGATGAACAGGATCCTGTTTCCACCGTGGCCGGTCGAACACAAGGCCGTTTCCTCCGTTCTGCGGTACGCTAGGCCTCGTTTCCATCGCCTGTTCCGTCCAAGCCGGTTGACTCCCGATGAACAACACGCGTTCCGTTGCCTCCCGATGAACACGACGCATTCCGTTGCCTCCCCATGAACACGACGACGGCGCAGTTTCTCCGTTCTGACCCAGCCACAACCATGTACATGAGCCCTGGCCGTACGTATGCGCGAGTAGGCGTTCGAGACCCCGCCCGTATGTACGTACGTGGCCGTATTTTCTTTCTTGCACCCTGGCCGCTGTACGTACGTGTACATGCTACGTGCGCGCCTCTACTACCGCACGTGTGCGCCTCTACATCGACCAGTATGTACGTACACGTTCGCGACCAGAATGATAATGCTACGTACGCTTCGACCGGGTGGGTCCCGACTGTAAGGCACTTCCTTGCGTGCGAAGATGTAGCTGCTGGGTCCCAGCTGTCAGGGGGGCGAATAATGTTTTTTGCCCGTAATATGGACGCACTTCCTTGCGTGCGAAGATGTAGCTGGTCGATCCCAGCAATCAGGTGGGAAACGTTTTTTTCGTGAAATACGGTGGCCCGTCCGGTGGGTCCCTGCTGTCAGGTGGAGGAATCATTATTTTCCGCGTAATAAGGAGGCACTTCCTTGCTGCGGCCGTGGACCCAGCTGCCAGCCTCTCCACGTACAGTACTCTTTCGGTGGAAGTCGTTCCTTGACTATGTTGACCACGCCGCACCGAGAGCACCAGGGCGATGGACGACGGCGAGGCCTAGGAAGGGGACGACGCGGAGCCGGGGAAGATGCGGCAGTGGAAGCCCACGCGGAGAGGAGTATGAGGGTTCACTGGTTCGACTGCGGTGTGTGGCTGCCGTCGCCGCAGGGCCTGGACAGCGGTGGGAGTAATAGGGAGCGGTGAGGCCTCCGCGGCATCACAGCCGGCCACGGGAGGCAGGAGCACGCGGCACGACCGGCGCTGGTTTGGGCGGCTGGAGCAAGAAGACCAGAGGTTGAAGTAGCACTACGGCCGTTGGATGGACATCGTACGGTCACTAGAGCTAGAATCGTTCATATTCACTAAGTTGACAAAGCCCTCCGTCCCCGTCAACTTAGTAGGCCCACAAGTCAGCCTCCCACGCAGGGGGGTGTTCATTTTTTGTGCGTAATAAGGAGGGACTTCCTTGCGTGTGAAGATATAGCTGGTGGGTCTGAGCTGTCAGCGGGGGGGACATTTTTTGTGTGAAATACAAAGGCCCTTCCAGTGGGTCCCAGATGTCAGGTGGAGGAATCATTATTTTGCGTGTAATAAGGAGGCATTTCCTTGTGTGCGGCCATGGACCCAGCTGTCAGCCTCTCCACGTACAGTCCACTTCTGATGGGTGTCGTTTGTTGACCACGTTGACCACGCCGCGCCGAGAGCGCGAGGGTGGTGGACGACGGCGAGGCCTACGAAGGAAACAACACGGAGCCGGGGAAGACACGGCAGTGGCTGCCCACGCGGTGGGGAGTACGAGGGTTGACTGGTTCGGCTGCCGTCGCCGGAAAATAACAGGAGGTGTGGGTGAGTAGAGGGATAGACAGGCCAGGGATGCGAGTATGGTGGGGCCATGAGGCATGCCCGGCAGCGTAGCCGGCCATGGGAGGCGGTAGCATGCGGTTCCATCGGCGCTGGTTTGGGCGGCTGGAGCAGGAAGATCAGAGACTGAAGAAGCACGATTGCCGTTAGATTGACATCTAACGGTCTGACGCTGGTAGAGTCGATTGTTGACTAAGTTTCTTTTTTTGAGAAACCTTGTGTACGCATGAACTTAGTAGGCCCACAAGTCAGCCTCCAAATCTATGGCAGACAACATAGAGCCCATTTGCTAAAAAAATTGCAGCCCATTTGCTAATTCCCAAGTAATTTATTACAGCTCATTTTTTGCCCAGGACCACGGTCAAAAAGTTCAACCTTATTTTGCATATTTAGGTGGAGTCCGAACTGTTGTAATCCCGAAATGATAAACATTTTCTTAAGAACTTATTGATTTGCCAAAAAATCGTTTTGTTTTTGTAAGAAAATAAGACGTGGGACAATTGAGTTGGTTTAAGAGAAAACCAATGGTAAAAAATCAGCGCTGGGAGGGAAAACAACAACAAAAAATAAGGATGTAAATATCAAAAGGGAACTTTATGTATTTTCAATATAATGATACGTGTATATGAACTAGTAAAACTATAGGTAGAGATTAGAAAACGGATGTAGGACATGGCGTTTCAAGAGGAAAATAGAACTGGGCTGTGTGTTTGATTCAGTAAAAAAACTGCCTGCGGATGTTGTAAGACAAAATATAACTAACGCTGGCGGGCCAGAGGCCAGTAGATACCTGCTGGATCTTTGTGCCCCGTTGTCGTTATGAGCTGGGCTTGTTAAAACCAAAACCAAGCCTGGGCAGTCTACAGCCCAGTTGAAACTTGCTCGACCTGAAAAAACAATATACCTGCTCAAAAAACAAGAGAATTCTGCAAGTACAGACTGATAACTAGGATGCAGCAGGTATATTGTTTTTTCATCATGATAATAAGTGCATGCACTTGTTTCAAAAAATTTGGAGAACTGGGAATTCGAACGGCAGGTGTTTATGCTACCCATCAAATAAAAATCAGGTGCCTGAAAATTCGTTTCGAAACAAATGATTCATCTTTATATCCACGTCGACCCTCGGCACGATGGTTGGAAGCAAATGCCAAGTTCATACCGAAAGATCATTAACAACAATACCAACTTGCGGACGACAAGGTAGTACAAGTACCAATACCAAACTAACTTATAATCTTTTTACTCCTGGACCTAGTGTTGGTCTAGTAGAAAATCTTGCAGAGGACCAGCTCCCGCTCCTTCTCTTGCTCTAGGTCCCCGACGTGGTACTGATGCATCACCCAGTTGGTCCTCTGCTGGTCGAAGTTCTTGTTGGTGTGCAGCACCAGAACCTTTTTGCTGCCCGTCTGCCGGCCATTGACCATCACCAACAAGGTATTACCGGTCTTGTGCCACATCGCGTGCATGCCGCACTCCGGCTGTATCTTGCGATGTGTCCACGTGCCCCTTTTGAACGCCCTGGAATTGCGCTGGAAGAAATGCTTGCTTAGGCCACTCAGTGTGATACCTGCAGTATTGTCGAATACAGATTTTAGTGTACGTAGTTGGCATTTTTATAACATCTTTGGCATGTTGCAGTCACTTGTTTCACTTTTTATTAACTGTCAAATTGTAATTGCTTCACTAGGTCTGCGTCTAAACAGAAAAATAGAGCTATAAACAAAGGAATATGGTTGTGCAAGTAGACGGCCGATCGGTGTCTTACCTTGAAGTTTCTCAGGATGGGTGTAGCATATGCCGTGCTCGCTGTCGATGGTTGGTATGAACAAATCGATGAGAGGGTGAGATCTCGCGCTGTCAGCACTCACTTTGGCATCAAGGTGCTCAATCAGCTCTTGATCCGTGGGGTCGAACTTGACGCCAGCCGGCAGCATCGGCCAATCCTTCTTGGACTTGTATCGGTTAGTTCCAGTTATATGGTACTCAATGTATGATGACTATTTTAAGTGAATGGTGAAAGATTTCGATAGATAAGTGGTAGTACTCCACATCTGAAGTCCACAATACCCGAACACGCCACCGGAATTCTTCTGTCACCTCACGCGCAGCGTGTTGTCACGTCAATTCAATGTGAGGACATGATGAATAATTTTACCGACGTATACTAGTACTGCTACTGTACTACTAGTTGTATTTATTGTCACATTTTAGCCATAGGTTTAACTAACAAATGTCAATGCATGTCACCGAAAATTATTCCATTGGAAACTATGTTCAAATACAAATAAAACGATATAATTTTTTGTGACATGCATTAACATTTAGTTAGTGAAATTTATGGTCAAAATTTGACACAAATTACCAAGGGGACCAGTAAACCAGGAGGGAGGTAGTAGTACGAGTAGACGGTATAGAGGACTAGTACAAATTTAGAAATGGTGTAAGAAGTTACAAGGCTGCGCGACAGACTTTGTAGGCTACATGAGTAATACAAAATATAATTCCCATTGGAAAACACTTTCACCAACAAGTACACACTTGAATCCTAATTGATATATATATATGGCTTCTGCACAGCCTCTCCATCATTATTATCAGTACATCCTACGCAGGTGAGTTATTATGCAGTTGATCCCAGAAAGGTATCTATCCTTCAAACCGGAGGAGTGCTTCAAACTAACAACAGTACATAATATCCAACAAAAGAGGGTCATGCTACAATAGCAGGATACATGGCTCAGTCTAGATATCAGTATGAATCAAGTTGTGCATATTTGTTGTTGGCATGAACCACATCGCCGCATGTCGGGTTTGAAAAAGCCATCCATCGCATGGAAGCTTGATGCCTTTCACACACTGAAGATTATCTGCAAACAAGCTGTGTCGACGAATCTCTGGATATGGTGATTCATGAAACCCATGGTATGATGTGTAAACACAGTTCCCCCTGGCGAATGGAAGTTGCATAGCATGGTAATCATCGCCGGTGATATGTGATACGTCTCCGTCGTATCTACTTTTCCAAACCCTTTTGCCCTTGTTTTGGACTCTAACTTGCATGATTTGAATGGAACTAACCCGGACTGACGCATTTTTGAGCAGAATTGCCATGGTGTTATTTATGTGCAGAAACAAAAGTTCTCAGAATGACCTGAAACTTCACGGAGATTATTTTTGGAAAATATAAAAAATATTGGCGAAAGAATCAAGGCCAGGGGGCCCACACCCTTGCCATGAGGGTGGGGGGCGCGCCTGCCCCCTGGGCGCGCCCCCTGCCTGGTGGGCCCCCTGGAGCTCCACCGACCTCAACTCCAACTCCATATATTCGTGTTCGGGGAGAAAAAAATCAGAGAGAAAGATTCATCGCGTTTTACGATACGGAGCCGGCGCCAAGCCCTAAACTCTCTTGGGAGGGCTGATCTGGAGTCTGTTCGGGGCTCCGGAGAGGGGAATCCATCGTCATCATCAACCATCCTCCATCACCAATTTCATGATGCTCACCGCCGTGCGTGAGTAATTACATCATAGGCTTGCTGGACGGTGATGGGTTGGATGAGATTTATCATGTAATCGAGTTAGTTTTGTTAGGGTTTGATCCCTAGTATCCACTATGTTCTGAGATTGATGTTGCTATGACTTTTCTATGCTTAATGCTTGTCTCTAGGGCCCGAGTGCCATGATTTTAGATCTGAACCTATTATGTTCTCATGAATATATGTGAGTTCTTGATCCTATCTTGCAAGTCTATAGTCACCTACTATGTGTTATGATCCGGCAACCCCGAAGTGACAATAATCGGGACCACTCCCGGTGATGACCATAGTTTGAGGAGTTCATGTATTCACTATGTGTTAATGCTTTGGTCCGGTACTCTATTAAAAGGAGGCCTTAATATCCCTTAGTTTCCATTAGGACCCCGCTGCCACGGGAGGGTAGGACAAAAGATGTCATGCAAGTTCTTTTCCATAAGCACGTATGACTATATTCGGAATACATGCCTACATTACATTGATGAATTGGAGCTAGTTCTGTGTCACCCTATGTTATGATTGTTACATGATGAACCGCATCCGGCATAATTCTCCATCACCGATCCAATGCCTACGAGCTTTTCACATATTGTTCTCCGCTTATTTACTTTTCCGTTGCTACTGTTACAATCACTACAAAACCCAAAAATATTACTTTTGCTATCGTTACCGTTACTTCCATACTACTTTGCTACTAAATACTTTGCTGCAGATACTAAGTTATCCAGGTGTGGTTGAATTGAAAACTCAACTGCTAATACTTGAGAATATTCTTTGGCTCCCCTTGTGTCGAATCAATAAATTTGGGTTGAATACTCTACCCTCGAAAACTGTTGCGATCCCCTATACTTGTGGGTTATCAAGACTATTTTCTGGCGCCGTTGTCAGGGAGCATAGCTTTATTCTTTGAGTCACTTGGGATTTATATCGGCTGGTCACTATGAAGAACTTGAAAGACGAGAAAACTAAAATTTATCCCTCAACTACGAGGGGAGGTAAGGAACTGCCATCTAGCTCTGCACTTGATTCACCTTCTGTTTTGAGTAAGCTTGCGACACCTAAACCTGCTTCTGCTATTAATTTTGATATGTCGCGTGTTATTGATGATGCCACTTCTGCTATGCATGATACTTATGATGAAACTACTTCTATGCTTGATACTACTGTGCCACTTGGTGAATTTCTTGATGAACAACTTGCTAGGGCTAGAGATTGAAGAAAGTGATGATGAAGACTCTCCCAATAAATATGAATTGTCTATTGTGCCTGAGGGCTATGTTATGGATGAAGAAACTGCTAGAGACTTTCTTGCTTGCAATGATAGAAGTGATCTTAAGAAATTATTAGCTAAGCTTAAACAAAAAACTCTGAATGCTAGAATGAAATATGATCCTGCTTATACTACTTCACCTATCTTTGTTACTGATAAGGATTATGAATTCTCTATTGCTCCTGATATAATTACTTTGGTTGAATCTGATCCTTTCTATGGCTATGAATCTGAAACTGTTGTGGCATATCTTACTAAATTAAATGATATAGCCACCCTGTTCACTAATGATGAGAGAACTCGCTACTTTTATATCCTTAAAATATTTCTGTTCTCATTAAAGGGTGATGCTAAGATATGGTTTAATTCTCTTGATCCTGGTTGTGTGCGTAGTCCCCAGGATATGATTTATTACTTCTCTGCTAAATATTTCCCTGCTCATAAGAAACAAGCTGCTTTAAGGGAAATATATAATTTTATGCAAATTAAAGAAGAGAGCCTCCCACAAGCTTGGGGGAGGCTTCTCCAATTACTTAATGCTTTGTCTGATCATCCTCTTAAGAAAAATGAAATACTTGATATCTTTTATAATGGACTAACCGATGCTTCCAGAGACCACCTGGATAGTTGTGCTGGTTCTGTTTTCAGGGAAAGAACACCAGATGAAGCTAAAATCCTATTGAATAATATGTTGAGAAATGAAAATTATTGGACACTTCCTGAACCAACTCCTAAGCCAACTCCGAAGAAGAGGGGTGTTCTATTTCTCAGTCCTGAAGATATGCAAGAGGCAAAGAATCTATGAAAGAAAAAGGTATTAAAGCTGAAGATGTTAAGAATTTACCTCCTATTGAAGAAATACATGGCCTTAATTTACCGCCTGTTGAAGAAATAAATGATCTTAATTCACCACCTATTGAAGAAACTCATGGTCTTGATAACCCGACACAGGTAGTAAAGGTAAATTCTCTCTATAGATATGATAAAGCTGAAATCCCTCCTACTAAGTTTGCTAGCCAATGTTTGAATGAGTTTGATAACTTTATGGTTAAGCAAGAAGATTTTAATGCTTATTTTGGTAGACAATTAAAACAAAATGCTTATATGATTAAACACTTGGGTGATTATATGTCTAGAGTTAAAGGTGAACTTAAACTCATTAGTAAACATGCTTCTATGGTTACCACTCAAGTAGAACAAGTACTTAAAGCTCAGAATGATTTGCTCAATGAATTGAATAGTAAGAATAATGATTATGCTATTAGAGTGGCTACTAGAACCGGTAAAATGACTCAGGAACCTTTGTATCCCGAAGGCCATCCTAAGAGAATTGAGCAAGATTCTCAGAGAAATAAGTTAGATGCACCTAGTCCTTCTAAAAAGAAGAAAAAGAAAAATGATAGGACTTTGCATGCTTCTAGTGAACCTATTGCTGAAATACCTGAGAATCCAAATGATATTTCTATTTCTGATGCTGAAACACAATCTGGTAATGAACATGAACCTAGTGATAATGTTAATGATGATGTTCATGATGATGCTCAACCTAGTAATGATAATGATGTAGAAATTGAACCTGCTATTGATCTTGATAACCCACAATCAAAGAATCAACGTTATGATAAGAGAGACTTTGTTGCTAGGAAACACGGTAAAGAAAGGGAGCCATGGGTTCAGAAACCCATGCCCTTTCCTCCTAAACCATCCAAGAAAATTGACGATGAGCATTTTGAGCGCTTTGCTAAAATGATTAGACCTATCTTCTTGCGTATTCGTTTGACTGATATGCTCAAAATGAATCCTTATGCTAAGTATATGAAAGAAATTGTTACAAATAAAAGAAAGATACCGGAAGCTGAAATTTCCACCATGCTTGCTAATTATACTTTTAAGGGTGGAACACCAAAGAAACTTGGAGATCCAGGAGTACCAACTATACCATGCTCCACTAAAAGAAACTATGTTAGAACTGCTTTATGTGATCTTGGAGCCGGTGTTAGTGTTATGCCTCTCTCTTTATATCATAGACTTGACTTGAATAAGTTGACACCTACTAAAATATCTTGCAAATGGCTGATAAATCAACTGCTATACCTGTCTGTATTTGTGAGGATGTGCCTGTTGTGGTTGCAAACGTTACTATTTTAACGGACTTTGTTATTCTTGGTATTCCCGAGGACGATAGTATGTCTATTATTCTTGGAAGACCCTTTTTGAATACTGCAGGGGCTGTTATTGATTGCAACAAAGGCAATGTCACTTTTCATGTTAATGGCAATGAGCATATGGTGCACTTTTCGAGGAAACAACCTCAAGTTCATAGTATAAACTCTATCGGAAAAATTCCATCGATTATTTTTGGAGGTTTTGAATTTCCTCTTCCTACTGCCAAGAAGAAATATGATATTCTTATTATTGGGGATGTGCATATCCCCGTTGAGGTAACATAGTGTTATTCGAAATTTCTCCGGTTCCATGTTATTCGGAATGAGTTTATTAACAAGACCTGATCAACCTTGTTAGTGGATTCCTTTTGATGAGCATGAGATGGATGAAGTTAGAAAGCACAACCTTCTGTACCCTCTCTTTACTTTCTGTTATTTAGTTGAATTAAAGTAAAAATAGTATTTTTCTGTCTGTTTTCTGAATTATCCGTGCAATATAAAAATACCCTGAAATAAAAGTTTTCCAAATGCCCTGAAATTGAAATATGATTTTTTCTGGAATATTTGAGAATATTTGGCACTGAGAACACAACAGGGGGAGCAAGCACCTTGGCACGAGGGTCTAGGGCGCCCCCACCCCCTGGGCGCGCCCCCTGCCTCGTGGGCCCACGGTGGCTCCCCTCCACTTATTCCTGCACCCACACACTTCTTCTTCCTCCCAAAAAAATCACCAACCAGCTCAAGCACGAGTTCTAGCTCATTTTGCTGCGATTTTCGATCTCCTTGCTCAAAGCACCTCTCACAAAACTGCTTTGGGGGATTGTTCCTTGGTATGTGACTCCTCCATTGGTCCAATTAGTTTTTGTTCTAGTGCTTTATTCATTGCAAATTTGTGCTGCCTAGGTGACCATGTTCTTGAGCTTGCATGTCAAATTTATATGGTTCCAAGTAGTTCTAATGCATGATATAGGCTCTAGGCACTTGTAGGAGTAGTTGCTATCAATTTTGTTGAGCTTGGTTCACTTTTATTTGAAGTTACTAAAATTTTCAGAAATTTTTCAGAGGAAGAAATATGTTTAGGAAAATGTACCAAGGTGGTCCTTCAAGGAAGCAAGGACCCAGGCTTGCAATGCGTGATGCTGATGATGAACCACCAAGGGACGCTCCAGTGCGGCCTTGTGAATGGCCTTCAGAGGACTTCATGGATCAAGTAGGAATTAAGGAAGAATTTAACGCATATTTGCGTAACGCTGATCTTGTGAGCTTCGAGGCAGAAAAGTGCCGTCAGTACCACTATCTCACTTGTTCCTTTGTGAGGAGGTTTGAATTTTCATCTTCACGCAATTCTCAAACTGTCCTGTTTGATCTTTATGAAAATTCTTATACTATGGACTTAGAGGATTTTACCACTGCTTGCAAACTTCCACAATGGGGTAGTACTAGTGAACCTCGCAAATCTGAATTTAGAGATTTTCTTGCTAGTATAACTGTGGGGGAATCTAGAGACATAGCACAAGTTACCATAGGGAGCATTCATTTTCCTGCTATACATTATTTTGCTCTCTTCATAGGTAGGTGCATAAATGGTAAGGATGAAGCATGTCACATGTGTGTCCCTGACCTCAGTATTCTCAGGAGTGCTGTGTTAGGAGATAAACATTATAATTTGGGAGCCATTGTTGCACGTAGGTTGCAACATAATAGATTTAATGGAGATTTCTTTGGTGGAATTTATGCAACCCGTATAGCTAATTTTCTTGGTGTAACCATAGGTGAGGATGATATTGAGTTACCTCCTGCTTATTTAGATTATGAGGCTATGTTCTTCATCGTTTTCTTGAGAGGAACGATCAATTCCTCCTGTACCGACTAATCTTTGATAGACGACGCACCTATCACGTCGCTCTCCCTGGTTCTACTTTCTTTGATTTTCAGGCAAAGGGGAGATATTTTATAACCAGAGAGGAAGCGGATGAGTATAAGAGGAGGGCTGAGATAGCTCGCCTCCAAGCTGCAGCCCACGATGCAATGACTGCTGCATCTCAGTACGACCCCAATTACAACTTTGGATATCCGCCAGGCCAGCCGTGGCAATAGACCAACTTAGGCCAAAATCCTAAGCTTGGGGGAGTACGTATTTCTCACCGACATTACATTTATGTTCACACACTCATTGCTAGATGTCGGTGCTCATACTTTTTCACTGTAATATCCATGCTAGTTTGTTTTCCTTTTTCTTGCTTTCTTCTTATGTGTTTGATAAACCTTAAGAAAAACCAAAAAAATTAGTTGTAGCTTTTCGCTAGTTTACTTTTCATGCTGTAGTAGTAGTAACTAAAAGAAAACCCAAAAAGATTTCCCGTTCTTCTTTTGCTTGTTGGGAGCTTTCCCATGTAAATAGTTTTATTTCTTTTCTTTTCTTTGGGGGTCGATAGGAGAAGACCATGATTAAATCGTTGAAGTGGCTCTTATATGCATTATTGTTGATTTAACCAAGAGCCCGTATTGCCTTGTCTTCTCCTGTTTATTGAATGCTCGTAGATTCCAGCTTAGTCCAATGCAGGTGCACTATTATTATTATACATATCGTTTGGTCATGCAAGTGAAAGGCAATTATGACAATATACGATGAACTGATTGAGATGAGAAAAGCTGGTATGAACTCGACCTCTCTTGTTTTTGTAAATATGATTAGTTCATTGTTCCTGATTCAGCCTATTATGAATAAACATGTTTGCAATGACAATTAGAGATTATAGTTGCTTATGCCATGCTTAATTAGCTAGGAGTTTATAATGGTTTACCTTGCATGCCAACATGCTATTAAAATGGTTGTGATGTGGTATGATAGGGTGGTATCCTCCTTTGAATGATTCAAGTGACTTGACTTGGCACATGTTCACGCATGTAGTTGAAACAAATCAACATAGCCTTCACGATATTTATGTTCATGGTGGATTATATCCTACTCATGCTTGCACTCAATGTTTATTAATTTTAATGCATGTTCATGACTGTTGTCGCTCTCTAGTTGGTCGCTTCCCAGTCTTTTGCTAGCCTTCACTTGTACTAAGCGGGAATACTGCTTGTGCATCCAATCCCTTAAACCCCAAAGTTATTCCATATGAGTCCACCATACCTTCCTATATGCGGTATCTACCTGCCGTTCCAAGTAAATTTGTATGTGCCAAACTCTAAACCTTCAAATGAAATTCTGTTTTGTATGCTCGAATAGCTCATGTATCAACTAGGGTTGTCCGTATCTTCCATGCTAGGCGGGTTATTCTCAAGAGGAGTGGACTCCGCTCCTCACTCACGAGAAAATGGCTGGTCACCGGGATGCCCAGTCCCATGCTTTATGCAAACCAAATCAAAATAATTGCAAACAAAACTCCCCCGGGACTGTTGTTAGTTGGAGGCACTCGTTGTTTCGAGCAAGCCATGGATTGATGCTTGTTGGTGGAGGGGGAGTATAAACTTTACCATTCTGTTTGGGAACCGCCTATAATGTGTGTAGCATGGAAGATATCGCCATCTCTTGGTTGTTATGTTGACAATGAAAGTATGCCGCTCAAAATATTATTTATCTCTGCTTTAAAATCGAGCTCTGGCACCTCTACAAATCCCTGCTTCCCTCTGCGAAGGGCCTATCTATTTACTTTTATGTTGATTCATCACCCTCTTATTAAAAAGCACTAGCTGGAGAGCACCGCTATCATTTGCATCCATTACTTTTAATTTATATTGGGTATGACTATGACTAGATCTCTTTTACCATGAATTACAATGTTTAGTCAGTCCTTGATCTTTAAAGGTGCTCTGCATTTATGTTTTGCGGTCTCAGAAAGGGCTAGCGAGATACCATCTTGTTATATCATATCATGATTGTTTTGAGAAAGTGTTGTCATCCGAGATTTATTATTATTGCTCGCTAGTTGATTATGCCATTGACATGAGTAAACATGAGACCTAAATGTTATTGTGAATATGGTTAGTTCATAATCTTTGCTGAAAACTTGAATGTTGGCTTTACATATTTACAACAACAAGAGCAAACAGAGTTTGTAAAAGTTTTTCTTTATCACTTTCAGTTTATCAACTGAATTGCTTGAGGACAAGCAAAGGTTTAAGCTTGGGGAGTTGATACGTCTCCGTCGTATCTACTTTTCCAAACACTTTTGCCCTTGTTTTGGACTCTAACTTGCATGATTTGAATGGAACTAACCCGGACTGACGCTGTTTTCAGCAGAATTGCCATGGTGTTATTTATGTGCAGAAACAAAAGTTCTCGGAATGACCTGAAACTTCACGGAGATTATTTTTGGAAAATATAAAAAATATTGGCGAAAGAATCAAGGCCAGGGGGCCCACACCCTTGCCACGAGGGTGGGGGCACGCCTGCCCCCCTGGGCGTGCCCCCTGCCTCGTGGGCCCCCTGGAGCTCCACCGACCTCAACTCCAACTCCATATATTCGTGTTCGGGGAGAAAAAATCAGAGAGAAAGATTCATCGCGTTTTACGATACGGAGCCGCCGCCAAGCCCTAAACTCTCTCGGGAGGGCTGATCTGGAGTCCGTTCGGGGCTCCGGAGAGGGGAATCCATCGCCATCGTCATCATCAACCATCCTCCATCACCAATTTCATGATGCTCACCGCCGTGCGTGAGTAATTCCATCGTAGGCTTGCTGGACGGTGATGGGTTGGATGAGATTTATCATGTAATCGAGTTAGTTTTGTTAGGGTTTGATCCCTAGTATCCACTATGTTCTGAGATTGATGTTGCTATGACTTTGCTATGCTTAATGCTTGTCACTAGGGCCCGAGTGCCATGATTTCAGATCTGAACCTATTATGTTTTCATGAATATATGTGAGTTCTTGATCCTATCTTGCAAGTCTATAGTCACCTACTATGTGTTATGATCCGGCAACCCCGAAGTGACAATAATCGGGACCACTCCCGGTGATGACCATAGTTTGAGGAGTTCATGTATTCACTATGTGTTAATGCTTTGGTCCGGTACTCTATTAAAAGGAGGCCTTAATATCCCTTAGTTTCCATTAGGACCCCGCTGCCACGGGAGGGTAGGACAAAAGATGTCATGCAAGTTCTTTTCCATAAGCACGTATGACTATATTCGGAATACATGACTACATTACATTGATGAATTGGAGCTAGTTCTGTGTCACCCTATGTTATGATTGTTACATGATGAACCGCATCCGGCATAATTCTCCATCACCGATCCAATGCCTACGAGCTTTTCACATATTGTTCTCCGCTTATTTACTTTTCCGTTGCTACTGTTACAATCACTACAAAACACAAAAATATTACTTTTGCTATCGTTCCGTTACTTCCATACTACTTTTCTACTAAATACTTTGCTGCAGATACTAAGTTATCCAGGTGTGGTTGAATTGACAACTCAACTGCTAATACTTGAGAATATTGTTTGGCTCCCCTTGTGTCGAATCAATAAATTTGGGTTGAATACTCTACCCTCGAAAACTGTTGCGATCCCCTATACTTGTGGGTTATCAATATGATCGATGATTGGTTGGATGATCGGATAATTGAGCCCGAGGAACATGGAGTGGTTGCCGAGGCTGTAAACCCGCCTCCAGTTGAATACGCCTGGCCCAACGGAGCTGGGATCTTTCTCGAACATGAAGCAGCCATAACCATCAATGTCACGAACGCCCCAGGCATTGTACTGCATGTGGTTTGATGAAATGGTTTGGTCAATTTGGTACGTGCAAATGAGCATCAAATGACCGCCGTCAGCTGAACGAGCGATAAACCACCACCCATCGGTTGGTATGATTTCAAGTCCTGGAATCATGAAGGCCAGCGCATTTGTGTCTGCTGCAACAATTCAAATTGGAGACCAAAAGGACAAAAATAAACAATCATGTTCAGAGTATGTGTGGAATTAAGATTATTATAACAGTGACACATATCATAGACAGAGAATTGCAATGCCGTGGTCATAATCATACCCCAAGTTAAAAAAATAAGCCAATGGCTTTCATATTCTAGCAATATAGCATGGTTCAAACATCATGTAACAATGAGAGGAAAACAGATATGACAGGGCCTACTCATATTCTACCATAGCACTTACTACAGCAATCATATCAACTCTAAGCAATAACATGCGTTGTTATAAAAATCCTGGAAATGAGAGTAACATATAGCAATCATGAGGTTATACTCATAATATCTATTCTAACAATCATTAGATGCCAATTGTTCTCATATCAACTCTAACAATAACATGTGTGGTCATAAAAATCTAGGAAATGAGAGGAACATATAGCAGTGATGTGGTTATAGACATACTATATATTACAAATTTGTAAGAATGAACATGCAGTCGTATTCCTAAGGTAAAGATGAGATGAGATAGAACAATTACACGACGATAGATTCCACCAGTATAGGCAGCCAATCTGTGCGTTGACCGCATAAACGATGCCATCGTGCACTATAGCATCAGACATAAGTGTTGGGTGAAGAACACGGCAATGAGCTTGTAATCCATGTAGTCTTCTGATGGTGTGGGAACTTCGCAGATTACAACCTTCAGCAAACAGAGGTCGAGCCAAAAGCTCGACGCGTCTCGTGCGTAGTAGGCAGGAGTGTCCGGCGGGCCACGAGGCTCGATGGCGGTGGTATCCAACGATGGAAGGGTGATCTCCCGCTGGGTGTAGATATCCATGAGACGCCACGGACTATCGGATTGGTGGATGAGGACGATCCAGTTGGCCTTCATGCCCGCCAGTAGTGGCCGCGCATGAAGGACGGGTGGACGGGTAGTGGTAGCATGTCGAGGGGCACCACGGCAACCTCCGTAGGATCGTCCAGTCGGTGTCTGGGCCACCTGCGAGGATCGAGCATCAGCAAGCAGGGTGTCTTGTGATACGTCTCCAACGTATCTATAATTTTTTATTGTTCCATGCTATATTATATTCTGTTTTGGATGTTTAATGGGCTTTATTATACACTTTTATATTATTTTTTGGACTAACCTATTAACCGGAGGCCCAGCCCAAATTGCTGTTATTTTGCCTATTTTAGTGTTTCGAAGGAAAAGGATATCAAACGGAGCCCAAACGGAATGAAACCTTAGGGAACGTGATTTTCGGAACAAACGTGATCCAGAGGACTTGGACTCTACGTAAAGCAATCAACGAGGAGAGCACGAGGTAGGGGGCGCACCCACCTGCCCCAAGCGCGCCCTCCACCCTCGTGGGGCCCACGTTGCTCCACCAACGTACTTCTTCCTCCTATATATACCCATATACCCTGGAAACATCATATACGGAGCCAAAACCCTATTTCCACCGCCGCAACCTTCTGTACCCGTGAGATCCCATCTTGGGGCCTTTTCCGGCGCTCCGCCGGAGGGGGCATTGATCACGGAGGGCTTCTACATCAACACCATAGCCTCTCCGATGATGTGTGAGTAGTTTACCTCAGACCTTCGGGTCCATAGTTATTAGCTAGATGGCTTCTTCTCTCTCTTTGGATCTCAATACAAAGTTCTCCTCGATCTTCTTGGAGATCTATTTGATGTTACTCTTCTTTTGCGGTGTGTTTGTCGAGACCGATGAATTGTGGGTTTATGATCAAGTTTATCTATGAAAATATTTGAATCTCCTCTGAATTCTTTTATGTATGATTGGTCATCTTTGCAAGTCTCTTCGAATTATCAGTTTGGTTTGGCCTACTAGATTGATCTTTCTTGCAATGGGAGAAGTACTTGGCTTTGAGTTCAATCTTGCGGTGTCCTTTCCCAGTAACAGCAGGGGCAGCAAGGCACGTATTGTATTGTTGCCATCGAGGATAAAAAGATGGGGTTTATATCATATTGCATGAGTTTATCCCTCTACATCATGTCATCTTGCTTAAAGCATTACTCTGTTCGTATGAACTTAATACTCTAGATGCATGCTGGATAGCGGTCGATGTGTGGAGTAATAGTAGTAGATGCAGAATCGTTTCGGTCTACTTGTGGCGGATGTGATGCCTATATACATGATCATACCTAGATATTCTCATAACTATGCTCAATTCTATCAATTGCTCGACAGTAATTCGTTTACCCACCGTAATACTTATGCTATCTTGAGAGAAGCCACTAGTGAAACCTATGGCCCCCGGGTCTATTTTCCATCATATTAATCTTCCAACACTTAGCTATTTCTATTGCCGTTTATTTTACTTTGCATCTTTATTTCTCTTTATCATAAAAATACCAAAAATATTATCTTATATATCTATCAGATCTCACTGTCGTAAGTGACCGTGAAGGGATTGACAACCCCTTTATCGCATTGGTTTCGAGGTTCTTATTTTTTTTTGTAGGTGTGTGGGACTCGAGCGTGGTCTCCTACTGGATTGATACCTTGGTTCTCAAAAATTGAGGGAAATACTTACGCTACTTTACTGCATCACCCTTTCCTCTTCAAGGGAAAATCAACGCAGTGCTCAAGAGGTAGCATCTTGAAAAGAGTCGGCCGCTTGCAGATGAGTAGACGATACAAAGACACCGAGCATGCGGCCAGACGGACGGTGCTGAGCAGGTCCATATGATCACAGATCTGCTCCAAGAGAACACTGGGGAGGGAATTCCAATCGCAGCTCTGCGTGTCAGTCGGTTCTGCCATAGGGTTTTTTAGGGCGCTGAGTGACTGGGGTTTTCGGTGCCTGCGAGGCAGCGGGGAAGTGGATACGGGCGGGCGGGCGAAGAAGATGGCGTGTGTGGCCGAGCAGTGAGCGGGGGGATATGGTACGCGCGAGCTACCAAGGAAGATGGCGCGGGGGGGCGAGAAGTGAGCGGGGGGAAATGGTGTGCGGCCGACGATGGGGAAGAGAGGAGGAAGAAGAGTGAAAGACAGGGAAGAAAGTGCATTAAATCTCAATTCTACTAGTACTACTACCAGGATATACCGTCCTTCGGAGTGTAAATAGTTACGCCGATGACATGTGGGTCTACCTCAAGAGGGCCCATATGTCAGTTAATGGAGGAGAGAGGTGCGTAGTCGTATTTGCGGAAGCGTGCTCCACTGGCAAACATGATGGCAGTACTGGGTAAGGCTGATTTAGTAACACCAACACGTTGGTTCAGCTTATTAATCAAGTGTCCCATCTGCTGCAGCGTGTATTGTCACTTCACTGTGAAGACTAGTTGAATAGTACTCTCTGACCGAGATGGGGAATAATGGGTCGCGAAGACTTCCTATCTACAGTATCCCTATGGCTGTATGCTCGGGCCCCTCCCAATGCTCTGCCTTGTAAGGCTGTCATGTAGGCAAAAAGTCTGATGTAGCGAGGTCACTAAGAGGAGAGATAAGTGTGGTGACACCAGTACTAAGCGCAAGAACCTAGACAAAAGACTTAAATAGAAGAATCCCACCAATCCATGAAGAACTTTAGTTACAAAATCATTAAATAAAGGATGCTTAGCACCAACAAGTTAAGCACCTGTACATGTAAGCATTGGGAGCTTTAGTTGCTAAAGTTTTTAATGTGCTTAGCACCCCATGTAAGCACCGATGCATTGGAAGTAGCCTCATCCTGTCCAACAAGATGAAACATTGGCCAAGGCACCCGGCGCCAATAATGTAGGAGTACTAGTACTACCTCCTTTCCGGTTTATAGGGCTCAATTCAAAAATCTCATCAACCAAGGTAGATGATGAGTGCTGGAATAATTTTTGTAGTTTGCAAAAACCCTCAATTAATGCACTTGTTTTCCTCAAAAATTATGTTTACCAATGCATTAATTTTGTGTCAAAATTTGACCATCTACTCCCTCCATCCAGGTGAAAAAGTCATCTTTGGTTGTGCACCGTGACCAAGGAGGTAAAAACAAGAGAACTTAATGTTTATTTGCTACTCCCTCTGTTCCTAAATATTGTCTTTTTAGACATTCAATTGGAATACAACATACGGATGTATGTAGACATATTTTAGAGTGTAGATTCACTCATTTTGCTCCGTACGTAGTCACTTGTTGAAATCTCTAGAAAGACAAATACTCCGTGGGAACAGAGGGAGGCTTTTACTCCGTATTTGGGAACATAGAGTGTATCACAATATGGAGGGAACAGAGGAAGCTTGAAATATGAACATGTCAATGGGAGGGAGTAAAAGCCTCATGCATGCATGCAACATGCAACGCTCACACGTACACATGGACGCACGCAACACTCACGCACCCATGCGGCATACAGCACGCGACGCAACACACACGCTCACGCTCAAGTGCTCAAGCTACTCCCTACGTCCGTGAAAGACTGTACATTTAGAGACTTACACATTGACCAGGCATAATTAACGCCCAAGAGTAGCAGATTTATGTGTGCATGCGACCATTGAGAGAAGAAGATTAAATGAAGGTTGTTGCATGCTGTAATTAAGAATAGACATGTAGCCTATAGCTAGAGAACAAGTTGGTGCAGTAGTCAATCAATATCGATTTTAGATTAAAGGCTAAATGCATTGGAAGTGTAGATGTAGACTCTTTGTTTTTTAGCCGATGTACACTCTTTGTTGGAAGACCGAGGGAGTACACGTGCATGCACTCACATACACAGCCAGGGTGGTTCGCGCGCAAGGGTTGGACTCCTGTCGCGCCTGCGTAAAGTTTTGTTCAACTGATTTCTTTGCTCTGCCAACTGACAGGTGGGACCCAGAAACCAGGTGACAATTTAACTAGTCAACAAATTGCCACGTCGACTATGTGGCCGGTCAGTAGGGTGCAATACGGTGCTCTATGATGAGCTAGTGATCGTATAATCACCGCAAAACTATATATAGTGACCGTAAAGAGCGTATTGTTACATACGTTGACCGCCAGTGTATTTTTCTCGTTTCAAATTAAGCCATATTAACCGGAAAGGACTAGTACTTGTACTGCTTTGATGTGTCCCGTCAACTCGCCGAACGAGGAGAAGCTTGCTTACTACGCCTCTCCCTCGCCCACGCGCGCGGTGGCTCGCAGGACGAGGAGAGGGTTTTGACTACAGCGCCCTCTCCCTCTCCCTCTCGCTCGCCCTCAGCCTCGCGGTGGACGTGCAGCTGTTCAATCGGTGTCAGATTGCGAGAAGCATATTGTACTGTAGTATTATCATTGTTGGACCTTCCGAAGAGGCGAAGAGCCAAGTGCAAGGTTCACACGAGTACGAACTGTTGAACCTCCCGAAGAGGCAAAGAGCCAAGCGCAAGGTTTTATAGGAGTTGTCGTCCTAGTAGGAGTATACTACAACTATAGCGAACGATGCTACTGTATGATGCCGCCACGTCACCTATATCCAAAGTTGTGCCACCTTTTTCTCAAAGAGCGTGTTGGAGCCCGTGCAACAACCACACAAGTTGCACATACACATAACACATTTACTAGTAATAAATTCTAAAGGACAAATGCAAGTATGCCACACAAGTTCATCTCCAATTCATGTGATAAATTTGTGCACGACTAGTCTACATATATTCACAGCGCTACCGTTCACAATTTACCATACCCCACTTACACGTTATAGATGGGCTACATGTCCTCCTCCAGGTTCCAGTCCCAGGTGTTCTTCATGGATGGCACGATCCATAGCGGTGGGCAACGGGAATCATTGTCGTAGCTTTCTAGTCCGGTTCCACACGATGGAGACTCATCCAAGCTGAAGCGGCATAAATCAGGGATAGCGTGTCCCAGCATGTCGTTCATCCGGCGGTGCGCACTAAAGACACAACCATGCTTCATGAACGGCAGGCCTTCGGTGTCGTGCACGGAAGGTGGCATCCGCTTCACAATGGGGTAGTTGTCCCCAATGAAAAGCGAGTACTCTCCAAGAGTGTTCCTCGGCACCCACGTAGCATCACGGGGGTCGAACTCGGCGCCGTTCATCTGGTACACGCGGCATCTCAGATCTGGACACATGGTGACGTACACAGTCAAGGTCCATGCATAATAATGTTGTGCTCAAATATGGCGGTCAGTAATACTGTGCAGCAAATAGTACTACTCCGGTATAGAGGAAGTAAAATAACCGGCTTATTATATATAGCCACTCTTGGCTACATGGATGAGATAGTAAGACATGGAAAAACAAAAATGGTGGCAGCTAGTGGGTTCAAGTCTTCAAGGGCCTAGCTAGCTATACGCGTCCTCCAAGGTAAAAAGTACTCCTACTAGTACTAGTAAGTAGTACAACAACGAAAGAGAAGGCGAGAGGGTTAAAAAATATAATACTAAATGGAATACCTGGGTAGATGGTGACGGTCCGATCGTGGTAGATTGTGTGACCATGTTGCACATCAGTGGTACCATGGGTAATGACTGCTAAGATAGTTGATCCCAATATGCCAAAGTCAGCTACAAGGTTCCAGGTTAGACCGAATCGCGGATGCAAATGCACATCCAGGATCGGCGATCTTATTTTGATCGGGGGATGACTGGTCCCTGCAAAATAATGGAGTACCGTTAGGGATGCAAATGATGGTTTGTGCATTCCGTTTGTAACCTCCCGTACCGTAGGATGGCAACCAAATGAAACAAGTCCCCTGGCTTGTCACCGCGAAGATGCAGCCTAGATGGCGCACGGCGTCTTCGAACGTGTAGGGGTACAAATCTGCCGCGGCCAACATGCGCCAGCCTCTGCCGTTACTGCCTCTTGCATTGATGGCAATCCTTATGTCGAACACCGCGATGAGATAGTAATCGTCGTAGCCGCGTCGCTTTGTCGGCGGGTCCGCAATTGCTATCTTCTTCAATCTCATGTAGGCATCATCATACGTATTCAAGCCCAGCCAGTCCGGAAGGCCGATCCCAATGGTGGAGAAGGGGTCTACGGGAACGGCCGCACTGCTGTGGATGTTGTGCAAAATGATGGTGGTATCCGGCCGGAGGTATGCAAGCCAATCTTCGTTGGCACCGACCCAGACCTATATATAAGACGGTGGGCAGCGGAGAAATTACGGGATGGAAATGGAATAACTAAGTACTACATGATCAAACTCCATGACTGACCTGCTCATCGGACAAAATCCGACTACCTCTCAACGTCGGCAACTCTAGCGGAGTCAACGTGCAACCATGGCCAGGGAGCGGTGGACTGTTCGAAGGATTGTCCCATAGAAGAACCTTCTCCTCGAGGACGCATGGAAGACCAACAAGCATGGCCTTTTCCCAAGCCTGTTTAAGCACCATCTTGAAAAAGTTGGTGCAGGAAGCACCGAGTCTTGCGGCGGTGAGGACGTCGGAGCGGCGTGCGATTTCTCCCAGAGGATCGTCGTCCAAGGTCTCCCAGCCCCGACGAGGAGGAGAACCGCCTGGCGAATCCATGGGAGCAGCGACGAACTGCCTTCTCTTCGGGGGGAGGGGAACTGGCGAGGAGGAGATAAGAGCGTAGTAACCGCAGGGCCTCGTCCCTTCCAACTGTAGCTCCTCGATCGTTCCTTAGCGAAGGGGTGAGGCTATTATTTACTACGTACTCGTACTGTAGCAGTACTAGTACTACTTTCTCAACTAGTAGTGCGATGTAGTACTGTACTTCTAGTATAGTGCACCAGTTTTGAACTCTTGAATCTCAGGGCCAAGGAGCTACAGTTGGAAGTGGAGGGTAGTACTGTTCTCTAGAACCATCGCTGTACTATCAATGCAGGGAAAGTACACCTGCGTAGTGGGTACTCTCGGTGCTCTATTCAAGCGTGTAGCTAGCCTACTCAGCCGCTCCTCTCACTCACACCCACTAGCAGCCTGTTATCAGCGACGGTTACTGCGGGGGCAGAACATTTGAGTTATTTGATACAGCGAGACTAGGCTTTTCGCTTCCATTTGTGGAGGTGTAATGGATCTCGTCCAACTTTGTTAGTAGTTCCTTCTTTATGAATGAGATGAGGCAAAGCATCTGCCTCCGTTTAAAAAAAATACGTCAAGAGGAATTTCTTTTATAGAGCCGATAATGGAGTGAAGTCCATGCGTGCAACGCCACAAGCTATAGAGTAGTACAGTACTAGTAGCACTTTACATACAGAACCATATTGCACAGTTCCCAATGCCGCGCCAAGCTTTTCCGGCTCCTCGGGCTTAATTGGGAGGCGCTAGTTTAAATATGCTACAGTTGACGAGGAAGCTGCAAGCGAGGTGCGGCTAGGGCGAGCACGCGAGCCACGAGATGATGGGAAGGAAAACCCGTTCACGTGGCTAGGCTATCCAGTGCACCCAGATTGTGGTGCGGCACGTCCGTTCGACTTCAAAACTCAAACTACCCGTGTACAATATTGGCTCGCAGCGAAGTTACTATTTAAAAAAAGGCCGTCGTGCGTTTGGCCGGGATCGAACCCACAAAACAAGGTATACACTCCCACGACGACTAGTAGTACTCGTTGGAGTACAACGCAGCAGAGAATCGCGTTTTGTCGCTAGTAGTACATTGTTCCTTACAAGAAACCACTAATAATGCCAAGAAACCACTAATAATGCCAAGAAACTACTACCACTTGCATACGTGGCAGACTTAAGATAAGACTACCTTATCAACCATTGTACATGCCCTTACCAACCAGCCCTACATCTAAAAGTGCCGTTATAGGCATGTTTCAACCCATGTCGCCCCTTAAGTCAACGGCTTCTATTCGACCGGCAAGTTTGGCGTTATGACTTGTGGGACCTACATGTCAGTCTGCACAAAAATCCCTGAGTGACCTCCTACCTCCGGCCCGTCCACCTAGTCATCCTCGGCCATGGGACGCAGCTACCGCCGCCGGCAGAAGGCGAGGTCAAAACCGCCGGCGGTGCGGAGCCCATCTTGCGGCAGCCCGGATGCCAGCTCCGTCTCGCGGTCGTGGCCGCTAGCTAGCGAAGGTAGCTCCGTCCGGCTGCTTGTCTGCAAGGTTTGCTAGCTAGATTGGCACGGCGGCGCAGCGGCTTGCTCGCGCGTGCCGCGCTAAGGCCAGCCATCTGGCTCGAGCAAAGGCCAGCGCGGCGGCTTGCTCGCTCGTGAGTCACGCTCGGGCCAGCCTGCCAACCCGTGCGGAGGCCAGCGCGGCGTCCGGCCCGTCCGGCGGAGCGGCGGCCAACTCGCTCATCACCGGCGCCACCGACGAACACGCATCAGTACTGTTTGAAGTAATGTTCAGGAAAAATAATGATTTGAGGGGGAATAACAGGATAGAAGGTCAGATGTGGGTCCCTCGTGTCAACGGTCAAACAAAATGTGTTGGTTTAAGCTGCCTCGTCAGCACAGACGTGTGGGCCAACCCTGTCATAAACGGGTTTAAACGAGCCTAATCGGCACTAGGTAGTAGTTTTTGGCGCGGATTAAGAAATTTTGGGTATGTTTTTGCTATTTTTGTACAATAGTTTCTTCCTAGGGCTGGTTGAAAGTGGTAGTTTTTTGTTAAATACTCTACATATTGTAAGTAGGAGTGAAAGTTAAGCTTTGGAAGCCAATAAGCAAGGCTAGTTACATAGTGCATATGTGTACGTGATTGAAAGTAAATATCAACCATGAGTGACTAATATCTTGATGGAAAACTCGAAACTATGGAAATACTAGCATTTTTTGCATGGTTGGAAATACTAGCAATGTTCACGTGCGTTGCAACGGATCATAATTAGAATAATACTTATTCACAAACTTGATACAAAACACTCTAATTTTGATATACATATATCACTAGAGATATATTATGTTTCAATCAGAATATATTCCTTGGGCTGTTTTGGTGAGGTGAGGGAGGGATGTGGTTGGTTTTAAGATACTAATTATGGGTTTTTATGCAAATTGGTAGAGAAGTGGGATGTTGGTGAGAAAAGGCAACAACTTACCTCATAGTCATTAGATGTAGATCTAATGGTCAGAAATGACGAATGGCAGGCACACCATCATCACCAACTTAGTCTTCTGTAGGAGTACCAGCAAGATGTTCGTGCATTGCACGGAACATCAAGATGCTTTTTTTTTATAAAACACTTGTTGTGATTGACCCATGCGGGAGTAATCCCATGTGTAAAAACTAATGATATCTCGAGAAATAGGAGATAAGGTGAAGAGGAGTGGGGCGTGGTGGTGATTGGTGGTCGGACTGAGCGGAGGCATGGGGATGGATGACAACGGCAGCGGCCACCAGGCCAGTTTGTTCCAAAGGCTTCCTTTTTTAATTGCTCAACAATGAGGTTGTTGGAGGTAAGGATGAACGAGGGAAGGCCTTGTCTGCAAGTGTGGAGAGAGGTGCGGGTATCTTTTAGTTTAATTTCCATCCGTCAGATATAGATCGGACGGTCTATATTGTAAGATGGCACGCGTACCATCATCACCAACTCGGTTTTTTATAAGAGAAGAAATATAAGTATGGAGATACAAACGTATTATCGACAGTTGTTTCCGTAAACTAGGATCTACATTCTATTCAACGCCTCAGCATGTGGGGCCTTAGCACAATGACTTCTCGACTGTGTAAAACAAAGGTTTTCCCGTCGCCGATAAGGAGGGGGTGACGGCGGCGCATTTCTGGCTTGCTCTAGTCCTAGTAGTCATACTAGGTGGTCTACGCACGTGTAGATTTATTCTTTTTCACGTCTCGTGTTTGCCGTACTGCCACGACTGTTGATGAATAGATGATAAGTTATTCACGGGGAAACCCTTGTTGGGCGTGTTTGCGAGAGAGAGAGAGAGACAGTGTGCGTGTGTGATATGTCTAGAGACTGAGGCAATGATAAGAGATTCTTTGTGTCTATGTGTGTGGAGGATAGAGAGAGACATGTACATGGGGCTTTGTGTTGTGTAACGTGGAGACACATAGACATAATCAGAGAGTGAGTGTGTGTGAGATACACATGCAGACATGGGGAGAGATGAGGATCCAGATAAATGGGTGTTTGTGCGTGTCTGTGTGTGTTTGTGTGCGCGTTTGTGTGTGAGAGGGAGTGTGTGTATGTGGAGTAGAGAGACCACTAATGATGTAAACCTAGTATAAGGGAAGGGGGAATGGTGTGACATGTGTGTCAGAGAGAGACAAAGGCATGTGTAGTAGCGGGATAGCATGGGTGGGCGGGGAGCATCGAGTGTGTGTGGGAGAGGGGTGTGAGAGCGAGAGAGAGAGAGAGAGAGAGCGACGGAGAGAGAGAGAGAAGAAGAGAGGGGGGAGAGGGGTCGTTTGTGTCCATAAATGGCGTATAGATAGGGAGACAATGTTGATGTTGTTCGAAATTGACCTATGCATGGAGACGCAAGGGAAGCGAGTCATCGTGTGTGTGATAGGGACTTCAGAGAGATCTAGAATAGACGGTGTAGAGAACAACGTGCGAGATTGAGAACGATGATACTAGGGAGCTATGGAAAGAGTCACGACATATTTGTATACAGGGAAGGAGCTGGGGCGGGTCCCCATGTGGGAGAGATAGAAAGGGGAGAGTGGTGCACAAGGAGACAAAGTGTGCTTGTTTGCAGTGGGGGTGGTGTGTGAGGTGAGTGTGCGAGAACCACATAACTAGGGAGATAGACGTTTGGGGGCGACGTTTTGTGTGTATGGGAAAGATACACTCTACATAGTGCTTGTGCATGGGAAAGAGAGATTCCGGGAGACCTAGAGAGTGGGGGAAGAGATGTGTGCATGCTCGAGAGACAAAGTGATAGAGACCTATATTGGGGTCCGGACTTTAGAAGAGAGGGGGGTGTTAATGTGCTCGTGTGTTCGTGTCTGGGGGAGAGAACGACTTGTGTGTGGGGGGTGCGGGGGGTGGCTTCAGATAAAGAGTGAGGTGTCTATATTTGAGGGACTTTAGCGTAATTGAGATATATATGGTCAATAGTGTGTGCACTCATGGTTGATCAATTTGTTTCACAGTTTGGACTATGAGATAACGATACTTTTGAACATGTGTGATATACCTTGATGTACCAGAATTACAAACCTAAGATTGGAATTTTGGAATTCGACTCCATCATTAGCTTTTGTAATTCATTTAAACGGAGGTACATTTTTTAAGCCGGGATTTCGTGATTTCAAATTCATATATCAAACCTAGAGATATACACATACGGGCATGTTCAAACTTTATAATCATCCACTTTATTCATACACATACACATTTTTGCTTTTGTCATCATATTTAGGATAAACACATTTGGAATTTCATTTGAATTGGACCATATGATGGTATTTGTTGTACTAGCTCAATGATCCATATTTGAATTGAATGGACAATCTATGTTTCGAGTTGGAGACACTGATTTTCAAAACTTGCACTTTTTTTGCGTGCAAAACAAATAAATTCTCGGCCATGATATCATAGTCGGCCGTACAAGAGCAGAACACATATAATTTCAGGCGCCAAAAGCTTTCAAACTTCTCGCTCACATCGAAATATCTCGTGCCCGAAAGTTTAGCCTTGCGATATTCCTGTTTTACCCCTGCCACATGAACGGAAAAGGGCTGCTTTGGTAACTCCATTATTTTCCCCTCTTTTCCCCCAACATTCTTACCCAGAGCCCCTCCCCTTCCCCTCCCCGACCCCCCCAACCACGGCAAGCCGCCAAATCTAGTCCTCCGCCGCAGTGGTGGACCTCACACCCCGCCGGATCTACCTTCCGCACTGATATGTCTCCAACGTATCTATACTTTTTTATTGTTCCATGCTATTATATATTCTGTTTTGGATGTTTAATGGGATTTATTATACACTTTTATATTATTTTTGGGACTAACCTATTAACCGGAGGCCCAGCCCAAATTAATGTTTTTTGCCTATTTCAGCGTTTCGAAGGAAAAGGATATCAAACGGAGTCCAAACGGAATGAAACCTTCGGGAACGTGATTTTCGGAACAAACGTGATCCAGAGGACTTGGAGTGGACGTCAAGCAATCAACGAGGAGGCCACGAGGCAGGGAGGCGCGCCTGCCCCCCTGGGCGCACCCCCACCCTCGTGTGCCCCTCGTAGCTCTCCTGACCGACCTCTTTCGCCTATATATACTCATATACCCTGGAAACATCATATACGGAGCCAAAACCCTATTTCCACCGCCGCAACCTTCTGTACCCATGAGATCCCATCTTGGGGCCTTTTCCGGCGCTCCACCGGAGGGGGCATTGATCATGGAGGGCTTCTACATCAACACCATAGCCTCTCCGATGATGTGTGAGTAGTTTACCACAGACCTTCGGGTCCATAGTTATTAGTTAGATGGCTTCTTCTCTCTCTTTGGATCTCAATACAAAGTTCTCCTCGATTCTCTTAGAGATCTATTTGATGTAACTCTTCTTTTGCGGTGTGTTTGTCGAGATCCGATGAATTGTGGGTTTATGATCAAGATTATCTATGAACAATATTTGAATATCCTCTGAATTCTTTTATGTATGATTGGTTATCTTTGCAAGTCTCTTCGAATTATCAGTTTGGTTTGGCCTACTAGATTGATCTTTCTTGTAATGGGAGAAGTGCTTAGCTTTGGGTTCAATCTTGCGGTGCTCGATTCCAGTGACAGTAGGGGAAACGACACGTATTGTATTGTTGCCATCGAGGATAAAAAGATGGGGTTTATATCATATTGCATGAGTTTATCCCTCTACATCATGTCATCTTGCTTAAAGCGTTACTCCGTTCTTATGAACTTAATACTCTAGATGCATGCTAGATAGCGGTCGATGTGTGGAGTAATAGTAGTAGATGCAGGCAGGAGTCAGTCTACCTGTCACGGACGTGATGCCTATATACATGATCATACCTAGATATTCTCATAACTATGCTCAATTCTATCAATTGCTCGACAGTGATTCGTTTACCCACCGTAATACTTATGCTCTTGAGAGAAGCCACTAGTGAAACCTATGGCCCCCGGGTCTATTCTCCATCATATAATTTTACATCTATTTTACTTTGCGTTCTTTACTTTTAGTCTTTATCATAAAAATACCAAAAATATTATCTTATCATCTCTATCAGTTCTCACTTTTGCAAGTGGCTCTGAAGGGATTAACAACCCCTTTATCGCGTTGGTTGCAAGGTTATTATTTGTTTGTGTAGGTGTGTGGGACTTGAGCGTGGTCTCCTACTGGATTGATACCTTGGTTCTCAAAAACTGAGGGAAATACTTACGCTACTTTACTGCATCACCCTTTCCTCTTCAAGGGAAAACCAACGCAGTGCTCAAGGGGTAGCAAGAGGATTTCTGGCGCCGTTGCCGGGGAGTCTACGCACAAGTCAAGACATACCAAGTACCCATCACAAACTCTTATCCCTCGCATTACATTATTTGCCATTTGCCTCTCGTTTTCCTCTCCCCCACTTCACCTTTGCCGTTTTATTCGCCTTCTTTTTCGTTTGCCTTTTTCTCGCCAGATCTATTCTTTGATTGTGTTACCATGTGCCTTCTATTTGCTTGCATCTTTGCTTGCAAAAAATCTATTGATATGGATCCTCTTAAAGTGTTCTACTTGGATCATCTTCGATCCTTATACGCTCGTGCTGAAACCCCAACTAGCTTAGTTGATGGGAAATCTTTAGATGAGCATGCTCATTTTGTGCATCATCGTTTGTCTGAAAAGGGGAGACACTTATGGGATCAAATAAAAAAATTATGTGTTATGCTTGGAATCTTTGTGAAATTTATGATTTTACTTGTTGCTCTGAAAACATTAAGAAACACCTTCCCTACCAATGTGAGTTTAGTGATAATGGAATCGTATCTTCGTATGCTAAGGGTGTTTATAATTACTATGATGTTCAACAAATTGAAGAATTTGTTGCTTTTAAGGGTGCTTATGAAAGCTTCTTTGATTGAAACATATGATGCTACTCTTTACAAATCTGAAAATTTTGCCATACTTAAATATTGTTATGATAATTATGCTTCCAATGCCTATGTTAAACCATATATTGAGGACTCCTCCACTGTCCAATAAGAGGCTGATATTTTGCAGGAGTCTATGGAGGAAGAAAATAATGATATACACGAACGTATAGATAATTATGATTCCGATGATTTGATTGAAATATCCCTTGATGAACATGATGCTTGCTATTCTTGTGGCCATGATGCCAATATTTATGAAGGTGAATTTGCTATAGTTCCTTATGTTAAACATGAGATCGTTGCTATTGCACCCATACTTGATAGTTCCTTCGATGAAAAGCATGATTGCAATGATGTTATTATAAATTCTCTTGATGTCAATTGTGCTAATAATATGCAAAACCCTAAGCTTGGGGATGCTAGTTTTGCTATGTCTACTACTTGTTGCAATGATCATGATTGGGGTGATTCTTTTTATGATCTTGAAAATTTATTTAAGCCCCATGATGAATATGAGATTGATAATAGTGTTTGCAATAATATTGAAAGTGGGTTTGGAAGAGTGACAACTTTAGATCCCACATATTTGGAGCATGTTCAATATTATGAAATTTTTGAGAAAAGTGGGTTTGGAGAGGTCATGACTTTAGTTAATGTTAATCCCACTATTTTGGAGTAGTGTCAACTTTGCATGCATGTAGATCATGTTGAAAAAACTTTATGTGATAGCTATTTTGTTGAATTTGCCTATGATCCTACATGTAATTATTATGAGAGAGGAAAATATGGTTGTAGAAATTTTTATCTTACTAAATTACCTCTCGTCATGTTGAGATTGCTATCGTCTCTTTCTTCTTCCTTGCATATGCTAATTTTTGCTTGCATATAAAATGCCTATGCATAGGAAGTATGTTAGACTTAGATGTGTTTATCATGTATTCTTCATGATGCTCTCTTTATGTTTCAATTCTTATCTTTGATGTGAGCATCATTGAAATTATCAATGCCTAGCTAGGGGCGTTAAATGATAGCGCTTGTTGGGAGGCAACCCAATTTTATTTTAGTTTTTTGCTTTTTGGTTCTGTTTAGGAATAAATAATCCATCTAGCTTTTGTTTAGATGTGGTTTTGTGTTTTAATTAGTGTTTGTGCCAAGTAGAACCAATAGGACCTTCTTGGGTGATAATTATTTGATCTTGCTGAAAAAGACAGAAACTTTGCGCTCACAAATATAATTGTTTAAACTCACCCGAACGTGATAAATTACTTATTCTTTCTGCAGTAGATCAGTACACAAATTGTCCAGGTTGTCCTAGTTTTTCAGGATTTTTGGAGTTCCCTAAGTTTTCGAACAAATCTGATTACTACAGACTGTTCTGTTTTTGACAGATTCTGTTTTTCGTGTGTTGTTTGCTTATTTTGATGAGTCTATGGTTAGTAAAAGAGTTTATAAACCATAGAGAAGTTGGAATACAGTAGGTTTAACACCAAAATAAATAAAGAATGAGTTCAATACAGTACCCTGAAGTGATGTTTTGTTTTCTTTCGCTAACGGAGCTCATGAGATTTCCTGTTGAGTTTTGTGTTGTGAAGTTTTCAAGTTTTGGGTAAGGATTTGATGGATTATGGAACAAGGATTGGCAAAAGCCTAAGCTTGGGGATGCCCGAGGCACCCCAAGGTAAAATTCAAGGACAACCAAAAGCCTAAGCTTGGGGATGCCCCAGAAGGCGTCTTCGTCCATCGTTAACTTTACTTGGAGCTATATTTTTATTCACCACATGATATGTGTTTTGCTTGGAGCGTCTTGTATGATTTGAGTCTTTGCTTTTTAGTTTACCACAATCATCCTCGCTGAATACACTTTTGAGAGAGACACACATGATTCGGAATTTATTAGAATACTCTATGTGCTTCACTTATACCTTTTGAGCTATATAGTTTTTGCTCTAGTGCTTCACTTATATCTTTTAGAGCACGGTGGTGGTTTTGTTTTATAGAAAATATTGTTCTCTCATACTTCACTTATATCATTTTGAGAGTCCTACAAAACAGCACGGTAATTTGCTTAAAATATGAAATTAGTCCTAATATGATAGGCGTCCAAGATTAGTAAAAACTTTCTTATAAGTGCGTTGAATACTAAGAAAAGTTTGGTGCTTGATGATTGTTTTGAGATATGGAGGTAGTGATATTAAAGTTGTGCTAATTGAGTAATTGTGAATTTGAGAGATACTTGTGTTGAAGTTTGCAAGTCCCGTAGCATGCACGTATGGTAAACGTTGTGTAACAAATTTGAAACATGAGGTGTTCTTTGATTGTCCTCCTTATGAGTGGCGATCTGGGACGAGCGATGGTCTTTTCCTACCAATCTATCCCCCTAGAGCATGCGCGTAGTGCTTGGTTTTTTATGACTTGTAAATTTTTGCAATAAGTATGTGAGTTCTTTATGACTAATGTTGAGTCCATGGATTATACACACTCTCACCCTTCCATCATTGCTAGCCTCTTCGGTACCGTACATTGCCCTTTCTCACCTTGAGAGTTGGTGCAAACTTCGCCGGTGCATCCAAACCCCGTGATACGATACGCTCTATCACGCATAAACCTCCTTATATCTTCCTCAAAACAGCCGCCATACCTACCTATTATGGCATTTCCATAGCCATTCCGAGATATATTGCCATGCAACTTTCCACCGTTCCGTTTATCATGACACGCTTCATCATTGTCATATTGCCTTGCATGATCATGTAGTTGACATCGTATATGTGGCAAAGCCACCATGCATATTATTTCATACATGTCACTATTGATTTATTGCCCATCCCGGTACACCGCCGGAGGCATTCATATAGAGTCATACTTTGTTCTAGTATCGAGTTGTAAATAAATAGAGCATTGTCCCAAATAAAAAAAGGCAAAAAAGGCCCCAAAAAATAAAATAAAAAGGGGCAATGCTACTATCCTTTTTTCCACACTTGTGCTTCAAAGTAGCACCATGATCTTTATGATAGAGAGTCTCTTGTTTTGTCACTTTCATATACTAGTGGGAATTTTCCATTATAGAACTTGGCTTGTATATTCCAACAATGGGCTTCCTCAAATGCCCTAGGTTTTCGTGAGCAAGCAAGTTGGATGCACACCCACTTAGTTTCTTTTGTTGAGCTTTCATACATTTATAGCTCTAGTGCATCCGTTGCATGGCAATCCCTACTCCTTGCATTGACATCAATCGATGGGCATCTCCCTAGACCATTGATTAGCCGCGTCAATGTGAGACTTTCTCCTTTTTTGTCTTCTCCACATAACCCCCATCATCATATTCTATTCCACCCATAGTGCTATATCCATGGCTCACGCTCATATATTGCGTGAAAGTTGAAAAAGTTTGAGATTACTAAAGTATGAAACAATTGCTTGGCTTGTCATCGGGGTTGTGCATGATGAGAGCATTCTTGTGTGAAGAAAATGGAGCATGACCAAACTATAGGATTTTGTAGGGATGAACTTTCTTTGGCCATGTTATTTTGAGAAGACATAATTGGTTAGTTAGTATGCTTAAAGTATTATTATTTTTATGTCAATATTAAACTTTTATCTTGAATCTTTCGGATCTGAATATTCATGCCACAAATAAGAGAATTACATTGAGAATTATGCCAAGTAGCATTCCACATCAAAAATTCTGTTTTTATCATTTACCTACTCAAGGACGAGCAGGAATTAAGCTTGGGGATGCTTGATACGTCTCCAACGTATCTATAATTTTTGATTGTTCCATGCTATTATATATTCTGTTTTGCATGTTTAATGGGATTTATTATACGCTTTTATATTATTTTTGGGACTAACCTATTAACCGGAGGCCCAGCCCAAATTGTTGTTTTTTGCCTATTTCAGTGTTTCGAAGGAAAAGGATATCAAACGGAGTCCAAACGGAATGAAACCTTCGGGAACATGATTGTCGGAACAAACGTGATCCAGAGGACTTGGAGTGGACGTCAAGCAATCAACGAGGAGGCCCCGCACCCTCGTGGGCCCCTCGTAGCTCTCCTGACCGACCTCTTTCGCGTATATATACTCATATACCCTGGAAACATCATATACGGAGCCAAAACCCTATTTCCACCGCCGCAACCTTCTGTACCCGTGAGATCCCATCTTGGGGCCTTTTCCGACTCTCCGCCGGAGGGGGCATTGATCACGGAGGGCTTCTACATCAACACCATAGCCTCTCCGATGATGTGTGAGTAGTTTACCTGAGACCTTCGGGTCCATAGTTATTAGCTAGATGGCTTCTTCTCTCTCTTTGGATCTCAATACAAAGTTCTCCTCGATTCTCTTGGAGATCTATTTGATGTAACTCTTCTTTTGCGATGTGTTTGTCGAGATCCGATGAATTGTGGGTTTATGATCAAGATTATCTATGAACAATATTTGAATCTCCTCTGAATTATTTTATGTATGATTGGTTATCTTTGCAAGTCTCTTAGAATTATCAGGTTGGTTTGGCCTACTAGATTGATCTTTCTTGCAATGGGAGAAGTGCTTAGCTTTGGGTTCAATCTTGCGGTGCTCGATCCAAGTGACAGTAGGGGAAACGACATGTATTGTATTGTATTGTATTGTATTGTTGCCATCGAGGATAAAAAGATGGGGTTTATATCATATTGCATGAGTTTATCCCTCTACATCATGTCATCTTGCTTAAAGCGTTACTCCATTCTTATGAACTTAATACTCTAGATGCATGCTGGATAGCGGTCGATGTGTGGAGTAATAGTAGTAGATGCAGGCAGGAGTCGGTCTACTTGTCACGGACGTGATGCCTATATACATGATCATACCTAGATATTCTCATAACTATGCTCAATTCTATCAATTGCTCGACAGTAATTTGTTTACCCAGCGTAATACTTATGCTCTTGAGAGAAGCCACAAGTGAAACCTATGGCCCCCGGGTCTATTCTCCATCATATAAGTTTACATCTATTTTACTTTGCATTCTTTACTTTTAGTCTTTATCATAAAAATACCAAAAATATTATCTTATCATCTCTATCAGATCTCACTTTTGCAAGTGGCCGTGAAGGGATTGACAACCCCTTTATCGCGTTGTTGCAAGGTTCTTATTTGTTTGTGTAGGTGCGTGGGACATGAGCATGGTCTCCTACTGGATTGATACCTTGGTTCTAAAAAACTGAGGGAAATACTTACGCTACTTTACTGCATCACCCTTTCCTCTTCAAGGGAAAACCAACGCAGTGCTCAAGAGGTAGCACGCACCTTGGAACCCCCAACTGCCAACTCACCACTTCACCGGAGCCGCTTCAGCGACTGGCTTGTCCACTGCTCCAGATCTCCTTGACCGCCATCATGGTCCACCGCACCGGATCTGCTTAACCGGCGCCCTCGTCCACCAAAGTGTAGGCCCTTCACTGACTCCCTCGTCCGCCCCATCGCTGGCCCTTCATACAAGCCCTCGTCCGCCGCAACAGATCCACCTCACCGAAAGCACTATACACCGCGCCCGCCGAAGCCTTCGTCCACTGCACCGGACCCGCTCCACGGACGCCATATTCAACTCCACCGGCCCTGCTTTACTGACACCGCAGCCTCATCAGGTTATTTTGATTTGTACTCAGGTTTTTCTCTTCTTGATTGTGCAACTGTTCACTTACCACAAATGAGCTTTCTTGCATGTCGACAGGCGCCGCAACCGAAGCACCGGAGCCGCTTGAGCGACTGGGACAGCCGACCCAAACTCAACCGCAACACAAGCACCATCGACGATCCTTAGCTACCAAGTATGACAACGATACCCATACGCCGCCGAGAATCAGGTACTATTATCCAACGGCCGGTGCCTACGTTCACTTTCTTAGCATAAGCACCGCACCTTTGAATTTCTTCTGGACATCATTCAATTTTTCATGAGATACGTTATTCTGCTTGCACCTATAGGGCCATACTTCTGGCAGTGAACATGTTACATGTGCTAAATTACATACCAGTGCACATATAGTTAATATGCTTTAGTTTTCTCCTAAGTATTACTGTACTTCCTAGATATCACTGCCTACTATTTTACTTCTTGCATGCTATATTTATGTTAATGGTGTTGTTCTGATGCCACCTGTTGGTTCCATAAGACTGCTTCATGTTCTCTATGCTTAATTACACATAAGCAAACTAGCATGTGGTTTCGCTGCTTTTTGTTCGTTTCACCCTACATTTTCTGATGCTAGCTATTACATCACTACTCTAAGCCTCTGTTCATTAGTTTTTTGTGAGTTCTTGATCTTCCCAAGTTGCATGACTAATTTGATGCTTCTATTATGTTGGGATCTACGGTAGGGTGCGTCGACTGCAAATTAAAATTTCCTACGCGCAAAACAACCAAGAACATGCTACAGGAGATGGATCACAGTTCGTTACCACTAGACGCGCAGTGCCGTGCAGCGGAAGAAGAGTTGGGGCAGCGCATCCTCGTGGATCGTCTCCTCCTCGTCCGATCTCCCTCGAATAGCCGGTCATCGGTTCCCACGTACAGGTTCGCCGGAGCGGCGCAAGTGCACCGCCTCTAACGGTATACGCGCGTGCAGGAGGAACGTCGTGCGGCGGACTGCTAGGTCCGATCACACAACCGGCGGCGAGTGGAGGTGGCTATTCACAACACATGCACACCCTAGTGACAGCGCCGAAGCGATCTCTTGCATGAGTGTGTCGCGCCTCCACTTTATATAGGCGTCCGTCGCGGGCTCAACACTTGGGCCTCGCACAGACCCTAAAGCCCACAAGTCTACTCGGCCACAATCCGAATACAGCTCGGATCACATCCGACCAGTGTCCTCGGATCCGACCTCGTAGGTTCCTTCCCTTAAGCGCGCGACCCCTTAGGTTCAAGCCGGCTTGGTCGCAGTTCGGATCACCTCCGAACTGCACAGTTGGTAGCAGCCTCTAGCAAGGCATGTCGAACACCAAGCACACTATGAAGCTGGTTAGGCAAACCTGTACATCATATCACACTTCTATTCCCTTTGCCACACGATATATGTTGTCGGGCTCAAGGCGAGATTGTCATCCTTGTGCTAGCCCGACCTCTTTCTCGTTCCAGTGATGCCGACCACAAACCGGATTATCTCATAATCCTAATCGCATGGCCATGCTTATCTTGGTCGGATCACACGAGGGGCCCAGAGTATATCTCTCCTGATCGAAGGGGCAAATCCCATCTTGCTCGACCATGTCTCGTAGCATGGGTCTGGACAAATGCAAAACCTACCTTTGTAACTACCCGGTTACGGAGTAGCATTTGGTCGGCCCAAAGCAAGTCTGTCACCATCCCGAGTACATGCGTCAGCTCAGGTCTTAGGACATAGAACATATGTTGTACTAGAGACTCATAGATGACATGTTGCTACGTCTCATAGTTGGGTCTGTCCGACTCGGACCTTATCTCGACTCGGATCCGACTACGTCGAATCCGACCAGACCTTTCCAAGTCCATATTATCCGGTTAGCATCCAATGCTCCATGGCTAGTGAGACCAAGCCATCGACCGTGTCATATGCTAGTCTAGTCGGCTGCGCGTCCACACAGCCCTTTCGACTAGGGACCTTTTAGGACAGTCATCATACAATGCATAGTCCCACAAACAAGTCACGTACTTGCTGATACACATCATTAATAATGTCCAAGGACTATCTTTATTCATAAACACATAAGAAATATCATCATACATGATTGCCTCTAGGGCATACCTCCAACAGTCTCCCACTTGCACTAGAGTCAATCAAATAGACATCCAATGCCCATAGCTCTAACGTGCCCCTCATGCTTGGGTAGTGGAAGCGGCTTAGTCAACGGATCTGCAACATTTGCATCCGTCTGAATTTTGCATAACTCTACATCACCATTCTTTACGATCTTTCATATCAGGTGATATTTCCGATCTATGTGTCTGATCTTGTGGTGATTCCTCGGCTCCTTGGCTTGTGCGATGGCACCAGAATTATCACAATAAAGGTCCAACGGTTTTACCGAGGCTGGGAAAATACCAAGATCATCCAGAAAGTTCCAGATCCAAACACCTTCCTTCGTAGCTTCACAAGCCGCAATGTATTCGGCTTCTATGGTAGAATCGGCCACTGTATCTTGCTTGGAACTCATCCAGCTCACTGCTCCTCCGTTCATGACGTACACGAATCCGGACTGTGATCGACAATCATCTCTATCGGTTTGGAAACTAGCATCGGCGTAACCCCTTACGACGAGCTCTTCCTCACCTCCATAAACTAGGAACATCTCTTTAGTCCTTACCGCTGCCCGGTGACTCTCACCTGGGTTGGCTTGGTATCTGCTTGTTAGGCTTATTGCAAAAGAAACATCTGGCCTTGTACATATCATGGCATACATGATGGATCAGATTGCCGAGGCATACGGAATCCTACTCATCCTGCTTCGCTCATCAGATATCGAAGGACTCTGAGTCTCGCTTAGCCTTATACCATGTGAGAGTGGCAAGAACCCTTTCTTTGCCTCACTCATGTTGAACCGCTTCGACACTTTATCTATGTACGTGCTCTGGCTTAAGCCGAGCAGCCTCCTTGATCTATCTCTATAGATCTTAATGCCTAAAATGTACATTGCCTCACCAACATCCTTCATCGAAAACTTGCCATTCAATGATTCCTTGATCGAGTTCAGCATCGAAATATCATTTCCGATCAGTAATATGTCATCCACATACAAGATCAAAAACACAATCGAGCTCCCACTTAATTTCTTGTATAAACAAGAGTCCTCTTCGCTTTTGATGAAGCCGAAACCAGTGACGACCTCATCAAAATGAATGTTCCAGCTCCGAGATGCTTGCCTCAACCCATAAATGGATCTCTTGAGCTTGCATACCTTACTAGTGCTAGTCGGATCGACAAAATCCTCGGGCTGTATCATATACACGTCCTCGGTTAAATTTCCGTGAAGGAAAGACATCTTGACATCCATCTGCCATATCTCATAATCGAAATATGCAGCTATAGCTAGTACGATCCTCACCGACTTCAGCATCGCTACCGGCGAGTAAGTCTCATCGTAGTCAATTCCTTGAACTTGTCCGTAACCCTTAGCGACAAGCCGAGCTTTGTGGATCTGAACATTTCCATCCATGTCGGTTTTCTTCTTAAAGATCCATTTGCAACCAATGGCTGTTACGCCAGGCGGCGGATCAACCAAGTCCCAGACTTGATTCTCATCCATGGACTTTAACTCGGATCTCATGGTCTCTAGCCATGCCTCGGAATCTGGGCTCACCATCGCTTCTGCATATGTAGCCGGCTCGTCGCTTTCTAGCAACAATACATCACGCACTCTGCGCAATCTCTCCGACCTCCGTGGTTCCGGTGCCACTTCCACTACGGGTTCCCTGACTGACTCCGGTATGACCTCATCACCAGCCAAGCCGTCCCCGAGTGGTCCTCGAATTTCTTCGAGTCGGACCATCCTCCCACTGGCCTCCCGACTGAGAAACTCTTTCTCAAGGAAAACCCCGTTCCGAGCAACAAACACTTTGTTCTCTTCCCGGTTGTAGAAGCTATATCCCAAGGTTTCCCTCCGATATCCCACGAATATGCATTTATCCGACTTGGGTGTAAGCTTGTCTGACATAAGTCGCTTGAAAAATGCTTCACAACCCCAAATATTTAGAAAAGACAAACTGGGACTCTTCCCGGTCCACATCTCATGTGGTGTCTTGTCTATGGATTTTGATGGTACCCTATTAAGTGTGGAAGTTGCAGTTTCTAGAGCGTATCCCCAGAATGACAAGGGTAAATCCGATTTGCTCATCATAAACCGGACCATGTCCAACAAGGTCCTATTCCTCCGTTCCGACACGCCGTTTCTTTGTGGCGTACCCGGAGGGGTGAGCTGAGGTACTATACCTCAGCTTTTCAGATGATCATCAAACTCCTAGCTCATGTACTCACCTCCACGATCAGATCATAGAAGCTTTATAGTCTTCCCGAGCTGATTCTCCACCTCGTTCTAAAACTCTTTGAACTTTTCAAAAGTTTCCGACTTGTGCCTCATCAAATAGATATATCCATATCTACTCAAGTCGTCGGTAAAAGTCACGAAGTACTGATAGCCACCTCTGGCAGTTGTGCTCATTGGACCACACACATCACTGTGTACTAGCTCCAACAGCTCGGACGCCCTCTCGCAACTCTTTGCGAAAGGAGACTTAGTCATCTTGCCGAGCAAGCATGATTCACATGTCTCGAACGACCCAAAGTCGGACGAAGTTAGGAGCCCATCATCATGGAGCTTCTTCATGCGTTTCAGACTAATGTGTCCAAGCCGGCAATGCCAGAAGTATGTCGGATTTATCTCATTAGGCTTATGCCTCTTGACATTCACGTTATAGACCGGTTCCTGTTCCAGATTCAATATAAATAACCCATCAACAATGGGTGCATAGCCGTGGAACATACCATTCAAATAAAACGAACAACCATTGTCCTTTAAATTGAATTCATAACCCTGACTCATCAAGCATGAGGCAGAAATAATGTTCCGACTAAGTGCAGGAATGTAATAACAATTATTCAATTCCAAAATAAATCCAGAAGGAAGCTGGAGCTGCATCGTGCCGACCTCCAACGCAGCAACTCTTGCTTTGTTGCCGAGCCTGATGTCAATCTCCCCTTGTGCCACATGCCTATTTCTTACCAGCCCCTGCATCGAGTTGCAAATATGAATAACCGATCCGGTATCAAATACCCAAGAGCTACTAGGTATGTCAGCAAGGTAAATGTCTATAACATATGCAACAAGTGTACCTTTGCCTGAAGAAGCATTTCCGGCCTTCTTCCCATGCTCTGCAAGCCACTTGCTACAGTTCCTCTTCCAGTGACCGGTCTGCTTGCAATGATAGCAAATGGTCTTCGAGTCCGGTCCAGACTTTGGTGCAGCGGCGGAGGTTACCGTCTCCGTGCCCTTTGCCTTAGCCTTCTTCTTGGACCAACTCTTCCTTAACTTAGCCGATTTCTGCACCATCAACACTTGATGCGTGCCTTTCTTAATATACTGCTCTGCCACTTTGCGCATCCCATGCAATTCAGTGAGCTTCTTATCCATGCCATGCATATGATAGTTCGAGATGAACGTCCCATAGCTAGGCGGAAGAGAACCAAGAACTGCATCAGTAGCCAGCTCATCCAAGAGCGGGAAGCCCAACCGATCCAAAGCTCGCACATATCCGATCATCTTGATCACATGTGGGCTCAGTGGATCACCTTCCTTCAGCTTGCAATCCATCGAGGATCGCCAGACATTGAACCTTTTGGTCCTAGCCTGTGTCTGAAACATGCTCTTGAGACTCTCGATCATATCGTAAGCCTCAACATTTTCGAAATGCTGTTGCAAATCGGGCTCCATACAAGCCAGCATCAGACAGCTGATCTCCGTTGATTCATCAATGAGTTTCTGGTAGGCATTCTTAGTTGTGGCATTAGCATTATCGGCGGGTTCCTCCTCCAGAACATGTTCCTTTTTATCATGCTTGAGAACAATTCTCAGATTTCTATACCAGGTTGTAAAGTTTGTTCCATTCAGTTTATCCTTTTCCAGAATTGATTTCAATGCAAAGTTGGGTTGAGCAGGTGGTGCCATTGATCTACAACAGAAAATATGCAATCACTAAGCAATGTGTTTATGTTGAGTAATTCTAGCCTTAAACGATAATACTCCCACTGAAGTTGGCATCCCTCCGCAAACTCTCAGTGATTCAGGATCCGACTAGCACATGCGACTAGTGAGCTTTAGCATCACTGCTAGACAACATGCCTATTCGGTAAGAAACTCCTTGCTAATCGTATCTCTACACGACTCATGTTGGTCGGGAAGGTATCTCATACCCCGGCCCCCAACCTTCTTTGCCACAAGGCCCAAAACCGTTTTGATAGCCTTGTCAAGTTAACCTGATGCAGTGCATGTCCGTGTCCGACACGAACCCTTCAGTTCAAGGACACCTAGGAGCACCCCAATTTTATGAGCCCACTACTAGACGTACTTGACGTGCGAAGGTGCAACATCGGGGATGGCAATTCGCTTGATATTTATGAGGTATCTTTCTACCATTCTAACATGCATAGAAACAAGGAAGCATAACAATCACAATAAACACATATTGTGAAATAGTATGGCTCCTTCATGGATTATCTTCTAGGTCGGTTCCGACTCCGATGACCATCTAGGAACTCCATCTTGTTTGTCACCCCGGGACGCCAAGCCACCAACCTGATCTCTATTATCCAACTACTACTAGTAGTAATGAATTTTACATAGAGTCACAAGTCGACACGCAGGTCATTATACAATATAATGACAACACTTTGGCTCCTGCCGGCTGACAAACATGACACGCATGCCATGTATAATTTACACACATGCATCACATACACATGAGCCATACTATTCACATCAAACCTGCAAAACAAAGTTATGCATAGAATCGCATTCTACCGGTTTGAGTGATCGTGTATGAAATATAAGGCGCTACGCACGCGGCGGTTAGCAGGCGGGGTTCGAAGGGGCGGCGCCCCTCGCGGGTGCGGGAAGCGCCCGACGTTTTCGAAAATCACACATCACATCTGAACTCCGATGACGCAGAATTTTCCGATCTGACTGATCATCGCGAGTTCGATTCGGATTTACGTTTCACTATTAACCCCGATGGCTGATACCGACCGGTAGGGGTAGGTTGTGTCACGACCTCATTGACTCCGATCATCAGAAAACATAGCCACATCGATCCCCATGTGCAGTTGATCTCATCAACCGTGCACACAACCGATCTCATCAAAGACAACAAATCTCATCTGCCGTCTCCACATATCTAATATGCATACGATCTGAATCCAAATCCTATAGTAGAGGCTCTGATACCACTGTTGGGATCTACGGTAGGGTGCGTCGACTGCAAATTAAAATTCCTACACGCAGAACAACGAAGAACATGCTACGGGAAATGGATCACAGTTCATATGTTGTACTAGAGACTCACAGATGACATATCGCTGCGTCTCATAGTTGGGTCTGTCTGACTCGGACCTTATCTCGACTCGGATCCGACCAGACCTTTCCAAGTCCATATTATCCGGTTAGCATCCAATGCTCCATGGCTAGTGAGACCAAGCCATCGATCGTGCCATATGCTAGTCTAGTCGGCTGCGCGTCCACACAACCCTTTCGACTAGGGACCTTTTAGGACAGTCATCATACAATGCATAGTCCCACAAACAAGTCACGTACTTGCTGATACACATCATTGATAATGTCCAAGGACTATCTTTATTCATAAACACATAAGAAATATCATCATACATGATTGCCTCTAGGGCATATCTCCAACATATTAATTATGGAGTTGCCAACCCAGCAAGCAAAATATTTGTTCTTTTGGGGCTGGCACCTCGAACAAGCATAAATATAGAGGGAATCAGATATATTGTCGTGTATGCACACCCCCTTCTTTCATTAGTTTAGATGAACCATTGATGATCAATTCGAGCCAGTGCATGCGATTAAAATTAATTCTACCTAAATAGAGGGTGCAGAATAAACTACAACAACTAGATTTGCAACCACGGGATGCTGACGATATCTTCGAAGAACATTGCAACAGCAGCGAGGCTTCACATCAACATATGGTAAGCCAGTGTGTTTTAGTACATGTGAAATGTAATGCGTGTGGGCTGCTTTCTTGGCTTGTGCCTTCAACCTGTAATCCTACAGAATTACAAATAGTTCAGTTGTCTGCTTTGTTGTATTGCTTGATTCGAATGCTTGTTTGTTACTTGTTATGCTATACCTGAGTTGGCCAATATGTCAGCAGTGCCTGTTGTACTATCGTAAAGAAATGCATGCCTAGTTCATTTGAGTCCTTAACTTTTCTTCTGAACTTCATCACAAGACTGTCTTCGTAGTTTATATGAGGCTACACTGTTAAGTGCTTTCTCAAATTATTTCAACTGCTTAGATGCCTTGGCAACTTAAATATAGCGGTGGTACACTCCCTTTCAACTAGGGATGTCAACTGGGTCCCGTTTAATCCCGATTAAAGTCCACTAGTGGTATGATAGTTCAAAAGAGTTTTTGTTTTTTGAGGAAAATGAACTAGGGAGCTAGCAAAAACTAACTACATGGGACTGGCGGATGTCGTTTATTTGCCACTTACATCCCTAGTTTCATCTTACCATTTTAATTTCTTTTCGGCTGATGCTGCTTCGAACCATTTAAATATAGCTTGCCATGCTCAGCAATAATTCGTATGTCATTTACCATGTAAGCTTACTGCATGTATCATGCGATAACTATCTCTTACTTATGTCCAGCGGAAACCTTTCAGGATGCTGTTCGCATTAGGACAAAATGTACAACCCCAGAATCTATTTGTGGAAGCAGTGCACCATCCATGTTACCAGATGGTAGCAGTTCAGAGGCAACACTGCCGAAGAGCAGTCTGAGCACAGATATTATAGTTCTTGAGGCTCTACTAGAGGCATAAAGAGATGGTGTGGCTGCCATGAATGAGGTAATCTCGATCTTGAAGCTGGAAATTATGCAATTAGCTGCACACATTATGCAAGCAACCCAAGAATTGGAGGAAGTAAGAATGTTGCATTTGAAGACGGAGGAGGTCCTGCTGCTTCTGCTATCTGAAGCCCAGGGTAATCCCAGTTCTTCTTTAGATACCAGTTGAAATTGTCATTAGATTATTGTACTTGCATGTTGTGTCATGTCTATGAATGGATTATGTTGTAAGAGCCCCTATGTTGTCCATGAGTTGTAATGATCCGAATTTTTTAGGCGAGGTAATCCTCGGTACTTGTATGATTGACACAAGGTGAACTGTTTTTCGTGTGAGCATATTGTATTGGATGAAATAACTGTTTGACTCAAAGTGTATCCAACCTACTGAATTCGAAGATCACGACATTTCTAAATCATAATCATATATAAAGGTGGAATAAATCTTTGTTGTGGTTTTGAAGAAATAAATAACAAAATGTAGAATTATCTGCGGATATTCGTAATCAAATAAAAATTGGATTTGGATTTAGTTGCCAGGGCCCAGGGCAAACGTGAATGCTAATTCTCCCAACTTTTGAACGAAGCGGCTAAACACCCACTATCATTTGTGGGCTGCCCGAAGCAAGTGTTTGCGAGATGGAAATTACTGTCTACCCCTGACACTTGACATCCTTATCGACCGGATTTACACTGCTGTCTATAGGGGTACACTAGTAACTTCGATCAAACATGACACGATGGCCTCTGAGCCCATTCAGACACGGTGGGCGCCAAACATGGGCGGCAAAACACATTTGATTCGAGCTCGTCCGAAAGACTTGTGTCTCTCCCTCCATTTCCCCATTCATCCATGGTGGGCGGCAAAACAAACTCTCCTCGTCCGAAATCAATGTAGGCTAATATTTTAAATAGGGGCAGATGTGTAACTTCCCTCAGACGTGACACAACCGACCTACCTGTCAGCCCCGTTCATACACCGTGGGCGCCAACCGTGGGCGGCAAAACACCCTCTCCTCATCCAAAATCGTTACCGGCAAATATTTGGGAGATGCGAGATTACCGTCCTATCCCCAACCGACGTGATTTCTGAAATTTTAAACGGGGGATAAGTTCATAACTTTCCCACATTTCAGACAAGCACGTCCCAAAGTTTGAGATCCCCCCTCCCCCTCCATTTCCGCATTCATACACCGTCGGCGCCACGACAACCTCCCACTGCGGCCAGCCTCCTCCGTCCGCCACCCCATCCTCCACCTTGTCGGAGCCGCTACCCCTACCCCGTCGTCCACTACAAGAGATGGACGTCTCTAATCCACGACGCCGGACCAAGATCCTTTCATCATGTCGTCTCGCTTCATCGGCGCCGTCGTCCACCTTGCCGTTGCCGCTCATACGACCGCCTCCTCCACGGCAACGGGATTTATCCCCCGACCCGGTCGTCTGCCGTCATTGCACCCGCAGCACCCTCAACGTATCAGCAGGGGCCTACACGGCATCGCAAGAGAGGTGGTACTCTTCCATATGTGCTTAAGTTATTGTTCTCACCCGGAAAATAGATCGTAAATTGTTTACTGTACTTTTCTTGTCCGTACCAAATCGTAGTGGCTAGTCGAAAGCAAACATTGGTTGCGAAGTAGCTTTGTTCGGTTTGCACCTTCAGATCCGCCATGGCATGGTCACTATACTCGTAAAGCTTATGGTTTCCCCCCTTTATATTCACTACCATCATCGTAGGTGCCTCACTGCTTCGTGTCGTGCTAGCACTGCTCCTCAAGACCTCAACCCATCAAGCGAAACAACATGCCACTCATAATTCCAAAGCTTACGTGTTGAAATATGAATCTGATATGATGCGCATATTACTAAAACAGAGAACGTTTAATTGGTCACCTAATGTTCCTATATTCGTTCGAAAAGCATGTACGCCACCCACTGATCCAGCTAGTTCCACTTTCCTGATTTTACTCTTGATGCTTAGGGTTTTCCCCTTTTATCTACTCTACTATGATCTGCATACGTGCTTTCTGTCTTACTAGCATTACTCCACCCTTCAAGCTAAACAACACAACACTCAAAATTCCAAAGCTTAGTTGTTCAAATATGATTGTGATATGATACTGATATTAGTTAACAGACACATTTAATTGGTTAGCTAAAGGTCCCACTTGAGTTTCCAAATGTATGTCACGACATATAGAGAGACAGCAGAATTGCATTTCTTTGTCACTTCTTGACTGTACTTTCTTGTCCATACCAAATCTTAGTTGTTATTTCAAAGCAAACATCGGTTGCTAACTACCCTTTGCGCGGTTTGCAGCTTCAGATCTGCCATCCCACTGCCACGGTCAACACTATACTCATCATGTTTAGGTTTCCCCATTTTATGATGACCACGATCAGCCTACGTGGTTCGTGTCGTAATAGCACTGCTCCACCCATCGAGCTGATATTAGTAAAACTGACAAATGTTTAATTGGTCAGCTAAATGTTCCTACTTTAGTTTCGAAATGCATGTGAGCCACATATGGAGAGACCGGAAGGAATAGTATTTCTCTGTGCGCTCTGGTTCATCATGGGTGGCCAACCGACATTGTATAGAAAGACTTGTAATATCTTCAATCTGCTTGCTCTTCTGCTCTTCTTTAAGATGATCCTCTTCTCTTGCGGTGGACTGGTCAGGTCGAGTTATTCTCCCTTAGTATATTTTGAATCTGTTAGGTCAGGTCGACTTGTTCTTCTTTACTATATGTTGAAGCTATCATCTGCGAAGTATCATCACTTCTGGAGCTCCCATATTTTGAGTAGTAGGCCACATTATATTAATGTACACACCAAATTACAGCCGATGTCTACTACACAACCTTCTTCTTGTTGACGTTGTTGGGCCTCCAAGTGCAGAGGTTTGTAGGATAGTAGCAAATTTCCCTCGAGTGGATGACCTAAGGTTTATCAATCCGTGGGAGGCGTAGGATGAAGATGGTCTCTCTCAAACAACCCTGCAACCAAATAACAAAGAGTCTCTTGTGTCCCCAACACACCCAATACAATGGTAAATTGTATAGGTGCACTAGTTCGGCAAAGAGATGGTGATACAAGTGCAATATGGATGGTACATAAAGGTTTTTGTAATCTGAAAATATAAAAACAGCAAGGTAACTAATGATAAAAGTGAGCGTAAACGGTATCGCAATGCTAGGAAACAAGGCCTAGGGTACATACTTTCACTAGTGCAAGTTCTCTCAACAATAATAACATAATTGGACCATAAAACTATCCCTCAACATGCAACAAAGAGTCACTCCAAAGTCACTAATAGCGGAGAACAAATGAAGAGATTATTGTAGGGTACGAAACCACCTCAAAGTTATCCTTTCTGATCGATCTATTCAAGAGTCCATAGTAAAATAACATGAAGCTATTCTTTCCGTTCGATCTATCCTAGAGTTCGTACTAGAATAACATCTTAAGACACAAATCAACCAAAACCCTAATCTCACCTAGATACTCCAGTGTCACCTCAAGTATCCGTGGGTATGGTTATACGATATGCATCACACAATCTCAGATTCATCTATTCAACCAACACAAAGAACTTCAAAGAGTGCCCCAAATTTTCTACCGGAGAGTCAAGACGAAAATGTGTGCCAACCCCTATGCATAGATTCCCAAGGTCACGGAACCCGCAAGTTGATCACCAAAACATACATCAAGTGAATCAACAGAATACCCCATTGTCACCATGGGTATCCCACGCAAGACATACATCAAGTGTTCTCAAATCCTTAAAGACTCAATCCGATAAGATAACTTCGAAGGGAAAACTCAATCCATTACAAGAGAGTAGATGGGGAGAAACATCATAACATCCAACTATAATAGCAAAGCTCGCGATACATCAAGATCGTGCCAAATCAAGAACACGAGAGAGAGAGAGAGAGAGAGAGAGAGAGATCAAACACATAGCTACTGGTACATACACTCAGCCCTGAGGGTGAACTACTCCCTCCTCGTCATGGAGAGCATTGGGATGATGAAGATGGCCACCGGTGAGGGTTCCCCCCTCCGGCAGGGTGCCGGAACAGGGTCCCGATTGGTTTTTGGTGGCTACAGAGGCTTGCGGCGGCGGAACTCCCGATCTAGGTTATGTTCTGGAGCTCCCATATTTTGAGTAGTAGGCCACATTATATTAATGTACACACCAAATTACAGCCGATGTCTACTACACAACCTTCTTCTTGTAGACGTTGTTGGGCCTCCAAGTGCAGAGGTTTGTAGGATAGTAGCAAATTTCCCTCAAGTGGATGACCTAAGGTTTATCAATCCGTGGGAGGCGTAGGATGAAGATGGTCTCTCTCAAACAACCCTGCAACCAAATAACAAAGAGTCTCTTGTGTCCCCAACACACCCAATACAATGGTAAATTGTATAGGTGCACTAGTTCGGCGAAGAGATGGTGATACAAGTGCAATATGGATGGTAGATAAAGGTTTTTGTAATCTGAAAATATAAAAACAGCAAGGTAACTAATGATAAAAGTGAGCGTAAATGGTATCACAATGCTAGGAAACAAGGCCTAGGGTTCATACTTTCACTAGTGCAAGTTCTCTCAACAATAATAACATAATTGGATCATAAAACTATCCCTCAACATGCAACAAAGAGTCACTCCAAAGTCACTAATAGCGGAGAACAAACGAAGAGATTATTGTAAGGTACGAAACCACCTCAAAGTTATCCTTTCTGATCGATCTATTCAAGAGTCCGTAGTAAAATAACATGAAGCTATTCTTTCCGTTCGATCTATCCTAGAGTTCGTACTAGAATAACATCTTAAGACACAAATCAACCAAAACCCTAATCTCACCTAGATACTCCAATGTCACCTCAAGTATCAGTGGGTATGGTTATACGATATGAATCACACAATCTCAGATTCATCTATTCAACTAACACAAAGAACTTCAAAGAGTGCCCCAAAGTTTCTACCGGAGAGTCAAGATGAAAACATGTGCCAACCCCTATGCATAGATTCCCAAGGTCACGGAACCCGCAAGTTGATCACCAAAACATACATCAAGTGAATCAATAGAATACCCCATTATCACCACGGGTATCCCATGCAAGACATACATCAAGTGTTCTCAAATCCTTAAAGACTCAATCCGATAAGATAACTTCGAAGGGAAAACTCAATCCATTACAACAGAGTAGAGGGGGAGAAACATCATAAGATCCAACTATAATTGCAAAGCTCGCGATACATCAAGATCGTGCCAAATCAAGAACATGAGAGAGAGAGGGAGGGAGAGAGAGAGATAAAACACATAGCTACTGGTACATACCCTCAGCCCCGAGGGTGAACTACTCCCTCCTCGCCATGGAGAGCGTCGGGATGATGAAGATGGCCATCGGTGAGGGTTCCCCCCTCCGGCAGGGTGCCGAAACAGGGTCTCGATTGGTTTTTGGTGGCTATAGAGGCTTGCGGTGGCGGAACTCCTGATCTAGGTTATGTTCTGGAGGTTTCAGTATTTATAGGAATTTTTGGCGTGGGGAACAAGTCAGGGAGGTGCCCGAGTCGTCCACGAGGTAGGGCGGCACGCCCGGGGGGTGGGCACGCCCCCCACCCTCATGGACGTCCCGGGACTCTTCTGGCTTAACTCTTTTACTCCGGGATCTTCTTTTGGTCCATAAAAAATCGTCAAAAATTGGCACGTCCATTGGACTCCGTTTGGTATTCCTTTTCTGCAAAACTCAAAAACAAGGAAAAAATAGAAACTGGCACTGGGCTCTAGGTTAATAGGTTAGTCCCAAAAATCATATAAAATAGCATATAGATGCATATAAAACATCCTAGATGGATAATATAATAGCATGGAACAATCAAAAATTATAGATACGTTGGAGCCGTATCAACAGCATGCATGGCACCTCTTAGAAGAATTGCAGAGATAGCACAAAGGGGTTTACAGGGAGGAAGTATTGGATTAGAATCACTTCTGGATTACAAAGATAATCTCACTTCTTTTTATGTTTTCATGCATGTCAGGTATTGAACATTATCAAAATGAATATGAGAATGGGCGCATGAGAGGAATATTGCGGAACAATCCACTGGCTAACAAACTTGGCATGGTGGAGGATGGCCTATCTTATTCACCCATCAAGGTGCTTGCTCTAACTTGGCAAGGTTGTATTGGTCACACATATTTTGCATCTGACCTCTTGCATTACTTATACTTTGTTACACCATTTGCTTAGTTTAAGCATCATATATGAGTATATGCCATACCTATCCATTTTCTGTACCTATTCCATGTGTCGTCATACTATGTTTGTCCAGTCAAATGTTGTTCTTTCGTAATAGATGTCCAAAAGGAAGAGGGTGAGTGCAGATCCTCAAGGAGTACGAACTAGGTATTTGGAAAAGGTAGTGTTACCTGTTAAATCAGATAGATTAGCAGCCATAGAAAACACATGCCCAACTGTACCACACTTTACCCCTACTCTAGTGGCCAAACCCCTATTAGAACTGCTGAGAGCCCAGGGTCAGGTATTGTCTATGATATCAATTCAAAATTTGAACTCCTAAATTTCTGCATTTGCCTTACCTTCTCTCTTGTATGAAAACTAATTTTAGATGAATCTCCTTGCTCAAAGGATCATAGGATCTCACGACAATACTGGGCTCTGCATTGCTCTTGTCAGTACCTCTTGCCCTTTGTCAGCATACTTACACTCATTGCTGTTTGATTATGTAGCATCACTATAAATGTTCGCTTCTTTATCCTCCCTTTGCTTGAAATTATAAGATCTATATTTGCTCTTAGATAAATGTAGAATTAACACAATGGTTATGAAGTTTTGGATTGCTCATGTAAGTACCTGTTGTCATGTACTCCCTCTGTATCGAATTAATTGTTGATCAATTGGATGTATTTAGAACTTAATAGTGCTAGATACTTCCATTTGAGTGACAAGTAACAACAGACGGTGGTGGTATTACTGTACTTGCATCATGAGATAGTTGATTGTCTAGCATTACTCTGCATCTTATCTGCCCTGCCCTCCACTTTCTCCAAATTATCATATCTACATTTACTCTTACCAAAATGTTGAATAAAGCCAATGCCACTGCACACGTTGATGTCTATATTCCTCTTGTCAGTACCTTTTGCCTTGTAACGATGTACTTAATTAATTGCTATTTGATTATGTATCATCAGTCTGCACTGAGGTTCATTATCCTCTGTTTCTTCCAATATTATTTGATCTATATTTACTCTTTGCAAAATGTAGAATAATGGCAATGCTTATAAAGAATTTTCTTTGGGGAATTTATTGAATTATCCTTCCATCAACATGGAGAAGGGCTTTGTCCAGCCCATGTTAACATGTAATGTAAGTTCATCCTTCTCAAGCCTTCAAACTTTGTTCTAGTATAGATTTGGATACGCATCATTTCCTCAACTGCTGTTTATTTTGCTGTTTACGTCTGATTGGATGTTTGCAACAACTACCAGTTTTAAATTGTAGTTGTAAAAACATGTTCCTTATGCAGAACAGGTCCATTTATTTGCTTATATAATTGTGAAACCTGTTACGTGTCTCCTTGTTTCTCTTTCAGAGTCGTATCTCTTATGCCAGGCAGAACTTTAGGGAAGATAGTGAGCCAAACCATCTTGAGGACAGCGAGATGACCCCAAGGTCATGTCTTGATGAAGACAGTGAGTTGAAGCTACTCACCAGCAGGTGTGAGACAACCTCTGTGCAGTCGCTACCTCAATCAGTTCGACTTCTTCAGTCTCAACTTAAAGCGGAAAGGCTTGCTTCAGCTCAGCTCCAACTTGAAGTCAAAGATATATTGAAGATGTCAGGGGACTGCCGTGCGCACTATGGTGCCATACAGCTAGGGATGAAGCATCTATCGTTGACATAACTGAGGTCTCATCAGCTTGTTTGGCTGCTTGCGGGGCCCGACCTTGCCAGGCCTAGTGCCTTCTGAAGTGCTCTCAGTTTTGTATATTCTTTTGTCGGCGCGTTTATATGCACTGGTAGCGACCTTTGATGCCCAGTGTATGTAATCCGTGGTCATGTTGCGCTTTATTATCACCGGTAGCGAACTTTGATTCCCAGTGGATGTAATATGCTGTAATTTCTTTATTGTATAGTCTAGGTTTATTCTTTGGTCGGTATGCTGTAATTTAGGCCGGAAGGTTCAGTGGATCTCAGTGTTGTCGGTCTTCAGGCCGGCCCGTTACTCATATGGGCCAAAACGTGCGTCTATAATCATCTTGGGCCATTAGCAGGTCTAAACCTATAGTAGTTTCCCGCCTTTAACAGGCCAAGTAAAGTTCTGGCCAGCTGGGCCAAAGAATACGATGGGCTTTTAACAGGCTAAAACCTAGATTGGGCTAGCGTTGAGCCAAAAAATTCACGGGCCAATACAGGCCGAAACTGCCTAAGGCCCATGTTGGGCCCAAATAGGACGAGCAGTTAACAGGCCAAAATATATCTCAGGCCTGTTTGGCCCAATAAAATTAAGGGCTTTAAGCAGGCCGGTATCCACGCGGGCCATAGGCCCAAAAGTGTCACGGGCCATTATCAGACGGGCTGTGAGCAGGCTGGATTCAACGCGGACTGTAATTAGGCCCAACTGTTACACGGGCCATTAACAGGACGATAGGCCAGTTGGGCTAAAATTTATCCACGAAGACTAAGGGCCATTAAGAGGCCTAAAGTTACTTCGGACAAGAAATAGCCCAGTTTCTGCGTGGGCCGTTAAATGGCCTAAAGTTAAACCGGGCCGACAACGTCCCAGATACTCCACGGGCCGCTAACAGGCCGAAACTATTATCAGACCGAACTGGTAAATGGGCATTTAACAGGCTGAAATATAAACCTGTCTTAGAATGGGCCCAAAGGTACAGTGGCCTGTTAACGGGCCTGATCCAATATGGGCCGTAATTTGGCCCAAAACACGGCAGGCTGTGAACGGGCCTGATCTGCTATGGGCCTTAATTTGACCCAAAACATGGCAGGCTGTTAACGGGCCAGCCCACTAGTGTCTGAAAAAACATGGTGGGCCTTTAGCTGGGCCAGCCTTTTTATCGGAATGGGCCTCTATTGGGTCGTGCCACGTGTCGACGTATCATAGGCGTCTCCTGTCCAATGAGTGGATGACATCTGTCCCAACGCGGAGCCGACACGTGGTTACGTTGGCCAATGAGAATTTTACACGTGGAAAATCCCCATTGGTCCGGGCTGTTAACGGGTTATCGGATCCAAAACTGGACCCGTTAGCTTAACGGCGAGCCATTACGGTCGATGCCACATGTCGGTCACCCTTGACGAAAGCACTTCTATGACACACAATTTATCGTCATGGAAGTGGACACTTCCGTGATGATAATTTTGGTAATGTCATGGAACACTTCTACGACAGCACAGGTATGACTATCTTGATTTTGTCATAAATTTGTCATGGATGTACATGCATGACAGAAAACGTGACCTACTGTGAGAAACACATATCATCACGGAAGTGTACTTTTTAGTAGTGAAGACATGCTCAAGAGATTCAAGCTAAGTGATGTCAAGCCGGCTTCCACTCCAATGCCCGTCAAATGCCAACTTGAAATAGATCCCAATGGTAAAGCGATGGATCAAAAGGTATATCGCTCCATGATTGGCTCCTTGCTTTACCTTTGTGCATCTAGACCGGATATCATGTTGAGTGTGGGAATTTGTGCATGGTTTCAAGCCGCACCTAAGGAAAGCCACTTTGTGGCGGTCAAGCGAATCTTTCGATATTTGGCTCATACCCCAAAGATTGGCTTATGGTACCCAAGAGGAGCAAACTTCAACCTTGTAGGCTATTCGGAATCAGATTGGGCGGGAGACAAAGTGGATAGGAAGTCCACTTCTGGAGGGTGCCAATTTCTTGGTTGCTCTTTGGTGAGTTGGTCTTCTAAGAAGCAAAGTTGTGTGTCTCTCTCGTCCACCGAAGCGGAGTATGTGGCTGCCGGTAGTTGTTGTGCACAACTTCTATGGATGAGGCAAACTTTAAAGGATTACGGTGTCATTTGTGACAAAGTGCCTCTTTGGTGTGACAATGAAAGTGCCATCAAGATTTCTCTCAACCTGGTGTAACACTTCAAGACGAAGCATATTGAGATTCAGTATCACTTCATCCGGGATCATATTAGGCGAGGGAAGATTGAGCTCAACTATGTCAACACTCATGATAACCTTACAGATATCTTCACGAAGCCTTTGGATGAATCAAGATTTTGCGAGTTAAGGCATGAGCTAAATATCATTGATTCGAGCAATGTTGCTTGAACCCTTGCACACCCCACCATACTCAACTTGTTATCTTGGTTAGGTGTAGGCATGGACATAGGGGGAGTGTTGTTCTCTCAATGAACTCTCCCTCCCCCCATTATGCATAAATTGATCAACTCTTTCACATTAGCCATTTTTATGGTACTTGTGCTTCAAAGACGAGTTTTGGTCATGGGCCCAAGGATAATTCTTCGCGATGCCATACCAATTAATTCAAACATAGGTGGCTCCGGCCACCGCCCTCTCTTTGGAGAGGTTGTGTCGCGTGTTTTGGTCCTTGTTGTCTCTTGCCTTTCTTTCTTCGTGTCGAGCTTGTGTTTGAGTTGCCTCGTGTGCTAGCTCTTTGGTGTGTCTGTTTGCGTGAAGGTTTCTTTGCAAAGGCTGTTTTCTTCTCTTGTTTGCTAAACTTGCATTTTCTTGGGTCTACGGTACTACCGTGGCTTGCCACGGTACTACCGCAGGAGCTGTGCACGGTACTACCGCAACCAGCATGGTAGTAATTTTTTACTGCCGCTGCACGAGCGGTACTACCGCCCAGCGTGCGGTACTTTCGCCCAGGCGGAACTACCGCGATGACCCGCGGTACTACCACGCAGTCGTGAGCGCGTGGGGGTTAAGAGCAGGCAGGGGGAGTTCTAACTCCCCCATACCCATTCGACTCCTTTTCCCCATGTCGTCTCTCTCTCCTACCCAAGAACGGCACCGGAGGACCTCGCCGGATCTCCGTCTCCGGCAGCTCTCCTCGCATTCCGACCGGTGGGATCGTTCCCCACCTCGCCCTCTTGCCATGGAACAAGGTTTCTCCCCAAATCCCTCGCTCTTTGTTTTGTTGTTTTGTATCTAGATTTTTGGGGAGATGCATGTTGTTCTTGAGATTTTAGGCCAAATCTTTGCAAGAGTAGGATGGAGGAGAGTAGTAGTGCAGTAGAGATGCTATTTGGTATGTTGCCACACAGAATTTTTGATCAACCGTAGTACCGCTCCGCTGTTGCGGCTGTGCCCAGATCTGATTCACCCCGGATCTGACCCCGAGCGGTACTACCGCACCTCCCGTGCGGTACTACCGCTCTCGCTGTTGTGGCCTCATACGGTGCTACCGCTCCTCAGGAGTGGTACTACCGCGCGAGGCGCGGAAGTAAAATTTTACTTCCGCTCCAGGCACGGTACTACCGTGTCATCCTGGCGCGGTACTACCGCGGTTGGAGCAGCAGTAAAATTTTAGTTCCGCACAACGGTGCAGTACTACCGTTGAAGTCGAACCTTCCCTGTGGCAACTACCCAATGTTATTTCTACTTGTTTCATTTGTTTTGCTGTGGTCTTTGCATTGATCCTTCTCGCTTCTCTTGTGTGTTCTTGTGTTGTGTGTCATAGGTGGTGGCTCCGGTTCCAATGTCCGTCGGTCGAATCCTGTCCGTGACACGGGCTCGAAGCGCCTGCGCAACCAAGATGAAGCTTCAGAGGGCTCCAATGCCCCCAACGCAGAACCAAGACCACCGCCACCAAGACCACCGCTACCAAGACCAGGGAGCCCTCAATGGGCATGGATGAGATACCACTTGCTGAGTTTGTCTCTCGAAGGAGGATCAACCCCTATGTGAATCCCCGTGCAAACTTTAGAGGGAATGATTTGTTCTGGACCAAGCAGCAAAATCTTATCTATCTAGATGTGATCAAGGCCAAGCAGAACATCTACGTGGACGTGCACTAGATTGACATGAATCATATGAGGCAGCATAAGCACCGTGACTATTTTGGTGAGGCTTTGGACCTGGTGGAGCAGTTTGGCATTGAGGAAGTGATCTCTTTCCACCTGGACTTTGACCCTGAGATTGTGGCTCAGTTCTTTGTTTCGGTCCACTTCCATACTGATGAGGAACGGACAATGACATGGATGACCAATGGACATCAGCTGACCGCTAAGTGGAAGGAGTTCATGGATCTGCTACAGGTTCGCGATGAGGGGCTCAACACGCCCGTTGGTGTTCGCCCTCATGCCAACCCCGAGTCCGCCAGCAAGAACAAACTTCAGCAGTACTATGTTGAGAAGAATCTTCCCAATGACAAGAAGGCGTGGGTGCTGAACCCATTCCTTGACATCATGCACTGGATCTTCCGCAACTACCTCTTTCCGCGCATTGGTGACAAGGACAAGGTGCATGCCTATCTCGTGGATATGATGCTCATTTGAGAGGAAGCGCGTCTTGCTCAGACGGAACCACTTGATGTCTCACATATCATGTGGTGTGAGCTACGGTTTGCGGTGTTCAACCGTAAGGTACCCATCTATGGACCTTACCTATTTCTCTTGATCACAAGGACTTGGGAGAAGCTCTATCCCAATGATGAGTTTGTTGCCCCTGACTAGATCCGTCATGACCCCATCAAGCTCCGCATCAAGCCTCAGTGGGCTAACACAACTACCCGTGCTGAGGCAGAGGCTGCTCAAATGGACGTGGATAACAATGAGATTGAGGAGGAGGAAGCGGATGAGGACAGCTCTGCTAGGTATGCTCCTCCCTCTACTGAGCCCTCATGGGCTAAGAAGCTAAAGGCCAAGATGAAGGCCTTGTTCTGTATGCAAGCCAAGGGGCAGTACATGACCCATGTTGCTTCCAAGGAGAGTCGCCGCCGCGACAAGAGGATCTTGAGGACGTTTGGCGAGGAGATATCCAGCGGGTCCGAGAAGCACATCACGCCAGAGACAGAATGGATGACGAAGCAGGGCTACCAGTGGACTGAGTCTGAGGAGACCATCCCCGCTACCGAGACCGACGAGGAGCGTGACGAGTGATTGCCCCAGCTTGAGCTACCACCTGTGTCGTAGGTGTCCTCTTTGCCTTTTTGGTGTCTCGATGCCAAAGGGGGAGAGAGTGTAGGATTTGCAAGTCTTGTGTCGTGTGTCGTGTGTTGTCTCGCTTTGTCACGTTGCTTTCGTTCCGTTGAACCTCGTTTTCTTTGGTTTGGTTTGTGCTCGTGAGTCGTATTTCCTTTTCATATGGTGTAAGACATATGCACTCTAGTGTATCTTATTGTCTTTCTTTCTTAGTAGCCCGTGAGCTTATGCTATCTTGTGCCAGTTCTTTATGCTCATATTTATTATCTTGCCTCCCTGTTAGTATTAGTTATTTCATTGCAAGATTTGCCTCATCTATAAAATATAGGGGGAGTGTTGATCCTAGTATGTGTGTCGTGCAGTCCAAAGCACTTCTCTAGAGTGCACACATCTAGGGGGAGCCCGTCTATATTTTGTAGATGTTGGGTTTGCCTATGTTCTATTTTATATCCCTATGTGCAAATCCCGTATTGTCATCAATCCACCAAAAAGGGGGAGATTGTAAGGGCATATTTATCCCTTAGTAGTTTTGGTGATTGATGACAATGCTTTTGCGGACTAATCGTGTGCATTGAGCATTTCAGATATATCATGTCTAGGCACAAGACGATTTGGTGCCCCTCGAAGACTATTGAAGACGGCGTTTCTCTATGTCTCTTTTTGGTGGATTTGAGTCGTAGGAAAGCCGTACTATTAAGAGGGGGTCCGTGTTGGAAAGGTTTGGGTGGAATCAACACGCACACATCTATTCCTTTTTGCACCACCTTTCCTTTGGCTCTTTGGAGCATCCTCCGTCTCTCCGTGTCTCTGCAAAATGAAGGACTCCTAGTGTTGCTGAACTGGGGCATGCGGTAGTACTGCTCTTCGGAGCGGTAGTACCGCAGGTGCTCACGGTAGTACCGCTCCTTGGGAGCGGTAGTATCGTGGCCTCAGGCCAGGCGCAGCTGCTCGAGCGGTAGTAGGGGCGGGTGTAATTTTTTACATCCGCCCCCTACGCGGTAGTACCGCTCCATGGGCGTGGTAGTACCGTGGGCTCTGGCTAGGCACAACAGCCTAAGCGGAAGTGGGGCGGATGTAATTTTTTACATCCACGCCCTATGCGGTAGTACTGTTCCAGGCTTGCGATAGTACCGTGCCAGATTTTTGCATAGATCAAAACTCAGCGGAAGTAGTCACGGATGTATTTTTATATGTCCGTGCCTTCCCAGCCTAGACTATTCCTGCCTTGCGGTAGTACCACAAGGGGGCGCGGTAGTACTGCGTCAGCAGTTCTACCGCTCCCTGCCTTAGCGCATTAGGACTGGTTTTAGCCCCTGCCGTGCCAGCGGTAGTACCGCCGTTCTTCGCGGTAGTACCGCCGGCCCTTGCGGTAGTACCGCTTGTATGGTGCGTGATAATCCCCAAGTGCAGGGAATCATCGTAGCAATTCCCAAAGGTGGAAGTGATAAGTATGGAGTGTCAAACCCACAAGGAGCTAAAGGTAAGATCAATATTCTCTCAAGTCCTATCTGCCACTGATATGACTCTACGTACACCGAACGTTTGCTTCCAACTAGAAACGAGAAATGAAACTACGTTGTGGGTATGAAGAGGATAACTTTGCATGATATCGGAGAGCTAAAACATAATAGTAGGTGTTGTTATCATAAAGTTAGAATATATTACTAAATATTATAAATAGCGAGTGTGGAATAATGATGGGTCGGTGTGCGGAATTATCCTAGGCAATTGTTAACAAGACCGGTAGTCGTCATTGCAATTTCATATGAGGGAGAGGCATAAGCCGACATACTTTCTCTTCTTGGATCATATGTACTTATGATTGGAACTCTAGCAAGGATCTGCAACTACTAAAGATCATTAAGGTAAAACCCAACCATAGCATTGAAGCATCAAGTCCCCTTTATCCCATACGCAACCACCCCCTTACTCGGGTTTATGCTTCTATCACTCAAGCAACCCACTATAAGCAAATCATGAACGTATTGCAACACCCTACAATGGGAATCCCTCACGCTTGCGCGACACGAAGGGCACAATAGGACAGCACCAAAATAAAACATACGACTGATACCAATCTAGATCATCAATCAACCCAAAGACGAAGGATATCTACTCAAAACATCATAGGATGGCAACACATCATTGGATCATAATATGTGGCATAAAGCACCATGTTCAAGTAGGAATTACAGCGGGGTGCGGGAGAGTGGACCGTGTAAAATAGATGAGGATGGTGATGATGATGGTGATGTTGATGAAGACGATCACCGCAGCGATGATTCCCCTCCCGATGGCACTCCGGCGCCACCGAGAGAGAGGAGGAGAGGTTCTCCCCCTTGTGCTTCCTCCTCCATGGCCTCCCCCCTGGATGGGGAGAGGTTCTCCCTCTGGTCCTTGGCCTTCATGGCAATGATGGCCCCTCCGGGATCCTCCCCCATGGCCTCAGGTGATGATGGCCCCCTCCGGCAGGGTGCCAGAGAGGGCCTAGATTGATTTCTCGTGGCTATAGAGGCTTGCGGCAGCGGAACTTCCGATCTAGGTCATTTTCTGGAGGTTTCTGTATTTATAGGAGAGTATGGCATCAAGAACAAGTCAGGGGGGGCCCCACAGGGAGTCCACAAGGTAGGGGGCACGCCCCAGTGGGGTGGGCGTGCCCTCCATACTCGTGGGGCCCACGGGACTCCCCTCCGGTAACTCTTCATTCCAGTATTTTTTATTTTCCAGAAAAATCTCCATTGATTTTCATCGCATTCTGAGAACTTTTATTTCTGCACAAAAATAACACCACGGTAGTTCTGCTGAAAACAGCGTCAGTCCGGGTTAGTTCTAATCAAATCATACCAAAATCATATAAAACTATTGTAAACATGGCATGAATACTTCATAAATTATAGATACGTTGGAGACGTATCAGCATCCCCAAGCTTAATTCCTGCTCGTCCTCGAGTAGGTAAATGATAAAAATAATAATTTATGAAGTGTGAATCCTAGCAAGTGCATAAGTTTGATCAATGATTGTTCCAATCACTTTAGCATCATTATATATCATAACAGTAGCTCAGCTCATGAAACTTCTCATGATCAAGTAACAAGCTATTCACATGTTAAAGTATAGATCATAAACTTTCTTGAAAACTAACAAACCGTGCTCTTAGCCATCAAACAATTGAAATTCATCTTATTTTCGGGAAGGGTCTATGTAAGAGCTTTGATTCAGCAAACTCCACATACTCAACTATCATTTAATCTTTCACAATTGCTAACACTCATGTGATATTTATGGGTTCAAAGTTTTAATCAGACACAGAGAAAGATAGGGGCTTATAGTTTTGCCTCCCAACCTTTTACCTCAAGGGTAATGTCAACAATAATAATTTATGAAAACCTACATCCAAGTGGATATATATATCTGGATCGCTCCAACACAAAGTGCTTGCCAAAGGAAAAATGTAAAAAGGAAAGGTGATGATCACCATGACTCTTGTATAAGGGTAGAAGATAAAAGTAAAAGATAGGCCCTTCGCCGAGGGAAGCAGAGGTTGTCATGCGCTTTTATGGTTGGATGCACAAAATCTTAATGCAAAAGAACGTCACTTTATATTGCCACTTGTGATAAAGATCTTTATTATGCAGTCCGTCGCTTTTATTTCTTCCCTATCACAAGTTCGTATAAAGCTTATTTTCTTCGCGCTAATAGATCATACATATTTAGAGAGCAATTTTTATTGCATGCACCGATGACAACTTACTTGAAGGATCTTACTCAATCCATAGGTAGGTATGGTGGACTCTCATGGCAAAACTGGTTTAAGGGATGTTTGGAAGCACGAGTAGTATTTCTACTTGGTGCAAAGAATTTGGCTAGCATGAGAGGGAAAGGCAAGCTCAACATGTTGGATGATCCAAGACAATATAACGTTTCGGATATAGGAAAACATAACCCATTAAGTTGTCTTCCTTGTCCAACATCAACCTTTTAGCATGTCATATTTTAATGAGTGCTCACAATTACAAAAGATGTCCAAGATAGTATATTTATATGTGAAATCTCTCTTCCTTCAATATTCTTTCATGAATTGTTCAAGTGACCGATTCTGCGTTTGCTAACTTTCAATAAGTTTACTACCTATACTTACTCTGTGTGAAGTCATTACTCCCCATGGTATAAGCATATGAAACATATATAAATTCAGATTTATGATATTCAATTCATTCAACCATTTACTCATAGGATATATGTGAAGCACATGAGTAAATGACAAACTACTCCAAAAAGATATAAGTGAAAAACACTGAGTAGTCAAATAATTAACTAGCCATGGGAGGATTATTTTTCACTCAAGATTTGAGATCCAATGATTTTATTCAAACATCAAGTAAAATTAAAATACGCTCCAAGCAAAACACATATCATGTGACGAATAAAAATATAGCTCCGAGTAAGGTATACCGATAGTTTTGAAGACGAAAGAGGGGATGCCTTTCGGGGCATCCCCAAGCTTGGGCGCTTGAGTCTTCCTTGAATATTACCTCGGGGTGCCTTGGGCATCCCCAAGCTTAGGGTCTTTCCACTCCTTATTCTCCTCATATCGATATCTCATCCAAAGCTTGAAAACTTCAATCACACAAAACTTAACGAAACTTCGTGAGATAGGTTAGTATGATAAAGAGTAAACCATTCACTTTGGTACTGTCAAATACAAGGTTCATAATTGTCACACAATTCCTACAGTACCATACCATTTCTACAATTTATATTGAGAAATATAAGCCATAGAAACTAGAAAACAAACAAACTATGCAATGAAAATAGAATCTGTCAGAAACAGAACAGTCTGTAATGATCTGAACAGCAACCCTACTTCTGATACTCCAAAAATTATGAAATAAATTGGTGGAAGTGAGGAATTTGTCTATTAATCTTCTGCAAAAATAATCAACTCAAAATCACTCTTCTGTAAAAATGACAGTTAATCTCGTGAGCCCAAAATTTCTGTTTTTTACAGCAAGATCACGTTAACTTTCACCCAAGTCTTCCCAAAGGTCTTACTTGGCACTTTATTGAAACAAAAGCTATAAAACATGATTACTACAGTAGCTTAATCATGTAATCACACAAAAACAGTAAGGGTAAATATTGGGTTGTCTCCCAACAAGCGCTTTTCTTTAATGCCTTTTAGCTAGGCATGATGGTTTCAATGATGCTCACATAAAAGAAAAGAATTGAAACATAAAGAGAGTATCATGAAGAATATGACTAGCACATTTGAATATAACCCACTTCCAATGCCTAGGGATTTTGTGAGCACATAATTTATAGGAACAAGAATCAACTAGCATAGGAAGGCAAAACAAGTATAACTTCAAAACTTTAAGCACATAGAGAGGAAACTTGATATTGTTGCAACTCCTACAAGCATATATTCCTCCCTCATAATAATTTTCAGTAGCATCATGAATGAATTCAACAACATAACCATCACATAAATCATTCTTTTCATGATCTACAAGCATAGAAATTTTTCTACTCTCCACATAAGCAAAATTCTTCTCATTCGGAATAGTGGGATCACTAATTCCTAAAGTTGACACTCTTCCAAACCCAATTTAGATGATAGTATTATTCATACTCCAAAATATATAAGTGAAGTTCATGGAGCATTCTACAATTAATATATACTAACCAATATCCAAGCTCAAAATATATAAGTGAAGCACACGAAGCATTCTATAAAACCATACTCAAAAGATTTAAGTGAAGCACAAAGAGCATTCTATAAGGTCATACTCAAAAGATATAAGTGAAGCACATGAATCATTCTATAAATAGATGAAGGGGCATCTCATACTAGCATGGTTCTTAAATAAAAAGAAAAACACAAAGGACACAAATCATGTGAACAAAACAAAAACTGAGGTATACCGATAATTGTTGAAGAAGAAAGATGGGATGCCAACCGGGGCATCCCCAAGCTTAGATGCTTGATTATCCTTGGAATACTTACTTGGGGTGCCTTGGGAATCCCCAAGCTTGAAATCTTGCCTCTCTTTATTCTTCTCATATTGGTAGCTCCTCGATCTTCGAACACTTCATCCACACAAAACTTTAACAAAAACTTTGTGAGATCCGTTAGTATAATAAAGCAAATCACTAACTTTAGGTATTGTTGCAAACTTATTCTAATTTCATATTAGAACTATATCTACTGTATTCCAACTTCACCATGGTTCATACCCCCCGATACTACCCATAGATTCATCAAAATAAGCGAACAACACATAGAAAACAGAATCTGTCAAAAACAGGACAGTCTGTAGTAATCTGGAAGTTTAGTAAACTTCTGTAACTCCAAAAAAATCTAAAACAAATATGAAAATTTAAACAATTTGTACATAAATAATGTGAAAAAAGTTTCAGACCCATTTGACTTTCCAGTAAAAAATGTAAATTCACGCACTACAGCCAAAGTTTCTGTTCTTGTACTGCACATAAACCGGCCAGGAGAGGCCGGGTTAACTTCATCAGTAGTTCATTATGCTTGAAGCCCATGAAGACAGATGGTGACGCTGTGTAAAGGCCCAAGGCCCAGAACCAGTTTAAGGCCTATAGCTATAAACCGGCATTGATATGTAACTTGCATTGTAAGATAGAAAGAGCGGAGACCGAGCCGGACACGTTTATGAACCGAACTCGGGACTCTGTAAACCGACGGGCGTCAACCCATGTATATAAGGGGACGACCCGGCGGCAGTTCAGGAGAACAGACAACAACTCGAGACTCAGGTTAAGCGTATTCGCTCCCTGGTCATCGAAACCCCATCAATTCCATCAAACTAGACGTAGGCTTTTACCTTCATCGTAAGGGGCCGAACTAGTATAAACTCTCTTGCGTCCCTTGTCCGCTTTAACCCCTTTAAGCTAACCCGTAGAGATGGCTCCACGACTAAGTCCTTTCATGAGGACATCTGCTGTGACAAACCCACGACAGTTGGCGCCCATCGTGGGGCTATCGCACGATGGTTTCAAGTTCTTGGAGGGCAACTTCGAAGGACTCATGGGTTACGCTGTGGGCCGGATGACCAAGAGTCGTCGCGACAAGCTCTACATCGACGATGCAGGCTGGGGCCCAGAGGTCGGCTCAATCGAGTACGGGTACCGGGTCCCCTTTGGTGGCATACACGTTTTCATTGGCAAGATCGGCGAACCGGGCCCTGAGCCGGACATCTGCACCGACCTCGTCGAAACGGCTCAGCGTGCGAGATCTGCCCGAGTCAAGCCTGTCATGAAGCATGCCTTCGTGGGAGTCATCCATGGAGAGGAATACGAGGACAGATCGGAATCTGGTGGTGAAACCGTCGTTTATTCCGGCGACGAGTCATCGACCGGAGAGACCGAGTCATTATATCAGCTACAAGATGGCCGGATTGGGGGCTGTTCCGATGGCGACAGTATTCCGGACCCCTCTGATCTGCCAAACTGGGTTGCAATTTTCATGACCGGTACGCAGCCGGTGCTTCACTCTTCGACCGCAGCAGCAATGATTTCCGGATCAGCAGTGGTGACGGCAGCCGGGGCAGGAGGCCCTGTGCGACCGCCGGCTCAGGTTTTATCTGATTTGTTTGACGTGTTAGCAGCGCTGATGGTGGAGGCTAACCCGACGGATCAGGATGCACACAATGCGGAGATTGCGAAGGTAAAGGATCAGATTACTCAGGCCAAAGCCGATTTGGCCGCTGAGGATACCAGGATGGCCGCAGAGCGGGCCGCTTTGGATGCACAGGCTTACCGGCTTATGCTGGATCAGAATGCGTCACACGAGGTCCTGAAAAGGAGACACCGTTCTCGCCTGCCTCCGATTTATGACGCTAGGAACCTCTTTAACACCCCGGGAGCTGGGACCAGTAATCCGCCGGTGGTGAACCGGACGGAGGCACCTGGGGCAGGGGCGCCGGTTCAGCCACGATTGATGGATCCGCCTCGACAGAACAACATTGTGACACAACCCGTCCCAACACCACTGGGTCATTATTCTACTCCGATGGACAATCTTGTTGCTGCCGCTTCATGGCTGGAGGCTATCCTGATTGAAGGCGATTCTCCCGCGGCGGTCGAGACGCGTCGAGTTAAGGAGCTTCTTCGGACAGCCTTGGTTCAACAGGAGGCTTACTCATACAGTCATGATCGAATTCATTCCACCCCCCGTCCAAGCCGGAGTTACAGCAGGCGTATGGATGAACCGGCCGTGTCAAGCAATGCGCGGAACCGTGAACCGCCCCGTGCTAACAATCTGGCGGGTGGTGCTGGTGATGCTCAGGAGGTGGTGGACCAGGCGCGAGCATGCAGGGAGGCTGAGTTAGCGGCGCAGCATGAGGCACATCAGCTCACTCCGGTTCATCCAACCACGTCGGTAGAGCCAGGATTACCTCTAGTTCTCTGGGGGTGTCGTGTCTCGTCCCAGCATTGCGCAACGTGCGCTTGCCCAAGGATTTCAAGGGCCCGCGTAAGGTGCCAAATTACATGGCCGATCTGTCCCCTGAGACATGGGTTGAAAGTTACGAGATGGCCATGGAGATGCTGGATGTGGATGATACGGCATGTGCAAAGTATTTCACCATGATGTTGGAAGGAACGGCACGTACTTGGCTAAAGAGTTTATCGGCGAATTCTATCAGGTCATGGGCCGAGTTGAGAACCCGGTTTGTCTAGAGTTTCAAAGATACCTGCAAGCAGCCCATATCAATTGTGGACTTAGCTGCCTGTGTCCAGGAGGAAGGAGAGTCTACAACCCGGTGGGTGCGCCGGGTTTCGGAAATTTTACATTCATCAGACCGCATCAATGCTGATACTGCAGTCCTGACCTTGGAAGGCAATTGCCGGTTTGAGCCGCTGAAGTTGAAGTTGGGATGACTGAAATGCCATTGCAATGACATGGGAACCCTCATGGCTGCTTTGGTGAAGTATGCCGATTCTGATAGTACCAAGGATCCCGAGTCTGACGATGATAAGACAGGGAAGGGAAAAAAGAGCGGCAACGCCAAGGGACAGCACCACAACCCGGCGGGTCATGGAAACGGCGGCAAACGTAAAGCAGATCACAGCTTGGACTTTGTGGCTAACACCAGCGCGCAGGACAAGGGCCAGCGACGTAAGGGTAAACCGCCCCAGCGCGGCGGAGCACCTAGTCCTAACCCGGACCGCCTATCTTACCTGTTAAACCAGCCCTGCCCAAAACATGGGACGAAGGAGATGCCGTCCACACACCTCTGGAAGGACTGCTACATCATGCAAGAGTTCAAAAATTCTAATGCTTTCCGGTACGATCACGGACCAGGTGGCGGTTCAGGCCCTGGATCTCATGGGCCGGGTTATGGTGGAGGAAATTCCGGTTGAGGATTCCATGGTAATCAGGGCGGACATAACAATCAAGGTAATCAGAGCAACCAGGGTGGCTACAATCAACAGGGCAATCAGCAGCAGCAGCAATCGGGTTACCAGAGCAACCCGAAGCAGTTAAACAGTGGGCAATATCATGTCTTCACCACTAGCTTAGACAAGCGTGACCAAAAGCTTCATAAGAGGGCAGTGAACTCCATTGAGCCGGCAGTGCCCCGTTACTTACACTGGTCTGAGCAGCCGATTGTTTGGAGTAGAGAGGATCATCCACCCCGGGTTGACAATCCGGGTCATTTGGCATTGGTGGTGGCGCCTCAGGTGGGAGGTTATAAGTCTACCAAGGTACTCATGGATGGAGGAAGCAGTATCAATATCCTTTATTATGAAACCTTCCATCGCATGGGGTTAACAGATAAAAATCTTAAACCATCCAATACGGTGTTCCATGGTGTGGTGCCTGGTAAATCGGCATATCCTATTGGTAAGATAGCTCTGGAGGTGGCTTTTGGAGATGATCAGGACTCGAGATCAGAAACTTTGACATTTGAAGTGGTGAAAATCAGAAGTTCGTATCACACCCTGTTTGGACGGCCAGCTTATGCTAAATTTATGTCACGGCCCTGCTATGTCTATCTGCAGCTCAAGATGCCGGGTCACAAGGGAACTATAACCGTCCATGGGAGCCGCAAGATTGCTCTGGAGTGTGAAGAAGGTGATGCGGCTTACGCTGAGTCGATTTGTGCCACAGAAGAGTTAAAGTTTTACAAAGATAATGTTGATACGGCAGATATGACTTCATTGAAGAAGCCAACTACAGAGCATGATCCGGCCCTGAAGTTTAAATTGGTTGATGAGACTAAGCTTGTTGACTTCGTACCTGGCGATTCATCCAAGCAGTTCAGCATCAGCGCTAATTAGGATCTGAAATAGGAAAGCGCGCTCATCGAGTTCATCCGGGAGAATTGGGACATCTTTGCGTGGAAGCCTTCTGACATGCCAGGTGTACCGAGGGAACTCGCTGAGCACACTCTTAATGTTGATCCTAAGTATAAACCGGTCAAACAGTTTCTTCGCCGGTTCAATGAAGAAAGACGCAAGGCTATTGGAGAAGAAGTGGCCAGGCTCTTGGCGGCCGGATTCATCATTGAAGTGTTCCATCCTGAGTGGTTGGCTAATCCGGTGTTGGTCCTTAAGAAGAACGGCACTTGGCGTATGTGCGTGGACTACACAGATCTCAATAAAGCTTTTCCAGCAGATCCTTTTGCCCTCCCCCGTATTGATCAAATTATTGATGCTACGACGGGTTGTGGGTGTTTGAGCTTTTTGGATGCATATTCTGGTTATCATCAGATCAAAATGGCAGTTAAGGACCAGGAGAAGACGGCCTTCATAACCCCCTTTGGAGCCTTCCGCGATGTGTCCATGCCCTTTGGGCTCAAGAGTGCACAGGCGACTTATCAGAGGTGTGTGCAGAATTGCCTTCATAAACAAATTGGCCGTAATGTTCACGCCTATGTGGATGACATTGTGGTGAAATCGAGGAAGAAGGAGACATTGATTGATGACTTGAAGGAAACCTTTGATAACCTGCGGGTTTACAAGATGATGCTTAATCCGGCCAAGTGCGTTTTTGGTGTACCGGCCGGTAAACTCTTGGGTTTTTTGGTGTCTAATAGGGGCATTGAGGCTAATCCGGAAAAAATCAAGGCCATCACCTCCTTGGCTAAACCGAAGTGTATCAATGACGTCCAATGCTTGGCAGGCCGGATTGCCGCGTTGAGCCGGTTTATCAGCCGCCTCGGCGAGAAGGCCATTCCTTTGTATCAGATGCTGAAGAAAACGGATAACTTCATCTGGAGCTCTGCCGCAAATGAGGCGTTTGAGGACTTAAAGCGGCAGTTGGCTAATCCGCCGATTCTTGTTGCTCCGGTTGACAAAGAGCCATTGTTGCTATATGTGGCGAATAAAGCTCGAGCAGTCAGCGTGGCTATTGTGGTGGAGCGCAAGGAATCGGGAAAGGAATATCCGGTTCAGTGTCCGGTTTATTATATCAGCGAGGTGCTTATTGAGTCCAAGCAGAGGTACCCGCATTGGCAGAAGCTAGTATATGGGGTTTTCATGGCAAGCCGGAAGCTCAAGCAATATTTCCAAGGTCATCCTATCACGGTGGTCATCTCTGCTCCTTTGGGAGATATAATCCAGAACAGGGAAGCAACTGGCCGGATTGCCAAGTGGGCTATTGAGCTCGGGCCTCATGGGTTAAAATACATACCCCGAACGGCGATCAAGTCTCAGGCACTTGTTGATTTCATCAACTATTGGACAGAACTACAAGCACCTGAAGAGAAGCCGGATCACACTTATTGGACTATTCATTTTGATGGGTCCAGACAATTGGAGGGCTTGGGGGCTGGAGTCGTATTAACTTCCCCACGAGGTGATAAGTTTTGTTATGTTCTCCGTTTAATGTTCCCTTGCACTAACAATGCAGCTGAGTATGAGGCCTTACTCCATGGTCTTCGGATGGCTAAAGAGATGAACCTAAGCCGAGTTAAGTGCTTCGGTGACTCGGACCTGGTGGCCCAACAGGTGTCTGGCACTTGGGACTCCAAGGACCCACTCATGGCAGTGTATCGTCGTGAGGTGGATATTGTTGCAGGTCACTTTAAGGGTTATCAGGTGGATCATGTGGACCAGCGGAAGAATGAAGCGGCGGACGCTTTAAGCCGCCTTAGTTCTCAACGTAAACCGGTTCCGCCTAATGTCTTCTTGGATGTTTTGCATAATCCGTCCGTCAAGCTCCCTGGTGAAGAGGATTTGGCCATTCCTGATCCGGAAGCTTAGTTGGTGGCGGCTCTTCATGTTATCCCGGATTGGACGGTTCCTTATCTGGCGTATATGAACCGGGGCGAGTTACCAGAGGATGAGACTCTGGCCAGGTAGATAATCCGGCAGTCCAAGTCCATGACCATCATTAATGGAGAGTTGCATCATTGCAGTGTGACAGGGGCGTTTCAACGTTGTGTGTCTCCTGAACAAGGCTGTGAAATCTTGCGTGAGATCCACGAAGGAGACTATGGTCACCACGCCGGTTCAAAATCTTTGGTGGCCAAGGCATTTCGTCACGGTTTCTATTGGTTAACGGCTCACGCCGATGCCGAGGACTTGGTCAGACGATGTGATGGCTGTCAGAAATTCTCAAGGCGCGCTCATGTACCGGCTCAAGAGTTGAGGATGATTCCAATTACTTGGCCGTTTGCGACTTGGGGGCTGGATATGGTTGGGCCTTTCAAGAGGTCCAAGGACAAGAAGACCCACCTTTTGGTGGCGGTTGACAAATTCACAAAGTGGGTGGAGGCAGAGCCAGTCAGTAAGTGTGATGCGGCCACGGCGGTTCAATTCATCAAAAAGGTGATCTTCTGTTTTGTTTTTTCACACAACATTATAACAGACAATGGTACCAATCTGTCAAAGGGTGCCATGAAGGAGTTCTGTCAACGTGAGCACATCCGGCTTGATGTATCATCAGTGGCTCACCCACAGTCTAATGGTCAAGCGGAGAGGGCCAATCAAGAGATCTTGAGAGGCATCAAACCCCAGCTTATGGTTCCTTTGCAACGAACGCCGGGTTGTTGGGTTGAGGAGCTACCTTCTGTGTTATGGAGCATTAACACTACACCCAACAGATCGACAGGATACACGCCGTTCTTCATGGTTTATGGAGCGGAGGCAGTTCTTCCTAGTGACATACGTCATGACTCGCCTCGTGTAGCGGCATATGTCGAAGCTGACAACGAGAAGGCACGGCAAGAGGCTCTTGACCTGTTAGATGAGGAGCGTGACATAGCGGCGGCCCGGTCGGCGATTTATCAGCAAGATCTGCGTCGCTATCATAGCCGCCGGGTTAGAACCAGAACCTTTCAAGAAGGAGATTTGGTGCTTCGACTCATCCAGGATCAGACAGACATGCACAAGTTATCCCCCCTTGGGAAGGACCTTTTGTGGTCAGCAAGAATCTACACAACGGGTCGTACTACCTAATCGATGTTTGAGAGCGCAAAGACTCACGTAAATCTGAGGAGGAGACCAACCGGCCGTGGAATATTGCTCATCTTCGGCCCTACTATACTTGAGCTATAGGCTCTGCTTATGTACATATTATGACAATGTATATATTATGATCAATATAATAAACCGGAACCTCAGCTGAAGCGGGGTATCTGTTGTTTTCTTACATCATGTCTGGTTACATGGAGCTTCTGTTTTTAAAGCGGCGTCCGATTTACCCCTTGATTTAGCTTCTCAAAGCTTTATGTTATATCACTTGGGGGCTTGGTCGTGTCCGAACCATAGCTACACCTCTTGATAGGCGCAATGCCACAGCATCACTTCGGGGCTTGGTCGTATCCGAACCATAGCTACACCTCTTGATCGGCACAATGCCACAGCATCACTTGGGGGCTTGGTCGAACCCGAACCATAGCTACACCTCTTGATCGGCGCAATGCCACAGCATCACTTGGGGGCTTGGTCGAACCCGAACCATAGCTACACCTCTTGATCGGCGTAATGCCACAACGTCATTTGGGGGCTTGGTCGTATCCGAACCATAGTCACACCTCTTGATCGGCTCAAAGCCTCGCCTACAACGGTTTTATTTGCCTTTGTTTGAGTTTTGTTCTCTCTTTATAAAAAAAATTGGTTGCTTTTTAAACCGGCGTTAACAACCCGGCTTGATTGTCAATTACAAGTTGATGGTACACGATCAAATCATCATCCGGAGACTATCAGCCCGGTCTGTTTTCAATCCAAATCGAAGTATGGAGTAAACCAGCATTTATCATAACCCGGAACGGTTTATACTATAAACCGGCCTTATGTCCACAGGAGTTGCTTCTCCTCCAAGAGTTGGGTCATGCCCCTCACTACAACGTTGGTTAGCCAACCTTATGCCTCAAAGTCACAGGTATTACATATATGTCTGTGTTTGGTTATCTTTTATCGCCTTGGTTATACACCTTGGTCGTATGTATATGTATGAGTATCATACCCCGCCCGGCGGTAAACCGCCGGGGCGCTTTGAGCTTTTTATCTACAGGAATATCCTAAATAAATGGCTACGAATTATGAATATCATAAAACATGTCGGTTTGAGCAAGCATCAGTTGCAGATAAAAATGCACGAAGGCATACCAGACCAAGTATTTTAGCTAGCCTATTACAAGGCATTCCAGTGCCCAAAAAGGATAATTGTTTTCTCAAATACATGTCGCAGCATGTCGAAGACTAAACCGGTCACCGGTTTATGGTTGATCACCAGCCTGGCCTGACGGTTGCGGATCATCTTCCGCCGGTTCAGCTTCTTCTTCTCTACCCAGTGGCTGGAAATCAACAGTTTCCCAGTCTATCCCAGTTAGGGCTTGGAATACAGCCTCATCACTTATCAGTGTTGACGGTTCAATGTCAGGGGCATAAGTGTGCTTACGGATTGGTGGGATAAGGTTTTGAGCTTCTGGAATCGGTGCAGCAATTCGCTTGTTCTTGTCATCATAGAGGGCTTGATAGTATGACAGATCTGCTTCCTCAACCAGTTGACAAGCCAATGGGCGTACCTCCCGGTTTATGATCCGGAGATCATCTTCACCAAATTCTGTCCCCTCTTCCTTCAAGCTGGGATAACCTTGGGCCGCTTCAATTGGATCAAAGTCAGGTACCCATGCCTTTGCCCGGGTCAGTGCAGCCAAAGCGCCCGTTCTAGCGGCAGACTTTTTCAGTTCGTCAACCCGGGCAGGAAGCATAGATAACCTTCCAATGATATCTTTGATCAAAGTGGGAGGTGGATTGTTGTGGGAAGCAGTGTAGATGATCCGTTGTGCGCCGGTATACAGCTGCTCTATCAGAGTGTAGGCAGCTTTTAACTTCTTCCGAACATCAGATCCCAAGTGGCCAATATGAGTTCCTGTATCATTGCAAGGATTAGCAAACCGGCAGCTACATGAAAGGATATGATCAAATCAGGAGGCAAGGATGCTTACCAAACACAGCTGCAGTCATGGCATGAACCTGCCGCTTTATGCTGGTCAACTCATCAACCACCGGTTTAAGAGCGGCTTCTGCTTTTTCAGCCCTTTGCACCAAAGCGGATTTCTCAATCTCCCAACCCGCCCGCTCTTTGTTGAAGCCCTCTTTAAGCTTCTCCATAGCGCTTAAAGCGCTGGTTAATTCTTCCTTCGCCTTGGAGGTTTCAGCTTGTTGAGATTTAAGGTTCTCCTGCAGGTCAGCGGTTTGGCTCTCTTTCTTGCTCAACTCGCCCTGCATAGAGACAGTTATATGAAGTGACAGTACATATTTGAAAGTACCAAGCACATAACAAGTTATGCCCTTAGTACTTGGGGGCTAATGCATATTTGCTCTGTGTCAGAAGATTTTTTTCAAAGTCCCAAGCACAATACAAGTATTAAGCTTGGCACTTGGGGGCTAATGTGTATTTGCTCATAAGTACTACTATGGGAATTCTTTTACAAAGTCCCGGTTTATACTTATAAAGTTAAACCAGTACTTGGGGGCTACTGGAGTTGGCAAGCTGCAAATCAATACAAAAGACAAGCATGTATGAAGTTACCTCATATTTCTCTTTCATCATATTAACCAGATCGGCTTCATAGTCACGGCTGGTGTACGGACGGTTCAGATAGCCGGAATGAAGGTCGTGAGCGTTCAGATGGGCGTAGGTGGACAGATCGGCATTCCATTTGCCTTTGCCAATTGCAGAAAATTCCTCTTTGGCGGTATGCTTCGACAAGGCAACAGGATTTCCTGGATCTGTATAGCCAATGCCAGTAATCAAAACGTCATTATCCTTCTCCTCAGCACCTCGTACTGGAGTTGCCGGTTTATCAGCATTCGTTGCTGGACTGACCGGATTGTCAGTCCGGATGGGGTTTGTTGGCTGGTCGGTATGGCCGGTGGCATCAATTTCTGCCTGCTCAGCAACGAAGTCATGATCTTGAGGCGGTGGATCATTCAACATATCGTTAATGTTGGCCTCTTCAGGATCCGAAGTCTTCTCCGGATTAACGGCCGCGTTTTCATCAGCCGGGGTGTTCAACCGAGCCTTCTTGCTTGGTCTGGGCTTAGCACTGAGAAAAGTAAGAAGGCTGGACGTCAGTATAATATATAAAATGCATGATTAAGGGTAAAAACAAGTATATAACTCACCCAAGGACCGTTTTGAGGGGTGGAAGTTTGGTGGCTGACGACTCGCCAGAGGATGAATGAGAAGTGCCCTGATAATTGGAGTCAGACGGATTAAGAGGTTGACGAAAACAACCCACTTTGGGGCGTGAAGTATCAAGGGAATAAGAGACCTCTGATCGGCATTTCTGAACCGGACTGTTCGGTAAACCGGTGGAGGTAACTACCTGGCCGCTATGCCGGGTTGTGCGGCGAGCCTCGTGCTGTTGTGTCTTCACAAGAAAGTATGGGTCCAAATAAGCAAGAGGATGAGAAAATTTAACTTTCCGGGTTGCTTGACGGTTTTTTAGTGATGGCAAAGGGTTTGAATCGGAGGAAAGAACGATTACCTCTACAGCATCAGCGTGACTGGCTTCAGCGTCGTCCTGACAATAATCATCATCAATAAGGAGTATGAAAAATGAACCAAGTGAGTCAAGTTCTACTTCTGAATCCGGGTTACCCACATCATCGTCAGCTGGTGGATCGGAGGATGTAGTGGTCCTTTTCCTGTTGGCAGTTTTTTTCACAGCCTTGGTCTTTTGACGGGTTGGCTTCACCGGTTTGTCTTGCGGGGGTTTCTGGTTCTAGAATGGGTCATCACCCTGTCAAGAAAAATAGTCACATTTTCAGAGAATATTGGGACCGAAGCAATTTCAGATAAACAGTTTATATGGTTCTTACAGCTGGCGGTTTGTTGGTGGCACAGAAAGGGAGTAATCCGGTTTGGGCACAGACATCCTCCGGTTCATTCAGCATCTTTTTACAGCTTCAGAGACTTCGTCATCTATAAGCTGAATGTCAATATGCCGCTGAGCGTCCTTCAAGTCCCCTGTATATTCACACATCAAACCGGGGCGCTGGCTTAATGGTAAAACGCTCCAGCTTATCCAGCAGCGTGCAAGGTCCACTCCTGTCAAACCGTTTGCTAGAAAGGCCCTGAGCTTTGATAGTTGAGGAGCATATCTGGCCCATTCTTTGGCGGTCAACCTTTGAGGAAGAGGATGTGTATTGCTCAGACGTTCGGGACGGTAACCCGGTAGGGGATTTTCATCCGCTGGAGACGTGTCCTTGCAATAAAACCAGGTCTGGTTCCACTCTTTGGGATGACTATGGAGACTGGGATGAGGAAAGGTGACTTCTTTCCTTTTCTGAATTGCCATTCCGCTCAATTCTGTGTTGCGTCCGTCTTTGAATTCAGTACGACGGTTTAGGTGAAAGAAATCCCTTAACAGTTCTACTGTCGGTTCCTCCTAAAGGTAAACCTCGCGAAAAACTTGGAAGTGGCAGATGTTGGTTACAGAGTTAGGGCCGATGTCTTGTGGGCGCAGTTGGAAGCTGGCTAGTACATCCCGGAAAATTTTTGAACCGGGAGGGTTGAAGTCCCGGCCTAAGTGATCAGCAAATACAATGACTTCTCCATCCTTGGGGGTAGGAAGACATTCCGGGCTAGGGACCCTCCAGTCAATGACATCTTTCTTTGCTAAAGCGCCCGTGCTAACGAGGTTGTCTAACTGTTCTTCAGTCACTCGAGAAGGGACCCAATTGCATTCGTAAACTTGCTTGGCCATGGCAGTAACGGATCTACAAACATGATAATTACTGGTTCTAAGTTTTACAGTGGACAAGCTATGTGGCGATATAAAGATATAAGCACATTGTCAAACCGGAGTTGGTTGATCATAAACCGGAGTTTATTAAAGCAAAGGCTAAATATGACGTATATTGGCGGTTCAACAAGGGGACTAATGATATATCCCGGGTCGTCATTTTTTCGAAAAAAGTTAAACCGCCTAGTCTGACATTGAAGATACAAGTCTACAGATGTATAAGTGAAGGAAAACAGATTTCACAAGTTGGTAGTACAATTTTGGATCTGCTTCGTATCAGAAAAAGAAAATATATTCAGACCTAAGAAGTGGTACCGAAGCAGTGGATGAAGTTTCAGATGGGATCTTCTATTTTAACAAAGCGCATTAGATGGGAAAGAAGAGCTACGGCTACCATTGAACAGGGTGAATATCAGATCTGGATCAAAACTCTATCATACAAGCAATGAACTCCGACGAACACCGAAACCCTAGAACAGATCTATGGCGGAAGAGCAGAGAGCTTACCAGTGCTGATGAAGAAGCGGGGAAGAGCCACAGTTCTCTGGTGCGTTCAGGGTGATGCAGCGGCCAGAGTTGAAGCAGAGGCGACGGTCGACGGTGGCGGCGGAGCTCCAGAGGCTGAGCGGTGCGAGGAAGACGATGACGCGAAGAGGCACGAGGGGGAAAGGGTGAAAATGACCCCTCGGCCCTATTTATAAAGGCAAGGGATAAGTGTCAGGCGCGAAAGTCGAGGAGCCAGAAATTTGGAAATAAAGCGGAGTTGTCGCCTCGATTGTCGGAGACCCATTAATGAAGATGTGTCATACACAGTTTTTTTACAACAGATGACGTCACGACGGTTTACCACGGCCCGGGAAGATGACGTCACGGCAGTTTACAAAATTTTGTGAAGATGTTGAAGACGAAGTTTTCTTGATGACTGACATGAACCAAGTTCAAATCCGTCTGGGGCCTAATGTTGGGGATATTACTACTGGGCGTAAACCGGCCAGGAGAGGCCGGGTTAACTTCATCAGTAGTTCATTATGCTTGAAGCCCATGAAGACAGATGGTGACGATGTGTAAAGGCCCAGGGCCCAGAACCGGTTTAAGGCCTATAGCTATAAACCGGCATTGATATGTAACTTGCATTGTAAGATAGAAAGAGCGGAGACCGAGCCGGACACGTTTATGAACCGGACTCGGGACTCTGTAAACCGACGGGCGTCAACCCATGTATATAAGGAGACGACCCGGCGGCGGTTCAGGAGAACAGACAACAACTCGAGACTCAGGTTAAGCGTATTCGCTCCCTGGTCATCGAAACCCCATCAATTCCATCACAACTAGACGTAGGCTTTTACCTTCATCGTAAGGGGCCGAACTAGTATAAACTTTCTTGCGTCCCTTGTCCGCTTTAACCCCTTTAAGCTAACCCGTAGCGATGGCTCCACGACTAAGTCCTTTCATGAGGACATCTGCCGTGACAAACCCACGACAGGGTGCCTTGGGAATCCCCAAGCTTGAACTCTTGCCTCTCTTTATTCTTCTCATATTGGTAGCTCCTCGATCTTCGAACACTTCATCCACACAAAACTTTAACAAAAACTTTGTGAGATCCGTTAGTATAATAAAGCAAATCACTACCTTTAGGTATTGTTGCGAACTTATTCTAATTTCATATTAGAACTATATCTACTGTATTCCAACTTCACCATGGTTCATACACCCCGATACTACCCATAGATTCATCAAAATAAGCGAACAACACATAGAAAACAGAATCTGTCAAAAACAGGACAGTCTGTAGTAATCTGGAAGTTTAGTAAACTTATGTAACTCCAAAAAATTCTAAAAAAATATGAAAATTTAAAAAATTTGTACATAAGTAATGTGAAAAAAGTTTTAGACCCATTTGACTTTCCAGTAAAAATGTAAATTCACGCACTACAGCCAAAGTTTTTGTTCTTGTACTGCACATAGTAAACATGCAATCTAATCATCCTAAAACCAAAGCTTGGCACATTATTTTTATAATACAAGGGGATAACTATTTTCAGAGAAGCTTCCATGAATTTTTTTACATTGTTTGCATGAGCATGAACACAAGTGTTCAAGGTCGACCCTCACTTCTCCAATGCTTAACCTTCCAATCACTTCTCTTATTGAAAAACTTTTTAGGCATGAGAGGCAAGTAATTTTTTTTGTATTTTCATTCTTTTAAATTTTTTTGTATGTTTCACCCACAACTAAACAGAAACAAAAAGGGAAAACAAAATCTACTTAGTGAAGAAAGAAAACAAGCACACACTAGAATATCAACCCCACGCTATTGCTCCCCGGCAACGGCGCCAGAAAAGAGCTTGATTATCCCCAAGTGCAGGCAATCGTCGTAGCAATTCCCAAAGGTGGAAGTGATAAGTATGGAGTGCCGAACCCACAAGGAGCTAAAGGTAAGATCAATATTCTCTCGAGTCCTATCTGCCACTGATACGACTCTACGTACACCGAATGTTTGCTTCCAACTAGAAACGAGAAATAAAACTACGTTGTGGGTATGAAGAGGATAACTTTGCATGATACACTACTAGGAAAAGGCTAATTAGTGGCGCACCTGTTTTGGCCATTAATGGCGCACTACAGGTGCGCCACTATCATCACGCCACTAGTAACTAGTACTAATGGCGCACCCCTGGTGCGCCATTAGTATACCAGACAATAGTGGTGCACCTGGGAGTGCGCCATTAGTATGTCAAACGGTGCGCCATTACTATGCCTCCCATGGGGCCATATTTACCTTGTGCTCTGGGTTACTAATGGCGCACTTCTAGATAATGCGCCAGTAGTGTGTTTATTGCAGTGCGCCACTAAAGTGCAGTTTGGTGCGCCACTAGTATGAATATTAGGAATTTTTTTTCTTTTTCTGATATTGGCACAGGTTACAAAATATATTACTGCACAGAATATAGACAGCACAACATATAAACAGCAGATTTATCAAATACAATAGAAGATTAGTCTCCGAATACAATTCATCATATTAGTCTCCGAATTCAAAAGACCGAACAAAGTTAGAACATTACAAGTCTCGAGACCGCGAGTAGCGAGTTTGTCTTCACGTTACAAGTCGATATCGATCATCTAAATTACCATCACATAGAAGAGAGCTGCGGTCATCACGATTAGCATCATCGCGATGAAACTGGTCTTCATCCGGTTCCTCCTCCGCTCCCTCCTCTCTCCCGCTAGATAGCGCGCGTATCTAGCTTCCGCCTCCGCCCTAGTGGTGTACCCTTTGTAACTGTTACCGCTGAAACGGTGAACCTGTCTCCGACACTCCTCCCAGTCGTCGTAGACTCCAGGAACCTTACCCTTGTACACGACATACGAAGGCATCTCTATGCACTAGCCAAACAAAACATTAGTAGCAATTCACAGACAATACATAAGTAATATATAAGTATGCAACAAAAGGATCGGAACAGAAAAGCAACACATTAATAGAACGATTCATGGTCCTACTAATAAATAGCATCGATTACATATAAGTTGAACGACTGTCCAAACCAAAGAGACATACAAGTTCATTAAAGTTTAATTACAACATGAGCTAATCGATATTTCAGAACTACATGGCATCACTACTTTCGACTCGACTCAGGGACCGGAGCGTGGATGAAGCCGCCGTCTGTCGTGATGGTCATGAAATCACGGGCGTTGTCAGCCTGCATTTGTAGCGTTGTTTCTATCTCACTGTTGGACGGTTGATATCTGAGGTAGAACTGCCCCGAGGTACGAAGCACATCTTGATGGATGATTTCCGCAAACTCCGACTGGATGCGAAAGAATTCTTGTCTGATGTCCGCGTCCTGGATTGCCGACAAGCGTGCGGCCCAATCTTTTAGATTATTTGGTAGCAGAAGGTGATTATGGTCTCGTACGATCGCCCGCATGTGATGGAGGGCGTAGTAGGCATCCTTCTGACCGCCAGGCGGCTGCTTGATGCAGGGGAACGTCGTATTGTGGGTGAACACGTGCTTGCCGTACCTACGAATTGGCCTGCTGAAGGTGCCTCCAGATCTGGCGTAGCCGGGGAGAACATCATCAAGAACTTTCTTGATATTTGTGTAGTCTTTCTTTGACTGACGGTCCGAGTCGAAATACGTGGCCATGGAATATTTCGGGCTTAAGAGGATGAGTGTGCAATGTGTGTCACTACACAAAACACGGAATGTTAGAAAAAAAAGAACGATCGAAATCTAAGAAATCATATGTTACGGGGCGGTGAGGGGATGACTTACTCAGGAAAGTAAGGCACGAGGAAGTTATCCTTATCTGGGTTTGCCAGAATGACGCCTTCGAGGTATGAACTCGCGACTTGCCGGTCCCCAGCGCTGCCCAAGATCTTGGCACGCATGTAGAAGGGGTCGACTATCACAATGTTCGGGGTCTTGTCTCTAATGATCCGCATCTCCGTACTCAGCGAAAATAGCCGAACGAAGGTGTAGTGCAGCAGATGAAGGTTAAACATAGAGAAATGTCATCAAACCGCAGGACGATCATACCCCTGATGGCGCTATCCACAAAGCCCTTGCCCTCTGGCACCTTGGCCACGAAAACCGGGTATGCCACATCATTCTCGGAGAGACGCCACTTCTCCAAAGAATGAACACTGTCATGCAGACTCCGCATAGCACCGGTTGCAGCATTGAGCAGATTAGTCGGTAGCATCGGCCTACCCGCCACATGCACCCTCCTCGAGATATCCTTAGGTGATTGTGTCCCATCCTGAGCACGGATCATACTCGGTGCCGGCTGGCTCGCACCCTTGTTATTCTTTCTTTTCCATCCCTTCTTCTTCTGCTATAATGGGATCGAGTTCTGCTCAGAGACCGCTTTCTTGAGTGTGTTGGGGCTGATAATATTTCGCACCTCGGCTATCTGAGGCTCGGTGAAGGCGGCAACTGGAGGCATCTCCTGAGAACTGAACGCCAGACGACGCCTGTTGCAATTGGGTTTCTCCGTGGTACCAGCTAGATCGTGATCGTCTTTTGCAGGGTTGGGTTCTTGAGAAGGAGGCCCCACGAATTCGTCATCGTACCCATGTTCATTGAAGTACTTATCGACGTTGGTAAATGTACCGTCGTCGTTCGGATCCTGTGCCATATGCATGTCCGGATCCTATGCCATATGCATGTCCGGCATGTCCGGTAGCGTTGTGGCGGTCTTGCCATGGCTTGGCACCGGCACGACTGGCGGTGTTGTCTGTGGGGTGGTGTCCCCCGCCCCCAAACGAATCTGGCTCTTCGGCCAAAGCAGGGGCCAGCTTAAGCAGGCGATGAGGGTCATCACATCATCTTCGTCAGCCCTAGGGGGTCGAAACGGAGGTAACAAGTCGTCGCAGCCCCGCAGCACCCGAACCAGTTGAACCCTATACACGTTGGGTGGCATCGGATTACCGTGTAACAGGCGGTTGCCCGGTTGAACGATTCTGGCCTTGGCGACATCGATCAACTCGCCGTCCATGAAGTGCAGGAGAGTGCATGGAACGTCGGCGGCGCCCTGCAAAAACATGTAGGGCGTCAGGGATGCCCAGTCAAAGGCAAGGAGATGAAGTCATCGGCCGAGAGGATTAATTAGTTACCGTGATGGCGTCAAGCTTCGCTAATGTCGAGGCACCGCCAATGGCGGGCGTGCAAGTGACGGAGGGGCCGCTTGCTGTCGAGGTGCCAGCCGGCGTATTCTTCCCACACCCGGGTGCATTAAGCTGCAATGTCGGGGCCGCCGTGGGAGACACCAATGCCGCCTCCGCCGGAGACACCAACACTACAAAAAAAAGACACATCCGTGACATTTTGGGCCGAACGAATTTTTTTCTGTCATACATATGACACTTCTATGTCGATAATTGTGACAAAACCCGATATCATCATAGATGTGGTGGGCTCCTACTTCTATGACAAAAAATCATGATAGAAAATGGGCTTTTCGTCCTGGGCGGGCCGGAGACGCAGCTGCATGACATTCTTTGGGCCGTCCATGACGGAAAAAACCATGGTAGAAGCGAGGGGGAGGACAATTTCCGGGAGTTCCCGGTTACGGTGGGAGGTCGGGGGCCGAGCGATGTGCGTTTCTCTCGTACACGTACGCGCGTGTGTGCGAGGCGTTGGCTCTAACTGAACCCGAGTGAGGCGTTGGGCTCTAACTGAACCCGAGCGATTGCACTGCAGGCTACGCGTTACTGAACCCGAGCGATCGATCGATGGCTGTTAACTGAACCCGATCGAGCGATTCCTTCACTACTGCTGCTAACTGAAGCCGATCGATGGGATGAACAGTGAGCGTTGCGGGGGGGTTTGGATGAACAGTGAGCGGTGGCGTTGCCTCTGGATGAACAGGACCCCGTGGTGTGGTGGAGGGCTGGATGAACAGTAGACGGTGGAGGGGTGCTCGTGGAGGGGTGGTTGAACAGGACCCCGTGGTGTGGAGGGCTGGATGAACAGTAGACGGTGGAGGGTGGTTGAACAGGACCCCGTGGTGTGGAGGGCTGGATGAACAGTAGACGGTGGAGGGGTGGTTGAACAGGACCCCGTGGTGTGGAGGGCTGGATGAACAGTAGACGGTGGAGGGGTGGTTGAACAGTAGACGGTGGAGTAGCGCGCGGTGGAGGCTGGATGAACAGGAGCCCGTGGAGGCTGGAGGAGGTCGACGGTAGCCCATGGAGGCTGGAGGAGGTCGACGGTGGAGATGAACAGTATCCCGTGGAGTCCCGTTTTGCGGTACGCCACACCCCTCCCGATGAACAGGACCCCCGTTTCGACAGTAGGAGGTCCGTTTCGTCCGTTTTGCGGTACGCCATACCCCTCCCGATCAACAGGACCCCCGTTTCGACCGTAGGAGGTCTGTTTCGTCCGTTTTGCGGTACGCCACACCCCTCCCCATCAACAGGACCCCCGTTTCGACCGTAGGAGGTCCGTTTCCTCCGTTTTGCGGTACGCCAGACCCCTCTCGATGAACAGGATCCCGTTTCGAATGTGGCCGGTCGAACACGAGGCCATTTCCTCCGTTGTGCGGTACGCCAGGCCTCGTTTCCAGCGCCTGTTCCGTCCAAGCCCTCCCGATGAACACGACCACGCATTCCGTTCCGACCCAGCCGGTTGGCTCCCACGCGTTCCGTTGCCTCCCGATGAACACGACGCATTCCGTTGCCTCCCCATGAACACGACGCATTCCGTTGCCTCCCCATGAACACGACGCATTCCGTTGCCTCCCCATGAACACAACGACGATGTTGTTTCTCCGTTCCGACCCAGCCATGTACACGAGCCCTGGCCGTACGTATGCGCGAGTAGGCGTTCGAGACCCCGGCCGTATGTACACATACGTGGCCGTATTTTCTTTCTTGCACCCTGGTCGTTGTACGTACGTGTACATGCTACGTGCGCGCCTCTACTACGACATGTGCGCACCTCTACTACGAAACGTGCGCGCCTCTACATCGACCAGTATGTACGTACACGTTCGCGACCAGAATGACAACGCTACGTACGCTTCGACCAGGTGGGTCCCGACTGTCAGGCACTTCCTTGCCTGCGAAGATGTAGCCAGTGGGTCCCAGCAGTCAGGGGGTGAATCATTTTGTTTTTTTTTGCCCGGACGCACTTCCTTGCGTGCGAAGGTGTAGCTGCTGGGTCCCAGCAGTCAGGGGGGCGAATCGTTTTTTTTTGCCCGGACGCACTTCCTTGCGTGCGAAGGTGTAGCTGGTGGGTCCCAGCAGTCGGGGGGCGAATCGTTTTTTTTCGGACGCACTTCCTTGCGTGCGAAGATGTAGCTGGTGGGTCCCAGCAGTCAGGGGGGCGAATCGTTTTTTTCGGACGCACTTCCTTGCGTGAGAAGATGTAGCTCGTGGGTCCCAGCAGTCAGGGGGCGAATCATTTTTTTCGCAAAATATGGTGGCCCGTCCGGTGGGTCCCCGCTGTCAGGTGGAGGAATAATTATTTTGCGCGTAATAAGGAGGCACTTCCTTGCGGCTGCCATGGACCCAGCTGTCAGCCTCTCCACGTACAGTCCACGTCCGATGGAAGTCGTTCCTTGACCACGTTGACCACGCCGCGCCGAGAGCACCAGGGCGGTGGACGACGGCGAGGCCTAGGAAGGGGACGACGCGGAGCCGGGGAAGACGCGGCAGTGGATGCACACGCGGAGAGGAGTACGAGGGTTCACTGGTTCGGCTGCGCTACCGTCGCCGCAGAATAACATGGGGTGTGGGTGAGTGGAGGGATGGCCTGGCCAGCGGTGGGAGTAGTAGGGGGCGGTGAGGCCTCCGCGACAGCACAGCCGGCCACGGGAGGCAAGAGCAGGCGGCACGACCGGCGCTGCTTTGGGCGACTGGATCAAGAAGACCAGAGGTTGAAGAAGCACGACGGCCGTTGGATGGACATCGTACGGTCACTGCAGCTAGAATCATTTATATTGACTAAGTTGACAAAGCCCTTGGTACGTCAACTTAGTAGGCCCACAGGTCAACTTCTGAAACGGTGCGCCCCAGATGTCAGGGGGAGGAATCATTTTTTGGGCGGGTGAAGCTAGAATATCCAAGATTGAAGGAGAAGCACGGCATCCGTTGGATGGACATCCAACGGCCACTGCTGCTAGAACCGTGTGTTGACTATAAGTTGACAAAGCCTTGCATACGCGTCAACTCTGTTTTTTAGGGGACGCGTCAACTAAGTAAGGCCAGAAGTGTGTGGCAGAGAACTTATAGCCCATTTGAGATTTGTAAGAATGTGTAGCCCATTTTTGAATTCTAATGAAATTTACTACAGCCCATTTACAGTTTGTTAAAAGTACAGCCCATTTCAACCAAGTGTTCAAAACAGAATTCAATAAAATTCCCCACATTTTGATGGGATCCGAAATATTTTTATCCCGAAATTTCTAGTCAGATTAAATACAATTTCAATATAAATTTATATTACGTAAAAATCCAACGAAACATTGCGCTCGCAACAATTAATGAAATTAAAATTTTCAATATCCAAAAATAATATTTTATAAAGTAATCACGTGTTTGGTGCATTTTTTTATAGTTACTGCCCAGTTTTTTAATTACATCCCATTTATTATTTCTTAAAGCCCATTTTCTTGTTAAGCCTAATGCATCCCTCCTAGGAAAGATTTGCAGCCCAGCGGGGCGGAGAATAACAACTTGACCATGCTTGGGTATTCCTAAAAAAAGTATAGCTGGGCTAGCCATTTTCAGCTTGAAAAAAATGGGTTAATTTGACAAATGCCACTCCAAATTTGGCGATTCCGAGAAATACCACTGCAATTTCCAAACTTTGAAAAATGCCATTTCATACCATTTCTAGTGGCATTTTTCGAAGTCTGCAGTGGGGTTTTTCAAAGTTTGCAAAAATTGCAGTGGCATTTTTCAAAGTCTGGAAATTGCAGTGGCATTTTTATGAATCACCATAATTGGAGTGGCATTTATCTAATTAACCCAAAAAATTAATATCTGGGCTGGATATCTGGCCTGGGCTAGACGGGCCACAGCCCGCCCAGTTAATACCTGCAGCGATGTTTTTGTTGTTGTTCAGAGGAGAAAAATTAATATCTGGGCTAAACATCGAAAAACTCTGCAGTGCTTACACCTCAAAAACACAAATACTGCTCAAGCTGCTTGGTCCCAGCTCTCAGCCGCTTCTTGTGCAATTCTCTCGTTTATTGACTACTACATAGGTTGACAATGGTGTGGGACCGTGATGTCAGGAAACCAGGAGGAAGCAAAATAAATTATAGTTATATATATATAATAAGGAGGCACTTGCGTATGTGAGGCTATGGACCTGGTGGGTCCCCATTGTCATCCTCTCCAAGTAAAGTCATCTCCTCGCCCACGCGCGCTTTCCGCCCGAAACAGTCAGCGCTGCCCGCTCCGCTTCCCGGTGCAGGCGATCGCTCCGCCTTCAAACGACACAAGTGTCGTCCGTCCGTCCATCTGCCGCCCACATTAATGATACGCGGTTGCCGAGGCAGCTACTCCGGTGCCACACGTCCGTCCCTCCGCCCGCCCACCATTGCTATATAAACTGCTGCGCCGGCCATAGCCGCAGTCATCCGCATCCGTTCCCTTTCTCCTGTCCACACCACTACTGCCCACCATGGCTTCCTCGCGCTCCAGCGCTCTTCGGGACGGGCGGATGATGGACCACAAGGAGATGGCAGCCATTGCTGCCGACCGGCTGGCCGGCAGGCAGCCGGAGGACGACGACGTCCCAATGGAGAACATGGTAGTCGACGATCCGGCGCCAACCCCCTCCTCCGTGCCATCCTCGCCGGTGCATTGCACCATGACCATCGGCGAGGCCCGTGCCCAATATATGGACAGTGTGAGGCAGATGCGTGAGGAGCAATTCCGGGAGGCACAGGCCGACGCCGCCTACAACCACCATCTCCTCCAGGAGCACCTGCAGGCGGAGGAGCAGATCGCCGTGGAGCGGGCGGAGCAGGAGGCGCTACTCGACTCGTACCGCTCCGCCCGCAAGGGCCGCCTCGAGCGCTGGCGGTACCGCATGCGGGTGGCGGAGGCTGTGGCCACCTACAAAGGGGCTAGCAAAGAGGGCGATGAAGCGGGCGAGGCGCTGTTTGGCGAGACCAAGGACGAGGCAGAGGACAATGCCGGCTCCGACGAGTCCCCGCTCCGCTGGCGTCGACGAGGCCCTGCTCCGCCGAGGCCCCGCGGCGCCAACAACGAGGCAGAGGACACCGCCGGCTCCGCCGAGGCCCCGTCCCGCCAACAACGAGGCAGAGGACATCGCTGGCTCAGCCGAGGCCCCACCCTGCCGGCAACGCGGGGGAGGATTTCCACCGCTCCGCTGAGGCGCCGCCCGCAGGCAACGAGACAAAGGACATCGCCAGCTCCGCCGAGGTCGCGCCACACAGAAAACGAGGAAGATTAGAACACGGTAGGTCGCCGCCGCTCGGGTCCAAGTAAGGCCACCGCTGCTACCCTCCGGTTGAAGCCAAGCTAGTCAGGTTGACCATTGATGGCCGGTTAGCTTCTTGGCGGCGACGTGGAGTCGGACAGCTGCGCTGGAGAAGAATGTTGCTTCTACTTAACTGCTGGTGCAGTTGGCTGACTGACATGTGGGCCCAACAGGCCACATGTCAGTTACGCAACTGCACCTGCAGTTAAGTCACTGAAGCTTCTGTTCGGCTCAACGGGACACAGGTGGGTAGCTTTGGTTAATTAATTATACCTCCAGCGCACCCCTTTTTAGTTGAAGAATGTATGAAATGTAATGAAATCCGGCATGTTCATATGAAATCCGACCGTGTATGAATGAATTTATTTCGATTAGTTGGAATTCCTGTATCACTGGCATTGGATGAACATGCAATACAATACGTACTAGCATTATTCCCAGGGTGATCACCTCGTTTGCAGCAGTTTCACATGTACTCCCTCCGGTCCTTTCTAGTCTGCATACAAGTTTTGTCTGCAGTCAAAGTATCTCTACTTTGACCAATCTTATACAAAAAAGTATGCACTTTCACAATGTGCGAAGTAAAAAGGAACAGAAGGAGTACAAAGAGTTTGAGCAGCTTTTTAGCGTTTCTGTACATTGCAATCAAACACACAGGCCTGGCAATTCATAGAGAACATTCAAAACAATCGATGATTATGCATCTCAGCGACTCACATGTCAGAGGCAATATTTACTTCACAACTAAAGAATAAAGAAAAAATTGATCGACGCTGCTGACAGCAAAGGGCGTCCCATTCGAAAATATCAAACGCATGTCTTGCTAAAATCAATGAGCAAAATTTGACAAGGTTGTCCCATTCCAAAATATCAAATGCCTACGATTGTGGAATGGGCAGGGTTTGCCATCAGTTCGGACATTGACATGGCACCTCGTGCTAAATAAACCAGCTGTTCTTTTTGTGCAGTTCCACCAAAATCAACCAAATTCGCGCGTAGCTTGTATGATTTCGCCCTTATATGTTGCAACGCCTTGAACTTATCGGCACCTCCTTTCTTGTGGTGGAAATGAATGATTCGATGTATTCATGAACATTTTGTGCAGTTCCCATTGAAATCAAGCTGAGCACCCCTGTTTGCACAAATACAAAAAAGTGATTAGTATAAAGCAAACTGTACTATGAATTGACAGTTTCAACAGGCACATACATGGTCCATGTAGAGCACACTTTTAGAAAAATGGAACTCACCAGAAAGAATCCTAGAACAACATTGTACTCGCGCATCACAGCAAAAAAATGGAGATTTGTCAGTCCTTCTGAGCTGAAGTTAGTTTGGTCTTGTGGGGAGTAATGTAACCATCCTTCAACTGCTCCTTCTGATGAGAAGATAGACAGGGCTTCTTCATCCTGGCATAATCGGAACTAGTCACTTCACGTACTCCATATTCTTCTTCAGAGGAAGATGATCCTGTTGTGCAAAGACAAGAGGACTACTAAATGCTAGCATCCCTGTTTGCTCGAAAAAAAGGAAAGGAAATATTTAAAACAGCACAGATGAAGCACTTCTCAAGGACAATACCACTTTTTCATGACAGTATCTAAACAGTAGCACAACACCAATAGAGATGACAAAGCTCAATCATATGGATGAAATCAGTGGGCGAGTACCAACCTTTGTCAGGAGGCTTATTGTGTAGAGCATACAGATGAAGCACTTCTCCGGAACCATCTGTTGCTATCTACGGTGGTGGCCATGCTTACTATATACTCCTCGATTAGTTTAATGTTTCCAACATCTTCTTGTGCAGTTCCACTAAAATATATGGTATCTTCAAAGAAGATCCCTGTTTGCACAAGTAGAGATAATTACATATTACATTAAGAGTGGCATCAAATCAGTGGCAAAACAATTGCTCGTTCCAGCCATAGCAATAAATTAAGATGCAAAACTATATCATTACTTGTGTCATCACAGTTCCAGTGCTTCATTACAGCACCGGGAGTTGATTTTTGTTTTTCTTCCGCTTGTTCTTCCCCTTCATCACTTGGTTCAATAACAGACAAGCTTCGCCTTCAATGTAAGATTTGGCATGTCAATTAGGGAGCACAAGTATAGTACTAAACTTAATTTTCTGATGAAAGTGGCAAAATACAGGCCAGCAGTTGTGAAATATCCTTATCTTACCTCAATGGGATATTACGGTGCACATACAGATTGGAAGTCTTGTCTCCATTTGTGCAGTTCACTAAAATCAAGCAACATTATCGTACAAGTAGCACAACATATGAAAGCACACTGCAGAATCATGTGAAAGAAGGCTAGTACTGACCTCTCATGATGCGGAATTCAAACAACTCACAAGAAGAAGATCTGAACCAAATTCGCCTTAACGGATAGGAAGTAAGATCTCCTCTTGTGCAGTTCCACTAAGATCAAGCAATCAAGCAACGTTGTCGGTGTGACATTTTGGTTGAACTGCACAAAACACTCTTAAAACAAAAGTGTTTTGTGCAGTGCAACAAAAGGTCACAATGGCAACGAGGTGAAGTAGATAACCCTGTTTACACAGAGGTGCAAAGGAAACAATTAGTGGTCAATAACGGTGGATGACACAGAAGCCAACAAAAAGAAGCATCTACCTTATCTAAATGGGAAAGAAAGCAAGACAGTAGCATTTCTCAAACGGTGGCATTGATTAATATTAACATAGAGATTATATTAACAATAAAATTCGTTAAACATGTAATTTGCTTTAACTGTGGCATTGCATCAATTTTCCAGCGGCATTATTAGAGGGTGTTTGTTTACAGGGACATTTTGGTGTAGGGACTAAAAAACTCCGTGTCAGTCCCATCTAAACCAAACAGGAGGGACTTTTAGGGACTAAAAGTGGGCATTTGGGACTAAAGAAAGAAGACCCCGAGGGAGTCTTTTTGGGACTTTTTCCAACAGTTGCCCCTGCCATGCATCGCACCTTGTCTCTATTAGTTCATTACTAGGGGTAACATGGTCTTTTAGCATGTCATTTAATAACCTCTAGTCCATGTTTAGTCCCTGGAACCAAGCAGGTAGGGACTAGGGAGTTTTTAACCAAACAGGGCCTTAGATTAACAACAGCTAATGAGTTGCACGGGACAGTGGACGCACCAGCACCATGTGCATCTACCGATGTACTGTGGTCATGCACAGTCTGTTGCAACAAAGAACAAACAACCAAGGAGCATATTTGTGTTGGTCCCAGTTTTGTTATCTTTAGACACCTTTCCCTATGTGAGCGCAGCAAATCTAGTCCTGCTCAAACTCTACAGCCTTGTCCCTTCCTTTCCTTTTTGAACTAGTACTTTCGCCCCTTCCTTTCCTCTTTGAACCACGTCCTAGATTTATGCGATACAACTTTCCCCCATTCCTTTCCTCTTTGAACCACGTCCTAGATTCATGCTATACAACTTTCCCCCTTCATTTCCTCTTTGAACCACGTCCTAGATTCATGCTATATACAACTTTTCCCACTACTTTCCCCCACTCCTTTCCTCTTTGAACCACGTCCTAGATTCATGGTATACATGCAGCTAGAGCAATGCATGTGGAGTAAGTAAATTATACCTTAAGGTTCTTGGGGCGTGGTTCGGTGGGCGACGGGACGACGGCGAAGAAGAAGGGGTCGGAGGCCCTCCCGCGCCGCCGCTGGGTGGAAAGTGAACAGCTGCGCCGGTAGTCCCTCGCCGACGGCGACAGCGTTAAGCCTCCTTCCCTTCCCGGCGGACGGATCCTGCCGGCTCTTTGAGCAGCAGTGAGGGGAGAGAGAGGCCAAAGTCTTGTTTAGATCTGGAGAGGGCGAGAGAGTGTGAAGAGAGCAACTACAAGCGTTGAGGCTCCAGCGGGAGAGGGCGAGAGAGTGTGAAGAGAGCAACTACAAGCGCTGAGGCTCCAGCGTGTATATATATACTGGAGAGAGAGTGTGAAGCGTGCAAACCCTAGAAAACATTTTGACCAGTCAAAGAATCCTCCTGGCACAAATTATGCTCAAGTGTAGTTATCGAACCCGAGACCTCAAGTTTGATGAGCGAACAGGCTAACCAGCTACACAACCCTCCCGTTATGTTCAACGAGAGGGAAATAACCTTTTATACATTCCTGCATTCGTGTGACAAGCATGCCGTGTTTTTTTGTGTGTGTGGGAGTCATTGGGATTTCAATCATAATCGTGTCATGTGGCTTTGGTGGTAAGACTATCCACAGTGGTGCAGAAATAATGCAGCCTTAGTCACCTTACCTCTCTCCACGTAGTACGTTGGGTCCCACCAGTCAGAGGGTGAAACAAACAAATTAATAAGAAAAATTAAAAGCGCCAGCGGTGTATCTTACCTCACACATCTCGCTACTGCTCGGGAACACTGTCCAATTGATCCCTCTGTTCGCTCACGTACTATTTTAAGTGAATCCTTATTATAACATGCACACAAATTTTGGGCACTTGTATTCGACTTAAGTCAGTGTGCCACCGTATCTCGTATACTTACTACTCCCTCCGTCTAGGTGTAATAAGTCACGTTAGAAGGTGCAACGGGACCAAGGTGCGTGCGTGTGCGTGTGTGTGTGTGTGTGTGTGTGTTTAACAGCATGTGTGTGTTAGAGAGAGCGACAGATCGACCTACTCCTACAGAGAGATGTTGTGTAGTGTACGATTTTAGCCGCGAGAGTCGGTGCATCCTCTCGTTTCCGGGCGTGTCCGGTAGGGACATGCGGACAGCTGCCACGCCCGCTCCTGACCAGCCTGGCCCACCCAAAGCCCCTCCATCGCCCGCGCGCGCTTCCCGCCCGAAACGGTCAGCGCCGCTCCAAAGAATCGGTGCCGCATTCATGCCCGGGCAGAGCGGACGCGACCTCTCACTGGCGCAAGAGTGATGGTTGCTTCGTCCGTCCAACTTACTGCTGGGTCTATGTGATTTGACGGCTCATTGGTCTTTATTACTGAGGTGGTAGGACTGCTGGATGTCCCACGCTTTCGGCGAAAGGAGGTACTACTACTAGATTACAATTTTCTCCATTCTTACAGCGGAGGCGTGCAAGAGCAGTGAAAACACGCAGGCTCAGTGATTACATGGCCCACCTCACACTATCACCGTGCGACACCTAACTCTTTACATAGTACTCCCTCCGTTCCTAAATATTACTAGATGAGTCCCCGCGCGTTGCCGCGGAACAGCGGTATATCTCTCTGCGCAAAATTATCGATTTCATAGAACTAAAAAAACTCTATAACCGCATGACAAATGTGGTAGCCAAACTAAATAAACTCCCATCATCATTTAGATCATCCCACGTAAGGAAAAAAGATCAGCCAACTCCTACTGCATAATGGGATTATATTTTTCTTTTTGACATGTTAATGGGACTTAAAAGCTCACTTACATGCATGCTACCGGTGCATGCTTGCATGCAGACATGTTGATGTGATTTAAAACCCACTCACATGCATGTGCCACGGTATTTCTGCATGCTTGCATGTGGCTTAGTGCGGAGCCTCTCAACGTCTAGATCAGACGGCTATTATGGACTGATTTACTTCATCTAACGGCTACATCAATTTTGATGATGTGGCTCAAGGAGAGGATAGAGAATTCCTAGTAGTGGGGGCTAGCTATTACTAGTAGATAAGTCTTTGTAGAGATTCCACTACATACGGAACAAAATGAATGAATCTACACTTAAAATGCATCTATATACATCCGCATGTGGTTCATGGTGAAATCTCTACAAAGACTTATATTTAGGAACGGAGGAAGTACTAGTATAGTACGTACTGTAATTTATCAGCGAGATAAATTTGTACAATGCTATGAAGCTTCCAGCTTCTGTTACATGTATCTTGCGTCCAAGGTTGCCCGTTGCAACATTTCATCAAATACAAAGGAGACTAACATGCATGCTATTGCATCTCAATGATTGACAGATCATAGCAAATATGTACTCCCTCCGTTCCAAAATAAGTGTCTCAACTTTGTGCAAACTTTAGTACAAAGTTGTACTACTACTAAAGTTGACACTTATTTTGGAACAGAGGCAGCTAAAGAAAAAAACGATCCATGCAGTCCCTAGCCCTTGAACCGTGAACCCTGACCAGGCTTCAATTTGCTGGCAACGTTCGAGCTTCCTAATAAATGAAGTTTGCAACCTTTTGACCATCGGATCATTTTGTGCAGTTTCACCAAAATCGAGATGAGCATCCCTGTGGCAAAGAAATTGAAGAAGCGTGATTAGAATAAGATTACTGGGACTAGTTGATGAGACATAAACTCATCACAAATACAGTACGTAGAAGCCAGTAGAGGTATGTGCGGGGCAAAGAAGTAGAGAAATATCCACAGGGAGTGATGTGGGCAGCTGGAGCAGTGGTGCAAGCCGGCTGTAAAGGGAGTTGTACCTGAGGGACGTAGCTCAACCTTGAGGAGGGCGGCGGGAGGCGGCAACTGCCCACGTCGCGGCAGTGAGCAAGGGACGAAGGCAACCTCACCGGCTTTGTGAGAGAGAACGGCGGGGACCCCTGATCGGGACGTGCCGACAGTGGGTTTTCGCCGTCGGCGACGGCCACCGCATCTACACTAAGCATCCACCCCTTCCCCAAGCGGACGTGATCCGCCGGGATGTTAGAGATGTGGCCACAGTCGTTTTGTGCGAGAGAGTGTGAAGAGAGCAACCCCAGCAAGCAACCGTGTAGGCTGGCCCGTCCTGACTATGTATATAGTGGAGCGGTTTCCTTTTCTCTCCATATGAACCTATCATATTGCGTACGTGCCACTGAAGAAAAAAAACTTTATTTATAAATGACGCGGCACCTACTACTCGTTCTCCTATAACCTTGCGCTTGGCATCTCCAAAATATTAACCTTGCGATTGGCTCTTCGCCTCTTCGGGAAGTCGAGCAATAATGGTAGTGCAGTATATATCGTTCTGGCTATATGAGACCGAATGAATTGCTGCACGTCCACCACGTGGGCGAGGGTCGAGGGGCGAGGGAGAGTGCTACATACGGAGCAAAATGAGTGAATCTACACTCTAAAATACGTCTATATACATCAGTGTTTGGAGTATGTACTAGTAGTTCATATTGAAATCTACTAAAGGACATATATATTCCAAACAATATGATATAATCTCTATAACCAAGGTAGTAGGGACGAGGAGTAAACGGAGGGAGTAGTAAATTTTTCTCCTCGTCCTGCGAGCCACCGCGCGCATGGGCGAGGGAGCGGGCGTAAGGCGGAGCAAGCTTCACCTCATCCTGCGAGCCACCGCGCCCGTGGGCGGGGGAGACGGCGTACTAAGCAAGCTTCTCCTCGTTCTGCGAGTTGACGGGACACATCAAAAGTACTCCAGTGTATAGAGCCTTGCCTCTAAGGTAGGCCCCACATGGTTTGCCTCTTTTTTTAACATAACACGTCAAGTCGCAATTTGTTTGTTCACCCGTGGTAGACGATCCTCCCTCCACCAAGTGGACAACCAGTACACGTGCCAAATTACCACGTGGGCTGCCTTTTTCGTACAGAAATGAGCTCCACCGTGTACCCGCGCGGGTGTGGTTGGGAAAGAGACGGGAGTACGTGCGCCGTGCATGCACCTCTTCTCTTCGTGCACGTCCCCCACCTACGTGGGTGTGTGTGAGAGATACAAACCGCGTTCGTGAGTGTTTTTTGTTTTGGGGTGGGGTGGGGGGGTTGATTTCGTGAATTATTTGTGGGAATATGTGTCGATGACATCTCAAACAAAATTTTGCATGCAATGTGTGTGAAATGGAGGCCTATCCATATCATACATAGAGGGTCGGGCAATCCACGAGAAGAGAGGGAGGGGTCATAGCTATCGATAGAGTCGAAGAGAGGATCAAGTGGGTGGGTGCGAGATCGATGAAGAGAGCCATCGAAATTGTGTGTGTGTGCAAGTCAAAGATATAGGGCGACTGGCCTACCGGAACGTTAGAGGGCACATGTCAAGTTTGTGTGTGGCAGGGAGACATGACTAGAGCGCTCGATGTATCGGTGTGTGTGGGGGGGAGGGGGTGGGGGAGGGGTAGGCAGAGGCCTAACTATAGAGGTAGAACGACTCGTATATGTGTTGAGAAGGAGAGACCCAGCTATGTCTTGAGGGAGATCGGTCGACATCCATACATAACTGAAGGACGGGAAATATGATGGGACAGAGAGAGAGAGAGGAGAGAGAGAGGGAGGGAGAGGGGTAGAGTGCTGGATGGGTGATGGAGTTGCTTCTCGAAGATGGTGGGAGAGGCCTACTAGACAAACTGAGGGTGGAACTGCAATGTTATCAATAAGAGTGGGGATGTGTTTCTGTGTGTGCCTGTGCGTGATAGATCTGTCGGGACGCATCCATGGATGATGAAGGGGAACCATGTGTTTGGTAAGCAAACCTAACTAGATCGGTAGATCAATTGTTGTTTGTCGGAGGAAGGGAGAGACACAACTAATGAGGTAGATCGATTGACGTGTGGGTAAAAACGAGTTATAAGGACCTAGCTAGCTATATGTATAGCGAGAGATCGGTCGGTGTACGTCCATTTGTTAGAGGCAAATAAGGCCCAGCGAGACGGATAGACAGAGAGAATGGAGCTAGGAGGTGGTGCGAGAGGCCCAACTACTAGCTAGATAGGGGGAGGAGTGTGCGGTTGTGAGATCGATGAAAAGAGGGGCGAGAGTTTACACGTGTGTCTGACCGTATGAGAGACACGAGGCAAGGACACATAAAGGAGGAGATTGAAGGTGTGTGTGTATGTTGTAGGCAGGCATCGCTGGAGAGGTTTATCGATCGGTGTGTGTCGGAAAGGAGTTGTGGAGACTCTGGGAGAACGACCTAAAGAAAAAAATGAATGTGCCCGGTGGATAGAATGCCGAGGGAGGGGGAGGGCGAGGAGGGCGTGTGCATGCACGAGAGAAAGTTAGTGGTAGCTACAAAGGTTAGAGGATTGTGTGGGTGTAAGAGACTAACAAAGATCATAATTTGATATGAAAGCGGATTCATATATTTGAATAGGAGATCATAGTGTTTTAAACATTGCATGCATGAATATAGCGGTGATACACGTGCTGTGCACATGTTATACCATAATGTGATAATGCATGGCGTTTGCAACTCACAGCTAAATGCCGAACAATCTAAACCATACTATACATCAAACAATCTCACATTTTATTTGAATTTGTGATAATGTGTGGCGTTTGCAGCTTACAACTAAATATCGAACAATCTAAACAATACTATATATCGAACATTCTCACATTTTATTTGAATTTGTGGTAATGTGTGGTGTTTGCAACTCACATCTAAATACTTGTAGGCGTAGGGGGCGGGGCACCATACATAATGTGATAAACACATTATACATATGAGACATGGTTTAGATTATGAAGATCTAGCTAGAGCTAGAAATGTAATGTGATTTGAAATCAAAATAAAGTGGATTCAAAAAATCTAGTTCGAGTTCATATAGTACACATAGTTCATATGTAACTCGAGACTAATCATGTGGTGTGCTGTGAAGATAATACACAAACGATGGTTTAACTTGACAATAATGATGATTGTAGATCTTATTAAAACAGAGAAACGAATTCAAATGCTTTGACTTCACAACAATCATTACTGTAGATCTTATTCAAATAGAGAAACGAATTCAAATTTAGTTCATATTGAAGCGGTAGTATATACGTTTGGAATGCACTAAAACGTTCATTTGAGTAGTAGGTTGCATGCATTATACACGTAGCGAAATATTTTAATTGAACATAACATGAATTCAAAGTTTTGAATGACATTTGTAGTGCGCATTGATTTGGTACAGTACACGTTAGGCTTGTCCGGAAATTTCAACCCGCGCCTTGTTAGCCCGAAATATTTAAGATATATCTTTGTCTCGTTGTGCTCCGACAACTCCCTCCATCTCAACCCGCGCCTTGCTATTCCGAAATTACAACGCGCGCGAAAACTCCCACCTCCTGTGAAATCCCGACACGCGAAATGCCCGTGGTACCCCTGAACCGAAAGAACCGCCTCAAATCGGTGGGGGTACTTTCGTAACTTACCCCACATTTCGGACAAGCGCGTCTCTAAGCCATGGTTCCCCACTGCCATCCCATCCGCCCACCCATTCGTACACCGAGGCCGCGAAAACCCGCGACGAAACCCCACACCCTGCTCCGTCCGCCACCCAGCCGGAGCCTCTTCCCCGACGACGTCGTCCACAGCAACACCTCGACGTCCCTCATCCACCGTACCGGATGAGGATCCGTCGTCGATCTCATCGTCCCGCCGGTTCAGCCACCCCGTCCTCCACCTCCAAGGAGCTGCCCCGACGTTCCCCTCGTCTTTCGCGCCACCTCCATTCCCACACCGCCGTCTTCACCTGCACCACCGGAAGAGCATCATCATCACCGTTTCCTCGGATGAAGCTGCGGCCTAATCGGCGCCACCAAAGAGGTTGTACACTAATCGCCGCATTTTCTTCTTGATTCGATCTCACGGTGCTGCCGGCGCTCGGTCCCGAGCCGACACGGCGCGGCTCCATCCACGGCGGCGTCGCCGGCCACTTCCTCCACGGCGTCGCTCCCTCGGCGGCGACGTCCACATCAGTAGGAGCTGTTGCTGCTTTAGCTCTCGCTCGCGCTGCTGCTCTGCTCTTGCTCTCGGTCCCCTGCCTGGTCTGCTCTTGCTATTGCTCTTGCTCGCGCTGCTGCTCTCGCTCTTGCTCTTGCTTGTGATGCTGCTCCGATTTAGCTACACTTCAGTCGACTGAATCGACTTTTGGGTCAGTCGATTTTCAGGGGGTGGGGGGGCTCGCCGGGGTGAAGGAAGAACCAGCCGCAGCGGGGAGGGGGGCTCGCCAGAGAGGTACCCCACTATATATCTTAGGGTTCAGGATGGGGGCGGTGGTCGCCGGCAGTGGCGGGGCGTTGGCGTGGGGATCGCCGGAGAAAAAGCTCGGCACGGGGGGGCCTAGAGGGATGGCCGGGGCGGCGGAGGACCGGCGGTGGGGAGTGTTTTCGGGGCGGGCGGGGCGGCGCACCGCCGGCCGCGGGCGGCGGGGGGCTGCTGTTTGGCCGGTGGTGGCTGGCGGCTCAGGGGGTGGAGGTTGAAGATGAACCGCAGGCCCTTGATTTCGTATCCAACGGCTGCAAAATCGACTGACCAGAGATGAAAAAGTCAGTCGACCGACGTGTAGCCTCACCTTGCTAGTGCGTTCAGTTTCGACAGCAAAATTCAGTTTCGACAGCAAAATTTAGTTTCGACAGTTAAGTTCAGTTTCGACAGTTAAGTTCAGTTTCGACAGTTAAGTTCAGAGATGAGCGGCTGATGTATTTTACATCTAGCACTTTGTGGTTATGTATTTTACGTCATGTATTGGAGATGCTATTAGAATTCCACTCAGGTTAACGTTGTTCGTTGTCTCTCTTGTCCTGCTTCAGCCTCGGCGTCGTACAACTCACCGGAGCTGCTCCAACGACGAAACCCTCCATCACAGCGGAGCAGTACCTCGGGCTCCATCTCCAGACGCCTAAGATCTTCTTCCCCTCCTCCGACAGCAAAGTCAGCCGGAGCATCCTCACCGGCCAACCCAATCACGCTGAGATCGACATGGCTTCGCCAAAGAGGTTGTACACTTGTTGCATCTCTTTTTTACTCTACATGTTATATATATTGTCCACTGAGCACACGGATTTGTTCCTTTAGTGTCTCCTTGAAAGAAAAAACGTAGGAATTTTAATTTTCACTTGTCCTCCTTTTCAAATTCCTATTCATGAAGCACAAGACTAAGAGATAGTAGCATAATAGCATTATAACCGTACATTTTCTTGTGGTTTGACTTAATCTCACCATGCTTCTTTGCATCCTGTGATCTTCCAATTGTTGTGAATCAAACACCCAGATTGGCAGAAATCCTGTGTTTTTAAATTCTCTGTTTTGCACGTGCATTCCTATCCTATTCCTGTCTATTTCCTATCCCTGCATTGTTGGAATCCTCCAATTCAAACGAGCCCTTACAGAATTACTTCTCTTACAGATAGTTGTCAAAGAAAACCTTGCGTGGTTTGTCCCGCTCCTGCTGCGCCGTCGTCCACCCCAGCTCAGCTGCTCCAACGACAGAAGGGTCCAGCACAGCAGGGATCCGGCCTCCAGACTGTCTTTCGCCGCCTCAGATCTTCTTCCCCGCCGCTGGCAGCCATGAAAACTGCATTACCATCATCAACCGAGCAGATGACCTCGAGGACTACACGGGTCCGCAAGAGAGGTCGCACTCTTTCGTGTCTGCTTACGTTATGCATCGCTTAATATTACATGCTACTTTATCGTCCTGTTCACCGATTAGACTCTGAGTCAGCTCCAAACTAATGGTCAAACTTGAGTTTTTAAATGGTTGTGGGGTACATATCGGGGCCGCTATCAATAGTATCTATCTACTATCTGGTTAATCTCCGGTGTCTACTATGAGTTTCATGTTGGGTGGGAAACAAACAGTAAAGAAGCCATTATCTGTATTTTTTAACTGAAGCCATTATCTGCCTGCTATTATTGGTTTTGGGTCTATCCACAGGTTGCTACCATCACTCTGGATTTCTGCATGCACTCCTTACATAATCTCACTATGTTTTATTCCTATGCATGACAGTTATTGTAAACAATGGAACTGAACATGTAGAGCAAAAGAGACGAGCCTTGCTTGGCAATAAAATTTCATGCAGACGTCGCTCCATGGTAGGCGCAAAGGCAGCCCCCCCTCCACGCATTTCGGATTGTAATCGAGAGGAAGATATCTGTTCTGAGGGGGATTCAGAAGGAGAAGACAACTCCTATTTACCCCCTGAGGTCTTCGCTCTAACTTGGCATGCTGATGTTGGTTATATCATGCATATGGTGTCTTGCATTGCTTACTTTATACATCAAATATGTCATCTGCTTAGTTTAGACATCCTTTGTGCGAATGCCATCTGTTTAGTTTATTCATCGTTTATGTGAATTATGCAACGCCATCTTGTTTAGCCAGGCATCATATATGTGAATTTTGCAATGCCATCCTGCTTAGCCAGTCATCTTATATGTAAATTATATCAGGCCATCCTTTTTTTCATTACATATTACATTTGTCAACAATGTTAGTACATTCAACTGCTCTTCGTGTGCATCAGCCATTTGACACGGTGATGGCAAATTCTGGAGTGAAAACAAGGTCTTCAGAGCAGACTATGCTATCTGACGAAGCGCATATCTCGCTGGTTACGGATAGCTCCTCAGAGGAGGATTCAGAGACAGATGACCAGTCCTATTCCCCCCCCCCGAGGTGTATGCTCTACCTTGGCAGGGTTATGTTGCTCATATCGTGCGTATGGTGTCTCGCATTGCTATGTCATTTGATTAGTTTAGACATGCTTTGTGTGAATGCCACCTGTTCAGTGTCTAATTACCATATATGTGAATTATGCATTGCCATCTTGTTGCAAGACATTATATATGTGAATTATACAATGCTATCTTGTTGCAAAGGCATTATATACGTGAATTATGCAATGCCATGCTATTTAGCCAATCATCATGTATGTGAATTATATCATGCTATCATTTTTTTGTATTACGTGTACCATTTGTCGACAACGTTTGTATATTCAACTACTCTTCCTGTGCATCAGCCATTTGAAGCGGTGATGGAAGTATCTGGAGTGAAACAAGGTATTCAGAGCAGATAATGGTACCTGCTGAAGCAGACATCTTGCTGGTTACAGAGAGCTCCTCAGAGGAGGATTCAGAGACTGATGACCAGTCCTATTTCCCCCCTGAGGTCTATGTTCAAACTTGGCAGGGTTATATTACCCATGTCATGCATGTTGTCTTGCATTGCTTAGTTTTTACATCATATATGGATTGCCATCTGCTTACTTGCTTACTATATAAATCATATATTTGAATTATATCATGCCATCATGTTTACATAGTACATACACATCATCTATCTGAATTATGGCATGGCAACCCATTTAATAAAGACATCATATAGTTATATCATCTCATCCTGTTTAGTGTTTACAGTCATCATATTTTGAATTATGGCATTCTATCCGTGAATGTATGTGAATTATGGCATGCAACCTATTTAATAAACACATTATATAGTTATGTCATGTCATCCTGTTTACATAGTCTCATAATTTGAACTATGTCTTTCCATATTTTTTAGTTAGCCATCAAATGTGAAATTGTGTCATGCTATCCTGTTTAGTTAGCCATCATATATGTGAAATTGTGTCATGCTATCCTGTTTGGTTAGACAACATAAATATGAATTATTTCATGCCCTCTTTTATTCCCCACTATCCATTGCACCTGTCTATCCATTTGAGCTTCAGGAGCACTCTGTGCAAAGCGTTTCATGGGAGAAGGTTCATAATTAAGAGAATTGGTTTCATGCGACACTGGTTATTTTCAAGGCTAAAATACTTTTGCACAAAAAAGGTTCCACATACTTCCAGAACCTAAGTGGAACATGCTTTCAAGACATACTGATGCATCACAACACTGAATCACTGCTACCAGTGGCGGAGCCTGAACCAGAATGGAGAGAAACCAATAAATTATGCTAAATAATTCAAACAAACTATTGCTAGCTTCCTTTTGGTTGGTGTATAAGTAGAAAGTAATGATACTTAGTAGCGAGACTTATATTTAGAAGGGGCACTAGGGCCCACTTATCACAACTAAACTCCGCCCCATGCTACCACTTTAATCTATATACTAGAGGACAATTTATTTAGATAATTATTTAATATTTATTAATGTCAATGTATATACTCGCATGTTAACATTGTTCTAGTTGTAAAAGTCATACGGGCTAGAAAGAGATGATATAATAATATTACCTCCTTTGAATTTCGTTTGATCAGAAAACGCCTTTGCCTGGATCAATACAAAAACAGTATTATTTCATCAATTATTGACATGATAGATTATCTACAATTGAAATGGAGTCCATCTATCAAATAACTAATTCAATCAACCACCGGAATACTATGTGAGTATGCAACTTTTCTTCGCAAGTTATACTAAATTTCAAGGGCCTTAGTTTTCCTTATACAGTAATAAATCAAACTTCAAAGAAACTACAAGATCACGGGTCAATATATATCACAATCAAGGCAAATAAAGCAAACAGACCCTTAGAGACAACTACACGCTAATTTGTTCATGAATAGTGATGATAGTAGGACTGGGTTAATAGTGTCCTCTGCTCTAGGTAAGAGGCAGGATAGGGCTCTAGCATTCACCCTTCACAGTAGTATTGACCCTTCACAGTAGCAAAAATCCATATAATTCAACAACTACTACCCTTTACACTAGCATTGACCCTTCACAGTAGCAAAAGATGTCCACATACTTGCACCATTCATCCATCCATCTAGCAAGCAACTAGCACAATTCAACCATCCATCAAGCAAGCCATCTAGTACTTGACATCAACACACAGCCATCTACCCAACATCCATTGATCCATGTAGTAAGTAGCATCATGAACAGGAGAGGAACAGGGAACAGAGAGATGAACAAGGAGCATATAGGTGAGTAAGGAAGAGGGGCTCACCACGGGCAGCGCGTCGAAGAAGAGCAGCGGCCGGCCACGCGCAGGAAGAGACGACGGGAGGTGGCGGCGAGGGTCATGGCAGCGTCCGCCGTTGGTTCGCCGGCTGCTGCTGGAGACCGGGGGCGGAGGACGGCAGGGGCTGGCGGGGTGGGCGCATCGCGGCCGCGCTCGTCGGCTGCTGCAGCGTTCAGAGGAGGCCCTCGCTCGTCTGAGGTGGAGGACCGGGCGGCGGGGTGAGGAACCCTAGCGCGCTCGGCCGATTCCGTTCGGGGGAACCGAGCAAGGAGACAGGGGAGGGTGCGGGGGGTCGTCGGCGGCGGTGGAGCGGGGGAGGGGGTCGTTGGCGGCGAGGGGGATCTGGCGAGGGGGGATAGCGATCGAGATGGAGGGGGATCTGGCGCGGGGGCGAGGGGGAAAGGGATAGAGGGGGGAAGGTTAGCAATGGCGCACCATCTAGGGGTGCGCCATAAACACAGTGATAGTAATGGCGCACCTTCCCCTCGTGCGCCATTACTAACTTTTTTTTATTTTTAGTTGCATCTAATAATTTTTTAGAAAATGACAATCAAATTTGAAAACATTTATGAATGTGAAAAAATATCATCAAATTTGTTATTTGAAAATATTTATGAATATGAAAAAATATCATCAAATTTGTTATTTGAAAATATCATCAAATTTGTTATTTGAAAATATTTGAAAAATATCATAAAAATTGGTATACCAATGGCGCACCTCCTAGGGGTGCGCCATAAGTACCTTGATAGCAATGGCGCACCTTCTCCTGGTGCGCCATTAGTAACTTTTTTTTTGATTTTTTGTTGCATCTAATATTTTTTTTAGAAAATGACGATCAAATTTGAAAACATTTATGAATGTGAAAAAATATCATCAAATTTGTTATTTGAAAATATTTATGAATATGAAAAAATATCATCAAATTTGTTATTTGAAAATATCATCAAATTTGTTATTTGAAAATATCATCAAATATGTTTTTTTTGGATTTTTAATTGCATTCATTTGTGAATTCGTAAAACATTTATGAATATGAAAAATATCATGAAATTTGAAAAAATATTCATGAATTCAAAACGTGCCCATGAAATTTAAAAATATTCATGAGTTCAAAAAATATTAATAAATTCAATACTTTTGTGAGTTAGAAATTCAATACCAGAATAAACATAAATAAAAATTGGTATACCAGAATAAACATAAATAAATATTAATGAGGACTAGAACAGAAGAAATATCATTTCAATATGTCTAAATACAATCGAGAAATGAAGACTACAATTTAAATACAATCGATCTTAGCTAGCTAGCTATCTTTTCACAATCTTCTTGCCCTTCTTTTTCGCAAATGGAGTTCTTCTGTTGAACGGACGTCCTTTAGGTCGGGTGGTCCTGCTTCTTCTTGTGGTGTATGGCACTTCATCATCGTCGTCATGTTCCATCTTCGGGTCGCCGTACTTGTCGAAGTCTTGCTCATTGGCGACTCCATCCATTCCGATGATCTTCCTTTTGCCTCTCCTCACGACAACACGACTGGGCTTTGATGGGTCGGTAATGAAGAAGCATTGGTCCACTTGGGAAGCCAGTACCCATGGCTCATTTTTCGCGGTGACCTTTGCGCCCGCGGTCTTGGATTTGGCTTCGGGTATAACCATGGTGGTGAAATACCGGTCTTCTTTTAGGACGCTCTTGGCCCATCTGACACGGAACATCGAGACCTTCTCTCCAGCGTAGCTCAGCTCCCAGATCTCCTCGATCCTTCCGTAGTATCTGTCCTTGTCGTTACCGATGTAGGATTCCATCGTTACCCCGGAGTTCTGATAACCATCGCTCTTCATGTCCTTTCCCTCGGTGTAGAATGTGTAGCCATTGATATCGTACGCCTCATAGGTCATCAGGTTGTGCTCGGCGCCCTGTGACAAGGCGAATATGAGTTTTTCTTCCGCGGAAGAATCCTCATGTAAAGGGTACGACAGAAGCTTCTCCTTGAACCAACGCGTGAAACATGAGTTGTGCTCTTTGATTATATCTCCGTCCGTCCTCTGTTGGCCTCGGTCATTGTACGTCTTCTCAATAAAGGTTTTGTGCTCTACCACCCAAGGATCGACCACGTCTATGTGTTGTAGCGCGACTAGGTTTGCTCTTTTAAAGTCGGCGAGTCGACCCTCGAAGTCGACATGCATTTCGCGGTGACCATCACGGTGACCCCATCCAGCGAGCCTGCCGAGGTGCCTGTTGACGGGCAGACCAACGGGGTTCTCGATGCCTAGATAATTCGTGCAGTAGGAGATGCACTCTTCGGTCAGAAAGCCCCTGGCTATGCTTCCCTCTGGACGTGACATGTTGTGAACATATCCTTTGATGACACCATTCATCCTTTTGAACGGCATCATGCTGTGCAGGAATGTCGGCCCGAGTTGGATGATATCCTCCATGATATGGACCAGCAGATGCACCATAACATCAAAGAATGCGGGCGGGAAGTACATCTCAAGCTCGCATAGTATCACCACGATCTCTTCCTGTAGCCTTCTGAGTTGCCTCACGCCAACCGACTTCCGAGAGATGACGTCGAAAAAGTTGCATAGGCCAAATAGCGTTTCACGGACGTGCGCGTCCATGATCCCACAGATTGCAACTGGAAGTATCTGCGTCATCAGCACGTGACAGTCGTGAGACTTCATCCCGCTGAACTTCTGCTTCGCTGAGTCTAGGTATCTGCTTATCTTCCCCGCGTAACTGTAAGGAAGTTTTACTCCTACGAGGCAGGTGAAAAACTGCTCGATCTCCTCCTGACTTAGAGTGAAGCACGCGGGAGGGTAGTCATTTCCGATCTTCTTGGCCTTTTTGCCTTTGCGACGGCTTTCCGTGTCCTGCTTCGCCTCATCATCATCATCATTAGCGTGAAGCTCCTCCCTGATGCCCATTGATTTCAAGTCTGCCCTTGCTTTCGGCCCATCTTTGGTCCTCTCTGGCATGTTGAGCAGGGTACCAAGCAGACTCTCGCACACGTTCTTCGTGATATGCATGACATCAACGCTGTGAGGCACACGGAGGATCTTCCAGTACGGCAAGTCCCAGAAAATAGACCTCGTTTTCCATACCTTCAGTAGCGGCTCTGGCGCCTTTCGCTTCTTTCCCGGCTCTGACGCCTTTTGCTTCTTTCCCGGCAGTGGGCAATCTTTCCAATTTTTCAACAGCTCGTCTATTTCCTCGCCGCTCCTCGTACGCGGGCGTCTTCGGGGTTCGGTTTCACCATCGAACAGATCCTTGCGTTTTCTCCATGAGTCATCGTCGCGAAGCCACCTTCGATGTCCCATGAACACGGTTTTCAAAGACCCGGGATCTCTATCTAGCTGGCGATACATTGTGTCATCCATGCACCAGACGCATCCAGAAAATCCGTGGACCACCTGCCCCGCGACATATCCGTAACCGAGATAGTCGTGCACCGTCGTGAGCAGTGCGGCTCTCATAGGGAAATATTCTTTCTCTGCGGCGTCCCACGTATTGGCTGGCGTTTTCCACAGCGTGTCTAGCTCCTCTTTCAGCAGCCCCAGATACAGATTGATGTCGTTCCCTGGTTGTTTCGGCCCTTCAATTAGCATACTCATGTGAATGTACTTCCTCTTCATGCACAACCAGGGGGAAGGTTGTACATCCACACAAACACAGGCCAGGTGCTATGTGTGCTTCTCTGGCTGCCAAACGGATTGACTCCATCGGTGCTCGCGCCCAGCACGATGTTCCTTGGATCGTCCCCAAATTTTGGGTGTTCGGAGTTCAATGCTTGCCACTGGCTCGCATCCTTAGGGTGACTCAGCATCTTGTCTTTTTTATTTATCTCCGGATCATTTCCGTCATCTTCTCGCTTCTTCTCCTCCCTATCTGCGTGCCAACGCAGGAGCTTTGCTAGCTTAGGGTCCGCGAAATATCGCTGCAGACGAGGAGTGATCGGAAAGTACCACACCACTTTTCGAGGAGCTTTCTTCCTCTTCTTGTATTGAGTGACGCCGCAAACCGGACATATGGTAGACTCCGCGTGCTCGTCCCGATAAATGATGCAATTATTCATGCACACATGGTATTTCACGTGCGGTAAATCCAGAGGACACAATTTTCTTTGCCTCCTCGAAACTGGTCGGACACTTGTTCCCCTTGGGAAGACGTTCGTGCCAGAATGACATGTTCTCGTCGAAGCATGCGTCGGTCATTTTGTGTTTTACCTTCATCTCCAGAGCCATGAGCGTTACTTTCAGGCGGTATCCTCGGGCCTGCATCCTTCATACAATGGAGTAACCGCGTCTATCTCCAGTTGATCCAGCTTGGCTTTCTCTCGGGCGGCAGCTCTTGCGTTATCCGTCTGCTTGAGAAGCAGCTCTTGAATATGAGGGTCCTGCACCCACCCCATCGATGGTCCATCGTCGTCTACTCCGGCATCTTCATCTTCATGATCATGCCCTTCGTCTTGATCTTCCTCATCATCATGTCCAGCATCTTCTACATGATGACTGTGTACTGCATCACCACCGTGATCATGTCCTGGAGATTCTTCGTCTTCTCGCCCGCCCTCGCCGCGGTGGTTGTCTTGCTGCCCTTCCTCATTTCTTGCCCGGCCCCCATGGACGACTTCATAGTCATCTTCATCACCTTGCCACCGATAGCCATCCATGAAACCACGCAAGAGCAGGTGGTCCCGCACCTGTCCGGAATCCGGGTCCGTAATAAGGTTCTTCAGCTTGCATCTTCGATACGGACATCTTATCTCCGTCTCGTTCTTTTGAAGCATCTCGGCCTTCGCGGAGCTCAAAAACCTATTCAGAATGCCTTTGTTCATCGTGCGGACCATGGTCGCCTGCGGGGTAGAGCAAAACGATATTTTAGAACCAAAAAAAAATGGCATGACTTTGCCTAAAAATAGGACCAAAAAGAATGCATAGTGCCAAATTCTCGCCGAAACGGAAATGAATCAACATTCCGGAAAAATATTGGCAACTATCTCATTTCAAATACCGGTACCTGCAAACACAAACATATGCAACACCACAAACATACGTAGATCTAGGCCATAAAAAGTGCATGTGCACGTTGTTGGAGGGAGAAAAAAAGTAGATCTACAACATAAATAAAGCTTTCCCCTTACTTACCTATCAAAAAAAATGTAATTTAACCATTTAATTTGGGTGAATCTATGATGCAAATAAGGTGAGGAGGAGGAGGCAGCCGAGACAAGCTTGGAGGAGGAGGTGGAGAGAATGAAGTGGGGAAAGTGAGTGTGGTAGGTGGCTGCCCAAAATATCTAGCTGCTCTCAGGTTACCAATGGCGCACCACCTAATAATGCGCCATTAGTAACCCTGGTTACTAATGGCGCACCTGTTACGTGGTGCGCCATTACTAGTTTTGCAAAAAAAATATAATTGTTAGTAGTGGCGCACCGTGGTTGTGGTGCGCCATTACTAGTTTGAACTAGTAATGGCGCACTGTACCTTGGTGCGCCATTACTAGTTTTGAAAAAAAAGTAAAAAAAATTGTTAGTAGTGGTGCACAGAGTGTGTGGTGCGCCATTACTAGTTAAAACTAGTAATGGCGCACTGTGCCTTGATGCACCATTACTAGTTTTGGAAAAAAAATTGTTAGTAGTGGCGCACCATGTTTGTGGTGCGCCATTAGTAATGAGGACACTAATGGCGCACCTGTATCTGGTGCGCCCATATTAGCTATAGCCCTTTTTCCTAGTAGTGTATCAAAGAGCTAAAACATAAAAGTAGGTGCTGTTATCATAAAGTTAGAATATATTACTAAATATTATAAATAGCGAGTGTGGAATACTGATGGGTCGGTGTGCGGAATTATCCTAGACAATTGTTAACAAGACCGGTAGTAATCATTGCAATTTCATATGAGGGAGAGGCATAAGCTAACATACTTTCTCTTCTTGGATCATATGCACTTATGATTGGAACTCTAGCAAGCATCCACAGCTACTAAAGATCATTAAGGTAAAACTCAACCATAGCATTAAAGCATTAAGTCCCCTTTATCCCATACGCAACAACCCCCTTACTCGGGTTTATGCTTCTGTCACTCAAGCAACCCACTATAAGCGAATCATGAACGTATTGCAACACCCTACAACAGGAATCCCTCACACTTGCGCGACACAGAGGGCACAATAGGACAGCACCAAAATAAAACATACAAATCATACCAATCTAGATCATCAATCAACCCAAAGACAAAGGATATATACTCAAAACATCATAGGATGGCAACACATCATTGGATCATAATATGTGGCATAAAGCACCATGTTCAAGTAGGGATTACAGTGGGGTGCGGGAGAGTGGACCGCGTAAAATAGATGAGGATGGTGATGATGATGGTGATGTTGATGAAGACGATCACCGGGGCGATGATTCCCCTCCCGATGGCACTCCGGCGCCACCGAGAGAGAGGAGGAGAGGTTCTCCCCCTTGTGCTTCCTCCTCCATGGCCTTCCCCGTGGATGGGGAGAGGTCCTCCCTCTGGTCCTTGGCCTTCATGGCAATGATGGTCCCTCCGAGATCCTCCCCCATGGCCTCAGGTGATGATGGCCCCCTCCGGCAGGGTGCCAGAGAGGGCCTAGATTGATTTCTCGTGGCTACAGAGGCTTGCGGCGGCGGAACTTCCGATCTAGGTTATTTTCTAGAGGTTTCTGTATTTATAGGAGAGTATGGCGTCGAGAACAAGTCAGGGGCCCCCACGAGGCAGGGGGCGTGCCCCAGGGGGTGGGCGCGCCCTCCACCCTCGTGGGGCCCACGGGACTCCCCTCCGGTAACTCTTCGTTCCAGTATTTTTTATATTTTCCAGAAAAATTCTCCGTTGATTTTCATCGCATTCCGAAAACTTTTATTTCTGCACAAAAACAACACCACGGTAGTTCTGCTGAAAACAGCGTCAGTCCGGGTTAGTTCTAATCAAATAATACCAAAATCATATAAAACTATTGTAAACATGGCATGAATACTTCATAAATTATAGATACGTTGGAGACGTATCAGTGCGGTAGTACCGCGTGTCGCAGGCTGAGTTGGTGGATAACGGTTGGATTTGTTCTTTCACTATAAAAGGGGAGTCATCTTCTCCGAGTTGACTACCTCTTCCATCCCCAAGCTCCACTTTTCGCCCGATCTCTCTCCCTAGCCAATCAAACTTGTTGATTCTCTAGGGATTGGTTGAGAAGGCTCCGATCTACACTTCCACCAAGAGAAATTTGATTCCCCCCACTAATCCCTTGCGGATCATGTTACTCTTGGGTGTTTGAGCACCCTAAACGGTTGAGGTCACCGCGGAGCCATATTCCATTGTGGTGAAGCTTCGTGGTTTCGTTGGGAGCCTCAAATTAAGTTGTGGATATTGCCCCAACCTTGTTTGTAAAGGTTCGGTCGCTGCCTCCAAGGGCACCAATAGTGGAATCACGTCATCTCGCATTGTGTGAGGGCGTGAGGAGAATACGGTGGCCCTAGTGGCTTCTTGGGGAGCATTGTGCCTCCACACCTCTCCAACGGAGACGTACTTCCCCTCAAAAGGAAGGAACTTCGGTAACACATCCTCGTCTTCACCGGCTCCACTCTTGGTTATTCGTACCTTTACTTGTGCAAGCTTATTTTGTGTTGTATCCCTTGCTTGCTTGTGTGCTTGTTGTTGTTGCATCATATAGGTTGCTCACCTAGTTGCATATCTAGACAACCTACTTTGATGCAAAGTTTAAATTGGTAAAGAAAAGCTAAAAAATGTTAGTTGCCTATTCACCCCCTCTAGTCAACTATATCGATCCTTTTAGAAGTAAATCACGTGTTAACACTCCTTGTTATAACAATTGATTTCTAACGATATTACCTCAAAGTATAACAAACAAGTTTGGGTCGATTCAATACGATCGTTCTTCTAACGTCATACTCTAAATGTTGTTTTAGGACTATCGTTACACTTAACGATATCCTAAGATCCGGAAAACATGATCACCAACAACACTCGAGCTAGTTTTAGAGGCGAGACTAGTAATCCTATTTTACCGTTCATCATTCCACACATGTATATGAGTTTTCCACTAAATCGCACATTCCAGTATCATATATTATAGAATATAAACTCTTAATTATTAATATGGAAATGTAATAATACAATATTATTGCATCTAGACATATTTCCAACAACCATGTCCCTCACTTTTTTCCCTGCATGTCCGGTCACATGCATCTGATTGCTAGAGAAGAAGAGAGAGAAAGAAAAGAAATAATAAAAAGAAACAAATGCTTTGTGGTGGGCCAAATCTTATGTGGCAGGCGCATGACCACTGACCGGACACGCCCCGGCACTCCTCATACTCATCTCATATATGAGAGCAATATGAGGGGTGCGAGACAACCAAACCATTTAATGAGGCTTTGAGGGGTCTGGTTGGGTCAACTTTTTCTTCTTCCCTCTCCTGTCCAGTCAGTGGTCCTGCGTCCGTCCGGTCAATTTGGGGAGTCCTACTATGGATGCTCTAGCATCTGATCAGATGGCCCAACAAGAGTCTACATCAAAATGGGAAAGCTCGAGGAAGTTTTATTTGTCAGAACGATGTTCCTGCCACCATCAATGAAGCGACGTTGTGCAACCCTCGTAAAAGCCCTTAAGCGAGGAAAATAAGAGTTTCATCTAGAGAGCAGCGTTTTGGCTCCTGGGCTCAGATGTGCCCGAGAGTGAACAGTACCACAATTTAAAATAGTAAACAAATTCAAAAAATTCCAATTTTTTGTGATGAAAGATGCTTGAGTGCATGATGTCCGTGCCAAATTTAAAGAAGTTTGAACATTCGAGAAGCTTGTGGCAAAAAAAAAACAAATTCAGGTCTGAGAGAAGCATTTAAAAAACAACACTATTCATGTCTGGATTTGTCTTTTTTGCTGCGCCCTACTCGAATGTCCAAACATTACCAAAATTTGCACGAACATCACACACATGCACATCTTGCTTGCACAAAAATTTCGAATTTTTTTGACATTTTTTTTCTATTTTTAATCGCGGTACTGTTCATGAGCCCGGGCATCGAAGGGGATTTCCGTTTCATCTAGTACTTCCTTTGTAAAGAAATATAAAAGCATTTAGATCACTACTTTAGTAATCTAAACGTTCTCATATTTCTTTATGGAGGGAGTACATTAGGGCCTTCTTGTACTCCCACACCAATATAGCGAGTGGATTAGAAGGGGACAAGGATCTACCAGCAGAGAAGGGATGCACCCAGAAAATCTTCTCTCTGGTTGGAGAAGAGAGAGGTATATGCAGAGTGGAATAGCTGATGAGGACATCAATGACCTAACTGGCCGAAGGAAAGAAAAAAAAAGCTTTGACTTCCACGTGGAGTTTCACGTATTGTCATCTTTGGACCTTCTGTACACTCCTGAATGGACAACAGTTTCTTTTGCAACCATGTGTACTGCTTACTTTTCATTGGCTATAAAAAATACTAGGTACCATCAAAATTTCAAGGAATCACCTAATGCTGGCTGCTTTCGGTTAGATATCAAACTATCAACCGTAAATGTGTTATTAAGGACAAATCACCCACTCTTCCTTTATCTTGCCTTTTGTGTATTAACTAAGCTGACGTGAAGATGTAGTACAGTGGAGTATTAAGTTGGTTTGATCTCTCTAGAGTACTACGAGTTGCTCCTTTTTCTTTTCTTTTCTTTTGGGAAAGAGTACAAGTTGCTCTTGTGACAGAAGGTTGAGTAAACCTCAAGCCTCCAAGCATGGGGGCATGCGTTAACTGTTATGCATGTGGTCGTGGGGTGTGTGTGTGTCTGGTACGGCCACGGCCATCGCGTGTTATGTTTAGTGAGACATGGCTGGGCCATCACTCTGGGCAGTACTGCTCTTGAGTTTTGAACATGAACTGCATGATTTTTTTTACGGTTACTATCTAATCAAGTTCTGAAAATAGTCTCTTGCAAAAATGTAATGTAGTGAAAGAATGTGTACAATAGGCCCAAAATGATTGGACCCTGTACATGCGGGGCTACATGCACCGAGCTGCCTTTTTTTTACTGTTACTATCTAAGCTCATTGTGTGTAGTAGTAGTACATGCTCCACGGTGTACTACCTCATACAAATACAAGGCGTACCATGGGTCCCGATGCAGCACCGCACAAAGCGGAACCCTCCCCATATTGGAAGAGACAAAAACAAAAATAATCAAACCTAAACCCTCCGGTGCACGAAGCTCAACAAGTTGGAAAAGAAAAAGAGTAAGAAAAAAAATCATGTATAAGCAGCACATCACCGCACCTCCAACAAGCTTACAAGTCTCTGGTCAAACGTCAGGAAGTAGTACTGTATTTGCAGCGGTACAAACAGCAGTACAAGTGTACAGGTACTACCAGTAGGAGCAGAAGCATTTTTTAAACCCGTTTAAACCGGGGAAAAATAAGAATCATTTCTACTGTGATGGCACTGCTTATTAGTACTACTGGATTGGCTCTATCTGCACAGTGGCAAGTACTACTAGTAGGATAATACAGTAAGTTGATAAGTAAAAAGAAAGAAAGAAAGTGGAAGAGTTGGAATATCTCACTCTTGAGCCTTGAAGTCTATCAGACTATCACTCTATCATGCAGGCATAGGGAAGAGACAAGAGAGCCAGAGAGGAGAGGATAGGCAAGCAAGGAGAGGAGAGACTTGAGCTGCCTGGGCGGGAAAGGAAACTGGAGACGAGGAGGAGGAGGCCCAGTGCGCATGCTGGTGAACTGGTGAGAGAAAAGGGTAAAGGAAAAAGGAAAAGGAGTAGCAGATTTCTGTATCCTATCGCCGATTCCCACGCTCCGGGCTCTCTCCCTCCCACGCTCCGAGGCGAGCCCGCCGCTTTTCTTCCTTCCCTCCCTCCACATTGCGACGCCGCCGCGGCCCTGGTACAGTCCCCTTCTTCCTCCTCCTCCTCCCCCCTCGCCGCGTCGATCTGCGCCGGCGTCCGTCCGGGCGGTTGGTTGGGCAATGCGATTCCCGTTCCCGCTCTCCTTCTTTCGCCGGGCCTAGTCCGCCAAAATTTGTTTTTGGAGGGGAGGGAGGGGGGGGTGGGGAACGAGGGACCGACGGTGGGGGAGCGAGCTCACAGTTCACACGGTTCATGTGAGTAGTGATGGCTTGCCCTTCTCCGCCACGCCGAGGGTTTAATTGCGCCCGCAGGCAGGCGTTAATGCTGCCCCGATTTTGTTCCCGTTCCGTCCCCTTCCCTCCCCCCCTTTCTTCTTCCAATGGCGTCTTGCTCTTCTTGATTGAGTTCTTCTCTTTCTTCCATTCGTTTCCCGCGTGGGCCTGGGAAAGGGGAGAGATGTTCTCCTGCTCCTTCCTCCTGGCCCTCTTCGGCGGGGTTCTGCAGATTCTGCTCTGCGTCCTGCCCCCGGTGTGGGATTTCGAGCAGATTCTCTATGGGATTTAGACTAGGTGTGTAGGGCGAGGGTTTTCTCCGTGCTGCAATCGACTTCTCCTGGATTTGGTTTCTTGGTTGGATTTCGAGGTAAAATCTTCGCGGTCTCCTTAGGGTTTTCGGTTGATGCGAGGTACTAGGATTTAGGTGTTTTAAAGCGGATTTCTAGACAAGTTTCGACTGAAAAAACCGCAAAAAACTTGTTTTCTATTGTAGGATTTGGATTTCTATGAAGAGAGGCCGGGGGTGATCCTCCTTTTCTAGAAAAGGATTTGGAGGATACTGGCAATGTAGTTTTCTGCAGTGAACATATTTGCCTGTGACATCTCTCAGTTTCTCGGATCCGACTCATTGTTTGATTTGATTTCGTATCTTGTTAACAATTTGTTGGCAAGAATTTGGTATTTGCAGTTGAAAGTCGGGTGTTGTTTTGCTATAAGCGGGTTGCTTTAAAGATTTTGCTATTCCCATCCTTCAACAAATTCTGTTCTTACTCAAGAGTGATTATTTTTAGTGCCTGGTACGCTGGTAATCTGCAAGGAGGTGTGTACTAAAGGCCATTTTTCTCCATTCCTTTCTGTTTCAGTGTTGGTACCTGAACCCTGCCTTTGGTGGTCTCCAATAAACCAAGGGAACGACTGTTGATGCTTTGATGGTGTGGTGGGTGTGAGATGGATTGCCGGAATTCGCTCTGGAGGTGCAAATCGTCTGAGAGGAGCCCTGGGGAGAGTGGGATCTTCAGTTTGGTGTCATCACATTCTGACCGTTAATCCTGTGGCCAGGTTCTGCTCCATATGTTAATTTTGTTGTTTAGATGGGATTGCATGTCTTATATCTTGTTTGCTTGAGTTTTTTTGATTTCAAATACAGCGAAACATGTACAGTAGAGGGAAACATCATGGTGATAGTTCAGGTGTTACTTTCAGATTTCGGAAAGCAACTTTGGGACTTCTAGTGAAAACAAAGCAATGTGTTACTATTGGCATCTCAAGCAATTTGTCATCTGCTGTCTTGGACAGATTTGTGGAACATTCAGCTTCACTTCAACCTGTTTCTGGTGGGACATAATCAGATGTTACTATACTGTTTGATGAAAACATTCTCACAAACCGGACTTACAAGTTTCATGCTAAATTGCTAATAAGTAGGAGTACTAACAATGTCTTGTTAGATGTTACTACATAGCAAGACACTGCAGTAGCTGGACTGTGTTTGAGTAGCTGCAATGTATTTGTCTTCTGAACCACGGTTACACTAATAAATGGCGCATCTAGTAGAGAGTGGTAATTCTAGGAATTTTCTCTTAGTCGTATGTTTTTCCTAATTAGAGAAAAAACGGGTTGTGGGTTGAGCTTTTTTCAATACTTGTCTTAGTTTTGCATGAGTTTGGTATGAGATAGATTAGTTACCATGTACAGTATGTTATCTTGAAATTATGAGATAAATGGCCATCATAGCCATGGTGTTGTTATCTTGAGATTATCAATGATTACTATCTGCTTCCTCTTATCTCATTTCTAATAGTAGAGGGAAATGACCATCATAGCCATGGTGTTATTATCTTGAGATTATAAGATACTTGCTCCGTCCCAAAATAAGTGTCTTAAGATTAGTACAACTTTGTATTAAAGTTACTACCTCTCTCTCAGTTTACAGGGCATGCGCGTAGCCCTAGGTCGTCAATTTGACCAACCTAATACAATCATATATTACAAAAAATATACCAACATAAACTTCGGAGTTTCTACTTTCAAAAGATATAATTTTTGTGTTATATAGTTTATATTAGGGTGATAAAATTGACAACCTAGGTATACGCGCAGGACTTGTAAACTGAAACGGAGGTAGTAGTATAAAGTGGAGACACTTATTTTGGGACGGAGGGAGTAGATTAGTTACCATGTATGTTTAGCCATAAATGATGAAGAGATTAATGTGGGCCAAAGAGAGAAATGGTTATCAATTCTACATGCGCGTGTCATATTCTTTTAGAAGATTGCAAAAACTGTAGGCCTTCTATTTTTAAATGGGGGAAGGGAGTATCTTTAAGCTGTCATGCAATATCTGATTTTGATTACTGTATCAGGCAGTGATACTTTTTCTGAAAGTTTATCATAGAACTGACAGAAATTAATATAACCAATCATATACTTTTAATTTTCGAAGTTTTTGTTTCCTATCTTTTGGTCCTAGATAGTTAGAATCCTCAATACATTTTTAGAAAAAAGGAAAACATCTCCAATATATACAGGACCAAAGTTGTGTTACGCTTGAATATTGAGGTCACAATTTAAACTGTTACTTGTCAAAACTGTATGTTTTAGTTGAAACGTTTGCATGACTATATCAATGACTTATGCCGTGCTGAATGAATTCCATACTGCTTTTTTCATGATGAAGCTGAATGTGTAGAATTTGCTTTAGATTCATTTATTATCTCAGTTTTAAGATAATTGCTGGTTATGTAACAGGCCTCAAGCTTGATTTCCACTACGTTGGTTTAGAAGATTACTATTGCCTAGGTCAACTTCTCAAAAAGAGGAGCTGGGAGCTGGGAGGAATGACTCATTTGGTACAGTGATTAGATGCCTTGAGGCTTTTGTAGACTATTCGTAAATTTAAATCTCTTTGGCAAATGCTTTGCAGAAAACATACCCACTTTGTTCACTTTTGGCAAATACAGGATACCAAACCTATCTCCATTGGTGGTTCCCCAAATCATAGCCAATCACCTGAAGCTCACTCAAGAATTAGAGACGATGAAACCCAAGACACTGAAGCAGGAAAATCATTGAATGAGAAGCTAACATGCGCAAATGGGTCAAATGATTCTTCCCCACAGCATCGTGAACTACCACCGCCAGAGGTCTTTACAAGTGTAGGAGATGCTGATATGCAGGATTCTGTGCAGAGTTTAAGTGAGAAGCTCTCTGCTGCTCTTTTGACTATTAGTGCTAAAGAGGACCTGGTGAAGCAGCATGCAAAAGTCGCAGAAGATGCTGTTGCAGGTATTTTTTTTTTTCATGTTAGATTGCATGCATTCATGTTAGGCAGTAGTTTCCTCTCTTTATTCAGAATCTCTGGGGAAATTAAGAAAGAGTAAACCATAGATGATTTTTATTTTTGCATGCTCAAAATTTAGAATGGTATGGAACAAGAAATTTATTTATTATATCGTAGTAGTTAACTCATACTTGTTATTTATTTGTAGGTTGGGAGCATGCTGAAGGTGAAGTTAGTAACCTGAAGCGGCTACTTGATGCTTCATCTCTGAAGAATGCCTCTCTGGAGGACCAAGTCAGCCACTTGGATGGTGCCCTCAAGGAATGCGTCAGGCAGCTTCGCCAGGCACGAGAAGAACATGAGGAGAAAATCCGTGATGCAGTTGCTAAGAAGTCCCATGAATTGGAGTCTGAGATGTCTGAGCTCCAGAACAATATCGCTGACCTGCAACAGCAGCTTGAAGCCTCCGATCTGCGGGAAAAACTTCAGGTAGCAGAGAAAGAAAGCAAGGATCTCAAGATTGAGTTGCTCACTCTGTCCAAGGAATTGAAGATGCTCGCACTGGAAAGAGACCTGAGCAACCAAGCAGCAGAGACAGCGAGCAAACAACACTTGGAAAGTGTCAAAAAAATTACAAGAGTCGAGGCAGAATGCCGTAGGCTACGCCATGTGACACATAGAACTTCCTTAGCTAATGATTCTTCTAGGCCTGTTCCAAACAATGCTTGCATGGAATCTCTGACTGACAGCCAGTCTGACAGTGGGGAGCATATGCTAGCTATTGACAGTGAAGTAAAAAATTCTGATCTGTGGGCCTCAGCTCTTATAGGAGAACTCGATCAGTTCAAAAACGGCAACGAGGGCACAAGAGATCTTGTAAATAATCCTGTTGAAATTGACCTAATGGATGATTTTCTCGAGATGGAAAAGCTGGCCGCATTGCCTGAAGCAGATCACACGAGCTCTAGCTTTGGAACAGAAACTGATTCTGACCGTGCTGTGGCCAGAGATATCTCAAGAGGCGAAACTGAAGCCCTACAGCACCAGGTTATGGATTTGCAAGCAAAGGTTGAAAAGATCGAACATGAGAAAAAAGAGCTTGAAATGGCCCTTGCGGAGGCTAGAAATCAGCTTGACACGTCATGTGACACTCTCATGGCAGCTAACAGCAAGCTTGTTGACCTGCAGATGCAGTTAAACTTGGCAAACGAGTCCAAAGGTGCTGCTTTAGGACAAGCTGACCGGTTAGATGGTGAGAGGAAGTCAGTGGCATTGCAGTTGGAATCAAAGTCTGCAGAAGTTGAGAAGCTTCAGGGTGTGGTGACTTCATTGGAAGAAAGTGGGGCTAGCAAGGAGTTGGAGTTGGAGTTGCAGTTAGAATCAACTACTGCAGAGGTAGCAAATCTTCGAAAGACGGTGGCATCCTTGGAAGAGAAGATTGATGCAGTGAAAACCTTGTCTGCGCAGTACAAAGCAGATGCAGACATGGCAAAGGCAGCTAAAGACACATTAGAGACACAACTGCGATCTGCAAACACAGAAATTGGGCAACTAAGAGGAATTATTGAAACACTGGAGAGTGAGGTGCAAAAGGGAAAGATGTCTCACAAAGAGTTTGTGGCGCAAATAGAGGCTTGGAAGACTGAATCAGAGAGAACACTTTTGGTGGAATCCGCCAAAGAATCGTTGGAGTCTCAGCTCCTGGTAGCAAACTCAGAAATCGCAAAATTGCATGTAATGGTGAATGCACTGGAGTCTGACGTGGCAAAGGAGAGGGAATATTCTTCAGAAGTCAAGATGCAACTGGAGGCAGTTGAGGGCATCAGAAAGGTTTTGGGGTCTGAGCTTGAGTCTGCGCACCAGGAGACCATGAAGCTCCAGGAGAAGGTGTTGTCACTGGAAGTGAGACTTAAAGAGCAGAGTGTGTTGCTGGTAGAATTCACTGCCAAGGCAGAGGATGCAATGTCTGCGAGGAAGGCAATGGGGAGTCAACTTGAAGAGGCAAATCTGGAACTCGCGAAACTGACAAACAAGGTGAGCTTGCTACAAGGGAAGATTGAGCAGGAGAAGCTGCTCTCAGAAGAGTATGAAGCAAAATGCCGCAAATTGGAAGCTCAGCTGTCAAGGGACAGTCGCGAGGCAAAGCTTTGGCGACTCGCCAACACAAATGGAGACCTGAAGTTCAAGCAGGTAAACTTTTTAGAAGTTGACAACATTGGGCCAAAATAACATGGGTGGTACTTCAGTACTTGCCACTAGCCTAGGTTCTAAGCACCTCTCTCAAGGCATATGGTCTAATCACTCCTGAAACTTGAGAAGCCCCTGTATAACAATTATCATCATCTTCATCGCAGGAGAAGGAGGTCGCCAGCGCTGCAGGGAAGCTCGCGGAGTGCCAGAGGACGATCGCCAACCTCGGGCTTCAGCTGAAATCGCTGACGAACCTTGACAGCGTGATGACCGAGCCTGGCAAGCTGGAATCCAAGGACACGCTGCTGGACTTCAGAGAAGATGGCACTGAGCCGCTCGCCGATGAATCGTACGGTCTGCATCTCCCGATGAGCAACGGGGGCTGCGCCTCGCCTGTTCCCCGGGCGCAGTCCCCGTCGTCGCGGCGCTCGGTGTTCTCGGGTTATCGTCGATCGGTAGCTACAGGAGCAGAGCAAGGGAGTGAGATGTGATGGAAGGGATTGTGCATAGGCCATAGGGTTATCTAACTGTTCCTGGATGTTGTTGTCAGTTGTCACCTGGTGGTAGATGATCGGTGTGCATTTACTGGAAGTTGATGGTTCGCTTGGATTTGTGCTCCCTGTCATTTTCGGTCCTGTCTGTCATTAGATGATCGGTGTTTCGTCAGATGCAGATGCTAGTAGTGCACTTGCACTAAAATGTTACCCAGGACAACAACAAAAAAGACCAAGCAGCAAAACTGCAATCACGGTTTCCTTTTTTAAATATACTTCTTGGGCTTTCACTAATTTGCCACGTGTAAAGTAGCACGATGGTCATTCATTAATATTTATATTATTAGAGAAAACTATTCTTTTTTCAAAATGAAATAAACTGCAGATCACTTTGAGAGCTACATGGTGGATCCATGTCCTTGTTTCAATGTGTGGAAGCGCATGAGCATATGATGTCGATGGGTGATGGGCATGAGATACATTCCACCTAGGCGCCTCCTTATTATGTTTTTTAGGGGTATCTCCTTATTATGTGTTCTCAACCTCCTTTTGTAAAACGAAACCTATGATTCCTCTGAATGCAGCTAAAAGTTTACACACATATTAATTTCTTTTAGGAGTTAAAAGCACGCCAGCCCCACTAACTTGTCCGTCCCGTGATGGTTTGACCCACCAACTTGCAAACGCTCACTCTGCCATCCAGAAACTATCCCCTGATGTGCAAAAAAACCCAAGCCCAATCCCGAAGCGACATCTGGCGCAGGCGGGCCGAGGCGGTCGTCGCGCGACTTTGCAGAAACCCCCTCGCCCTGGAATTAATTAACCCGCACTCCGAAAGTTGATTCAGTATGCGAGAGTGGCTGTACTAAGACAAATCACTACTCATATTCTGTTGGCATAGCACAATAGAGCAGAACAGCAGGTCCTGGGTCCTGGGTCAGAATTTGCTGTAGTTTAAAACATCCAGAAATACACAGGTAAAATGGCTGAAAAAATTCAGAATGTGCTGTACATAGAGATATTCAGAAACACATAGGTAAAATGACTGAAAAAATTCAGACTTTGACACATATTTTAACCAGCAGAGAGTAGTTCGAACATCACTTAAACAAGTGCATCATATAAGAGTTTACTGTCACAAAATACATTTTTTTTTGCTATTTTAAAATACAAAAGTTTCAGACTGAAACATAGAAACAAATCAGAATTTGCTGTAGTTTAAAACATCAAGAAATACACAGGTAAAATGGCTGAAAAAATTCAGAATGTGCTGTACATAGAGATATTCAGAAACACATAGGTAAAATGACTGAAAAAATTCAGACTTTGACACATATTTTAACCAGCAGAGAGTAGTTCGAACATCACTTAAACAAGTGCAGCATATAAGAGTTTACTGTCACAAAATACATTTAATCTTAAAAGCAGCACCATGGAGTTTGCTGTCATCCTAACATCACTAAAGGAAATTCATTCATGAACTCTTACATTTGCTGCCACAAAATAAAGTTCATTCATGAACTTGCCACAAAATAAAGTACATTCATGAACTTGCAAGGATAATTCAAACATCAGCTGGACCATTCAGATCTGGGATTTGTGTTGGCATGTCTTCTCCAAAAAGCATGTAATACGCACCGCTGCCAACACCAAATCCTCCCCTGCCAAAGCCTAAAGATGTGCCAACACCAAATCCTCCCCTGCCAAAGCCTAAAGATGTGCCAACACCAAATCCTCCCCTGCCAAAGCCTGAAGATGTGCCAACCCTGCCAAAGCCTGAAGATGTGCCAACACCAAATCCTCCCCTGCCAAATTCTTGACCCCTGACAAAGCCTGAAGACGTGCCAACACCTAATTCTTGACCCCTCCCAAGGCCTAAAGATCCTCTCCCCCTCCTAGCACTTGTTGATCTTCCTCTCCCCCTCCCAGCACCTGTTGATATTCCTCTTCCAGCACCTCTCTACCTTTTGTTACCTCTACCAGCTGCTGCAGATCCTTCAGCTTGATCATTTCCTCTTGTTGCCCTTGTAATCCTGCCTATGTTCATTTCAGTTGTAACAACTCTAGGCTGGGGAATTGCAGCACCAGCAGCTGCAACAAAAGAGGATTGATCTGGCAATGGGCCATGGTTTCTATTGGGAGCTCTGTATGACCTCTGCCTTTGTGCCATGCTGAAAACCATAGACTCTGGTTCTTGGCTAGGATCCAGGATAGGGTTTGCCAAGTGAGGGAATATGTTCTGCACATACAAAATGAACATGACTTAAGTAAATCAGGGTAATGACACCAACAACTTAAATTTATGCACAGTTTGAAGAGAAAAGTTGGAGACAAACCTGCAGAAATGATGGATCATCAAAATTTTCATCCATCTCATATCCTCCTCCTAGTTGGGCTTCCATGTACTTGTAGTGTCCCCTTCTGTTATGGTCAGCTTTCCCACATATGGAGCAATGCATGCTGACACCTTTTTTGTTCAAATATCTTACTCCACCTTTCAACTTCTCTTCAGGTTTCTTCTTCCTATTTTTCTTGGGCCTCCCAACTTGCTTTGTGAACACTGGTGGGTACACTCTCTCCCCATTTACCTTCTCCCATTGCTTTGGGTCTCTTAGAGGAACTAGGGTATATCCATAGGCCTTCAGGTAGGTTTGCACAGTATAGCAGTCATGCACCAGAGTCTGTGGGTCAATTCTCTCCTCTCTCGAGCATGCAATTGCATGTCCACAAGGAACCCCTGAAAGCTGCCATCTCTTACAGTCACAGGTGTGCAAACACAGATCAACAACGTAGCTGGAGTTGCCAGATTGAACCCTGAATAGCTCTTGTCCAGCTCCAAAAACATGGCAGTTAGCTGCATACTCTGTATTTTTTTCAAGTTTTTTCAATATCTTAGGACAAACCCTGTTCCCTGTCCATTTTTCCACTGCTTCCCTTTGTTTGCTCATCATCCTATGCATTATCTTGTAGAATATATTTTCCAGCATTGAAAGTACTGCCATTTCTCTTGCATCCAAGATGTAACTGTCCAGACAAAAAAAAACGGATAAGAAATGATCAGCAGAACAACTTGTATGGCAAATAAGCATATCAACTTATATCAAATAAGCAATCAACTTATATCACATAAGCTATCAGGTTGTATCAGATAAGCAGATCAAGTTATACCAGATAAGAAGATCAAGTTATACCAAATAAGAAGGCTAAAATGGCTGTGATAAGTTAGGTAGCTTATAACATAAAGGTGGTGAACTAATACCTGTTAAAAACTTCTGAATTGTTGTTGAGCAAGATGTCACATTTGCTGAAAACACTGAAAAATGCTTTGACCCATGTCTTCACATCCAATCTTTCTGTCCAATGAAATGCAGCAGAGCTATGGTCATCCATCTTCTTGCAGTTCTCTCTCCACTTAACTTCATGTGTAGATCTAGCAAGGGCCCAGAAATCCTGCTTAAGCACTTCTCCTTTGTGCTTCTCACGAAAATTCTGATAAATGTGTCTGACACAAAATCTGTGCTCTGCACCTGGCCAAACTTTTTGAACTGAATTTATTAAACCCTTTTGCTTGTCACTCATGATTGTAAAGGGAGCAGTGTTTATTATATTCAGATCATCTCTAAGAGTGGTTAAAAACCACTCCCAAGAGCTTGTGCACTCCACTTCTACCCAGCTCATGGCAATAGGGTAAATACAATCATTGGGGTCTATTCCTACAGCACTAAGCAGCACCCCTTTGTATCTGGTCTTCATGTGACATCCATCAATGAAAATTATTGGCCTACAACCCTTAAGCCAACCTCTCTTACAAGCATCATATGACCAGTACAATTGTTTCAGACACTTCCTGCCCATTGGGAAATCTTTGTCCTTCACAAGTGTAGTAGACAAAAGAAATGTGGATCCTGGGTTGCACCTCCTTAACTCATTTCCATAATCATACAACCTGTTGAACTGTTCATGTTCATCACCATGTATCTCCTTTAAAGCTTGTTTCCTAGCTCTAGCAAGTTTCCATCTGTTTGGTGTCACATTGAACTCAGAGGTTACTTTCCTTGAAAATGTTCCTAGTGCCATCTTCTGGTCATTTCTGAATTCTTCCATGAAATACTGTGTGAGGAATTTTGCAGTTAGTAACTTCAACTTCCATTTCTTTTGACATCTATGCTCTCCAGAATATGCCTTAATAACAAACCCTCCTGTTCTATTGTCATTTCCAGCTTTCAGCATCCATGGGCAGCCTCTCTCACAAATAGCATCTAGCCTTGTCTTCTCATTCTTCACTTTGTTGACTTGGACTCTATTCCTAATGGAGTATGCAGTCAAAGCATGTCTTAATTCTTTTACATCAGCAAATACCATCCCCACTTTGAAGATAGGGGATTTCATGTCAACTTTGGCATTGAAGGCCCTGAACTTATACTTCAAATTCTCTTCTTCTTCTCTGGACAGATGCAAGTCTTCATCTTCAAGAACATACTCTGGCTCCACATCTTGCTCCTCCTCCTCATGTTCTTCAGCCACATCATAGTCTATGTTGTCATCAAATAGATCATCATCTCCCTCATCTATCTCATAGTCACTATCACTAAAATCTGAGTCTGTATCTGCTTGTTCTTCCTCAAAAGCTTCAATCTGAATATGTTCTGCACTATAAGCATCTGCTGCAATATCTGACACAGGTTCTTCCTCAACAGCTGGAACAATTGTACTACTGGAAACTGCACCAATAGAAACAGCCCTTGAACTAGAAATCGTGCTTCCTTTGTAAATGACATCAGCTCTGCAAACTTGGATGAAACCAGTGTGATCAATCATGATCTGCAGTACCTTGTGATCTGCACTAGATTTCAACATGTGTTGAACATCACCATCTCCTCTAATGGGAATCAGACCATCTGACAAAAAATGATCAGGCCTACACCAATATATATTGTGCTCACTAACAGGATAGCCTAGCCATTTCAAATGATTTTCAATCATAGAATATGAGAAAGTGTTTGCATTCAGATAGTCCAGGGTCTCAACAGTAGCACTTGCGTATTCAATGTTGCTGTTTGGTCCACAGAAAAATCCATTGTGCTCTATTTCCAGTGTGAAAAAAGGAGTGTCCACTGCCATCCCCATAGCTGCATCACACACTGCATTACAACAACAGGAAACACTCCCAAATCAGTATATCACAACAGCATAATAAGCAGCAGTTTAAAATACTGACAGAAAACGGGGCATGAAGAAAACAGGGCATGGCAGTAGATTCACAACAGCATAATACAGCAGCAGTTTACATACATGCTAAAATAAGTACCAATACTGAACATTCATATTCACAACGTATAAAATCATTACTTTTCTTATGAAATCCACCAAAATTACAAACTTTTCTCTCTGAAAAAGCTTGAGGCCGCCAAACCCTAACCAGCATCCATCCATCAGAACACACACAAAACAACAACAAAGCACTCATGCCGCGCGCCCGCCGTCCAGATCGTCCTAGCCCGTTCATCCAACCGATCGTCTATTTCTAGAACCCTACCAAACCCCTGCCCCCAAAAAAAGTACCACAAAGAGAGGGAAAGATGCAGACTTAGGGGCGTACCGTAATCAGGAGGAAAAGCTCCGGGCTCCCGCACACAACCGACGGAATCGGGCGGCTCCATGGCCGTAAAGCTCGCCGGCGACGTCGCCAAGGTGGCTGACGTCATCCGGAACTGCAAGCGTCGCCACCGCGCGAGTTCAGCCGAAAGAGACGAACGGACAAGGGCGGAAAATGGAGAACGAAACGATATGAGCCCCTATTTGTATATTTTCCGCGTGCAACCCAGCTGTGGAGTGCGGGTTAATTAATTCCAGCGTGATGGGGTTTCTGCAAAGTGGCGCGACGACCGCCTCGGCCCACCTGCGCCAGCGTGGCGCTAAATGTAGCTTCGGGATTGGGCTTGAGTTTTTTTGCACATCGGGGGATAGTTCCTGGGTGGCGGAGTGAGCTTTTATAAGTTGTTGGGCCAAACCATCACGGGGCGGACAAGTTTATGGGCCTGGCGTGCTTTTAACTCTTCCAAAAGTTCTCCATAGCCATCTTTGGATGTGACCAGGGATGAGACAACGAGGTTACCCGCCGCTAAATCCTCACAACTTTTAAGATGCTTAATTACTGTTTTTTCCTTAAAAATCAGGGTGACATCCAGCCTCTGTCATGGTGGTGCACTCAATCATTTTCATTGGTTTCTTCGAAAAGGCGACACCACCACTCTTCTTGTGTTGTTGGGTTTCATTCGATCCAGTCATTGGTTTGATTTTGCCTCGCATTCTTGTGTTTCTTGGTGTTTGGGTGTTCATTGGTTGCTGCAGATGCACACGCTACTTGCAAAAGTAAAACCACAATTATGGTGGACGCGGTTGTTCTGGTCGCGAGCACAGGTGCTCGCGGTATCTGGGCGGCGGACATGTCATCGGGATGTGTAGCGTTAAATTACCGAGGGAACCAGTCGATCGTTTTTTAATCGGGAGAACGGGAAATACGGTAGAGGGATATGACGTACGCCGCGCCGGTGACGGAGCGCGCAGATCCCGCCGTGACGGGAGGTCATCAGAGCCGTGGCTCGGGACCGTGTTCTTCTCCTGACCCGTAGCTCAGGAAGTAGTTGGATTTCCGGCAGGCGGCGGTGCGCAGGCTAGTAAATGACAAGTGAGACTAAGGCGGAGCTGTCTCCCACCGCTTGCCACACTTGTTTGGATCTCCATTGACGCCTGGCGAAACCCTGAGCACCGGAGATCGGTGGGGGAAGGAATACACGGCGGCGCTATCCGTATGGAGTTCCTGATGCAGCCCATTAGGAGGTAACCCCCCTCCCCCGAATCCTGATTGCGTATTTTTCTGCTTGTGGATTTGCAAGGGTTCTGTTTCTTGATCCAAGTTTTGGCCGATGCGGGACCGCCGTGATGGTAGATGTCAACGAGAAGGAGCTTCCAATGGAGCCGCTGCACTACCCCGCGGTGGCGATAGGGACTGCAGAGCTACCCCCATGGCGACAGCCAGCGCCGATAGGCAGATGTGTGTGGCGGAAGGCGGGCTCGCAACGGATGGGGATGCTGAGCCGCAAGCATGTGAGCAGGCTGGACTCGCAGGTAATCTATTGGCTACTGGTGTTTGGATTGAAGACTTTTTATATGATTTTAGGTGTACTTGGGGTCGCATGAACTGACTTGCAGATCTTACAAAAAATAGGAATAGGTAGATCCTGGAGAAATTAGAATAGTTATATACAGATTTTCCCGAAAGCTATGTGTGCTTTGGTCCTAGCCAGTTCTGAAGATACTATGACCCACTCATGATTAACAGAAAGCATAGCAGTGTGGATGCTTGACTGCAAAATTGAGCTGAAAACTTGTATTTACATACTTAAATGCTAAAACAAAAGGCACAGCAGTGGCAGTCTGTTTTTGATTGTACACTGTTTTCAGGTGAATTATGAATTGAATTAACTGAGTTGCAGATAGGTTGGTTAGTTGTGCAAGAGATTTCACTTACAAAATTCAGAAAAATGAAACTCGTAGAGAAATTAAACTTGTTATATATAAATTAAGTGGAAACCAGTGCTAGAGCTGCTAGTAGGGACTAGATGAATAAAAAAGAGGGCATAACTATGTTTTTTTTGTGATGCTTGATTGTGATATGAACGAATAAATACCAGAATTCAGTTGGAAAAGCTTTGAAATAATCAAGCTTAATTTGGACAGAATCCTTGGGTTCATGACTGGTGAAAAAATGAAAGTAGATGACAGGTTGATTTATCATATTGTAGGGTTAGGATTGGAGCTGCTGCTCCAGGAAGGGCACCTTGCCCTAGGCGAACCAACACTCTTGAGAAGGCAATATGGGGGTTCGCTGACAAACCGGGCGACATTGTAATCATGCTTGCACTGGGTACAAGCTTTGACACACTCGGGGAGGCCTATGATTTTTCCAATCTCTACTCGTGGGAGAAGGGATTTGGAATAAGATACAGGAAGAGTATACTGAATGTGGAGAGGACAAAATGCATGCAGGAAATTGTTTGCGGCTGTGCGGTACGCATTTGTACCCATCATGGATTAATTGTATTAATTTTGGTTTGCTCTTGGGGTTTATGGAACCTGACCCGTCTGTGCTTGTCTGGATATGGTTTTGCAGGGTAAAGCTGGGGTGGAGAACAGTAGATCGTGCCATGACTGCCCTGCATTAATAAGGTTGCTCCGCTCAAAGGCAATGGTTGGTACATAGCTGAGCATCGTGAGCAACACACCCACTCGCTGTCTCCGACACATGGGCACACAATACACTGGCTTTCCCACAAGCACATTGCTCCTCCACCATGCCCTTCCCTCAATCTCCCTAAGCCTCGTGGCATTGCCAGCACATCTCCGTTGATATGGACGACGACCCACTACCAATCGCAACGACACAAGGCTGTAGATCGGCAGCCGGTCGCTGATAGGCTATCAGAACTGGCAAGCAGTGTTCCATCTCACATTTTCGGCATCTTCGTGGTTCCTTCTCCAAGATTTGCCTCCCAGGCATCAAATCGACGGGGCCAATCCCCTGGTGAGAAGGCTTTGGATTGCCGGGGCCGCGTTCGCTTGCACCTTAGTTGGATCTATGTTTGCTTGCTAGACCAGTGATCTCCGCCCCTTACTTCACATATGATTCTCCTAACCTGGGGGCAGCAGTCATTCTCTCCTCTCTGTTTTCTCACGTTTTCAAAGGGGAACTTGGTTTCACCAATCTACAAGCTGGAGGAAGCTCACTGACTATCGTTCTCCTATTTTATGAAATGTCAAGCAATTCAGTGTTCACCCCTGAAATGACTAGGCACTCCATGAGCTTTTATTTTCTGTTTTCAGAAAACCAACCTGTAGAACTGACAACATTCTTTTCTATCAGCTATATAGAGAACAGTATGGCATTCATCCATGGAGGTTTATGCACCAAAACTGTCCCCTTTTGCAACTTCATCTCTATTGGAAATGCTAACACAAAAGGTGTAGGTGAATTTGAGATCCTTTTACCTCTGATGCATTTTCCCCTACTTTCAGTAGTTAAATCATTAGCCTTGACCTTGTCATCCTATGGACGTAGAAATTAATTCAACTCTCTAAGTACATGTACTTTTCTATGTTACTTTTCTACCTGACCATATTATTTTATATGATGCTTGCAAGATGATCTTCTAATATGTTTACTCAGTGAGGCTCCCACTCATAACCTGAGTTGTTATTGTATTGGTGCCCTGCAATGATGTTAAATCGAGCAACGTAAATGAATATGTCCACTATGTGGTACTCTTATTCTTTGCTACTTGTTCACAAATTGTTTGATTGATGCTTGATGGAAAAAGCTATTGTTCCTGGACTGAATGAAGCTGAGATATTATCATAACTTAAACTTATATCAGTGAGATGTATAGAGATTTAAATGCTGATTTAGTAATTATTTATTTCTTGTGATATTGACATGCCTTCTCTGATGCTAATCTGCATGAAGTGTGATACAAGTATGGTGTTTCCAATTGTATGAGTGCTCTGAAGCAACAATTAGGTAGCTGGAGGTGGAGGCAAAGAGTTCACTCCAATTAGTTGTCACAGTTCGCCATATTGTACATCTAGAGCTCTCTTAATATTGGAAGAATATATATGTGGATAGCTCTTGTTGTGTCCTTGTTTGCTCACCATTGTCTTTGAATCGACTATGAATTAGAATGCATAACTAAGCATGATGACAGTGATGCTGAATTTATTACATTAGAAGATATATAGGCTCATGATAACTGAATATGGATGGCTGAATAACAGACGGTTACTCACTTTAGTTTGTGACTTGAAATATATCTCACGCATTGCACAAAACCTTGCATCTAATCTAACTATCATGTGCCTCTGAAAATATAAGAACACTTGACTGCCACAGGTGTGACTCATATCAGTTAGTATCAAAATTTAAATAACTAATTTACCTTCACATTTCCATCTGACTTGGGCTTCATATAATCTGTCATTTAGTGTTGGGGTGCATACCTTTTGCATCAGTACATCAGAATTCCGGCATTCTTCGGATTGAGTTTATTTCTAAACATCTAACAGAAGAGCTCAATGAAAAATGACTTCGATGCACACATCTCACTGCATAATGAGAAATTATGGTCTTTTCATTGTCTTTGTTTCTGCATCTTTCTCCAATTCCCTGAAAATCTTTTATGCTACTGTTTGACTATAATTTTTTCTTTTTCGTTCAGGTGTCAACATTAATTAAGCAACTTTGGTTTGGCTACAAATGATGTGCTGAATTAACATTGCTAAGCGAATGCACTCTATTATTTTGGTATGACTAACTATAGGAACGAGGTTTCACTAGCATGAATAATTTTTCCTGGTTGCACTACGTGATTGAATCCTTACTGGTAGTAGTTGGTTGTACCATGTAATTGGATCTTTATCAGTAGTAGTAGCAGAACTAAGTCATGGAGCTCTGTGTTGAAAGTGCAATCATGCCCTTACATTATGTTTTGATGTTGATGACAATATACATGTAGGGGACTAACAATGGTTGTTAAGTAAATCTCAGGTGTTAGTCCCCGGCTCATCGAAGTGTGTGGATCAAGGGCATACAAGTGATTTTACTCAAGGATGAAGCATAAAAATTGACTTGATATTTGGTTTCTTGAGTATAGGATCCCGCGCTATTAAGAGGGGATCGGTAGGGTTAGTTAAAGACTTGCTCAAGTTACAATAATTCCTTGCTTCAGTAAAAACTTAGGGTCACACAAAAATACTCTGTGCACATGTTCTGTTTGCTCCCATGCCGGATGTCCGGGCTACCTGCCGGATGTCTGGGTCACTGATGTTTAGACACCAGTAAGTCTGCACGCTCACGCCGGATGTCCGGGCTGCACCCCGGATGTCCGGGTCTCCCAGCCATGCCGGATGTCCGGTATTTTCCCCGGATGTCCGGCTCCCTGTCATCCCGACTCCAGTAGGTTTGCACGTTGCTGCCGGATGTCCGGGCTTCGCCCGAATGTCCGGGCCTTCCCGTGTCACCGGATGTCCGGGCCTTGCTCCGGATGTCCGACCCCTCTGTTTTTCTCCTGGCTTCTCCTATGTTCTTCTTGTGCCTAGGCAGCCCGGATGTCCGGCCACCCTGCCCGGATGTCCGGCCTGCCCATTCACTTATGCTATAACGGCCACATTTGTGCTCACACTATATATAGCCCTTCTTCCCCACGGGAGAGGGTTGACCATTCACTTTGAACAAACCCTAGAACACCTCTCACTCTCTCTCACTCCTCCACACCAAATCTTAGATCCCCAAGGGATTTGAGAGCATTTGAGAGAAGTTGTCCGATCAAGTGATAGATCCACTCCTTCCCCTTCTTTGCACCCAAGGAATTCATGATTTGAGCAAGTCTTGAGCTTTTCCCCATCGTTCTTATTACTCTTGGAGGTTGGAGACTACTAGGCGGTAGGAGTCTTTCGGAGAGGAATCGACCTTTGTGATTACCCCCGGGAAAGTTTGTGAGGGTTTGGAGACCACCCCAAGGTCTACCACTAGTGGTTGAGAAACGCCTTCGTGGTGTTGTCTCAAAGGGAGAATAGGGTGAGCCTTCGTGGCGTTGGTGTGCCTTCGTGGTAACATCCACCTCTCTAACGGTGACGTAGCTTCCCTCCAAGGAAGTGAACATCGGCATACATCCTCGTCTCCCGGAGTTGTGGTTATTCCAAACCTAACTCTCTACTTGTGGTTACTTGTCTCTTAGCACTTACTTATATCATATTGTGCTTGTTTACTTACATACTTGTGTTACTTGTTTATCTTGCTTAGCACTTAGTACTATAGTTGCAATTGTTAGGCTCACTCTCATATTCCGCATTAGTGCCTAAAATTGCTAAGTAACAATTAAAATTTGTAATTGTACCTATTCACCCCCCCTCTAGGTCCATCTCGATCCTTTCAATTGGTATCAGAGCCTCGTGCTCTATTCTTGTGGCTTAACCGCCCTAGAGCGAGATGAACCCCGATGGGACTCCCCGTGTTGCAGATCCGAAGGATAAAGGCGAGGCTTCCTCTGAAGTCAAATCCTTTACTTCTGAGGATCTGGAACGGGCCCTTGCTAAGCAAAAAGAGGAGCATGATGCTTCTGTCGAGGCCTTGGTCCAAATGAGGATAGCCACATTGTCCACGGTGCTTGCACCACTTCCGGATGGTGCGGCTTCGAGGCCAACTGTGCCTACTCCGTCACTTGGTCAACAACCTCCTAGCAATGAGCACTCTAGTGTTCCTTGGCTTTATGCAAGACCCCAAGTTGAGAAACCAAAATATAACCCTCAAGGCAAACCTCCTTTACTTGATGCCACTTCCGATTTTGCCTTATGGAGAGTTGCTATGCAGGATCATCTTCGATATGGAAACGATGAGATGATAGAGATCTTGGAGTATGGTTACCATGTGGTTGATCCAAAGAATCCTACACCAAGAGAAATTTATGACAAGAATCTCAATGACACTGCAATCATGTGTATAAGGAGAGGTATGGTTGAAAAGCAAAGGAGACCTTTCATACACATCACAAGTGCCAAGGAACTATGGGAAAGTATTATAAGATCCAAGACCGGTACCTCCACCCTCCGGAGTGCTCAATATGAAATTGCCAAGGGGGAATTGCAAACTTTTGTATGGAGAAAGGTGAAACTCCAAATCAACTCCTTGAGCGTCTCATGACTCTCACCGCTGATATTGATTCGTGTGAGTGTGACAAGACACAAGATGGATTCAACATGACTAAGCGATTCCTTGTGGACAAGTTGCTCCATGCTCTTGCTCCATATCACCATCAGATGGTATGGGACATAAGACAACACCATGCCTTCAAGGAAATGACTACAGATGACATCATATCCACTTTCCAACTATTTGAAGAGTCAAAGGCAAATGCTACAAAACATCTTGCCATGCATGGTACTCCATCGTCGAAGATCAATCTTGCATTGAAGGCCAAGCATGTATGTGAAGATGAGCAAAGTGAAGAAGAAGATGATGATGATGATGAAGAAGATGGTGATGAGGTTGAATCCGATGAGGGCCCTTCATATGAAGACATGGCTCTCTTTGTCAAGAAGTTTAGCGCGAGAAAATTCAAGGGAAGGTTTCAAAAGAAGAAAGTAAGAAAATGCTACAACTGTGAAGAAACCAACCACTTCTCCAACGAGTGCCCTTATGAGAAGAGAGAAGATAAACCAAGGTTTACCAAGACCTTTCCCAAGAAGAAGTTGCCAAATCCTTTGAACTCCAAGCTCAAGAAGGGAGATGGGAAAGCAATGGTTGCTCAAGAAGAATCCGATCCGGATGATGTTAGTGGTGTTGCCGGAGTTGCTCAAGATTCTCAAAACACATTGAGGCTAGTCAACAAGAGTGGTGAAGTTGTCACCTACAACTACATGAAGGATTACAAGGGCAACGCTCACAAGTGTCTCATGGCGAAGGCCGTGGTAGAAGATGGAGAGGACCAACACTCTCCTGACAAGGTCAAGGTAACCCCACGATCAAACCCTCCTCTTTTCACTCCTCCTACTCCTAGTGATGAGTATCTTGATGCGGAGGATAGTTATGAGGATGATGATATAAATGATCCTATGCTTGCTAAACTAAATAAGTTCATGTGCTCCCTTAAAGGAAAGAAGCTCACTATGTTTTGTATGCTTATGAAGATGGTGAGTAAGCACACCATTTCCATTAAGGAACTCGAAACCCTCGCCACCGAGGAAAAGGAAAAATATGAAATCCTTGAGCGGAAAGTCCAATATGAGGAAGCACGCAATGATGAACTATGCTTAAAAATTGGTGCAAACATTGATGTTCATACTAGAGATCTTGCCTCCTTGAAAAAGGCTATTGACTCTTGCGAAGAGTTGATGAATGATAAAAGTAAGCTTGTAAAGTCTAATGCTTCTCTCTCTAAGGATTGTGAGCTCCTATCCGTGTCCCTCAAGACCAAGGAAGAAGAGCTCACCCTTCTTACAAAGAGTTTTGAGACACTCAAGCTTACTTATCTTGAAACTCTAGCCAAGGCTTACTCTTCTCCTATTATCAATGTTGATGCTTGTACTACTAACTCTAGTAGTGATCTAGCATCTATTCTTGAGGAGAATCGCTTTCTCAAAGCTCAAATCGAGAAAGGGCTCATGACATGTGCTCAAGGGCAAAAGAACCTTAACGAGGTGTTGAGCCAACACAATGAGGTGTTTGCCAAAGAGGGACTCGGGTTTGACCCGAGCACAAGCAAGAAGAAGACATCCTCTCAAAAGTGCACCACCCCTCTAAAAGAAACTTTTGTACGAGAAGGGCACAAGGAGAAAGGTAAGGTTGTTAGTGGGAAGGCCACAAGGGGCATGCCCACTCTCAACAAGCCAAAAGAGTTCATGCCTCCATCCTATGTACTTCGTAAGAGTAAGGATGGAGAAGTTTATGCAAAGTTTGTTGGTCTTCGAAATGCATTTCGGTTTTATGCTATTTGGGTCCCTAAGACCCTTGTGACTAACGTGAGAGGTCCCATTGCAAAATGGGTGCCTCTAACCAAGTAATAATTGTGTGTAGGTTGCCTTCTCCGGTGGAGTAAAATGGGTGATTGATAGTGGATGTACCAATCATATGACTGGAGATAGCAAATTGCTCTACAATTTCATGGAAGCTATTCAACCATTTATGAGCATTATGTTTGGTGGAGGATCAAAAGGACAGGTACTCGGTTTGGGTAAGGTGGCTATCACAAATGACATGTCTCTTGCAAATGTCATGCTTGTCCAATCCCTTAAATATCATTTGCTTTCTGTTCGTCAATTGGCTTCTGTTGGTTATGATACACTATTTGGACTAACGGATGTGGAAGTCTTTAAGAGAGATACTCTCGAAGTGGCCTTTGTTGGAGAGTTGGATGGCAACCTTTACACGGTTGATTTCTCGAAAGAGAGCACATTCCATGCAACTTGTCTAATGGCCAAGGCCGATAAGGGGTGGCTATGGCATCGCCGGCTAGCCCATGTCGGCATGAGAAATCTTCAAGATCTCTTAAAGAGAAATCACATCCTTGGACTAACAAATGTCTCTTTTGAGAAAGATCGTGTGTGTAGTGCATGCATAGCCGGGAAGCAATATCAATCAAAGCACCCACCCAAGAATATTGTGTCTACTTCAAGGCCTTTGGAGCTCCTTCATGTGGATCTCTTTAGGCCTCCTTCGTGGGATAGTCTTGGTGGGAAAAAGTATGGACTTGTCATTGTGGATGATTACTCAAGGTATACATGGGTCTTCTTCCTCAAATCCAAGGACGGGACGAAGATCACCTTCATTGACTTTGCCAAGCAAGCACAACGCAAGTTTGACAAAGAAATTCTGGCAATAAGAAGTGATAATGGATCCGAGTTCAAGAACTACACCTTGGAAGAGTTCCTTAGTGATGAAGGGATTGAGCATCAATATTCAGCTCCATACACTCCCCAACAAAATGGTGTAGCAGAAAGGAAGAACCGGACCCTTGTGGAGATGGCAAGGTCCATGTTGGATGAATACAAGTCGCCACATAGTTTTTGGGCCGAGGCCGTCAACACTGCATGTCATGCATCAAACCGGCTCTTCCTCCGCACGATATTGGAAAAGACTCCATATGAGCTCCTAACCGGGAACAAGCCAAATGTCACTCAATACGGATTTGAAGTTCTTCCTCGGATTTCAAATTCAACAATTTCAAGAAGGGATTTTCTTGTCTCAAGCAAAATACCTCAAGGATATCCTAGCGAAATTTGGCATGACTAATGCTAGCCCATGTAAGACACCCATGCCAACCAAAATTGTACTCACTGAAGACTCAAACGGTACCCCCTTCGACCCATCTAGATACCGCTCTATGATTGGTTCGTTGCTTTATCTTTGTGCATCTAGACCAGACATCATGTTTAGTGTATGCATGTGTGCTAGATTTCAAGCTTTCCCTATGGAAAGCCATCATAAGGCGGTTAAGCATATTCTTAGATACCTTGTTCACACCCCAAAGTTAGGACTATGGTACCCCAAGGATGTTAAGTTTGATCTCATTGGATACACGGATGCGGATTGGGCTGGTGACAAGGTGGATCGTAAGTCCACCTCCGGTGCATGCCAATTTCTTGGATGCTCCTTGGTAAGTTGGTCCTCGAAGAAACAAAATTGTGTTGCCCTCTCCACCGCAGAAGCTGAATACATTGCGACCGCCAGTTGTGCAACTCAATTACTATGGATGAGGCAAACTTTGAAGGATTACGGTATCACCTATAGACATGTGCCTCTTCTATGTGATAATGAAAGTGCCATCAATATTGCTGAGAACCCCAAAGATCATTCCCGCACCAAGCATATTGATATCAGGTATCACTTCTTGAGAGATCATGTGGAGAAGGGTGATATTGACATTGCTCATGTTGGCACAGATAAGCAACCTGCAGATATTTTCACCAAGCCATTGGATGAAGCAAGGTTTTGTCAACTTAGGCGTGAACTTGGTATCTTGGAGCTTGACAATATTATGTGAAATCTAGTACCCATTCGTGCATGAACTTAATGTCTTGTCTTGATGTAGGCATATATTTAGGGGGAGACATTCAATTCATGAATATTCTCACTCTACATAATGCATAAATAGAACAAACACTCTCAAAGTATCATGGTTCTCGAACTATGGGCTTTAATATGATGGAGTCGTGACCATGTGCCCAAAGTCTACATCTTTGCAGTCCTATGGTCCATATGCTCAAACATGGTGACCTCGGTCACCGCTTGTACCTTGTTTGTGTGAACCTTTCATTACTTATTTAGGTTGGGTGGTTATTTTATCTTAGTATGACCATAGATGACTGAGATTTCTACCCATATAAATCTCTAAAAACTCCTTGGCGGAGTCTATATTCAATTCTATGTGTTGACCCCTTAAAAATCCTTCCCCATCCTGTTTCTCTGTCCAGTGGCCGGACATCCGGGCCCTGAAGAAAAAAAAACCCTTCTGCTGCGCAAGCCACCAATGCACCTCCAGTGGCCGGATTTCCGGGCTGGTCCCCGGATGTCCGGCCCGTTGGCCCTGTTTCTTCTGTTCCCTGACCTCCAAGCGCCGGATATCTGGGCCATGCCCCGGATGTCCGGCCCGTTGCCGCACCATATAACAGAGAGGGGCTCGGGCTTTTGGGGGAGTTACTCATTCACTCCCGTTTCCTCTCCCCATCTCACCACACAGCCGCCGCCGCCGGGGTGTGCTCCGGCGCTGCCCCGGCCAGTCTCCGTCGATCTCCGGCCCCGATCTCCTGCCCACGGACTCTCCTCCTCCCGATCTACGATTCTCTCCAATCCATTTCTTGGGTTGTGGCTTGAGTCTCTCGGGAGGGGCCGGTGTTCGGTGGGATTCACCGCCGGAGTTCGTCATGGCTCGTACCAAGAACTGCGGTCCCAAGGGTCCCGAGGTTTCTTCTCGGGGTAAGAGTGCTATCTCTCTTCATCTTCCTTTGGTCGTGACCAAATCTTATTAGGGTTGCATTATTCCCCATGTACATCTTGCCATGTCTAGCGCTCTCGCGTTTTGGTACTGCATACCTAAGCCTACAAACACCTCTATATGTACTCGGCTACTCAACTTAACCATGGGAATGTAAAATTTTTGATTTACCATTTGGACTTGTCCTATGGTCATAATCGGAACATGTTCATCCCACGGTTTAATTTGGCTTATCCTTGTTCATATTCTTTGGCTTCTTCTTATCGGAACCTATTCATTATCCTTTCCAGTTGATCGCCGGCAAGGCTCAACCGACTCCGATGAGCATGCTCGGCCTAAGAAGAAGAAGACCACCACCAAGAAGAAGCGGGCACCATCCACCAGTCTGTCGGCCTCGGATCTAGATGATGCGGACTATGTTGGGGAGGAAGAGGATGACAGTGCACCAAGACAGTCTGTTGGACAGTCCAAGCCCGGTACTAGGAGGGCGCCGGTGCCTCAAGTTCGTGGTTCTGCAATGCCCATTGTCCCTGGTCGTCGCATCTCCATGGAGCTTCCTGACAGTGGAGGTCGCCCCACTCACGACTTCACAACTGTGGGGGCGGGGCAATATCTTCAGTTTCGTCGGGATGTCAATCAATATGAGATGGTGGCTGATGCCGAAGATCCTCGGTTCCGGACTCGTATGCAGCAGGATCTCTATTCCAGTTTCGTCCATGGGCGTGGACTTGCTCCTCACTCATCCTTGGATCTCAACTTTCTGCGTGACAATCCTGCCTTTTTCCCTAACAATCCGGTCAAGATCATTGACGATATGACTCTTGGTCCTGCAATGACCTTCAGGTGTGACTGGAATGAAGCTGCCATTCTACAGTTCTATGCCACCTGTTTCTTTGGTCCGGACAACACTCTCACCTGGAGGACCGATGACACTACACTGACGATCACCTATGACAGGTTTGTTTAGATTTTGGGTCTCTCCGGTGTTGGCCATTGCATCCACAGTATGGATCCAGAGTACAAACCAAAGGGATTGATGCTTGCTTGCCACTTGTTAAACCTCCCTCTCAACTCACTAAGGAAGAGCTTGGATATCCAGTCAATGAGGTATCCATCTTCCGTGCTCCTTACTACATCCTCTACCAGTGTGTGCTTCGCACTCTCTACCCTAAGAAGGGAGATCGCTCGAGGGCTCGCAACTATTGCATTGACTTGATGGTTCGTATGCATGACCAACCCACTGAGCCTCTGGACACATCAAATTTTATTTGGCATGAGATCCGTCCCTGCAGTTTCATTCAGACACGCCAGTTCCCTCATGCTCCATTTATTCAGGCTCTGATTGATCACACTGCTCCCTTTGAGGTGGTTAAGACTGCTGTGCATTCCATTTGGAAGCCTCCTCCTCATATGCGCGTGGTGGCTTCTGCTCCTACTCAGCCTGGGAGGTCTGTCGGTGGGAAGACAGCTGCTCCTACTCAGCCCAGTGGTTCCTCTGTTCCATCTTCCTCGTCTGCGCCTCGTGGACGCCTTGCCTCGTTCTTCGGCAAGGCTCGGTCTGCTATCATGAAAGCAATCACCTTCAGCTATCAGCAGAATCATGATGTTTAGAAGCGCCTCATCATCTCCAAGAATCAGCTCAAGCAGCGCCTCCGTGACCGTGGGAGCCCCGTGAGTGAGGATGATCCTATTCCTGCGGCTCCATCCACTTCCACCTTCGGTTTCCCGTCTCGCGCTGAGTATCCTGAGTTCTTTGTTGATGATGATGACATCCGCCAGGAGTGACCAAGTCCGTTTAGTTCTTCGCCCCTTTTTACTTGTTGCTGTCAAAGGGGGAGAAGTAGTATCTTAATGTGGTCATACTTGATGTATTAGCTGTGTTAGCCCTACTATTATTCGAACCTGTTATGAACTTGTTATGTTGCTACCTATGCTATTGTCTTGATCAAGTGAGACTAAGTGAGACTATGTTGTTATCTTATTATCTTGATCATGTGAGTCTATGTTGTTTACCTTGTGGGTATGGATTTTGTTTTGTCCATGTGTTAACATATTCATCTCATGCTCACAATGAGGGGGAGCCAAATACAAATAGAAACATCAAGTTACTTTGTACTTTCGCTCTCATATTTGTCAATGCTAAGACTATTTATTACAACTGTGATACTACATGTGTGATTGTCATCAACAAACAAAAAGGGGGAGATTGAAAGTGCAATCATGCCCTTACATTATGTTTTGATGTTGATGACAATATACATGTAGGGGACTAACAATGGTTGTTAAGTAAATCTCAGGTGTTAGTCCCCGGCTCATCGAAGTGTGTGGATCAAGGGCATACAAGTGATTTTACTCAAGGATGAAGCATAAAAATTGATTTGATATTTGGTTTCTTGAGTATAGGATCCCGCACTATTAAGAGGGGATTGGTAGGGTTAGTTAAAGACTTGCTCAAGTTACAATAATTCCTTGCTTCAGTAAAAACTTAGGGTCACACAAAAATACTCTGTGCACATGTTCTGTTTGCTCCCATGCCGGATGTCCGGGCTACCTGCCGGATGTCCGGGTCACTGATGTTTAGACACCAGTAAGTCTGCACGCTCACGCCGGATGTCCGGGCTGCACCCCGGATGTCCGGGTCTCCCAGCCACGCCGGATGTCCGGCTCCCTGTCATCCCGACTCCAGTAGGTTTGCACGTTGCTGCCGGATGTCCGGGCCTTCCCGTGTCACCGGATGCCCGGGCCTTGCTCCGGATGTCCGGCCCCTCTGTTTTTCTCCTGGCTTCTCCTCTGTTCTTCTTGTGCCTAGGCAGCCCGGATGTCCGGCCACCCTGCCCGGATGTCCGGCCTGCCCATTCACTTATGCTATAACGGCCACATTTGTGCTCACACTATATATAGCCCTTCTTCCCCACGGGAGAGGGCTGACCATTCACTTTGAACAAACCCTAGAACACCTCTCACTCTCTCTCTCTCACTCCTCCACACCAAATCTTAGATCCCTAAGGGATTTGAGAGCATTTGAGAGAAGTTGTCCGATCAAGTGATAGATCCACTCCTTCCCCTTCTTTGCACCCAAGTAATTCGTGATTTGAGCAAGTCTTGAGCTTTTCCCCATCGTTCTTATTACTCTTGGAGGTTGGAGACTCCTAGGCGGTAGGAGTCTTTCGGAGAGGAATCGACCTTTGTGATTACCCCCTGGAAAGTTTGTGAGGGTTTGGAGACCACCCCAAGGTCTACCACTAGTGGTTGAGAAACGCCTTCGTGGTGTTGTCTCAAAGGGAGAATAGGGTTAGCCTTCGTGGCGTTGGTGTGCCTTTGTGGTAACATCCACCTCTCTAACGGTGACGTAGCTTCCCTCCAAGGAAGTGAACATCGGCATACATCCTCGTCTCCCGGAGTTGTGGTTATTCCTAACCCTAACTCTCTACTTGTGGTTACTTGTCTCTTAGCACTTATATCATATTATGCTTGTTTACTTACATACTTGTGTTACTTGTTTATCTTGCTTAGCACTTAGTACTACAGTTGCAATTGTTAGGCTCACTCTCATATTCCGCATTAGTGCCTAAAATTGCTAAGTAACAATTAAAATTTGTAATTGTACCTATTCACCCTCCTCTAGGTCCATCTTGATCCTTTCAGTTTTGTTACTGGAGATCTGTTTATCTGGTTGCTAACTGGTTATAATATCTAAGATTTTTATTCTTATATACTATACTTTATTCACTTCACAATGTCAATATGTGCCTGCTACTGGTAGCTTCCAGTTAGTTGTTTTCTTGTGTATTCTAAGAATATATGATATTTACTTCTCTTTTTTGTCTAGTTAATTTTTGAAATAATATACAGAAACATGTACTATTAGGTTATGAAAGTAATTTAAATATTTGCTCAAAGTATTTATTGTACATTTTCTCAATTGTTAATCTCTCTGCACAAGCTATGGGCATCAACAGGCTTACTAGTTTGGTGGCAACAAAAAAGCAGAAGGAGATGGGGCAGCCAACAACTAGCTGAGAGAAGGCGCCAACGAGGGGCTCAACAAATGGACAAGGTTCTGCATGATATGTCGCCAGCAGAGACATAAGAGGACAACCTGCCCGGACCGTGGCCATATCCCGAAGCCTGTTCGTAAACCGGCCAGGTGCACAAACTGTGGCATTGAAGGTCACAGGCGAAACAACTGCAAAAGAGTAGGCGATTTGCGGATAAACAACATATGAGGACCGACCACAATGTCCTTGACTAAGCTATCTGTTTGATCGTTTCTTTACTGTAGACCATTGTGTTGTGTAGCTAAGTGTGTGCGGCGAGAATGTGTTGGATTTCTTATAAAATCTGTCTTGTTTGCATGCTTGCTGAATGTAATGCAGTGTTGATGGACGTGTTAATGACTCGTTTCTAAATAAAATGAAACTCCTCTGCGTGTATGTTCAAACTGATACCAGCTTAGAATGGATGATGTCTGTTTCTGAATTTTTTGTCAGCATGAGCATGCATTCTGAATTTTTTGACAGCATGCTGATGTATTGTGAATTTTTTGACAGTATGATCACGCATTCTGATTTTTTTTTGTCAGTACGGGCGTGCATACTGAATTTTTGACTGAATGCTTGTGCAAACAGAGTGGCGAGCATATTCTTGTTTGAGCTGACTTATACTTCCTCCGTTCCTAAATATAAGTCTTTTTAGAGATTTCACTACGGACTACATACGGATGTATATAGACATGCTTTAGAGTGTAGATTCACTCATTTTACTCCGTATGTAGTTCATAATAAAATCTCTAGAAAGACTTATATTTAGGAACGGAGGGAGTATATTCAAACAACTGTATTGCAAGCATGGTTCCTGTTACGGTGTTACCTGAATTTTAAAACTGAGGTAATCCAGCTATGTTTGCCTGCTGGAATGGGGCACGAGATTGAAAGCTAGACACGTACGGTAGCAGTGTGCAGCTGTGACAAGTGCATGCATCTGTGAGGTCGTGCGCCGAGTACTCTCTTGATCCTATTCGAAATTCAAACTGCACAAGCGTTAGTCCAGAATCTGCAAGCTGACGGCCCACCCCGTTACAGACCGGCTGAGCTGAAGCCCATTTGGTTGACGTCGTAGCAGTGGCCGTTTGACAGAAGTGGGCCAGTGGAACTGTTCCTCAATAGATATACGGGAGAAATACTTGGGCCTGTTCGCGTCAGCTTGTGGATCACGAGGACAACGGCGAGAGGGATACGTGAGCAGGTGTGCTCGTGCTGAGAAGATCACTTTCGCAATTATGGTGCCCTTTTAAAAACTACTTTTCACTTGTCACCAATGGCCGGGCTTGCCACATTTCACGGTAGATGATGTCACTTTGCGCCCATCAATTTGTAGGAGTACAACATAACTTAAAGTCTAAAGTACAGGTATATTTGGTGAGTTACCTACTGATAATGCCAATTAAGCCATGTACGGTAGATGATGGCGGCCTTTTTCTACATTATTGACTTGCCCGTGCCTCGACTCTAAGGCTGATCATAATGGGGAGTAACTTAGACTAGTAACATGCATATGTTATTAGTCTAGACTAGTAACATGCATATGTAACTAGTCTATGTTACTATCTCTATAGTGCATAGTATTATAGATTAGTATCATAAGTAGTCTCATTTATTGTTATGCATGACACATAGTAGCATCACATTTATTATGTTACGGTATCTACCTATGTTAATATAACCATCTCTTTTCTTTAATTACCTGCCACATAAGTATGTTTACGATTCCCAAGTGCATGATACTACTTATGTTACCTCACTATGGCCAGCCTAAAACGACCTATGCCGCAACACGAAGGGCCAGCAGCCTTTTTCACTATTTTGACCCTTTCAGAAAACTTTCGCACAAAATGAACTCCACGCAAAACTATTTCATGATCTGACTCTTTTAATAACGTCACAGACCGTGGCGTTTCTTCTCTATTTAGAAACGCCAAGCTAGCTAGCGTTGCTCCACTTCATAAATAAATGACAATATGAACAAGCTAGTTGAAACGCCAACCCATGCTTGGGCAGCAACGCCAAGCACCCTTGGCGTTTTCAGCAACGCTGCATACTTTGGCGTTTCTGTCCTGCCACGTAGCGTCTCGACCAGGCCAGCAACGCTACCTAGCTCGGCGTTTTCAAATAGAGAAAAAACGCCACGGCTTATGACGTTACCAGAAAGACCAGATCGTGAAAAATTCTATATGAAGTTTATTTTGTACGAAAGTTTTCTGAAAGGGTTAAAATAGTGAAAAGAGCCGCATGAATACTAGTACTAGTACTAGGAGCCCGTGCTCCCCCAGCCAGCCAGTCTCTCTCACGTCCATTCCATCATCGGAACCAGAACGGCACAGCTCTGCTCATCCATGGGTCTCGTCTGCTCGGCTCCCAAGGTGTACAAGCCGGCGGCCGAGGTCGACCTCGGCCCCGACAGCGACGAGCACTACATCAGTCCCAACGTCAAAGGTTCTTTCTTCCCCGATTTGATTTGATTTGACTGACACTCGCGCGCATTTCGAACGCTCCTGCTGAATCTTTCTATGGTTTCTTGCCTCTGCGTGTTCTTCAGCTCCTCGGGTGGCCGGGCTGCCGGTGAAGATGTTCGCGTGGGTGCTGGAGACGCCCGTCCTCGGCCCCCTCCTGCTCTACGTCCTCAAGAAAGACAACCTCGTCAACAAGGTGGTGATCAAATCAAACAACCTTCTTCACATTTTGTTTTGTTTGAAAAATCTTTCTCTTTTTCCTAGTGTGGTACAGTAGATTAGATCGTCGCACAGCAGGAACTAGAGCTTGACACTGAGTTTGACTTGACGCTGCAGCTCGTCTCCGACGCCGACATCCCGGAGCCGCCATTGTTCACTCCGACTCACACCTGGCAAGGTGGATTCTCACTACCCCCAATCCATTCCTGCACAAGAAGTTCTTCTGTCACATTGGGTTTAACTCAGTCATGTTCACTGTTACTGCAGACATCCCTGAGCAGAACGTGAGCCTGGCGAAGCCCGGGTGGTCGCCGGCGGCGCGCGCCCAGGAGGCCATCGACTGCCTCCCCGACCTCGCCGATCCGTCGTCGCCGGGCTTCAGGCGCTGGAAGATCCGGGACTTCGCCAAGGCCTACAGTTCAGGAGAGATCACTCCTGTCATGGTAAACATTTTGCAATCCTAACAAGAATGAATCCAACTCTGTTCGGTGTCACACTACGCGCTGACACTCACCACTTGATCACGCGAGCAGCGGGCGTGATTGCAACACATGATGATTGATCAGCGACGTGTCCCTGTTGAATCGATTCGCAGGTCGCGAGGAGGTTTCTGGCGGCGGTGGAGGAGTGCTCGGGCCCCGACCTCAACATGGCCCTGTTCATCAGCTACGACCCCGAGGACATCGTCAGGCAGGCCGAGGAGTCCACCCTCAGATACCAGCAAGGTAAAACCAAAGTTTCTCCTGCCCAATCAATCAATCAATCACCCCACGTACGTACGCCGCCGCGCCGGGCCGGCGACAGCGAAGCGATCGCCGTGACATTTAAGCAGTAGGGCCGTCGCCGACTCGAGGATGGAGTGGCAGCGGCAGTGGCACCGCCATTACGGACGGGACCAAGATATGCCCCGCTGTCTTGGCCTTCGCACCTCCTCCGTGGTCCCGCTGGACTCATCACAGTGTGAATAGTTAGGTGGGCAGCGCAGCAGAGCCAACGGTGGCATCGCCATTGCGAGAACCTGCCTGCTCTGCTCTGCTCGTGAGGTTAGGTCTCTCAAGAGCAGTGGAGCACGTTGCTCGTCGAGTTGTTGCAGATTCAGCGAGTCTCGAAGCTGGCAGGAAATCCATACGGAAAAACGCAGCCCAATGCCCATGCATGAATGGTCGATCTGGATGCTGGTGCGTACGCGTCCATGGTCCTGAATCCTGCGGAGGAGCAGAGCAGTGATTGCTCGGAGGAGAGTACTAACTCATGTGACGTACGGTACGGGTCGTTGCTGCTGCAGCGGCGCTGCGCCTCTTTGTTTTATTATCTTGGAGATGGAGGCGAAAGCAGGCGGCAGTCGGCACTGATCTGTAGTAGTAGAATTCATGGCGCATTCCGGCAGTGATGCGTATTCATTGCTCTCAATTTGTTGTTGGCATGACTGTATATGACTATATGCATAAAATGAAAAGAAAAATGCTAGTAGTAGTAGTACTATATGCGTGCGTCATTTCTGTTATTGTACTACGTCTGATGCGCTGTGCATTGCAGGGGCGCCTCTGTCTGCCATGGATGGGGTGCTGGTGGCAGTCAAGGACGAGATCGATTGCCTGCCCTACCAAACCACTGGTAAAATACAGTAAAACGCAAGATTTTTTTTTTAAGCTCAACATAGGCTGGTACCTGTGTTGCACAGAGGAGCGTTAAGTTGCACTGCATGCATGCACCGATCAACTCACCCAATAGTCATGTTTGATGCGAATATACGAATGGTCGATCGCTTGCACTTGGCTCTCTTACCTGACAATTCTCAGAAGAATGCTAGAATCACATGCCTAGAGCACAGAATGGAAAATACAGTGATTCTATGCCGTGCACGCTGGGGCCTGGGGAGGGAAATTATTACAAAAAAAAAAAGTGTTTTAAATGGCGCGAATGCATGCATGCAGGAGGCACGAGTTGGCTGGGAAAGATGAGGCCGTGCGTGGCGGACGCGGCGTGCGTGGCGCAGCTGCGGGCCTGCGGCGCCGTCCTGGCCGGCAAGACCAACATGCACGAGCTCGGCGCCGGCACCAGCGGCATCAACCCGCACCACGGCTCCACCAGGAACCCCTACCACACCGCCAGGGTGTCGGGCGGCTCGTCCGGCGGCTCCGCCGCCGCCGTCTGCGCCGGCCTCTGCCCCGTCGCTCTCGGCGCCGACGGAGGCGGTGCGCCACGCACACACTCTCTGCACTATACTACGAGTAGTTTGAAGCTGCACGCAACGCGAACTGAATCCCACCGTGCCTGTGCTGTTTGCTGCATTGTTTGCAGGATCCGTACGCATGCCCGCGGCGCTCTGCGGCGTCGTCGGCTTCAAGCCCACCGCGGGGCGGCTCTCCAACTCCGGGTGCCGTAGCTAACACATGGCCTAGCTTCTTCCATATGCATTTGACTTGTGTAGTGACAAGTACGCTGCTCTTTGAACTCAGGCTTCTCCCGTTGAACTGGACGGTGGGGGTGCCGGGGATCTTGGCGGCGACGGTCGAGGACGCACTTATCGCGTCAGTGCCTCCACGCTTCTTGCATAAACTAGCTAGCACTTTTGTTATATTACTTTTTGAACATCAATCAAATGGATGTTCCTGCTGTACCTGCATTCTCCTCATCTTACCATGCATGTGACTGACTGATCTTTCAGCTACGCGGCCATGGTTGATCAGTCCAGACCAGCTCACTCCCAGGTAATTTTGTTACTTTTGCTGAATGCATGGGAGGTATTCAGCTAAATTTGCTGGCTTAAATCTCCGTTTATTTGCAGCCCCAGCTGAATCTGCCGATGCTGACATCCACCCATTGCATGCCTAACATCAGGCTCGCAAGATACGGAAAGGTGGGCGTCTTTCCACCCGCAAAAAAGAAAAAGAAAAGAAAAGAAAAGAAAAAGATACGAACTGATTCAAGCCTCATGATGAACTCAGGCAGGATAGTAGTAATAACTAGTGGCATTTTGAACGCAGTGGTTCAACGACAGCTCCGACAACATCCGAGGCTGCTGCGACAAGGCTCTGCAGATCCTGCGCGCACACTACGGGTGGGAGGTATAATAGATGTTTTGGATATTTCGATGTGGACTATATACAGACTGAAATGAGTAAATAAATAAACTAAAATGTGGATATATACACTCTATTCAGAAAAAATATATTAGAACATCTTATGTTAGACGGAGGGAACATCTTATAAAATAAAAATGGGTTTTGATCCATTCATTATCTGAAACAATGACATTTTTCTTTCCTGGATGGCACGGCAAGACCGTGGACGTGACCGTGCCTGAGGTGGAGGAGATGCGTCTGGCGCACTACGTGACCATGGGCGCCGAGTGCTCCGCTTCCCTCGCCGCCAAATACCTCGAGAAGCTGTGAGCCAGAGTTTGGGTTAATTCGTTTTTCCACACATACTACTAGTAGTGCATTTCTTTCTGTAGGCTGAATGGATTTGTGCGTGCGTGCATGGAAATTAAGGGACAAGTCTGAGATCGGGTGGGACGTGAGGATCGCGCTCAGCGCCTACGGCTCCTTCAGCAGCAGGGCTTACCTCAACGCGCAGCGGATTCGGTCAGTCTGATCACATTTTGGTTTCATTTTCTGAATGAACGGGCGATCTGATCTTCGGAGCTGGCAACGTGCGTGTTTCACAGGAACCGTCAGATGTACTTCCACAACAAGATCTTCGAGACGGCCGACGCCATCGTCACGCCCATGACTGGGTACGTGCGTGGCTCTTCATCCGCCTTCCCTTGGCCGTGCAGTTCAGTTAGCTGTTCACGTCATCCATCATTATTTCTTGGTGGCATTCTTTCTTACCAGCACCGCATTTTTCCTGTGGGTGCAGTGTGACCGCGTACGCGCTGCAGGACGACGCGCTGCGCACCGGAGAACTCGACTACATAAACGCAGGTGGGTACAACTGAACGTCGTCCATCCATGTTCCCCGTGAAACTCGTGTGTCTCGAAGCTGCAGCAAATCCAGCGGGCAGCTGCAGCAATGTTTGTGCTAATAGTATAACTCGTGGTCTTTGTTGTTGGACCGAAAATCAGCCGCGATCTCGAGGTACTCCATCGCAGGGAACTTCCTCGGTTTGCCGGCCATCACCGTCACGGTGCGCATCCATCCACTCAGCTTTCCAGGGTGCTTCTTTCGTATAGCTCGTGCAAGAAACGAACTGACACGATTTTTCTTGGCGAAACCTCTAGGTCGGGTACGACAGGGGAGGCCTCCCCGTCGGGCTCCAGTTCATCGGCCGGCCGTGGGCGGAGGCGACGCTGCTGCATTTAGCCTACGCCATGCAGGTCAGCACCACATGCATCTCCTCACGACCTCACGGCCATCGCGCCATGAGTACCTTTTTTCTTCCTCTCTCAGCAGTGGTGGATGTGGTTGTTTGTGCAGGAAGCGTGCTCTAAGAGCTGCAGGAAACCCATGGTGTCCTTTGATCTCCTCAGCAAGAAAGAGTAGATTCTGTTAGTCATACGACTTGCGACGACGGAAACGGTGTGCGCCGAGAGAAGACCATTGATTTGGATGCGAATAGCTATGAACATTAAGTTTTGTATAAGCTTGAGAAACATTGTAGAATATCTGCGTACAACAGCCGTATGATACACTAATGCAGTGGTACTCTTTTATAATTTTTTTTAAACACAGTATAGACGGCCTACATGAGCATACACACCATGAGAATGGATCAGTGGGAATCAAGATTGACGAAGTCATCATAGGCGTCTTGTTATCGATGGGCACGCTTACATCTGAAGAATAAAACTGCTATAAGTCAAACTAAATAAAATCCGCACAAGTAGAGATACTACTTGTGCATTCAAAAACCCTTAAACCCACTTTCATATCATAAAAGTCTACTATACCTATCTATGGATTGAATAAGATCCTTCAAGTAAGTTGTCATCGGTGCAAAAAGGCAATAAAAATTGCTTCTAAATATGTATGATCTTTTATTGTAATAGAAAATGAGCGTTGTACGAACTTGTAATGGTAAAGAAATAAAAGCGACGGACTGCATAATAGAGGTTGCTATCACAAAGGGAAATATAACGTGACGTTTCTTTGCATGAAGAGTTCGTACATCCACAAATAAAAAGCGCATGACAACCTCTGCTTTCCTTTGTGAAGGGTCTATCTTTTACTTTTATGTATTTACTTTTCATGCAAGAGTCAATAGTGTTCTCCTCTATTCCCTATTTTTCTCTTTTGCAAAAGCATCACGTGGTGGGGAAAGATCTGAACACATATATCCAGTTGAATATGAGTGATCATGAGTCATTATTGTTGACATTACCCTCGAGGTAAATAAGTTGGGCGGCAAAATTATAAGCCCCTATCTTTCTATGTGTATGGCTGAATTTTTTTGCTCCATATGTATGTCGTGAGTGTTATCAATCATAGAAGACTAAATGATGGTTGAGTATGTGGACTTGCTGAATAAAAACTCCTATATGAGACCCTTCCTGAAAACATAATGAATTGCAATTGCATTGTTGACTAAGAACATAGTTTGTTAGTTTTCAAGAAAGTTTATTCTCTATATTTTGTTGTTGTGATGAATTCTTACTTGTTTATGAGAAGTTTTATGATGATAATATATTGCTGCTATGATATGATTCATGACGCTACTATGTTCATATTTTGTTTTTATCGACGCATCTCTCTCTCTCTAAACATGTGGTCATAATTATCGATATCGGCTTTCCCTTGTCTAAGCTTGGGGGAGTTGATACGTCCATTTTGAATCATGATTTTCTACTGCTATTTATAATATTTTTTATCAATATAATGCTTCATGGCACCATTCTAATATCTTTTCTCTCTTAAATTGCAAGATTTACATGAAGAGGGAGATTGTCGGCATCTGGAATTCTAGGCCTGAAAAAGCTATGTCAGAGATACCTATTCTACACATCTTCAAATGAGCTGAAATTTCACAGAGAATTATTTTGAAATAAATAAAAAATACTGGAAGAAAGAAATAGCAGAGGGGGCCACCCAGGTGCCCACGAGGCACCAGGGAGCGCCCTGCTGGCTTGTGGGGCCGCTGGCCAGCCTCCGGTGCCCATCTTCTGGTATATAAGCCCATTTGCCCTAGAAAAAAAAAATCAACATAGGACTTTCGGGATGAAATGCCGCCGTCTCGAGGCGGAACTTGGGCAGGAGCACTTTTGCTCTTCGGCGGAGCGATTCCGTCGGGAATACTTCCCTCCGGGAGGGGGAAATCGAAGCCATCGTCATCATCAACAATCCTCTCATCGTGGGAGGACCAATCTTCATCAACATCTTCACCCGCACGATCTCATCTCAAACCCTAGTTCATCTCTTGTATTCAATCTTTATATCAATACCTCGGATTGGTACATGTGGGTTGCTAGTAGTGTTGATTACATATTCTAGTTGATCCTAGTTGGTTTATTTGGTAGAAGATTATATGTTCAGTTCCATTATGCTAATCAATACCCCTCTGATCTTGAACATGAATATGATTTATGAGTAGTTACTTTTTGTTCTTGAGGACATTGGAGAAGTCTTGTCATAAGTAATCATGTGAATTTGGTATCCGCTCGATATTTTGATGATTTGTATGTTGTGATTCCCTTAGTGGTGTTATGTGAACGTCGACTACATGACACTTCACCATCTTTGGGCCTAAGGGAAAGCATTGTTGAGTAGTAATTAGATAATGGGTTGCTAGAGTGACAGAAGCATAAACCCTTGTTTATGCGGTATTCCGTAAGAGGCTGATTTGGATCCATATATTTCATGCTATGGTTAGATTTATCTTAATTCTTCTTTTGTAGTTGCGGATGCTTGTGAGAGAGGGTAAACAGAAGTGGGAGGCTTGTTCAAGTAAGAACAATACCCAAGCACCGTCCACCCACATATCAAATTATCAAAGTAACGAACACGAATCAAACAAACATGATGAAAGTGACGAGATGAAATTCCCGTGTGCCCTCAAGAACATTTTACTTATTATAAGAGACCGTTTTGGCCTGTCCTTTGCTACAAAAAGGATTGGGCTACCTTGCTGCACCTTCGTCACCATTACTATTGTTTGCTTGTTACAAATTACATTGCTACCAAACTATCTGTTACCGACAATTTCAGTGCCTGCAGACATTACCTTGTTGAAAACCGCTTGTCATTTCCTTCCGCTCTTCGTTGGGTTCGACACTCTTACTTTTCAAAAGGACTACAATTGATCCCCTATACGTGTGGGTCATCACGTGCCCGCATGCATGAGTAGTCCCGTCGTGGTCACGTCGGCGCTTTCACACACTCGCAGCATGCACCGTGCGGTTTCCCATGCGAGGAGTCGCGTCGTCGGAGTTCCTGGCAGGCGTCTATTAATGCATTTTATAGCCACGCGGGGCGCATCGGTGTGCACCCACTCTTGTCCCAATCCCCTTCCCCTTCCCCTCGCCGCCCCACAACCTTCTCCGTGTGCCTCCACCAAACCCTAGCCACCTCCAATTCCAGTGCCGCAGTAATGGCCAGCCACCATTGTGGGGCGGGAAGCAGCAGCGAGGAACGAAGTCACGCGTATCTCATTCTCGGCCTGCCGCGCACCCTCCAGGTCGAAGAGGCATCGCTCCTCACCCGCTGTGACGTCATGGTGCCGTCGGACACATGCCTGCCGGCCGGATGGTACGTGAGCGCCGGGGGGGCTCCCGGTGAAGCCTGTCCCCACCGTCGACACGCCGACCATGTCGCCACACCCACATCTGGAGGAGGTGACGCCGGTGCCAGCAGCAGCAGGGCCGCCGGGTTCCTAAGCCAGAGCCAGCGACGCCGGGGACGAGCTCGCGTGGCGCCCTGCGCATTCCCAAGCCGGAGCCAGAGCCGTAGCCACCATTGTTGGTGGAGTACAGGGGGCGGTGGCCAGCGAGCCCAACGACCTTGCAGACTTGCCGGGGCTACTCCTGGCGCTGCGCGAATTGACAAAGGGGCCGCAGCACCACCCCGATAACCCGGTGGACTCGCCGGGGCTGCGACAGACAGTCGTCACCTTAGCGGCTCACATCATCCTCGACCTCATGAGCGACGAGGACGAGGACGAGAAGAAGAAGGAAAACGACGATGACGAGGACGTCTTCAGCGGCGGCAACAACTTCGACATGGACGACGACGATCAGTAGCTTTGTTTAGGGTTTATATCTATACAAATTATAAACTTTAAATAAAATTTGTGTTGTTTGAATATCCAATTTGATTGTTTGTATCAATGCATGTTTGAATGTCCAATTTGTGCCCTGTTTGCTTGTGTGTGACGACTGGTGACCTAAATTTCATGAAGATGCAAAAATAGTTGGGTGTTTTCAATCAAACAGTGTCAATTTTGTGATGTTTTTTTCCGTGTAAATTTGGTCCAATAATCACGAGGATCCCACTTATGCATTATTGGACAGAGTGTTGATTTCCCCATCTTGGGAAGAAAAGTTTCCTTTCGTACATATTGAAGATCTAGCTAGGGAACTTTTTGATCACACTCCCTTGCTTATCAAATCTCGGGAGTCCCCCTGTGAGGCCATACGTTTTCAAATTTGAAAATTGTTGGTTCCAGAGACCTTTAAAAACAAATTAAGAAATCTTATGAAGGTGTTGAAAGGTTGGAATTTGAATGTTGAGGATGTAATTAGAAGACAGGGAAAAAACTGATGAAGGAAATTGATAGGCTAGATAAGTTGGGAGAAAAAGATATTTTAAATGAGGAAGAGAGGAAGTATAAAAAGGTATATCAAAATAATTTGAAATTTATTCTGAAAGAGGAGGAAATTAAATGGTTACAAAGGTCTCATGATAAAGAACTATTTGAAGGAGATTCAAATACTAAATACTATCATGTTAAGGCAAATGGGAGACTTAGAAAAAACATGATTGTTAAGTTGCTACAACACTATTAGGGAAAACCTTATACACATAATCTTACCGGCAATGCGGTTTAAAATAAGGCGCTACTGCTACTTAGCAGTAGCGCGTGACAAGAAACCGCGCTACTGATATCTGCATAACAGTAGCGCGTCAGGATGAAACGACGCTACTACTACAATTGCCACGACCTTGCCGCCGGATTAGGTATAGCAGTAGCGCATGTTTCTTAAATGCACTACTGCTATTGAACTTAGCAGCAACGCTTTTCTCCAACACGCGCTATTGCTAAGGTTAGTCCACTCCTTGCAACTAAGTTTAGTCACACCTCACTCCGCGAACAGGGTGTTTATCACCTTAAATATGTTACTTCCCAAACTATCACAACCACTTGGTCTTCATTGAACTCTATGTGCAGGATTTGTGACCGCAATATGAGTCTTCACCGGTTCCTAGACCGGTGAGGACTCATATTGACAATTCAGATTCTACACAAAAAGATCTTTGATGACCATTGTATTTTTGATGTTTGTTCACATGCTTAGCCTTAGCTGTAGCACTTTTCTTGTAAACGCGCTACAACTAATATTTTAGTGGTAGCGCTTTTTAACTTCCCGCACTACTGCTAAAACGACCTTATCCTATGCCCCCGCCCGTTTCACTCTTCCTCACTCACACTCTCTGGTCGTCGCCCCCGTCACCGCCGCCCGCCGCCGCCGCCAGCACCCCCCACCGTCGCCAGCGGCGGCGCTGCACCACTCGGCCATCACCGTCGCCCGCCGCCGTCGCCCGTCGCCGGTGTGCCACCGCAAGTGAGGCACCTCTTCCTCCCCCTCCTGATGAAAATATGCCCTAGAGGCAATAATAAAATGGTTATTATTATATTTCCTTATTCATGATAAAGGTTTATTATTCATGCTAGAATTGTATTGATTGGAAACTTAAATACATGTGTGAATACATAAACAAATACCGTGTCCCTAGTATGCCTCTACTAGACTAGCTCGTTGATCAAAGATGGTTAAGGTTTCCTAACCATGGACATGTGTTGTCATTTGATAACGGGATCACATCATTAGGAGAATGATGTGATGGACAAGACCCATCTGTTAGCTTAGCATAATGATCGTTTAGTTTTATTGCTATTGCTTTCTTCATGTCAAATACATATTCCTTCGACTATGAGATTATGCAACTCCCGGATACCGGAGGAATTCCTTATGTGCTATAAAACATCACAACGTAACTGGGTGATTATAAAGATGCTCTACAGGTATCTCTGAAGGCGTTTGTTGAGTTGGCATAGATCGAGATTAGGATTTGTCACTTCGAGTATCGGAGAGATATCTCTGGGCCCTCTCGGTAATACACATCATACGCTTGCAAGCAAACGACTAAGGAGTTAGTCACAAGGTGTTGTATTACGGAACGAGTAAAGAGACTTGCCGGTAACGAGATTGAACTAGGTATGAAGATACCGACGATCGAATCTCGGGCAAGTAACATACCGATGGACAAAGGGAATTACGTATGTTGTCATAACGGTTCAACCGATAAAGATCTTCGTAGAATATGTAGGAGCCAATACATGCATCTAGGTTCCGCTATTGGTTATTGACCGGAGAGGTGTCTCGGTAATGTCTACATAGTTCTCGAACCCGTAGGGTCCGCACGCTTAACATTCGTTGATGATATAGTACTATATGAGTTTTGTGATTTGGTGACCGAATGTTGTTCGGAGTCCCGGATGAGATCGCAGACATGACGAGGAGTCTCTAAATGGTCGAGAGGTAAAGATTGATATATAGGACGACGGTATTCGGACAACGGAAGTGTTTCGGAGGGTACCGGGTACTTATCGGGTCACCGGAAAGGAGTTTCGGGCACCCCCAGCAAATATATGGGCCGAGAGATGGAACAAACCAGCCCATAAGGGGCTGGTGCGCCCCTATACTCCATCTTCATCACACAAAATATTTAAATCATGCACAACCCTGATGACAAGCCAAGCAATTGTTTCATACTTTTGATGTTCTCAAACTTTTTCAACTTCCACACAATACATGAGCGTGAGCCATGGACATAGCACTATAGGTGGAATAGACGGTGGTTGTGGAGAAGACAAAAATATAGTAGCATTGCCCCTCTATCATGAAGATCATGGTGCTACTCTGAAGCACAAGTGTGGTAAAAGGATAGTAGCATTGCCCCTTCTCTCTTTTCTCTCATTTTTTAATTTGGGCCTTCTCTCATTTTTTTGGCCTCTTTTTTTTCATCCGAAGTCTCATCCCGACTTGTGAGGTAACCATAGTCTCCATCATACTTTCCTCACATGGGACAATGCTCTAATAATGAAGATCATCACACTTTTATTTACTTACAACTCAAAAATTACAACTCGATACTTAGAACAAAATATGACTCTATGTGAATGCCTCCGACGGTATACCGGGATGTGCAATGAATCAAGAGTGACATGTATGAAAGAATTATGAACGGTGGCTTTACCACAAATACGATGTCAACTACATGATCATGCAAAGCAATATGACAATGATGGAGTGTGTCATAATAAACGGAACGGTGGAAAGTTGCATGGCAATATATCTCAGAATGGCTATGGAAATGCCATAATAGGTGGGTATGGCGGCTATTTTGAGGAAGGTATATGGTGGGTTTATGGTACCGGTGAAAGTTGCGTGGTACTAGAGAGGCGAGCAATGGTGGAAGGGTGAGAGTGCGTATAATCCATGGACTCAACATTAGTCATAAAGAACTCATATACTTATTACAAAAATCTATTAGTTATCGAAATGAAGTACTACGTGCATGCTCCTAGGGGGATAGATTGGTAGGAAAATACCATCGCTCATCCCCGACCGCCAGTCATAAGGAAGACAATCAATAGATAAATCATGCTCCGACTTCATCACATAACGGTTCACCATACGTGCATGCTGCGGGAATCACAAACTTTAACACAAGTATTTCTCAAATTCACAATTACTTACTAGCATGACTCTAATATCACCATCTTCATATCTCAAAACCATCATAAGGAATCAAACTTCTCATAGTATTCAATGCACTTTATATGAAAGTTTTTATTATACCCCTCTTGGATGCCTAAGATATTTGGACTAAATTTATAACCAAAGAAAATTACCATGCTGACTCTCAAAATAATATAAGTGAAGCACGAGAGTTCATTAATTTCTATAAAATAAAACCACCGCCGTGCTCTAAAAAGATATAAGTGAAGCACTAGAGCAATATTACCTAGCTCAAAAGATATAAGTGAAGCACATAGAGTATTCTAATAAATCATGATTCATGCGTGTCTCTCTCAAAAGGTGTGTACATCAAGGATGATTTTGGCAAACTAAAAAGAAAAGACTCAAATCATACAAGACGCTCCAAGGAAAACACATATCATGTGGTGAATAAAAATATAGCCTCAAGTAAAGTTACCGATAGACGAAGACGAGAGAGGGGATGCCTTCCGGGGCATCCCCAAGCCTAGGCTCTTGGTTTTCCCTGAATACCTTGGGGTGCCTTGGGCATCCCCAAGCTTAGGCTCTTGCCACTCATTCCATAGTCCATCAAATCCTTACCCAAAACTTGAAAACTTCACAACACAAAACTCAACAAAAAATCTTGTGAGCTCCGTTAGTATAAGAAAACAAATCACCACTTTTGGTACTGTTGTGAACTCATTATTTATTTATATTGGTGTAATATCTATTGTATTCCAACTTTTCCATGGTTCATACCCCCCCAATACTAGCCATAGATTCATCAAAATAAGCAAACAACACATAGCAAACAGAATCTGTCAAAAACAGAACAGTGTGTAGCAATCTGGATACTTCGAATACTTCTGTAACTCCAAAAGTTCTGAATAATTAGGACAACAGAGGCAATTTGTATATCAATCTTGTGTAAAAAAATCAGAATTTTATCACGCTTTTGATTTTTAAAAATTCTGGGACTGGGCGCAAAAGTTTCTGTTTTTCAGCAAGATCAAATCAACTATCACCGTAAGCTATCCCAAAGGTCTTACTTGCCACAAACACTAATTAAAACACAAAACCACATCTAAACAGAGGCTAGATGAAATATTTATTGCAAAACAGAACCTAAAAAGAAAAAACAAAAAATAAAATTTGGTTGCCTCCCAACAAGCGCTATTGTTTAACGCCCTTAGCTAGGCATAAAACATGAATAGATCTAAGTATTATCATCTTTGGTATGCAATCCATAAGTAGCTCTCATAATAGATTTGTAAGGCAATTTAATTTTCTTTCTTGGAAAGTGTTCCATGCCTTTCCTTAACGGAAATTAAAATCTAATGTTTCCTTCTTTCATATCAATAATTGCACCAATCGTTCTAAGGAAAGGTCTACCAAGAATAATAGGACATGTAGGATTGCAATCTATATCAAGAACAATGATATCTACGCACATAATTACTATTTGCAACAATAAGAACATCATTAATCCTTCCCATAGGTTTCTTAATAGTGGAATCCGCAAGATGCAAATTTAAAGAACAATCATCAAATTCGCGAAAACCTAACACATCACATAAAGTTTTTGGAATCGTGGAAACACTAGCACCCAAATCACACAAAACATGACACTCATAATCTTTAATCTTAATCTTAATAGTAGGTTCCAACTCATCATAAATTTTTCTAGGGATAGAAACTTCCAATTCAAGCTTTTCTTCAAAAGATTGCATCATAGCATCAACGATATGTTTAGTAAAAGCTTTGTTTTGATTATAAGCATGAGGGGAATTCAACATGGATTGCAACAAGGAAATACAATCTATTAAATAACAATGATCATAATTAAATTCGTTGAAATCCAAAAGAGTGGGTTCATTGCTACTTAAAGTTTTGACTTCTCCAATCCCACTTTTATCAATTTTTGCATCAAGATCTAAAAACTCCGAATCATTGGGACGCCTTTTAACTAAATTTGACTCATCTCCAGTCCCATCTTATCAAGATTTATATTGGAAAACAAAGATTCAATAGGAGTCACATCAATCACTTTAAGATCTTCATCATTATTTTCACGAAAACTAGAAGAACACGCTTTTATAAACAAATCCTTTTTTGCACGCATCTTAGCAGTTCTTTTCTTGCACGCATCAATGGAAATTCTCATAGATTTGAGAGACTCATTGATATCATGCTTGGGTGGAATAGATCTAAGTTTCAAAGAATCAACATCAAGAGAAACTCTATCCACGTTCCTAGCCAAATCATCAATTTTAAGCAATTTTTCTTCAATCAAAGCATTGAAATTCTTTTGCGAACTCATAAATTCTTTAACACTATTCTCAAAATCAGAGGGCATATCATTATAATTTCCAGAAGAATTGTTGTAGGAATTACCATAATTATTAGAGGAATTACTAGGAAACGGCCTAGGAGTAAAGTTACCTCTATACGCGTTGATACGTCCATTTTCCATCACGCTTTCATATCGATATTTATTGCATTATGGGCTCTTATTACACACTATGTCACAATACTTATGCCTTTTCTCTCTTATTTTACAAGGTTTACATGAAGAGGGAGAATGCCGGCAGCTGGAATTTTGGGTTGGAAAAGGAGCAAATATTAGAGACCTATTCTGCACAACTCCAAAAGTCCTGAAACTCCACGAAAGTACGTTTTGGAATATATTAAAAATATTGGGCGAAGAAAGCACCAGAGGGGTGCCACCCACTGTCCACGAGGGTGGAGGACGCGCCCCATGCCTCGTGGGCCACCTGGAAGCCCCCGATGCCCATCTTCTGGTATAAGGTGTCTTTTGCCCTGGAAAAAATGTGAAGGAAGCTTTAGGGACGAAGCGCCGCCGTCTCGAGGCGGAACCTGGCGAAACCAATCTAGGGCTCCGGCGGAGCTATTCTACCGGGGAAACATCCCTCCAGGAGGGGGAAATCGTCACCATCGTCATCACCATCGATCCTCTCATCGGGAGGGGATCAATCTCCATCAACATCTTCACCAGCACCATCTCCTCTCAAACCCTAGTTCATCTCTTGTATCCGATCTTTGTCTCAAAACCTCAGATTGGTACCTGTGGGTTGCTAGTAGTGTTGATTACTCCTTATAGTTGATGCTAGTTGGTTTATTCGGTGAAAGATTATATGTTCAGATCCTTTATGCACATTAATACCCCTCTGATTATGAACATGAATATGATTTGTGAGTATTTACGTTTGTTCCTGAGGACATGGGAGAAGTCTTGTTATAAGTAGTCATGTGAATTTGGTATTCGTTCAATATTTTGATGAGATGTATGTTTTCTTTCCTCTAGTGGTGTTATGTGAACGTCGACTACATGACACTTCACCATTGTTTGGGCCTAGGGGAAGGCATTGGGAAGTAATAAGTAGATGATAGGTTGCTAGAGTGACAGAAGCTTAAACCCAAGTTTATGTGTTGCTTCGTAAGGGGCTGATTTGGATCCATATGTTTCATGCTATGGTTAGGTTTACCTTAATTCTTCTTTCGTAGTTGCGGATGCTTGCGAGAGGGGTTAATCATAAGTGGGATGCTTGTCCAAGGAAGGGCAGTACCCAAGCACCAGTCCACCCACATGCCAAATTATCAAAGTAACGAACGCGAATCATATGAGCATGATGAAAACTAGCTTGACGATAATTCCCATGTGTCCTCGAGAGCGCTTTCCTTTACATAAGAGTTTGTCCAGGCTTGTCCTTTGCTATAAAAAGGATTGGGAAACCTTGCTGAACCTTGTTTACTTTTGTTACTTGTTAACCGTTACGAATTACCTTATCATAAAACTATCTGTTACCGATAATTTCAGTGCTTGCAGAGAATACCTTACTAAAAACTACTTGTCATTTCCTTCTGCTCCTCGTTGGGTTCGACACTCTTACTTATCGAAAGGACTACGATAGATCCCCTATACTTGTGGGTCATCAAGACTCTTTTCTGGCGCCGTTGCCTGGGAGTGAAGCGCCTTTGGTAGGTGGAATTTGGTAAGGAAAAATTTATATAGTGCTGAAATTTACTGTCACTTGTTACTATAGAAAATAATCCTTTGAGGGGCTTGTTCGGGGTATCTTCACCCCGACCAGTAGAGCAAAGAGTTGCTCCTCAACCTACTGAACCTACTAAAAATGTTTACTTTGAAATTCCTTTGGGTATGATAGAGAAACTGCTAGCTAATCCTGTTACAGGAGATGGAACATTACATCCCGATATGCACCTAATCTATGTGGATGAAGTTTGTGGATTATTTAAGCTTGTAGGTATGCCCGAGGATGTTATCAAGAAGAAGGTCTTCCCTTTATCTTTGAAGGGAAAGACATTGACATGGTTTAGGCTATGTGATGATATTGGATCATGGAACTACAACCGATTGAAATTGGAATTTCATTAGAAGTTTAACCCTATGCATCTGGCTCATCATGATCATAATTATATATATAATTTTTTGCCTCACGAAGAGAAAGTACCGCTCAAGCTTGGGGGAGGCTTAAGCCAATGTTATATTCATGCCCCAATCATGAGCTCTCAAGAGAAATTATTATTCAAAAATTTTAAGCTCGACTTTCTCTCAATAATCGCCCCATGCTCGATACTTCTTGTACTGGTTCTTTTATGATGAAGACTATTGAATTCAAATGGGATTTATTGGAAAGAATTAAACGCAACTCTAAAGATTGGGAACTCGACGAAGGTAAGGAGTCAGGTATAACAGCTAAGTTTGATTGTGTTAAACCTTTTATGGATACCGATGCTTTTCGTGAATTTAGCACTAAATATGGACTTGACTCTAGATAGTAGCTTCTTTCTGTGAATCATTTGCTACTCATGTTGATCTCCCTAAGGAGAAGTGGTTTAAATATCATCCTCCCATTGAAGTAAAAGTAGTTGAACCTATCAAAGTTGAAGAAAGGACTATCACTTATAATGTTGATCCTATTGTTCCTACCGCTTATATTGAGAAACCACCTTTCCCTGTTAGAATAAAGGATCATGCTAAAGCTTCAATTGTGGTTCATAATAGTAATGCTAGAACACCTACACCCCCTAAGCAAATTAAAGTTGAACCTAGTATTTCTATGGTTAAAGATCTCTTGGTCGATAATATTGATGGGCATGTTATTTACTTCTGTAATGAAGCTGCTAGAATTGCTAGACCCGATACTAAAAATAGGAGATCATTGCTATCATGGCTTATGTGATATGGGTGCTAGTGCGAGTGCAATACCTCATTCCTTATACGAAGAAATTATGCATGATATTGCACCTGCTGAGATAGAAGGTATTGATGTTACAGTTAAGCTTGCCAATAGAGATACTATTTCACCAATTGGGATTGTTAGAGATGTTGAAGTCTTGTGTGGAAAAGTTAAATATCCTACTGATTTTCTTGTTCTTGGTTCCCCACAAGATGAATTTTGTCCCATTATATTTGGTAGACCCTTCTTGAATACTGTTAATGCTAAGATAGACTGCGAAAAGGATATTGTTACTATTGGTTTGGGGATATGTCTCTTGATTTTAATTTTGCTAAATTTCATAGACAACCCCATGATAAAGAATTGCCTAGTAAAGATGAAATTATTGGTCTTGCTTCTATTGTCGTGCCTCCTAATGATCCTTTAGAACAATATTTGCTAGACCATGAAAATGATACGTTTATGAATGAAAGAAGGGAAATAGATGAAGTATTCTTTAAATAGGGACCTATTTTGAAACACAACTTGCCTGTTGAAATTTTAGGGGATCCTCCTCCACCCAAGGGTGATCCCGTGTTTGAGCTTAAACCATTACCTGATACTCTTAAATATGCTTATCTTGATGAAAAGAAGATATATCCTGTTATTATTAGTGCTAACCTTTCAGAGCAGGAAGAAGAGAAATTATTGAAAACTCTAAAGAAGCACCGTGCTGCTATTGGATATACTCTTGATGATCTTAAGAGAATTAGTCCCACTCAATGCCAGCACAAAATAAAATTGGAGAAAGACGCTAAACCGGTTGTTGATCACCAACAACGGTTAAATCCTAAGAAGTGGTAAGAAATGAAATACTAAAGCTTCTGGAGGTAGGTATAATTTATCATGTTGCTGATAGTCAGTGGGTAAGTCCTGTCCATTGTGTCCCTAAGAAGGGAGGTATGACCGTAGTTCCTAATGATAAAGATGAATTGATCCCAGAAAGAATCGTTACAGGTTATAGAATGGTAATTGACTTCCGCAAATTAAATAAAGCTACTAGAAAGGATCATTACCCTTTACCTTTTATTGATCAAATGCTAGAAAGACTATCCAAACATACACATTTTTGCTTTCTAGACGGTTATTCTGGTTTCTCTCAAATACCTGTGTCGAAAGAGGATCAGGAAAATACCACTTTTACTTGCCCTTTCGGTACCTTTGCTTATAGACGTATGCCTTTTGGTTTATGTAATGCACCCGCTACCTTTCAAAGATGTATGACTTCTATATTCTCTGACTTTTGTGAAAAGATTGTTGAGGTTTTCATGGATGATTTCTCCGTGTATGGAACTTCTTTTGATGATTGCTTAAGCAACCTTGATCGAGTTTTGCAGAGATGTGAAGAAACTAATCTTGTCTTGAATTGGGAGAAGTGCCACTTTATGGTTAATGAAGGTATTTTCTTGGGGCATAAAATTTCTGAAAGAGGTATTGAAGTTGATAAAGCTAAAGTTGATGCTATTGAAAAGATGCCGTGTCCTAAGGACATCAAAGGTATAAGAAGTTCCTTGGTCATGCCGGCTTTTATAGGAGGTTCATTAAAGACTTCTCAAAAATTTCTAGGCCTCTGACTAATCTCTTACAAAAAGATGTTCTGTTTGTCTTTGATGATGATTGTGTAGAAGCATTTGAAATACTTGAGAAAGCCTTGATTTCTGCACCTATTTTTCAGCCACCTGATTGGAATTTACCCTTTGAAATTATGTGTGATGCTAGTGATTATGCTGTAGGTGCTGTTCTAGGACAAAGAGTTGATAAGAAATTAAATGTTATCAAATATGCTAGTAAAACTCTAGACAGTGCCCAGAGAAATTATGCTACTACTGAAAAGGAATTTTTAGCAGTTGTATTTGCTTGTGATAAGTTTAGACCTTATATTGTTGATTCTAAAGTAACTGTTCACACTGATCATGCTGCTATTAAATATATTATGGAAAAGAAAGATGCTAAACCTTGACTTATTAGATGGGCTCTCTGGCTACAAGAATTTGATTTGCATATTATTGATAGAAAGGGAGCTGAGAACCCCGTTGCAGACAACTTATCTAGGTTAGAGAATGTTCTTGATGACCCACTACCTATTGATGATAGCTTTCCTGATGAACAATTAGCTGTCATAAATGCTTCTCGTACTGCTCCATGGTATGCTAATTATGCTAATTACATTGTTGCTAAATTTATACCACCTAGTTTCACACACCAGCAAAAGAAAAAGTTTTTCTATGATTTAAGACATTACTTCTGGGATGACCCACACCTTTATAAAGGAGTAGATGGTATTATTAGACGTTGTGTACCTAAGAATGAACAGGAACAGATCCTACACATGTTTCACTCCAAGGCTTATGGAGGACACCACGCTGGAGATAGAACTGCACATAAGGTATTGCAATCCGGTTTTTATTGGCCTACTCTTTTCAAAGATGCCTGTAAGTTTGCCTTGTCTTGTGATGAATGTCAAAGAATTGGCAATATTAGTAGACATCAAGAAATGCCTATGAACTATTCACTTGTTATTGAACCATTTGATGTTTGGGGCTTTGATTATATGGGACCGTTTCCTTCCTCTAATGGGTATACACATATTTTAGTTGTTGTTGATTACGTTACTAAGTGGGTAGAAGCTATTCCAACTAGTAGTGCTGATCATAACACCTCTATTAAGATGCTTAAAGAATTTATTTTTCCGAGGTTTGGAGTCCCTAGATACTTAATGACTGATGGTGGTTCACATTTTATTCATGGTTCTTTTCGTAAAATGCTTGCTAAGTATGATATTAATCATAGAATTGCATCTCCATACCACCCACAGTCTAGTGGTCAAGTAGAATTGAGTAATAGAGAGATTAAATTAATTTTGCAAAAGACTGTTAATAGATCTAGAAAGAATTGGTCCAAGAAACTTGATGATGCATTATGGGCCTATAGAACTGCATATAAAAATCCTATGGGTATGTCTCTGTATAAAATGGTTTATGGAAAATCATGTCACTTACCTCTCGAACTAGAACATAAGGCATATTGGGCCATTAAAGAGCTCAATTATGATTTCAAACTTGCCGGTGAGAAGCGACTATTTGACATTAGCTCACTTGATGAGTGGAGAACCCAGTCCTATGAGAATGCCAAACTGTTTAAAGAAAAAGTTAAAAGATGGCATGACAAAGCGTGAGTTTAATGTAGGTGATTATGTTTTGTTATACAACTCTTGTTTAAGCTTTTTTGCAGGAAAACTCCTCTCTAAATGGGAAGGTCTATCGTTCCGGTGCCATAAAAATCAACAACTTCGAAGGCACAAATCCGAAGGTGGTGAACGGTCAGAGAATCAAACATTATATCTCAGGTAATCCCATAAATGTTGAAACCAATGTTATTGATACCGTAACCCCAGAGGAGTACATAAGGGACACTTTCGAGAACGTTTCAGACTCCGAAAAGGAATAGGTATGTGGTACGGTAAGTAAACCGACTACAAAACTGTTCTAATAGCAATTTTTCTCCGTTTTGGAATATTTAAGAAAATAGGAAAATAAGAAGAAGTCCAGAAAGGACACGAGGCATCCACGAGGGTGGAGGGCGCGCCCTACCCCCCTGGGCGCGCCCCTGCCTCGTGGGAACCTCGTGTGCCCTCCGGACTCCGTTTTCTTGCACGATACTTCTTTTGGTCGGCAAAAATTCATTATATAATCTCCCGAAGGTTTTGACCACCGTACCACGACACAATCCTCTGCTTTTGTTTCGAGCTGTTTTTTTGATAGATCTAGATCACCATGACGTCTTCAAGCGCCCCCAAGGACAAATTTTTCAAGGTCATCAACCCCTACCTCGCGGAGGTGCTGCAACACCCTCAAACCATTGAGATGCGTGAGGGGGTGCTGCACATCCATGATGTTGAGGGACCAAGGAGGACCGGAAGCATGGAGACAAGACTCAAAGCAACGGAGCAACAAGTTTTCAAGTGCCAGGGGATGGTGGAACGCGGACTCAACGCCAATCACATGATGATCGCGGAGTTCACCAACAACCACAAGCTGGATGCCAAGAACATTGGGGAGATGATAACCCACAAGTATAGGGTATCGCAACAGTTTTCGAGGGTAGAGTATTCAACCCAAATTTATTGATTCGACACAAGGGGAGCCAAAGTATATTCTCAAGTATTGGCAGTTGAGTTGTCAATTCAACCACACCTGGATAACTTAGTATCTGCAACAAAGTATTTAGCAGCAAAGTAGTATGGAAGTAGCGGTAACGGTAGCAAAAGTAATATTTTTGGGTTGTGTAGTGATTGTTACAGTAGCAGCGGAAAAGTAAATAAGCGAAGAACAATATGTGAAAAGCTCGTAGGCATTGGATCGGTGATGGAGAATTATATCGGATGCGATTATTCATGTAATAGTTATAACATAGGGTGACACAGAACTAGCTCCAACTCATCAATGTAATGTAGGCATGTATTCCGAATATAGTCATACATGCTTATGGGAAAGAACTTGCATGACATCTTTTGTCCTACCCTCCCGTGGCAGCGGGGTCCTAATGGAAACTAAGGGATATTAAGGCCTCCTTTTAATAGAGTACCAGACCAAAGCATTAACACATAGTGAATACATGAACTCCTCAAACTATGGTCATCACCGGGAGTGGTCCTGATTATTGTCACTTCGGGGTTGCCGGATCATAACACATAGTAGGTGACTATAGACTTGCAAGATAGGATCAAGAACTCACATGTATTCATGAAAACATAATAGGTTCAGATCTGAAATCATGGCACTCGAGCCCTAGTGACAAGCATTAAGCATAGCAAAGTCATAGCAACATCAATCTCAGAACATAGTGGATACTAGGGATCAAACCCTAACAAAACTAACTCGATTACGTGATAAATCTCATCCAACCCATCACCGTCCAGCAAGCCTACGATGGAATTACTCACGCACGGCGGTGAGCATCATGAAATTGGTGACGGAGGATGGTTGATGATGACGATGGCGATGGATTCCCCTCTCCGGAGCCCCAAACGGACTCCAGATCAGCCCTCCCGAGAGAGATTAGGGCTTGGCGGCGGCTCCGTATCGTAAAACGCGATAAATCCTTCTCTCTGATTTTTTCTCCCCGAACACGAATATATAGAGTTGGAGTTGAGGTCGGTGGAGCACCAGGGGGCCCACGAGGCAGGGGCGCGCCCAGGGGGCAGACGCGCCTCCCACCCTCGTGGACAGGGTGTGGGCCCCCTAGCCTTGATTCTTTCGCCAGTATTTTTTATTGTTTCCAAAAATAATCTCCGTGAAGTTTCAGGTCATTCCGAGAACTTTTGTTTCTGCACAAAAATAACACCATGGCAATTCTGCTGAAAACAGTGTCAGTCCGGGTTAGTTCCATTCAAATCATTCAAGTTAGAGTCCAAAACAAGGGCAATTTTTTTGGAAAAGTAGATACGTTGGAGACGTATCAACTCCCCCAAGCTTAAACCTTTGCTTGTCCTCAAGTAATTCAGTTGATAAATTGAAAGTGATAAAGAAAAACTTTTACAAACTCTGTTTGCTCTTGTTGTTGTAAATATGTAAGGCCAGCATTCAAGTTTTCAGCAAAGATTATGACTAACCATATTCACAATAACATTTAGGTCTCATGTTTACTCATATCAATAGCATAATCAACTAGCGAGCAATAATAATAAATCTCGGATGACAACACTTCCTCAAAACAATTATAATATGATATAACAAGATGGTATCTTGCTAGCCCTTTCTGAAACCGCAAAACATAAATGCAGAGCACCTTTAAAGATCAAGGACTGACTAGACATTGTAATTCATGGTAAAAGAGATCCAGTCATAGTCATACTCAATATAAATTAATAGTAATGGATGCAAATGACAGCGGTGCTCTCCAGCTGGTGCTTTTTAATAAGAGGGTGATGACTCAACATAAAAGTAAATAGATAGGCCCTTCACAGAGGGAAGCAGGGATTTGTAGAGGTGCCAGAGCTCGATTTTTTGAAATAGAGATAAATAATATTTCGAGTGGTATACTTTCATTGTCAACATAACAACCGAGAGATGGCGATATCTTCCATGCTACACACATTATAGGAGGTTCCCAAACAGAATGGTAAAGTTTATACTCCCCCTCCACCAACAAGCATCAATCCATGGCTTGCTCGAAACAACGAGTGCCTCCAACTAACAAGAGTCCCGGGGGAGTTTTGTATGCAATTAGTTTGATTTGATTTGCATAAAGCATGGGACTGGGCATCCCGATGACCAGCCATATTCTCGTGAGTGAGGAGCGGAGTCCACTCCTCTTGAGAATAACCTTCCTAGCATGGAAGATACAGACAACCCTAGTTGATGCATGAGCTATTCGAGCATGCAAAACAGAATTTCATTTGAAGGTTTGGAGTTTGGCACATACAAATTTACTTGGAATGGCAGGTAGATACCGCATATAGGAAGGTATGGTGGACTCATATGGAATAACTTTGGGGTTTAAGGGATTGGATGCACAAGCAGTATTCCCGCTTAGTACAAGTGAATGCTAGAAAAAGACTGGGAAGCGACCAACTAGAGAGCGACAACAGTCATGAACATGCATTAAAATTAATAAATATTGAGTGCAAGCATGAGTAGGATATAATCCACCATGAACATAAATATCGTGAAGGCTATGTTGATTTGTTTCAACTACATGTGTGAACATGTGCCAAGTCCAGTCGCTTGAATCATTCAAAGGAGGATACCACCCTATCATACCACATTACAACCATTTTAATAGCATGTTGGCACGCAAAGTAAACCATTATAAACTCCTAGCTAATTAAGCATGGCATAAGCAACTATAATCTCTAATTGTCATTGCAAACATGTTTATTCATAATAGGCTGAATCAGGAACGATGAACTAATCATATTTACGAAAACAAGAGAGGTCGAGTTCATACCAGCTTCTCTCATCTCAATCAGTTCATCATATATCGTCATTATTGCCTTTCACTTGCACAACCGAATGATGTGTATAATAATAATAGTGCACGTGCATTGGACTAAGCTGGAATCTGCAAGCATTCAATAAACAAGAGAAGACAAGGCAATATGGGCTCTTGGTTAAATCAACAATAATGCATATAAGAGCCACTTCAACATTTTCATTATGGTCTTCTCCTATCGACCCCCAAAGAAAAAGAAAGGAAATAAAACTATTTACACGGGAAAGCTCCCAACAAGCAAAAGAAGAACAGGAAATATTTTTGGGTTTTCTTTTAATTATTACCACTATAGCATGGAAGGTAAACTAGCTAAAAGCTACAACTAATTTTTTTGTTTTTCTTAAGGTTCATCAAACACACAAGAAGAAAGTGAGAAAAGAAATTAAACTATCATGGATGTTACAGTGAAAAAGTATGAGCACCGACAACTAGCATGAGTGTGTGAACATGAATGTAATGTTGGTGAGAGATACGTTCTCCCCCAAGCTTAGGCTTTTGGCCTAAGTTGGTCTATTGCCATGGCTGGCCTGGTGGATATCCGAAGTTGTAACTGGGGTCGTACTGAGATGCAACGGCTATTGCATCGTGGGCTGCAGCTTGGAGGCGAGCTGTCTCAGCCCTCCTCTCATACTCGTCCGCCTCCCCTGGTTATGACATACCTCCCCTTTGCCTGAGAATCAAAGAAAGTAGGGGCAGGGAGAGCGACGTGATAGGTGCGTCGTCTGTCAAAGATTAGTCGGTACTGGAGGAACTGATTGTTCCTCTCAACAAACTGATGACGAACCATAGCCTCATAATCTAAATAAACAGGAGGCAACTCAATATCATACTCACGTATGGGTATACCAAGAAAATTAGCTAGGCGGGTTGCATAAATTCCACCAAAGAAATCTCAATTAATTCTATTATTATGCAACCTACGTGCAACAATGGCTCCCAAATTATAGTGTTTATCTCCTAGTACAACACTCCTGAGAACACTGAGATCAGGGACACACATGTGACATGCTTCATCCTTACCATTGATGCACCTACCTATGAAGAGAGCAAAATAATGGATAGCAGGAAAATGAATGCTCCCTATGGTAGCTTGTGTTATATCTCTAGACTCCCCACAGTTATACTAGCAAGAAAATCTCTAAATTCAGATTTGCGAGGTTCACTAGGACTACCCCATTGCGGGAGTTTACAAGCAGTGCTAAAATCCTCTAAGTCCATAGTATAAGAATTTTCATAAAGATCAAACAGGACAGTTTGAGAATTGCGTGATGATGAAAATTCAAACCTTCTCACAAAGGAATCAGTGAGATAGTGGTACTGGCGGCACTTATCTGCCTCGAAGCTCTCAAGATCAGCATTACGCACATATGCGTTAAATTCTTCCTTGATTCCTGCCCGATCCATAAAGTCCTCTGACGGCCATTCACAAGCCCGCACTTGAGCTTCCCTTGGTGGTTCATCGTCCGCATCGCGTATTGCGAGCCTGGGTCCTTGCTTCCTTGAAGGACCACCTTGGTACATTTTCCTAAACATATTTCTTCCTCTAAAAAATTTCTGAAATTTTTAGTAACTTCAAATAAAAGCGAACCAAACTCAACAAAATTGATAGCAACTACTCCCACAAGTGCCTAGAGACTATATCATGCATTAGAACTACTTGGGACCAAGTAAATTTGACATGCAAGCTCAAGAACAGGGTCACCTAAGCAGCAAAAAATTGCAATGAATAAAGCAGTAGAACAAAAACTAATTGGACCATTGGAGGAGTCACATACCGAAGAACAATCCCCCAAAGCAGTTTTGTGAGTGGAGCTTTGAGCAAGGAGATCGAAAATCGTAGCAAAATGAGCTAGAACTCGTGCTTGAGCTGGTTGGTGATTTTTTTGGGAGGAAGAAGGAGTGTGTGGATGCAGGAATAAGTGGAGGGGAGCCACCATGGGCCCACGAGGCAGGGGGCACGCCCAGGGGGGTGGGCCCGCCCTGGACCCTCGTGTCCAGGTGCTTGCTCCCCCTGCTGTGTTCTCAGTGCCAGATATTCTCAAATATTCTAGAAAAATCATATTTCAATTTTGGGGCATTTGGAGAACTTTTATTTTCGGGGTATTTTTTTATTGCACGGATAATTCAGAAAACTGACAGAAAATACTATTTTTGCTTTAATTAATCTAAATAACAGAAAGTAAAAGAAGGATACAGAAGGTTGTGCCTTCTAACTTCATCCATCTCATGCTCATCAAAAGGAATCCACTAACAAGGTTGATCAAGTCTGGTTAGCAAACTCTTTTCGAATAACATGGACCAGGAGAAATTTCGAATAACACTAGGTTACCTCAACGGGGATATGCACGTCCCCAATAATAAGAATATCATATTTCTTCTTGACAGTAGGAAGAGGAAATTCAAAACCTCCAATAATAATCGATGGAATTTTTCCAATAGAGTTTATACTGTGAATTGAGGTTGTTTCCTCGGAAAGTGTACCGTATGCTCATTACCATTGACATGAAAAGTGACATTGCCTTTGTTGCAATCAATAACAGCCCCTGCAGTATTCAAAAAGGGTCTTCCAAGAATAATAGACATACTATCGTCCTCGGGAATATCAAGAATAACAAAGTCCGTTAAAATAGTAACGTTTGCAACCACAACAGGCACATCCTCACAAATACCGACAGGTATAACAGTTGATTTATCAGCCATTTGCAAAGATATTTCAGTAGGTGTCAACTTATTCAAATCAAGTCGACGATATAAAGAGAGAGGCATAACACTAACACCGGCTCCAAGATCACATAAAGCGGTTCTAACATAATTTCTTTTAATGGAGCATGGTATAGTGGGTACTCTTGGACCTCCTAACTTCTTTGGTATTCCACCCTTAAAAGTATAATTAGCAAGCATGGTGGAAATTTCATCTTCAGGTATCTTTCTCTTATTAGTAACAATATCTTTCATATACTTAGCATAAGGATTCATTTTAAGCATATCATTCAAACACATACGCAAGAAGATAGGTCTAATCATTTCAGCAAAGCGCTCAAAATCCTCATCATCCTTTTTCTTGGATGGTTTAGGAGGAAAAGGCATGGGTTTCTGAACCGAAGGTTCTCTTTCTTTACCGTGCTTCCTAGCAACAAAGTCTCTCTTATCATAACGTTGATTCTTTGATTGTCGGTTATCAAGATCAACAACAGGTTCAATTTCTACATCATTATCATTACTAGGTTGAGCATCAACATGAACATCTTCATTAACATTATCACTAGGTTCATGTTCATTACTAGATTGTGTTTCAGCATCAGAGATAGAAATATCATTGGGATTCTCAGGTGTGTCAATAACAGGTTCACTAGAAGCATGCAAAGTCCTACAATTTTTCTTTTTCTTCTTTTTAGATGTAACATCCCAAATTTTCAATTTGGTATGTTATACATAGATCATCATTGCATATCATATTTTATTGCATTTTGACAAATCCTCGATAATCCTAAGCAACTCAAGGACCCTCAGAGAGAGTTGGGGATTCTTTCGAATTTGCATATTTGATTTCCATCAAATAATAAAACGAGGATTTTTGGTTTTAATTATTTTTCTCCCCGAAAAATATTTCTTATTAAAATAAATGAGAGGAGAAAATATGACTTCTCCAAAACAATTGAAATATTGGAGGAAAAGTGTTAAAATCATTTATTGGAATTTATTTGGATTTTATTTGCAATTTTAATTGCATTAAAAATAATGCATGTTTTCAAAAAAAAATTGTGTCAAAAAAAATGTTCACCCTATTCTAGATTTTCTAACTAGACGGGGAAAATTTATTTTATCTTTTTTGGACTTCTATTTATTTCTCTACGAATTGTTTTCCGCGGAACGTATTTAAAAAAAAAACTTCGCGCCGCCCGACCGGGCCGAGGCCCAGTCGAGCGCCGGCCCACCCCGCCGTCGTCCTCCCTGAGCACGCCGCCGCGCCAAGTCCCGCTCGCCTACGCCGTTCGCCGCCCCCTTCCCCACGCCACCAGCACCCCCTCCATAAATAGGCCGCCGCCCCCCCTCTTCTCTCACCCCGCCGCCGCCCGCACCCGCCCGAGCCGCCGCCGCCTCGAGCCGCCGCCCCGCTCGCCGGAGCCGCCCCCTCGCCGCCCATCGCCCTCCCTCTCACCCCCGCACCCCGCCGCACTCGCCGGAGCCCCGCCGGAGCCGCCCCCGACGAGGTATACCTCGATGCCGTTCGGTTGCCGGTTTTTGTTTAAAAAAAACCGTTCGTTTAAAAAAAAACCCTAGATCGGTTTTTTTTGGTTTTGTTATTTTGTGAGCGTTCACCGACTCGTTCGTTTTAACGAACGCGTTCGTCGGATTTTCTCTGTTAACGAACGTCCGTTCTTTAACCGTTCGTCCGTTTTTCTTTTTCGTCGGATTTTTCCGCGATTATCTCAGATTCGATTTTTGATCGAATCTTCGTTTCTGTTTAACTTTTCGCTCGTTTATCAGAATCAGGCGATTCAAGCGCCTAGAGTTTCGTCTCGAAATTCTCTTTCCGTTTAACCTACTCAAACAAGTTTTTGCTACTGTAAAATTTGACCTAGATCCAGATTAGTAAACGAAGCTTCTTTCTTTCGCAGTTTGACTTTCGTTGCTTCATTCGAGTTGATTCTTTTTGCAAACCGGAGTTCTTAAGTTGAACTTTCTGGTTGGATCTTTCATTCGAGTTTTACTTGTGCATTAGATGAGTACTTATTGTTTGCTTGTTTGTTTGCGATAGAGTACCCGGAGTGTGCCGCTTGTTACTTCGAATCGCTAGGTTTTGCGGATCATCAGCAAGGCAAGTAACACTTTGATCATACTTCCATACCCAGTTTTTATTGCATTAGATCTATTCCTCAAACAATTGCATGATTAGGATCTAATTAAATTGTGGGAACTGGGAAGTAGTTTGAGGTAGTACCTATTACCTGTTCTTTTATCAAACCCTTGGGAGTTACTTCTACGTTTGCTATTATATTGCCATGCTATGCTCGTAGACGTGGATTGGGTTTGAGAGATTTCGATGACAGATGTGAGATTTCTAATTAATGGTTTATTTAAGGTGGCAACTAAAACTCACATCTGGGTGGATTGAGGTACCTGGGTATTCCAGGATTGCCTGTTTTTCTTTTGGACCGCCACCCAGGTTCAAAGGGATCATGAGATTATTCATGCTAGAAACTTCCGTGTGCAGCCACAAGCTATTATGGGCTCTAGCATAGTTGACTAAGTTGTGTGAACTCTTACAGTGGTAGACTAGCAGATGTAGGGGAAAGTAGGTGTAACTGTCTACCCATACGTAAGGTGCGAACACTTCTGAAAGACTATGTCTCGGTCATCCGTTTCTCAAACATCATGTAGTGCGAGAATCAAGCGGAGGCGATCGAGTCTTGTCGGGAAAAGTGCACAAACCTCTGCAGAGTGTACAAACTAATCATGGTTAGCCGTGTCCCCGGTTATGGACAACTTGAGTATCTAGTACCTGGATTATCATTTGAATCTCATCACCATGTTACTTTTAATTAATTTTGTTGGGTTAATGATGATTCTTAATTGGGATTGAGATGCTGTCAACCATCTCAATGTTTCACAACCACCATGATAGTTAAATAAAATTTATTCCTTTGCAGTAGGGAAAAATTGGCTTTTCGCAAAAACTTTAACCATAGAGCTTTCCACCAGCCATATATGCATGTAGTATAGCCTTATTATTGTTCATTATTCTCTATGTGTTACATTGCCAGCATATTCCATGTGCTGACCCGTTTTTCGGGCTGCAACGTTTCATGTTGCAGACTTTTCAGACGACGAGTAAGGTGCCTTAGGTCGTGGTCTTATACTCAGTGATGCCGCTGGAGTTGATGGACTCACTTATCTTCCAAGTCTTCCGCTGTTATTGTATTTAGATGGCCTTAAGCCATATTTATCATACTTATTCTCTTTGGAGATATTCGATGTAATAAGTGTGTGATTGCTACTCTGTTATAAATCCTCCATTTGTACTGTGCGTGTCAGCATTACTGATCCAGGGATGACACTGGTGCACAGTAGCACAGACCATTTGAGGTCTGGTCGCTACAAAGGTGGTATCAGAGCACACGCTGACTGTAGGACACGACCACTAAGCTTAAGCCCTAGAAAACTTCTCTCTTCTCATTTCTGACCCCTCTCCTTTCTCTACTCTTTTAGGAATGGCGGATGCAAGGAGCAAGTTCATGCAACCAGATGAAGACACGCCTTTTGGTCGACACTTGAAGGAAGTCACTAAGTATTTGAACATAGGAATACCAAGCATCACCAGAACCTACAACGCCACATTTCCCGAAGAGGAGAGCTGGAAGATTCAAGTTCACATTCCAGGAAGGACGTTTGTGCCAGTTACTGACCCCATAAGATTGGTTTTCGAAGCACCAACCTGGAGTTTAGGGAAGAGCATGGCCGCACACGTCGCTATGGGACGCATTGGAGAAGTATACCACCAGGAGCTTAAGGATACAATTTATCAGATTTGTGGACGCCGAGACGCGCAATGGGAGATGATCAGAACCAAGAAGGATGGATCAATTGCAGCTTTCATCCAGGAGCAAAACCAACACATTCGTCGCCAGGAGAACCAGATGTGCACGGACAAGGAAGAACTGAAGAAGGCATTAACCAAGATCAAGGAGCTGGAGGAAGAACTCAAGGCTACACGCGAGGATTATTTGGAGGAAATCATCGCACTAGTAGGGAAGAATGACGACCTGGAGAAGAAGATTGGAGTATTCATTGGAAATCCAGTGCCAAAAGCAAAGGATGACGAATGCACTTGTCCGGATAACTACATCATCATCGACGACACCGACTCGGAACCAAGTGAAGATGACTTTGTTGACGAAGCTGGAGCAGACATCATGGAGTCTTCAACGGATCAGAATTTCTAGTAGACTACCATATCAGTAGTAGTTTTCCCCCATTTAATAGTATAGTTCAAGCACTTTGTAACGCTAGTTAGATCGATTGTTATGCCTTGTTTGAATTGATTGAGTGATATTGATTGTATTTGTCTCATGAGCATATGGGTAGTGTTTTCCCTCTAGACCTCATTCTATTCTTAACTCTCATCTTTTCTAACCTATCAGATGCCTCCGAGACGCGACACCGGATTTGTTTTCCCACCGGAGATCACCCAGTTGATTCAGCAACAGAATGCCCTGATGCAAGTGTTAGTGCAGAACCAAGGCAACAACAACAACAACAACCCACCGCCACCACCACCTGTTGATCACTTAGCCCGTTTCTTGAGGTTGAATCCCCTTGATATGTATGAATGGATTTGTGAATAAGTTTAAGCTGTCCGCCCAAGTTCTCAAAACCCCTATGTTAGTAACCTCGCCAGGAGCAGAGTATATGGCAAGCCAAGGATGTTTTTAGATACCATTGGCCATTGGTAGGCATGTTTTTCCCTCAGACCTCATAGTTTTGGAGTCGCAAGGTTTGGATGTGATTTTGGGAATGGATTGGCTATCGTTGTATGGAGGAAACATCGATTGTGCCAGCAAGACGATTTTGCTTACCACCCCGGAAGGAAAAAGGATTAAGTATGTATCCCGGCATATGCCGAAGAGGACTCAAGTGAATTCCTTATCAGGAGTTGTACAGGAGGAAGTACCAGTGGTGAAGGATTATCCGGATGTATTTCCAGAAGAGTTGCCAGGCACGCCACCAGATAGAGACATTGAGTTTCTGATTGAACTTTTGCCAGGCACAGGGCCAATATCTAAGAGACCGTACAGGATGCCTGCAAAAGATTTGGAGGAAATTAAGAAGCAGATCAAGGAGTTACTGGATAAAGGCTATATTCGCCCAAGTTCGTCACCTTGGGGATCACCAGTACTTCTAGTGGAGAAGAAAGATGGATCGCTGAGGATGGTTGTTGATTACCGTGGATTGAAGGAAGTGACCATCAAAAACAAATACCCACTGCCGATGATCAATGATTTGTTTGACCGCCTACAAGGAGCTAAAGTATTTTCCAAGATCGATCTACGATCAGGATACCATCGGTTAAAGATTTGAGAGCAGGATATACCTAAGACGGCATTTACCACCAGATATGGATTGTATGAGTACACCGTTATGTCATTTGGTCTGACTAACGCACCTGCCTATTTCATGAACCTGATGAACAAAGTGTTTATGGAGTTTTTGGATAAGTTCGTCGTGGTGTTCATTGATGATATTTTAGTCTTTTCCAAGAATGAGGAAGAGCATGAGGAGCATTTATGATTGGTACTTGAGAAGCTCAGAGAACATCAGCTATACGCCAAGTTCAGCAAGTGTGAGTTTTGGCTGAAGGAAGTTGGATTCCTTGGACATGTTATTTCTGGAGAAGGAATAGCAGTAGACCCTGCCAAGGTTGACACAGTGACAAGTTGGGAATCACCCACGACAGTTGGAGAAATCCGGAGTTTTCTTGGACTTGCAGGATACTACCGGAGATTCATCGAGAATTTCTCGAAGATTGCTAAGCCCATGACTGAGCTATTGAAGAAGGACACCAAATTCATTTGGACTGAGGAATGTGAAGCTAGTTTCCAAGAGTTGAAGAAATGATTGGTTACATCACCAGTGTTGATTCTGCCAGATCAATGCAAGGATTATGAAGTTTATTGCGACGCTTCTCGTCGAGGACTTGGAGCAGTGCTTATGCAGGAAGGAAGAGTTGTGTCATATGCTTCACGACAACTTAAACCCCATGAGAAGAATTATGCTACGCATGATTTGGAGTTAGCAGCCGTGGTGCATGCATTGAAGACATGGAGACACTTTCTCATCGGAAACCATTGTGAGGTGTATACGGATCACAAGAGTTTGAAGTATATTTTCACGCAGAAGGAGTTAAATCTCAGACAGAGGAGATGGTTGGAGCTCATGAAGGATTATGATATGAGATTGCGTTATCACCCAGGAAAGGCTAACGTAGTAGCAGACGCGTTGAGCCGCAAGAGTCATGTCAACACCCTCATGACAGGAGAGTTACCTCAGGAGTTAGCCGAGGACCTTCGCGAGCTATGTTTGGAGATAGTCCCAAGAGGCTATTTAGCGACACTGGAGATTCAGTCTACCTTGATGGAAAGGATCAGAGAAGCTCAGAAGACAGACAAGGAGATTGAAGAGATAAAGGAGAAGATGAGCAAAGGAAAAGCCAAGAGATTTCGTGAGGATGAACACGATACCTTATGGTTTGAGGACCGCGTATATGTGCCAAATGATCCGGAGATCAGGAAGTTGATTTTGCAAGAAGCCCATGATTCACCGTACTCGATTCACCCAGGGAATACCAAGATGTATTTGGATCTGAAGAACACTTTCTGGTGGACCGGAATGAAGAAGGATATTGCGGAGTATGTAGCAGTTTGTGATGTATGTCAGAGAGTGAAGGCAGAGCATCAGAAGCCAGCAGGATTGCTACAACCATTGCCGATACCCGAATGGAAGTGGGATAAAATAGGCATGGATTTTATCACAGGATTACCCAGGACTCGTTCAGGCTATGACTCAATATGGGTTGTAGTCGACCGTTTGACGAAAGTGGCTCATTTCATTCCAGTAAAGACCACTTACACCAATGCTAAGTTGGCAAAGATATACATGACCGGGATCGTATGTTTGCATGGAGTTCCGAGGACCATTGTATCAGACAGAGGAACCCAATTTACCTCGAAGTTTTGGAAGCAGTTACATGAAACATTGGGAACCAGGCTAGAATTTAGTACAGCTTTTCACCCACAGACAGATGGACAGACCGAGAGAGTCAACCAGATTTTGGAGGACATGTTGAGAGCTTGTGCACTAGATTGTGGATCTAGTTGGGACGACAACTTGCCATATGCGGAGTTTTCTTATAACAACAGTTATCAGACCAGTTTGAAGATGGCCCCTTTCGAAGCTTTGTACGGAAGGAGGTGTAGAACACCGTTGTTATGGGACGAAGTTGGAGACCGTCAGTTGTTTGGACCAGATTTGATTAAGGAGTCTGAACAGAAAGTGAGGTTGATTCGCGATAGGCTCAAGGTAGCCCAGTCCAGGCAGAAGAGTTATGCTGATTCTAAACGAAAGGAGACAGTTCACGAAGTCGGAGACAGAGTGTATCTTCGAGTATCACCACTTCGAGGAGTGAAGCGCTTTGGAGTTAAGGGAAAGTTAGCGCCCCGTTTTATCGGACCATACAGAGTTTTGGAACGTATGGGAGAGGTTGCTTACAAGCTGGAATTGCCCGAAGGATTGTCTGGAGTTCATGATGTATTTCACGTCTCCCAGTTGAAGAAGTGCCACGCAGAGATGGCTGAGATACCACTGAGAGATACTGTGCCGCTGGAAGCGATTCAGCTGGAAAGTGATTTGACCTATGAGGAGAAACCAGTTAAGATTCTTGAGTATGCCAGTCGAGTTACCCGCAGTAAGGTTATCAAGTTTTGCAAAGTCCAGTGGAGTCACCACACGGAAGATGAAGCCACCTGGGAGCGAGAGGAAGATCTACGGAAGGACCACTCCCACCGGTTTTCTAGCCAACCCGAATCTCGAGGGCGAGATTCATCTTAAGGGGGGTAGGTTTGTAACATCCCAAATTTTCAATTTGGTATGTTATACATAGATCATCATTGCATATCATATTTTATTGCATTTTGACAGATCCTCGATAATCCTAAGCAACTCAAGGACCCTCGGAGAGAGTTGGGGATTCTTTCGAATTTGCATATTTGATTTCCATCAAATAATAAAACGAGGATTTTTGGTTTTAATTATTTTTCTCCCCGAAAAATATTTCTTATTAAAATAAATGAGAGGAGAAAATATGACTTCTCCAAAAGGAAAAGTGTTAAAATCATTTATTGGAATTTATTTGGATTTTATTTGCAATTTTAATTGCATTAAAAATATTGCATGTTTTCAAAAAAAACATTTGTGTAAAAAAAATGTTCACCCTATTCTAGATTTTCTAACTAGACGGGGAAAATTTATTTTATCTTTTTTGGAATTTTATTTATTTCTCTATGAATTTTTTTCCGCGGAACGTATTTAAAAAAAAAACTGCGCGCCGCCCGACCGGGCCTAGGCCCAGCCGAGCGCCGGCCCACCCCGCCGTCGTTCTCCCCGAGCACGCCGCCGCGCCGAGTCCCGCTCGCCTACGCCGTTCGCCGCCCCCTTCCCCACACCACCAGCACTCCCCCCTCCATAAATAGGCCGCCGCCCCCCCATCTTCTCTCACCCCGCCGCCGCCCGCACCCGCCCGAGCCGCCGCCGCCCCGCTCGCCGGAGCCGCCCCCTCGCCGCCCCTCGCCCTCCCTCTCACCCCCGCACCCCGCCGCACCCGCCGCCCTCGCCGGAGCCCCGCCGGAGCCGCCCCCGACGAGGTATACCTCGATGCCGTTCGGTTGCCGGTTTTTGTTAAAAAACCGTTCGTTAAAAAAAACCCTAGATCGGTTTTTTCGGTTTTGTTATTTTGTGAGCGTTCACTGACTCGTTCGTTTTAACGAACGCGTTCGTCGGATTTTCTCTGTTAACGAACGTCCGTTCTTTAACCGTTCGTCCGTTTTTCTTTTTCGTCGGATTTTTCCATGATTATCTCAGATTCGATTTCTCATCGAATCTTCGTTTCTGTTTAACTTTTCGCTCGTTTATCGGAATCAGGCGATTCAAGCGCCTAGAGTTTTGTCTCGAAATTCTCTTTCCGTTTAACCTACTCAAACAAGTTTTTGCTACTGTAAAATTTGACCTAGATCCAGATTAGTAAACGAAGCTTCTTTCTTTCGCAGTTTGACTTTCGTTGCTTCGTTCGAGTTGATTCTTTTTGCAAACCGGAGTTCTTAAGTTGAACTTTCTGGTTGGATCTTTCATTCGAGTTTTACTTGGGCATTAGATGAGTACTTATTGTTTGCTTGTTTGTTTGCGATAGAGTACCCGGAGTGTGCCGCTTGTTACTTCGAATCGCTAGGTTTTGCGGATCATCAGCAAGGCAAGTAACACTTTGATCATACTTTCCATACCCAGTTTTTATTGCATTAGATCTATTCCTCAAACAATTGCATGATTAGGATCTAATTAAATTGTGGGAACTGGGAAGTAGTTTGAGGTAGTACCTATTACCTGTTCTTTTATCAAACCCTTGGGAGTTACTTCTACGTTTGCTATTATATTGCCATGCTATGCTCGTAGACGTGGATTGGGTTTGAGAGATTTCCATGACAGATGTGAGATTGCTAATTAATGGTTTACTTAAGGTGGCAACTAAAACTCACATCTGGGTGGATTGAGGTACCTGGGTATTCCAGGATTGCCTGTTTTTCTTTTGGACCGCCACCCAGGTTCAAAGGGATCATGAGATTATTCATGCTAGAAACTTCCATGTGCAGCCACAAGCTATTATGGGCTCTAGCATAGTTGACTAAGTTGTGTGAACTCTTACAGTGGTAGACTAGCAGATGTAGGGGAAAGTAGGTGTAACTGTCTACCCATACGTAAGGTGCGAACACTTCTGAAAGACTGTGTCTCGGTCATCCGTTTCTCAAACATCATGAAGTGCGAGAATCAAGCGGAGGCGATCGAGTCTTGTGGGGAAAAGTGCACAAACCTCTGCAGAGTGTACAAACTAATCATGGTTAGCCGTGTCCCCGGTTATGGACAACTTGAGTATCTAGTACCTGGATTATCATTTGAATCTCATCACCATGTTAGTTTTAATTAATTTTGTTGGGTTAATGATGATTCTTAATTGGGATTGAGATGCTGTCAACCATCTCAATGTTTCACAACCACCATGATAGTTAAATAAAATTTATTCCTTTGCAGTAGGGAAAAATTGGCTTTTCGCAAAAAACTTTAACCATAGAGCTTTCCACCAGCCATATATGCATGTAGTATAGCCTTATTATTGTTCATTATTCTCTATGTGTTACATTGCCAGCATATTCCATGTGCTGACCCGTTTTTCGGGCTGCAACGTTTCATGTTGCAGACTTTTCAGACGACGAGTAAGGTGCCTTAGGTCGTGGTCTTATACTCAGTGATGCCGCTGGAGTTGATGGACTCACTTATCTTCCAAGTCTTCCGCTGTTATCGTATTTAGATGGCCTTAAGCCATATTTATCATACTTATTCTCTTTGGAGATATTCGATGTAATAAGTGTGTGATTGCTACTCTGTTATAAATCCTCCATTTGTACTGTGCGTGTCAGCATTACTGATCCAGGGATGACACTGGTGCACAGCAGCACAAACCATTTGAGGTCTGGTCGCTACATTAGAAGAACTAGGTGCATCAACATTATTTCTCTGAGAATCCTGCTCAATTCTCTTAGGGTGGCCTTCAGGATACAAAGGTTCCTGAGTCACTTTACCTCCTCTAGTTTCAACTCTAACAGCAAAGTCATTATTCTTACTATTCAATTCATTGAGCAAATCATTCTGAGCTTTAAGTACTTGTTCTACTTGAGTGGTAACCATCGAAGGATGTTTACTAATGAGTTTAAGTTCACCTTTAACTCTAGACATATAATCACTCAAGTGTTCAATCATATAAGTATTGCGTTTCAATTGTCTACCAAAATAAGCATTGAAGTTTTCTTGTTTGGCAATAAAATTATCAAATTCATCTAAGCATTGGCTAGCAGACTTATAACGAGGAATATCACCTTCATCAAATCTATAGAGAGAATTTACCTTTACTACCTGTGTCGGGTTATCAGGACAATGTATTTCTTCAACAGGCGGTAAATTAAGACCATGTATTTCTTCAACAGGAGGTAAATTCTTAACATCTTCAGCTTTTATACCTTTTTATTTCATAAATTTCTTTGCCTCTTGCATATCTTCAGGACTGAGAAATAAAACACCCCTTTTCTTTGGTCAACATATTATTCAATAGAATTTCAGCTTGATCAACAGTTCTTTCCCTGAAAGCACAACCAGCACAACTATTCAGGTGGTCTCTGGAAGCATCGGTTAGTCCATTATAAAAGATATCAAGTATTTCATTTTTCTTGAGAGGATGATCAGGCAAAGCATTAAGTAATTGGAGAAGCCTCCCCCAAGCTTGTGGGAGACTCTTCTTCAATTTGCACAAAATTATATATTTCCCTTAAAGCAGCTTATTTCTTATGAGCGGGGAAATATTTAGCAGAGAAGTAATAAATCATATCCTGGGGACTACGCACACAACCAGGATCAGGAGAATTAAACCATGTCTTAGCATCACCCTTTAATGAGAACGGGAATATTTTAAGGATATAATAGTAGCGAGTTTTCTCATCATTTGTGAACAGGGTAGCTATATCATTTAATTTAGTAAGATGTGCCACAACAGTTTCAGATTCATAGCCATAAAAAGGATCAGATTCAACCAAAGTAATTATATCAGGTTCGATAGAGAATTCATAATCCTTATCAGTAACAAAGATAGGTGAAGTAGCATAAGCAGGATCATATTTCATTCTAGCATTCAGAGATTTTTCTTTCAACTTAGCTAATAATTTCTTAAGATCACTTCTATCAATGCAGGCAAGAAAGTCTCTAGAAGTTTCTTCATCCATAACATAACCCTCAGGCACAACAGGCAATTCATATCTAGGGGGAGAATCTTCATCATCACTTTCATCAATATTATCAGTTTCAATAATTTCATTCTCTCTAGCCCTAGCAAGTTGTTCATCAAGAAATTCACCAAGTGGCACAGTAGTATCAAGCATAGAAGTAGTTTCATCATAAGTATCATGCATAGTAGAAGTGGCATCATCAATAACATGCGACATATCAGAATTAATAGCAGAAGCAGGTTTAGGTGTCGCAAGCTTACTCAAAACAGAAGGTGAATCAAGTGCAGAGCTAGATGGTGGTTCCTTACCTCCCCTCGTAGTTGAGGGATAAATTTTGGTTTTCTCGTCTTTCAAGTTCCTCATAGTGACCAGCAGATATAAATCCCAAGTGACTCAAAGAATAGAGCTATGCTCCCCGGCAACGGCGCCAGAAAATAGTCTTGATAACCCACAAGTATAGGGGATCGCAACAGTTTTCGAGGGTAGAGTATTCAACCCAAATTTATTGATTCGACACAAGGGGAGCCAAAGAATATTCTCAAGTATTTGCAGTTGAGTTGTCAATTCAACCACACCTGGATAACTTAGTATCTGCAGCAAAGTATTTAGTAGCAAAGTAGTATGGAAGTAGCGGTAACGGTAGCAAAAGTAATATTTTTAGGTTTTGTAGTGATTATAACAGTAGCAGTGGAAAAGTAAATAAGCGAAGAACAATATGTGAAAAGCTCGTAGGCATTGGATCGGTGATGGAGAATTATGTCGGATCTGATTATTCATGTAACAGTTATAACATAGGGTGACACAGAACTAGCTCCAATTCATCAATGTAATGTAGGCATGTATTCCGAATATAGTCATACGTGCTTATTGGAAAGAACTTGCATGACATCTTTTGTCCTACCCTCCCGTGGCAGCGGGGTCCTAATGGAAACTAAGGGATATTAAGGCCTCCTTTAATAGAGTACCAGACCAAAGCATTAACACTTAGTGAATACATGAACTCCTCAAACTACGGTCATCACCGGGAGTGGTCCCAATTATTGTCACTTCGGGGTTGTCGGATCATAACACATAGTAGGTGACTATAGACTTGCAAGATAGGATCAAGAACTCACATATAGTCATGAAAACATAATAGGTTCAGATCTGAAATCATGGCACTCGGGCCCTAGTGACAAGCATTAAGCATAGCAAAGTCATAGCAACATCAATCTCAGAACATAGTGGATACTAGGGATCAAACCCTAACAAAACTAACTCGATTACATGATAAATCTCATCCAACCCATCACCTTCCAGCAAGCCTATGATGGAATTACTCACGCACGGCGGTGAGCATCATGAAATTGGTGATGGAGGATGGTTGATGATGACGATGGCGACAGATTCCCCTCTCCGGAGCCCCGAACGGACTCCAGATCAGCCCTCCCGAGACAGATTCCCCTCTCAGTATTTTTTATTATTTCCAAAATTAATCTCCGTGAAGTTTCAGGTCATTCCGAGAACTTTTGTTTCTGCACAAAAATAACACCATGGCAATTCTGCTGAAAACAGCGTCAGTCCGGGTTAGTTCCATTCAAATCATGCAAGTTAGAGTCCAAAACAAGGGCAAAAGTGTTTGGAAAAGTAGATACGTTGGAGACGTATCAGGAGACCATCTTCAAGCTTCACGAGAAAATCAAGCACCTCCAAGCCCAGATCTATGACCTGCAGAACCAAAACTGTGAGTATGAATATAGATTCAAGAGGATGAGTTTGGCTGCAGATTTGAGGATCCCGGAGACTCGATCATCCTTCTATGATGGTGAGCCTATGCCTTGGAAGATGGACGACAAGCCTACATCATCAACAACTCCATCATCACCACCTCCGAAGAAAGAGACATGAATACATGGGTATGGGCACTCCCCTTGGCAACTGCCAAGCTTGGGGGAGGTGCCCCGGTATCGTATCACCATCACACTTCTATCTTTACCATTTTTCTTAGTTCGATCCTTTTGGTTATATCTTGATCTAGTAGAATAAAGTTTAGTATGATCTAGCTTTAAGTTTTTGTGTTGATCCTTATCTATGTAATCGAGTCCGTGAGCTATATATAATAAAGATTAGTCTTGAGTCGAAGGCTTGTTTATCTTGCTATGATCTTGAGGGAATAATAAAATAAAAGGGGGAAGAATAAAAAGAAATAAAGAGATCGTATTGATCTTATGGAGAGTAATGACTTCACATATAAAGAGTATGATGAATAAAAGTTGTTGAGAGCTGACAAACATAGTTTTAGTCATCGTTGCAATTAATAGGAAGTAATAAAGAAAGAGAGGTTTTCACATATAAATATACTATCTTGGACATCTTTTATGATTGTGAGCACACATTAAAATATGACATGCTAAAAAGTTGATGTTGGACAAGGAAGACAACGTAATGGGTTATGTTTTCTTATATCCGAAATAAATTATATTGTCATGGATCATCTAACATGTTAAGCTTGCCTTTCCCCCTCATGCTAGCCAAATTCTTTGCACCAAGTAGAGATACTACGTGTGCTTCCAAATATCCTTAAACCCAGTTTTGCCATGAGAGTCCACCATATCTACCTATGGATTGAGTAAGATCCTTCAAGTAAGTTGTCATTGTTGCAAGTAATAAAAATTGCTCTCTAAATATGTATGATCAATTAGTGTGGAGAAAATAAGCTTTATACGAGCTTGTGATATAGAAGAAATAAAAGCGACGGAGTGCATAATAAAGGTCCCTATCACAAGTGGCAATATAAAGTGACGTTCTTTTGCATTAAGATTTTGTGCATCCAACCATAAAAGCACATGACAACCTCTTCTTCCCTCTGCGAAGGGCCTATCTTTTATTTTTGCCTTATACCTTATATAAAAGTCATGGTGATCTTCACCTTTCCTTTTTACACTTTATCCTTTGGCAAGCACTATGTGTTGGAAAGATCCTGATATATATATATATATATATATCTAATTGGATGTGGGTTTTCATAAAGCATTATTGTTGACGTTACCCTTGAGGTAAAAGGTTGGGAGGCAAAACTATAAGCCCCTATCTTTCTCTGTGTCCGATTAAAACTTCATACCCATAAGTATTGCGTGAGTGTTAGCAATTGTGAAAGAATAAATGATAGTTGAGTATGTGGACTTGCTGAAAAGCTCTTATATTGACTCTTTCCAACGTTATGATAAATTGCAATTGCTTCAATGACTGAGAATATAGTTTGATAGTTTTTCAATAAAGTTTCTGATTCATACTTGACACTGTGAATAGATTTTTACTTTAGCATAAGAAATCATATGACAATATATATATATATATATATATATATATGTTGCTATTCTAGGAATGATCATGATGCCCTCATGTCTGTATTTGATCTTATCGACACCTCTATCTCTAAACATGTGGACATATTTTTTGATATCGGCTTCCGCTTGAGGACAAGCGAGGTCTAAGCTTGGGTGAGTTGATACGTCCATTTTGCATCATGCTTTTATATATTTATTGCATTATGGGCTGTTATTACACATTATTTCATAATACTTATGCCTTTTCTCTCTTATTTTACAAGGTTTACATGAAGAGGGAGAATGCCGGCAGCTGGAATTCTGTGCTGGAAAAGGAGCAAATATTAGAGACCTATTCTGCACAACTCCAAAAGTCCTGAAACTCCGCGAAAGTCCGTTTTGGAATATATTACAAATATTGGGCGAAGAAAGCACCAGAGGGGGCCACCCACTGTCCACGAGGGTGGAGGGCGCGCCCCCTGCCTCGTGGGCCACCTGGAAGCCCCCCGATGCCCGTATTCTGGTATAAGGTGTCTTTTTCCCTGGAAAAAATGAGAAGGAAGCTTTCGGGACGATGCGCCGCCGTCTCTAGGCGGAACCTGGCGAAACCAATCTAGGGCTCCGGCGGAGCTGTTCTACTGGGGAAACATCCCTCCGGGAGGGGGAAATTGTCACCATCGATCCACTCATCGGGAGGGGGTCAATCTCCATCAACATCTTCACCAGCACCATCTCCTCTCAAACTCTAGTTCATCTCTTGTATCCGATCTTTGTCTCGAAACCTCAGATTGGTACCTGTGGGTTGCTAGTAGTGTTGATTACTCCTTGTAGTTGATGCTAGTTGGTTTATTCGGTGGAACATTATATGTTCAGATCCTTTATGCACATTAATACCCCTATGATTATGAACATGAATATGATTTGTGAGTAGTTACTTTTGTTCCTAAGGACATGGGAGAAGTCTTGTTATAAGTAGTCTTGTGAATTTGGTATTCGTTCGATATTTTGATGAGATGTATGTTGTCTTTCCTCTGGTGGTGTTATGTGAACATCGACTACATGACACTTCACCATTGTTTGGGCACAGGGGAAGGCATTGGGAAGTAATAAGTAGATGATGGGTTGCTAGAGTGACAGAAGCTTAAACCCTAGTTTATGCGTTGCTTCGTCAGGGGCTGATTTGGATCCATATGTTTCATGCTATGGTCAGGTTTACCTTAATTCTTGTTTCGTAGTTGCGGATGCTTGCGAGAGGGGTTAATCATAAGTGGGATGCTTGTCCAAGGAAGGGCAGTACCAAAGCACTGGTCCACCCACATATCAAATTATCAAAGTAACGAACGCAAATCATATGAGCATGATGAAAACTAGCTTGACGATAATTCCCATGTGACCTCGGGAGCACTTTCCTTTACGTAGAGTTTGTCCAGGCTTGTCCTTTGCTGTAAAAAGGATTGGGCCACCTTGCTGCACCTTGTTTACTTTTGTTACTTGTTACCGTTACGAATTACCTTATCATAAAACGATCCGTTACCGATAATTTCAGTGCTTGCAGAGAATACCTTACTAAAAACTGCTTGTCATTTTCTTCTGCTCCTCGTTGGGTTCGACACTCTTACTTATCGAAAGGACTACGATAGATCCCCTATACTTGTGGGTCATCATGCGTTATTACCAAAATTGTTCCTACCAACCAAATTCTCATCAATAGATTCATTATTATTCTCAATCAAAGTAGACAAAGGCATATCATTAGGATCACTCTTGTTAGCAAATAATTTCATAAGCTCATCCATCTTTCCACTGAAAACATTAATCTCTTCAATCGCATGCACTTTTTTTACTAGTGGAAGATCTTTCGGTATGCTATTGAGAATAATTAACCATAATATTATCTAGGAGTTTGGTAGCTTCTCCCCTCCCGCGGCCGAATCTAAAAGATTTCTAGAAGCAAAATACAATCCGACATAATTTTTTGATAATCATCCACAAATTCAAACCATGAGTAGGGCAATTTCGTATCATCAATTTCATCCTCTCCCAAGATTGTGCAACATGTTCATGATCAAGTTGCTTAAAATTCATAATATCATTCCCAAGGGAGATAATCTTAGCGGGAGGAAAATACTTGGAAATAAAAGCATCTTTACACTTATTCCATGAATCAATACTATATTTAGGCAAAGATGAAAACCAAGTTTTAGCACGATCTCGAAGCGAGAACGAAAATAACTTCAATTTAACAATATCATTATCCGCATCTTTTTTCTTTTGCATATCACACAAATCAACGAAATTGTTTAGATGGGATGCGGCATCTTCATTGGGAAGGCCGAAAATTGATCTTTCATAACAAGATTCAGCAAAGCGGTATTAATTTCACAAGATTCCGCATTAGTAGCGGGAGCAATCGGAGTACTAATAAAATCATTATTATTGGTGTTGAAAAAGTCACACAATTTGGTATTCTCTTGATTCATCATGACAAAGCAAGCAATCCAACACACGAGCACACAAAAAGCAAGCGAAGAAGACAAACAAAAGAGGGGCGAAGAAAAGGCAAATCTTTTCAAAAATCGTTTTAGAAGTGGGGGAGAGGAAAACGAGAGGCGAATGGCAAATAATGTAATGCAAGAGATGAGAGTTTATGATGGGTACTTGGTATGTCTTGACTTGGCATAGATCTCCCCGGCAACGGCGCCAGAAATTCTTCCTGCTACCTCTTGAGCTTGCGTTGGTTTTTCCCTTGAAGAGGAAAGGGTGATGCAGCAAAGTAGAGTAAGTATTTCCCTCAGTTTGAGAACCAAGGTATCAATCCAGTAGGAGACAACGAACAAGTCATCGAATACCTGCACAAACAATCCACAACTGGCACCCAACATGATAAAGGGGTTGTCAATCCCTTCACGGTTACTTGCAAAAGTGAGATCTGATAGAGATAGATAAACGGTAAAGTAAATATTTTTGGTATTTTTGGTTTGTAGATCGGAAAGTAAAAGATTGCAAAGGAAGTTAATCGGAAACTTATATGATGGAAAATAGTCCCGGGGGCCATAGGTTTCACTAGAGGCTTCTCTCAAGATAGAAAATATTACGGTAGGTGAACAAATTACTGCCGAGCAATTGATAGAAAAGTGCAAAGTTATGACGATGTCTAAGGTAATGATCATGAACATAGGCATCACGCACGTGTCAAGTAGACCGACTCCTGCCTGCATCTACTACTATTACTCCACACATCGACCGACTCCTGCCTGCATCTAGAGTATTAAGTTCATGAAGAACAGAGTAGCGCATTAAATAGGATGACATGATGTAGAGGAATAAACTCAAGCAATATGATGTAAACCCCATATTTTTATCCTCGATGGCAATGATACAATACGTGCCTTGCTGCCCCTACTATCACTGGGAAAGGACACCGCAAGATTGAACCCAAAGCTAAGCACTTCTCCCATTGCAAGAAAAACCAATCTAGTTGGCCAAACCAAATCGATAGTTTGAAGAGACTTGCAAAGATATCAAATCATGCATATAAGAATTCAGAGAAGATTCAAATAATATTCATAGATAAGTTGATCATAAATCCACAATTCATCGGATCTCAGCAAACACACTACAAAAAGGTATTACATCGAATAGATCTCCAAGAACATCGAGGAGAACATGGTATTGAGAATCAAAGAGAGAGAAGAAGCCATCTAGCTACTAGCTATGGACCTGTAGGTATGTGCTAAACTACTCACGCTTCATCAGAAGGGCAATGGTGTTGATGTAGAAGCCCTCCGTGATCGAATCCCCCTCCGGCAGGATGCCAGAAAAGGCCCCTAGATGGGATCTCATGGGTACAGAAGGTTGCGGCGGTGGAAAAGTGTTTTCGTGGCTCCCTCTGTTGGTTTTGGGATATATGAGAATATATAGGCGAAGAAACTAGGTCGGTGGAGTCACGAGGGGCCACAAGGGTGGGGGGCGTGCCCTACCCCCTGGGCGCGCCCTCCGTCCTTGTGGCTGCGTCATGGCTTCTCTGACTTGCACTCCAAGTCCTCTAGATGTCTTCTGGTCCAAGAAAAATCATCGCAAAAGTTTTATTCTATTTGGACTCCGTTTGGTATTCCTTTTCTGCGAAACTAAAACAAGGAAAAACAGAAACTGGCAATGGGCTCTAGGTTAATAGGTTAGTCCCAAAAATAATATAAAATAGCATATTAATGCATATAAAACATCCAAAACATATAATATAATAGCATGGAACAATAAAAAATTATAGATACATTGAAGACGTATCAGTCACATGGCGATGTGAGGGTGTTAATCACATGGTGATGTGAACTAGATTATTGACTCTAGTGCAAGTGGGAGACTGATGAAAATATGCCCTAGAGGCAATAATAAAATGGTTATTATTATATTTCCTTATTCACGATAAAGGTTTATTATTCATGCTAGAATTCTGTTGATTAGAAACTCAAACACATGTGTGAATACATAAACAAATACCGTGTCCCTAGTATGCCTCTACTAGACTAGCTCGTTGATCAAAGATGGTTAAGGTTTCCTAACCATGGACATGTGTTGTCATTTGATAAAGGGATCACATCATTAGGAGAATGATGTGATGGACAAGACCAATCTGTTAGCTTAGCATAATGATCGTTCAGTTTTATTGCTATTGCTTTCTTCATGTCAAATACATATTCCTTCGACTATGAGATTATGCAACTCCCGGATACTGGAGGAATGCCTTGTGTGCTATCAAACGTCACAATGTAACTGGGTGATTATAAAGATGCTCTGCAGGTATCTCCGAAGGTGTTTGTTGAGTTGGTATAGATTGAGATTAGGATTTGTCACTCCGAGTATCGGAGAGGTATCTCTTGGCCCTCTCGGTAATACCCATCATAAGCTTGCAAGCAAATGACTGAGGAGTTAGTCACAAGGTGATGTATTACGGAACGAGTAAAGAGACTTGCCAGTAACAAGATTCAACTAGGTATGAAGATACCGATGATCGAATCTCGGGCAAGTAACATACCGATGGACAAAGGGAATTACGTCTGTTGTCATAGTAGTTCAACCGATAAAGATCTTCGTAGAATATGTAGGATCCAATATGGGCATCCAGGTTCCACTATTGGTTATTGACCGGAGAGGTGTCTCGGTCATGTCTACATAATTCTCGAACCCATAGGGTCCGCACGCTTAACGTTCGTTGACGATATAGTATTATATAAGTTATGTGATTTGGTGACCGAATGTTGTTCGGAGTCCCGGATGAGATCACAGACATGACGAGGAGTATCGAAATGTTCAAGAGGTAAAGATTGATAGATAGGACTATGGTATTCGCACACCGGAAGTGTTTTAGAGGGTACCGGGTACTTATCGGGTCACTAGAAAGGAGTTTCGGGCACCGCCGGCAAAGATATGGGCCTTATGGGCCAAGAGAGGGAACACACCAGCCCACAAGGGGCTGGTGCGCCCCTATAGTGGCCGGCCCTATGAGGAGGAGAAGGAAAGAGGGGAGGGAAAGGGAAGTCTGGAGTAGGACTCCCCCTTCCTTCCCTCTCCCCCCTCTTTCCTCCCCCTTCTTCTTACAAGGAAAGGGGGGCACAGGGCAAGGCCGCAACCCTCACTACAAAAAAAGACACATCCGTGACATTTTGGGCCAAACTAATTTTTTTTCTGTCATGCTTATGACACTTCTATGTTGTCTCAACATAGCCGGTCCCAAGCCCGGGTAAAGGAGGAGGGTTGTGATAGGCTTGGCGAGCCAACGTAAAAACTCAGCCACTATTATGGAGATGAAACCCGAAAGATTTTTGTTGGGGCGTAACCATCTTAGTGACACGCCACAGCGGAACCCGGGTGTGGTGGAAAATGGGCAAGGGCCGGGCCGTCACCCCCCCCGGTGACATGCCGTATCTGGATCCGGATACGGTGGCAAGTTAGCGAGGATCGGGCCATCGCATCCTTAGTGGCGCGCTACATCGGTGCCCGGATGTAGTGGAAAATGAGCAAGGGTCTTCGCATTTGACTTGACGAGTGCGAAGGGTAAGGAAGCTAGCCGAGCCTAGGAGGATTCGCTTACGTAGCTGGAACGTAGGGTCTCTGACAGGGAAGCTTCGGGAGATAGTTGATGCAGCGGTGAGGAGAGGTGTTGATATCATGTGCGTCCAAGAAACCAAATGGAGGAGACAGAAGGCGAAGGAGGTGGAGGATACCGGCTTCAAGCTGTGGTACACGGGGACGGCTGCAAACAGAAATGGAGTAGGCATCTTGATCAACAAGAGCCTCAAGTATGGAGTGGTAGACGTCAAGAGACGTGGGGACCGGATTATCCTGGTCAAGCTGGTAGTTGGGGACTTAGTTGTCAATGTTATCAGCGCATATGCCCTGCAAGTAGGCCACAATGAGAATACCAAGAGGGAGTTTTGGGAAGGCATGGAAGACATGGTTAGGAGTGTACCGATTGGCGAGAAGCTCTTCATAGGAGGAGACCTCAATGGCCATGTAGGTACATCTAACACAGGTTTTGAAGGGGCGCATGGGGGCTTTGGCTATGGCATCAGGAACCAAGAAGGAGAAGATGTCTTAAGCTTTGCTCTAGCCTACGACATGATTGTAGCTAGCACCCTCTTAAGAAAGAGAGAATCACATCTGGTGACTTTTAGTAGTGGCCAACACTCTAGCCAGATTGATTTCATCCTCTCGAGAAGAGACGATGGCGTGCGTGCCTAGACTGTAAGGTGATACCTGGAGAGAGTGTTGTACCTCAGCATAAGATGGTGGTTGCTGACTTCCGCTTTCGGATTCGTGTCCAGCGGGATAGGCGTTCCAAAGTCGCTAGAACAAAGTGGTGGAAGCTCAAGGGGGAGGTAGCTCAGGCGTTCAAGGAGAGGGTCATTAAGGAGGGCCCTTGGGAGGAAGGAGGGGATGCGGACAATGTGTGGATGAATATGGCGACTTGCATTCGTAAGGTGGCCTCGGAGGAGTTTGGAGTGTCCAGGGGAAGGAGAAGCAAAGATAAGGATACCTGGTGGTGGAATGATGATGTCCAGAAGGCGATTAAAGAGAAGAAAGATTGCTTCAGACGCCTATACCTGGACAGGAGTGCAGATAACATAGAGAAGTACAAGATGGCGAAGAAGGCCACAAAGCGAGCTGTCAATGAAGCAAGAGGTCGGGCATATGAGGACCTCTACCAACGGCTAGGCATGAAGGAAGGCGAAAGGGACATCTATAAGATGACCAAGATCCGAGAGAGGAATACTTGTTGAGCCACCAGATCCGAGTCACCGAAGCACTTAACTCGGCTTAGGTTCATCTCCTTAGCCATCCGAAGACCATGGAGTAAAGCCTCATATTCAGCTGCATTGTTAGTGCAAGGGAACATTAAACGGAGAACATAACAAAACTTATCACCTCGTGGGGAAGTTAATACGACTCCAGCCCCCGAGCCCTCCAATTGCCTGGACCCATCAAAATGAATAGTCCAATAAGTATGATCCGGCTTCTCCTCTGGCGCTTGTAATTCTGTCCAATCATGGATGAAATCCACAAGTGCCTGAGATTTGATCACCGTTCGGGGTATGTATTTCAACCCGTGAGGCCTGAGCTCTATAGCCCACTTAGCAATCCGGCCAGTTGCTTCCCTGTTCTGGATTATATCTCCCAACGGAGCGGAGCTGACCACCATGATGGGATGACCTTGGAAATACTGCTTAATCTTCCGGCTTGCCATAAAAACCCCATACACCAATTTTTTCCAATGCGGGTACCTCTGCTTGGACTCAATAAGTACCTCACTGATATAGTAAACCGGCCGCTGAACCGGATATTCCTTTCCTCCCTCCTTGCACTCCACCACAATAGCCACACTAACAGCCCGAGCATTAGCTGCCACATATAGCAACAATGGTTCTTTGTCCACTGGAGCAGCGAGAATCGGCGGATTAGCCAACTGCCGCTTTAAGTCCTCAAATGCTTCATTAGCGGCGTCACTCCAGACGAAGTTATCCGTTTTCTTCAGCATCTGATATAAAGGGATGGCCTTCTCGCCAAGGCGACTGACAAACCGGCTCAACGCGGCAATCCGGCCTGCCAGGCGTTGAACATCATTGATACACTTCGGTTTAGCCAAGGAGGTGATGGCTTTGATCTTTTCCGGATTAGCTTCAATGCCCCTGTTAGACACCAAAAAGCCCAAGAGCTTGCCTGCAGGTACACCAAAGACACACTTGGCCGGATTAAGCATCATTTTATAAACCCGCAGGTTATCAAAGGTTTCCTTCAAGTCATCAATCAATGTCTCCTTCTTCCTTGATTTCACCACAATATCATCCACATAGGCGTGAACATTGCGGCCGATCTTTTTATGAAGACAATTCTGCACACACCGTTGATAAGTTGCCTGGGCACTCTTGAGCCCAAAGGGCATGGTGTCGGGACCCCGATTCTAAGTCACACCGATCTAGCATGTAACACCTCATATCACTTTGCGGCCTCACGCACGGTATTCCCACGGGTGTCGCCTTACCATGGCCCGGGACCGTTTGCGCCTTTTGGCTCACGTATATGACAATGTCGCTAGCATCCATATGACAGAGAACCCGGGCCGACATGGCTAGTCGTGAACCCAAAGCGGCACTAACGTATGGGGACAGGCATACATGAATCAACATCGAGCGTGTCGGTCAGCAGCATGTGAATCCGGGCTGTAGCACTGGGCTAACAGGACTCCGGGAACCCGGGCTGTAGCAGGCTAGGCAGGACTCCGGATGTGACCGCATGACATTTCCCCGAAGGGACAGACACAGGAACGAAATGAAACACATGCCGGCCAGTCAAGTGTCCAGAGCAGTAGTGCTGGGCTAGCAGGACTCCGGTGAACCGGGCTGTAGCGGACTACTATGGCTCAAGGAGGCACTAGACTACATTTCCCCATAAGAGAGGCTGCCAAGGATAAACAACTAGATTGTCGGATCCCACACATAGCAATACACGTTACACGTACGCATAACATGCAAGTATGTGCTGTACAACATGGCATCACAACATAACGCAAACTCATATAGAAAAAAGGCCCAGAAGAGCCACATAGCATTAAGTACAAACAGGGGTCACATGACCCATCATTCAGAGCATACAAGCAACGGAAGCATTACATGTCTGGGTACAGACAACTACAAAGGGAAAAGGCTGAGAAGCCTGACTATCTACAAGACCCTCCCAAGGGTGCAAGATCGTAGCTGAGGTACAAGCTACCCGTCGAAGTCCAAGCGGAACTACTAGTAAGACCGAAGTCTCCGCTGCAAAAACATAGATAAAGCAACATGAGTACAAGGTACTCAGCAAGACTTACATCAGATCCTATCATACATGCATTTGTATCAAGAAGGTAGTGTGGGGTTTAGTTGCAGCAAGCCAGCTTTGACTCAGTGGCTATCCTGTTCTACGACTACGAGAAACTTCTTTGAGGTAAGAAGGCGCACACGAGTCCACTAATCACCACCTCAATACACCACTATGGATTCATTCCCGTCTCACTACGAGGAGCCATCCATAGCACTCACACTTATCTTGAGCATTTTAGAGTATCCACTTCAAGTTGTCTATGTACCACGTAAGCATCCAAGAAGTCCATAACCGAGGACACGGCTATTCGAATAGATCATGATAAGCCTGCAGGGGTGTACTGCGTCACACACGCTCTCGCCACTTACCACCATGTACACGTCATGTACCTCGGCAACCTTCAAGCGGAAGCCTGGCGAGGGTGTCGGCCACGACCTGACTAACCACGCAAGACTCTAGTCCAGGTTTATCGCCTATTCGGGTTCCATCCGCAAGGAGATCCGGCCGGGGTGTCGCTCACGGCCCCAAATGATGTGTGCAGGGTTCCCGAGCCCACCATCCGGGTGCCACTCGGTACACTGGTCCACGTGTGCCTAGTCTGTCCCAAGCCCACCCTGCCGGGTGCCACTCGGTAGAAAAATAGCACTACCTACAAACACCAGAAACTAGTTGCAACTCCTGGACAGAGATCAAGTTGGTTAATAAGTCGAGAGGGGTCGAGTTACCGGAACCCAATGTGTGGTAGTAGCTAGTCATTGGACAACATACACAGAACTCAGTGCTTAAAGACGGTTCCAATGAGACAACCCACCATGTACTCCTACATGGCCTCTCACCTCTACCTTTACCAAATCGTGTTCATACACTTACTCTCAGCACCAGAACATATTGTAACACTCCAATTCATTCCCAATGAATCAGACCTGACACAATTCTAAGCAATAGAAAGCATGGCATGGTAGGAACACAATATGGCTCAATCAACTCCTACACATACTAGTGGGTTTCAACTATTTACTGTGGCAATGACAGGTCATGCAGAGGAATGGGTTCAACTACCGCAGCACAAAGTAGCAGTTGAGTCGTTGTTGTCCTAATGCAGTAAAAGAGAGCAGGAGCGAGAGAGTAGGATTGTATCGGAATGAACAAAGGGGGTTTGCTTGCCTGGTAGATCAACAGGGTGGCACTGCTCCTCAGACAGGTACTCTGGAACACTCTCCGGAGCAGGACCTATCGAGAAGGAACGGTGTCGACAATCAAAACACAATCATATGCAACAATATGATGCATGGATATGGCATGAATATGTGATGTATTTTGAGCCAATGCATTTAGCATTCAACTTGGAAGAGATCCATTTGAACCAAAGGTTCAAATGCAACTCTAATTTAAGTCCTTATATATGCCATTTATATGTTTTCACTTATACAGTAGGTATAAGTTGGTTTGTCATGCATGAAACTAGTACAGATGGATAGATTGCATTTTTTTGATAATTTTTCATATATAAATTATTTAAATCTGAGCTACGGTTGAATTTCTATGATTTTTAGAAGTTTATATCATTTTCTGGAATTTCTTGATTTATTTTAAACCAGAAAATGAATAACTGCGTTAGCATGACAGTGGCATGACGTCAGCGAGTCAACGTGGCTGACCAGGTCAAACCTGACGTGTGGGGTCCACACGTCAGTGTCACAGGGTTAAACAGGGGTTAGTTTAAGCCTAAAATAAAAGATTAGGGGCACCGGGGCCCACTGTCAGCGTCAGGGGGTTAGGTTAGGTGGTGATTAGCTTAAGCTAATCACCTGACGAGCCAGACCTACCTGTCAGGCCGGCGAGGTCAAAGGGGTCAAACCCCACCGGCGTTTAGCCGCCGGCGAGGCCGAACGCGGCGGAGGGGCTCGGGATCGCGTCTCCGATGACCAAAAGGGCCGCGGAGACCATCTCCAAGGAGCCCTGGCACGCGCGCATCCCTTGGGACACGCGGGAGACCGTGGGTGTGCCGGGGCTCGCCGGAGCAGAGCTCGCGGCGGTGGCCGGAGCACGGCCAAGGGCGGGCGCAGCGCTGCGGTGCACGGGGGCGTGAGCGGAGAGGCGCTACGGCCTCCTGGCATCACCAGGAGCACGGTGACGCGCTCGGTTGCGGGCTGCGGTGGCCAGGGCGACGGCGGTGACATGGACGGCGGTGACATGGACGGCGGCGAGGAGCTACGGCCGTGGTGGGGGTCGGGGGCGCGGGAACGGAGAAACGGAGAGAGGGGAACGGGGCAGGAGCTCACGGTGGACTCGACGGCGTCGTCGGAGAGCTCGGGGACGCACTGGAGACGGTGGGGCTGCGAAGACGATCTCCGGCGGCCGGAGATGAGGACGACGGCGATGGAGGCGCTCCAGGGCATTCCGGCTTGCGTGGCTCAGCGGAGGGGTTCAGCGCGAGGAGGTGGAGCTCTGGGACACGACGGAGGTGCGAGGGGATGGCGGGGACCGCGGGGCAGCGAACGACGGCGACCGGCGCGTTCGGGCATCGCGGGAGAGAGCGGGAGAGAGGAGGGGAGAGGCGCAGGAGAGAGGGAGTGAGGCCAGGGGGGAGCTGGGAGCTTCTGGCGAGGCCAGGTCGAAGAGGGGAGAGGCAGGCAGGCAGCTGCGGTGGCGTGCATGCGCGCGGCGTGCGGCGACCACGCGCCCTGTCCCTCTGGCGCGAGGAGGGGGACGACTGGCGCTGGCCAGTCAGCTGGGCCGGCCTGCTGGGCCAGGCCAGGCCGCACAGTGCCAGGCCGCAGGTAAGCTCCCTTCTTCCTATTTCTTTTTCTTTTCTAATTTTCTGACATTTGTTTGGTTTAGTAAAAATACTAAGCCATTTTATTTACCTATGCCAATTTTTGTAGGGGCTAGTGGTATTATTCCAGAACTCAACAAATGGCATAACTTTTGGACAATATTTTATATATATAACAATATATATCCAAAGCAAATAATTACTGCATTAATTCCAAATGCCCAAAATAAATATTTGTGAGCTCCTGAAAATATTGGTTTGATTTTTATCTCTGTCCAATATTTTCAGAGAGTAACATGAACATTTCCTTGGACCTTTTGGAGCAATTTTTATATGGGTCATTTCCAGAAATGATTTATGAGGGTTTCACAAATCCCCATTTCAAATTTAAATGAAATTTAGACATGATGCACACATGACTAGCTAGTCTAGGTCATACAAGAACTAGGGATGTGACAACTCGCCCCCACTTGAAAGAATCTCGTCCCGAGATTCAGGGGTCGATGGAAAGAAGGTGGGGTACTCCAGTCGAAGACGATCTTCTCGCTCCCAAGTAGCTTCTCTCTCGGAATGATGAGACCACTGAACCTTGAGAAACTTGATGTTCTGACATCGGGTGACATGCTCTGCTTGATCAAGAATGCGAATAGGGTACTCTCGATATGTGAGGTTATCTTGGAGATCAAGCGTTTCGTGGTCCACTCCGCGGATGGGATCCGAGAAGCAACGCCTGAGTTGAGAGACGTGGAAGACATCATGGACTCGAGAAAGATGTGGGGGTAGTTCCAACTGGTAGGCAACCTCTCCTCGTTTAGCGAGAATGCGAAAAGGACCAATGTAACGAGGAGCCAACTTGCCCTTGATACCGAAACGATGGGTACCCTTTAGAGGAGTAACCCGAAGGTAAGCCTTGTCGCCAACTTCATAAGCCACTTCCTTATGACGACGGTCATACTGGCTCTTTTGACGAGACTGGGCTGTTTTCAAATTCTCACGAATGATGCGAACTTGCTCTTCTGCTTCCTGGATCATGTCCGGTCCAAAGAATTGTCTTTCACCGGTTTCTGACCAGTTCAAAGGTGTTCGACATCTTCGTCCATACAGAATCTCGAAAGGAGCTTTCTTAAGACTGGATTGATAGCTATTGTTATAAGCAAACTCGGCGAAAGGTAGGCATTTCTCCCAATCCATACCGAATGAGATAACGCAAGCTCTAAGCATGTCTTCGAGAATTTGGTTGACCCTTTCCACCTGACCACTTGATTGAGGGTGGAAAGCGGTACTGAAGGAAAGATGGGTGCCCATGGCAGTTTGGAAACTCTCCCAGAAATGAGAAGTGAAGAGACTACCACGGTCTGAATTGATCTCTAGTGGAACACCATGAAGTGACACTATTCGAGAAATATATAAGTCAGCGAGCTGACTAGCAGTGATACTCTCTCGAACAGGTAGGAAGTGAGCCACTTTGGAAAGACGATCAATGACTACGAAGATAGCGTTATTCCCTTTCTTGGTCCTGGGAAAGCCGGTGATGAAGTCCATACCAACTTTATCCCATTTCCACTCAGGAATGGCTAAAGGTTGAAGGGTGCCAGCAGGCCTTTGATGCTCTGCCTTAACGCGACGACAAACGTCACAGTTAGCTATGAACTCAGCAATTTCTCTCTTCATCCTAGTCCACCAGAACCTCTGGCGTAGGTCCTGATACATCTTAGTACTACCGGGATGAATCGTGAGAGGGGATTCATGAGCCTCCTTAAGGATCAATTGCCGAAGATGTTGCTTCTTGGGAACCACCAGACGGTTCTCGAAGAGAACAACACCTCGATCATCTATAGAGAAACTACCAGCAATACCCTTGGCAATGTTTCTCTTGATCCGGGTAATCCCCGTATCATGCTTCTGGGCTTCTATGATATGATCCTCAAGGGTAGGTTTCGCCACCAAGGTAGAAAGGAATCCTTGAGGAGCAATGTGAAGGTTAAGCTTACAGAATTCCTCATGGAGAAGTGGTTGGCCCTGCTGCAACATAAGATTGTTGCAATAGGACTTACGACTTAGCGCATCAGCCATGACATTGCCCTTGCCTGGGGTGTAGGTAATCCCTAAGTCGTAATCTGAGATCAACTCCAACCAACGTCTTTGCCTAAGGTTCAAATCTGGTTGGGTGAAGATATACTTGAGACTCTGGTGATCGGTGTAAATCTCGCAACGTTTACCAAGAAGGTAATGTCGCCATGTCTTGAGTGCATAGACTACGGCTGCAAGCTCTAGATCATGTGTAGGATAATTCTCCTCATGTGGATGCAACTGTCGAGATGCATAGGCAATCACATGACGATCCTGCATAAGAATGCAGCCTAGTCCCTGTCGTGAGGCGTCGCAGTAGATAACAAAGTCTTTAGTGAAATCCGGTGGCACAAGTATGGGAGCAGAAGTCAGGCGTCTTTTCAGTTCCTGAAAACTGTACTCACACTGTGGGGACCACTCAAACTTTTTATCTTTCTTGAGAAGTTCTGTGACGGGTTTGGCTACTTTGGAGAAGTTTTCAATGAAGCGGTGACAATAACTGGCTAGACCAAGGAAACTCCTAACTTGTTTAACTGTTTCAGGTGGAGTCCAATCAAGAACGGCCTGAACTCTCTCAGGATTGACAGCAATGCCCTTACCAGAGATCACGTGGCCTAGGTAGGTCACTTCTGGCAACCAAAATTCGCACTTGGAGAACTTGGCATAAAGGCGGTGCTCTCTGAGTTTTTCTAACACAAGTCTAAGATGTTCGGCATGCTCTTCCTCGTTCTTCGAGTAGATAAGGATATCATCGAGGTAAACCACGACGAACTTGTCTAAGTACTCCATGAAGATCGAGTTCATCAAGCGGGAGAAGGTAGCTGGAGCATTGGTTAGACCAAAGGACATGACGGTGTACTCGTACTGGCCATAACGAGTGACAAAAGCCGTCTTAGGAATGTCCCCGTTTCTAATCTTGATTTGGTGGTAGCCTAACCTCAAATCCATCTTGGAAAAGACTGAGGATCCAGCGAGTTGATCATACAGGTCGTTGATCCTGGGGAGCGGATACTTGTTCTTTATCGTGACCAAATTAACGGGACGATAATCTACAACCATCCAGTCCGTACCATCCTTCTTCTTGACGAAGAGGACGGGGCAAGCCCAGGGAGAAGAACTAGGACGGATGAAACCCTTTTGCAAGGATTCATCGAGTTGTTTCTTAAGCTCAGCTAGTTCTAAGGGTGCCATCTTGTAAGGTCTCCTAGAGATTGGGGCGGTTCCTGGGATAAGATCTATGACAAACTCTACCTCTCTATCAGGTGGAATACCTGGCAGTTCCTCTGGAAAGACATCCGAAAAGTCACGGACTACCGGGATATCTTCAAGGTCTGGAAGAGGACTGGCATTAAGAGAATAGAGTTGACGCTTTGCAACTCTGGTGGAGACAGTGACTAACTTACCAGATGGGTGTGTGAGTTGAACAGACCTGGTGTAACAATCAATCTTGGCATGATGAGCTGTCATCCAGTCCATACCCAAGATGATGTTAATATCTGTAGACTTGAGGGCTATAAGTGAGGCAAGGAATACAAGTCTGTCAACAAGGATTTCATTACCATGGCTTATTCTGGTAGTTTGCCATCTAGACCCTGGAGTTTGGATTTCAAGTGGAGTTGGCATATCACAAAATGACATGTCGTGCAAACGAGCATAGCCTTCAGAGATGAAGGAGTGAGATGCTCCAGTATCGAATAGAACCGAAGCTGGATGGCAATTGACAAGGAGTGTACCAAGAACGACATCCGGATCATCATGAGCGTCTTTAGCTGAGACGTGATGCACACGTCCACGTTCAGTGGGAGCTGGCTTGACACTGATCATCTTGCGTGATGGCTTACCACTGCCAACAGACTTCTCAGGCAGGGGTGGGGCATAGTTAGTTTGAGAGCAGTCACGTGCATAGTGTCCTGGCTTCCCGCATGTGAAGCAAGTCCCTGAAGTTGGATGTGGACCTGCATTGACAAGCGGTCTACCAATAGGCCTGGGTGGAGCATACTGCTGAACTGGGTGAGGCGGCCACATAAGATGGCCTCGGTGCATATCCAGGTGGAAGAGCGGAGTTTGGAACCCAAATCCGGCGCTTATGAGAACTAGAACTAGAGGAAGAAACCAAATCACGGGTGTGCTTACGAGACTCCTCGTAGGTGAGCTGAGCTGTCTCCGCATTAATGGCCTTGTTCACAAGAGCCTGGAATGTATTGCAATGGTGCAAGTGGAGATCACGACGCAACTTGGGGTTGAGACCCTTCCGGAACCTAGCCTGCTTCTTAGCGTCCGTGGACACTTCTTCTGTAGCATAGCGGGCGAGGTTCTCAAACTCTCTACTGTAAGCATCAACAGCCATCTTACCCTGGGTGAAACTACAGAACTCTTCTCTCTTGCGGTCAATGAGAGCCTGAGGAATGTGATGCTCGCGAAAAGCCTCAGTGAAATCTCTCCAGGTCGGTATCTGGCCAGCTGGAAGCATAGCCTCATAGTTCTGCCACCAAAGACTAGCAGGACCTTCCAGGTGATATGCAGCATAAGTGACCTTGTCACCTTCAGCTACGTTCGCAGAACGCAGCTTGTGTGTGATACTACGGAGCCAGTCATCTGCATCGAGTGGTTCAATGGAATGATGGAAGGTAGGTGGTTTCAAACCAATGAAATCATAGATGGTCGCTGACTCTTTGCACTGGGGTGCGGTGTTCTCCTCGATACGTGCTAACAAGCGGTTAGACTCATGCTTGTTCCTCTCCATCTCTAACATAAACTCTGCCAACGAAGGCTGGTCGGGAGGATCCTCCTCATCCCTACCACCTCCGTGGTTCAGGCAACGAGCAACAGAACTTCGGTTAACTGACGACATCCTGAGAAGCGGAACCAAGGACGAGGTCAACAACAACTATAGGATGCAACATGTAGCATAAGAAAATTTAGTATCTCTCAAACTCCTAGGACAAATCCGGCAGCATAACGGCAGTAAAATGCTCAAAATGAGACATTCTGCAAAGGACGGGGTAGCACCATACTCAACATCGTCACTCAAGGTTCTGAGATATTACTAAACAGGCTACACTGAAGGTACTCAAACTGGGATATGACTCTGATCAACCAATCCTAAGAGACTACGGAGTAGTAACACGTGATCCTGATAGACAGAAGAGAAAGCCTAGTTCCTTAACCCCGTAGGAAAGATAGGATGACTCAGATCAGAAGGCATGAGGTAAAAGGAGTAAAAGAGCCTTACGTTCCCTTCCACAATCAATTCCCTTATATAACTAAAGAATTTCTAGACTCAACTTCGGCCAGGTTGGCTTGGAAATCCTACAGGCAGTCAGGCTCTGATACCAAAGCTGTCGGGACCCCGATTCTAAGTCACACCGATCTAGCATGTAACACCTCATATCACTTTGCGGCCTCACGCACGGTATTCCCACGGGTGTCGCCTTACCATGGCCCGGGACCGTTTGCGCCTTTTGGCTCACGTATATGACAATGTCGCTAGCATCCATATGACAGAGAACCCGGGCCGACATGGCTAGTCGTGAACCCAAAGCGGCACTAACGTATGGGGACAGGCATACATGAATCAACATCGAGCGTGTCGGTCAGCAGCGTGTGAATCCGGGCTGTAGCACTGGGCTAACAGGACTCCGGGAACCCGGGCTGTAGCAGGCTAGGCAGGACTCCGGATGTCACCGCGTGACATTTCCCCGAAGGGACAGACACAGGAACGAAATGAAACACATGCCGGCCAGTCAAGTGTCCAGAGCAGTAGTGCTGGGCTAGCAGGACTCCGGTGAACCGGGCTGTAGCGGACTACTATGGCTCAAGGAGGCACTAGACTACATTTCCCCATAAGAGAGGCTGCCAAGGATAAACAACTAGATTGTCGGATCCCACACATAGCAATACACGTTACACGTACGCATAACATGCAAGTATGTGCTGTACAACATGGCATCACAACATAACGCAAACTCATATAGATAAAAGGCCCAGAAGAGCCACATAGCATTAAGTACAAACAGGGGTCACATGACCCATCATTCAGAGCATACAAGCAACGGAAGCATTACATGTCTGAGTACAGACAACTACAAAAGAAAAAGGCTGAGAAGCCTGACTATCTACAAGACCCTCCCAAGGGTGCAAGATCGTAGCTGAGGTACAAGCTACTCGTCGAAGTCCAAGCGGAACTACTAGTAAGACCGAAGTCTCCGCTGCAAAAACATAAATAAAGCAACATGAGTACAAAGGTACTCAGCAAGACTTACATCAGATCCTATCATACATGCATTTGTATCAAGAAGGTAGTGTGGGGTTTAGTTGCAGCAAGCCAGCTTTGACTCAGTGGCTATCCTGTTCTACGACTACGAGAAACTTCTTTGAGGTAAGAAGGCGCACACGAGTCCACTAATCACCACCTCAATACACCACTATGGATTCATTCCCGTCTCACTACGAGAAGCCATCCATAGCACTCACACTTATCTTGAGCATTTTAGAGTATCCACTTCAAGTTGTCTATGTACCACGTAAGCATCCAAGAAGTCCATAACCGAGGACACGGCTATTCGAATAGATCATGATAACCCTGCAGGGGTGTACTGCGTCACACACGCTCTCGCCACTTACCGCCATGTACACGTCATGTACCTCGGCAACCTTCAAGCGGAAGCCTGGCGAGGGTGTCGGCCACGACCTGACTAACCACACAAGACTCTAGTCCAGGTTTATCGCCTATTCGGGTTCCATCCGCAAGGAGATCCGGCCGGGGTGTCGCTCACGGCCCCAAACGATGTGTGCAGGGTTCCCGAGCCCACCATCCGGGTGCCACTCGGTACACCGGGCCACGTGTGCCTAGTCTGTCCCAAGCCCACCCTGCCGGGTGCCACTCGGTAGAAAATAGCACTACCTACAAACACCAGAAACTAGTTGCAACTCCTGGACAGAGATCAAGTTGGTTAATAAGTCGAGAGGGGCGACTTACCGGATCCCAATGTGTGGTAGTAGCTAGTCATTGGACAACATACACAGAACTCAGTGCTTAAGGACGGTTCCAGTGAGACAACCCACCATGTACTCCTACATGGCCTCTCACCGCTACCTTTACCAAATCGTGTTCACACGCTTAACTCTCAGCACCAGAACATATCGTAACACTCCAATTCATTCCCAATGAATCAGACCTGACACAACTCTAAGCAATAGCAGGCATGGCATGGTAGGAACACAACATGGCTCAATCAACTCCTACACATGCTAGTGGGTTTCAACTATTTACTGTGGCAATGACAGGTCATGCAGAGGAATGGGTTCAACTACCGCAGCATAAAGTAGCAGTTGAATCGTTGTTGTCCTAATGCAGTAAAAGAGAGCAGGAGCGAGAGAGTAGGATTGTATCGGAATGAACAAAGGGGGTTTGCTTGCCTGGTAGATCAACAGGGTGGCACTGCTCCTCAGACAGGTACTCTGGAACACTCTCCGGAGCAGGACCTATCGAGAAGGAACGGTGTCGACAATCAAAACACAATCATATGCAACAATATGATGCATGAATATGGCATGAATATGTGATGTATTTTGAGCCAATGCATTTAGCATTCAACTTGGAAGAGATCCATTTGAACCAAAGGTTCAAATGCAACTCTAATTTAAGTCCTTATATATGCCATTTATATGTTTTCACTTATACAGTAGGTATAAGTTGGTTTGTCATGCATGAAACTAGTACAGATGGATAGATTGCATTTTTCTGATAATTTTTCATATATAAATTATTTAAATCTGAGCTACGGTTGAATTTCTATGATTTTTAGAAGTTTATATCATTTTCTGGAATTTCCTGATTTATTTTAAACCAGAAAATGAATAACTGCGTCAGCATGACAGTGGCATGACGTCAGCGAGTCAACGTGGCTGACCAGGTCAAACCTGACGTGTGGGGTCCACACGTCAGTATCACAGGGTTAAACAGGGGTTAGGTTAAGCCTAAAATAAAAGATTAGGGGCACCGGGCCCACTGTCAGTGTCAGGGGGTTAGGTTAGGTGGTGATTAGCTTAAGCTAATCACCTGACGAGCCGGACCTACCTGTCAGGCCGGCGAGGTCAAAGGGGTCAAACCCCACCGGCATTTAGCCGCCGGCGAGGCCGAACGCGGCGGAGGGGCTCGGGATCGCGTCTCCGACGACCAAAAGGGCCGCGGAGACCATCTCCGAGGAGCCCTGGCTCGCGCGCATCCCTTGGGACACGTGGGAGACCGTGGGTGTGCCGGGGCTCGCCGGAGCAGAGCTCGCGGCGGCGGCCGGAGCACGGCCAAGGGCGGGCGCAGCGCTGCGGTGCACGGGGGCGGCGGCTAAGAGCACGGGGGCATAGCCCGGGCTCGTCCGCATCCAGCGGAGGCGACGGGAGGATGCAGGGTGGCCGGAGCTCGCCGAAGCAGAGCTCGCGGCGGCAAGGAGCTACGGCCATGGTGGGGGTTGGGGCTACAGCGCGGGAACGGAGAAACGGAGAGAGGGGAATGGGGGCAGGAGCTCACGGTGGACTCGACGGCGTCGTCGGAGAGCTCGGGGACGCACTGGAGACGGTGGGGCCGCGAAGACGATCTCCGGCGGCCGGAGATGAGGACGACGGCGATGGAGGCGCTCCAGGGCGTTCCGGCTTGCGTGGCTCAGCGGAGGGGTTCAGCGCGAGGAGGCGGAGCTCTGGGACACGACGGAAGTGCGAGGGGATGGCGGGAAGCGCGGGGCAGCGAACGGCGGCGACCGGCGCGTTCGGGCGTCGCGGGAGAGAGCGGGAGAGAGGAGGGGAGAGGCGCAGGAGAGAGGGAGTGAGGCCAGGGGGAGCTGGGCGCTTCTGGCGAGGCCAGGTCGAAGAGGGGAGAGGCAGGCAGGCAGCTGCCGTGGCGTGCATGCGCGCGGCGTGCGGCGACCACGCGCCCTGTCCCTCTGGCGCGAGGAGGGGGACGACTGGCGCTGGCCAGTCAGCTGGGCCGGCCTGCTGGGCCAGGCCAGGCCGCACAGTGCCAGGCCGCAGGTAAGCTCCCTTTTTCCTATTTCTTTTTCTTTTCTAATTTTCTGACATTTGTTTGGTTTAATAAAAATACTAAACCATTTTATTTACTTATGCCAATTTTTGTAGGGGCTAGTGGTATTATTCCAGAGCTCCTCATCAACTAGCATAATTTTTGGACAATATTCTATATATATAACAATATATATCCAAAGCAAATAATTACTGCATTAATTCCAAATGCCCAAAATAAATATTTATGAGCTCCTGAAAATATTGGTTTGATTTTTATCTCTGTCCAATATTTTCAGAGAGCAACATGAACATTTTCTTGGACCCTTTTGGAGCAATTTTTATTTGGGTCATTTCCAGAAATGATTCTGAGGGTTTCACAAATCCCCATTTCAAATTTAAATGAAATTTAGACATGATGCACACATGACTAGCTAGTCTAGGTCATACCAGAACTAGGGATGTGACACATGGACACATAGCAGAAGGCTCCAAAGGGAGTTATGAAGGATGTCTTCTCCTGGTCCTTAACTGCCATTTTGATCTGATGATAACCAGAATATGCATCCAAAAATCTCAAACGCTCGCAACCCGCCGGAGCATCAATAATTTGATCAATACGAGGGAGGGTAAAAGGATCTGCTGGACAAGCTTTGTTAAGGTCTGTGTAGTCTACACACATACGCCAGGTGCCGTTCTTTTTAAGGACCAGCACCGGATTAGCCAAGCACTCAGGATGGAATACTTCAACGATAAATCCAGCCGCCAAGAGCCTGGCTACTTCTTCTCCAATAGCTTTGTGTCTTTCTTCATTGAACCGGCGGAGAAATTGGTTGACCGGTTTATACTTGGGATCAACATTGAGAGTGTGCTCAGCGAGCTCTCTCGGTACACCTGGCATGTCAGAAGGCTTCCATGCAAAGATGTCCCGATTCTCACGGATGAACTCGATGAGTGCGCTTTCCTCTTTCGGATCCAAGTTAGTGCTGATGCTAAACTGCTTGGACGAATCGCCAGGCACGAAGTCAACAAGCTTAGTCTCATCAGCTGATTTAAACTTCAGGGCCGGATCATGCTTTGTAGTTGGTTTCTTCAACGAAGTCATATCTGCCGGATCAACATTTTCCTTGTAAAACTTCAACTCTTCTGTTGCACAAACCGACTCAGCATAAGCCGCATTACCTTCTTCACACTCCAGAGCAATCTTGCGGCTCCCATGCACGGTTATAGTTCCCTTGTGACCCGACATCTTGAGCTGCAGATAGACATAACAAGGCCGTGCCATAAACTTAGCATAAGCTGGCCGTCCAAATAGGGCATGATACGGGCTTCTAATTTTCACCACTTCAAAGGTAAAGGTTTCTGATCTCGAGTCATGCTCATCTCCAAAAGCCACCTCCAGAGCTATCTTACCAACAGGATATGCCGACTTACCAGGCACCACACCATGGAACATCGTATTGGATGGTTTAAGATTTTTATCTGCTAACCCCATGCGATGGGAAGCTTCATAATAAAGGATATTGACACTGCTCCCTCCATCCATGAGTACCTTAGTGAACTTATAACCTCCCACCTGAGGTGCCACCACCAGAGCCAGATGACCCAGATTGTCAACCCAGGGTGGATGATCTTCTCTACTCCACACAATCGGCTGTTCGGACTAGCGCAAATAACGGGGCACCGCCGGTTCAACGGCATTCACCGACCTTTTATGAAGCTTCTGATCGCGCGTGTCCAAGCTAGTGGTGAAGACATGATACTGTCCGCTATTCAACTACTTCGGGTTGCTCTGGTAACCCGACTGCTGCTGCTGCTGCTGATTGCCCTGATGATTATAGCCACCTTGGTTACCCTGATTACTTTGATTGTTATGTCCACCCTGATTACCACGGAAGCCTGAACCGGAATTTCCTCCACCATAACCCGGCCCATGAGACCCGGGGCCCGAACTGCTTCCTGGTCCATGATCATACCGGAAAGAATCAGAATTTTTGAACTCTTGCATAATGTAACAATCTTTCTAGAGGTGCGTGGACGGGATCTCCTTCGTCCCATGCTTTGGACAGGGCTGGTTCAACAGATAAGACAAACGGTCCGGATTAGGACTTGGCCCTCCACCGCGCTGGGGCGGTTTACCCTTACGCCGCTGGCCCTTGTCATGTGTATTAGTATTAGCCACAAAGTCTAAACCGTGGTCCGCCTTACGCTTGCCGCCATTTCCATGACCCGTCGGGTTGTGGTGCTGCCCCTTGGCGTTGCCGCTCTTTTTTCCCTTCCCTGTCTTATCATCGTCAGACTCGGGATCCTTGGTACTATCAGAGTCGGCGTACTTCACCAGTGCAGCCATGAGGGTTCCCATGTCATTACAATGACGTTTGAGCCGTCCCAACTTCAACTTCAGGGGTTCAAACCGGCAATTGCCTTCCAATGTTAAAACTGCGGTGTCAGCGTTGATGCGGTCCGATGAATACAAAATCTCTGAAACCCGGCGCACCCAATGGGTTGTTGACTCTCCTTCCTCCTGGACACAGGCAGCTAAGTCCACAATTGACATGGGTTGCTTGTATGTATCCGTGAAATTCTGAATAAAGCGGGCTCTCAACTCGGCCCATGACCTGATAGAATTAGCCGGTAAGCCCTTTAACCAAGTGCGGACCGTCCCTTCTAGCATCATGGTGAAGTATTTCGCACATGCCGCATCATCCACATCCAGCATCTCCATGGCCATCTCATAACTTTCGACCCATGTTTCAGGGGATAAATCGGCGGTGTAATTCGGCACCTTGTGCGGGCCCTTGAAATCCTTGGGCAGGCGCACATTGTGCAACGCCGGGACGAGACACGGCACTCCCAAAGAACTAGAGGTAACTCCTGGTTCCACCGATGTGGTTGGACGAACCAGAGTAAGCTGACGGGCTTCATACTGCGCCGCTAACTCGGCCTCTCTGTGTGCCCGAGCCCGGTCCACCACTTCCTGAGCATCACCAGCACCACCCGACAGGTTATTGCCACGGGGCGGATCACGGTTCCGCGCATTGCTTGACACTGCTGGTTCATCCATACGCCTGCTATAACTCCGGCTTGGACGGGGAGTGGAATGAATCCGATCGCGACTATACGAATAAGCCTCCTGTTGAACCAAGGCTGTCTGAAGAAGCTCCTTAACCCGACGCGTCTCGACCGCCGCCGGAGATCGCCTTTGATCGGGATGGCCGCCAGCCGTGAAGCGGCAGCGACAATGTTGTCCATCGGGTTAGAGTAATGACCCGGTGGCGTGGGGACATGCGGTGTTACAATGTTGTTCTGAGGAGGCGGATCCGCCAAACGTGGCTGAACCAGCGCCCCTACTCCAGGTGCCTCCGCCCGGTTTACCACCGGCGGATTACTGGTCCCTGCTCCTGGGGTGTTAAAGAGATTTCTAGCGTCATAAACCGGCGGCAGGCGAGATCGGTACCTCCTCTTCAGGACTTCGTTCGACGCACTCTGATCCAGCATAATCCGGTAAGCTTGTGCATCCAAAGCGGCCCGCTCCACGGCCATCCTGGTATCCTCAGCTGCTAAGTCGGCTTTGGCCTGGGTGATCTGATCTTTCACTTTCGCAATTTCCGCATTGTGTGCATCCTGATCCGCCGGGTTAACCTCTGCCATCAGCGTTGCCAACGCGTCAAACAAATCAGATAGAACCTGAGCTGGCGGTCGCACAGGGCCTCCTGCCCCGGCCGCTGTTGCCGCCGCCGATCAGGAAATCATCGCCGCTGTGGTCGAAGAGTGGAGCGCCGGTTGCGTACCGGCCATGAAGATCGCAACCCGGTTTGGCAGATCAAAGGGGTCCGGAATACTGTCACCATCGGAACAGCCCCCAATCCGGCCATCTTGTAACTGATATAACGACTCGGTCTCTTCGGTCGATGACTCGTCGCCGGAATAAACGACGGTCTCACCACCAGATTCCGATCTATCCTCAGATTCCCCTCCATGGATCACTCCCACGAAGGCACGCTTCATGACAGGCTTGACCCGGGCAGATCTCACACGCTGAGCCATTTCGACGAGGTCGGTGCAGATGTCCGGCTCAGGGCCCGGTTCGCCGATCTTGCCAATGAAAATGTGTATGCCACCAAAGGGGACCCAGTACCCGTACTCGATTGAGCCGACCTCGGGGGCCCAGCCTGCATCATCGATGTAGAGCTTGCCGCGACGACTCTTGGTCATCCGGCCCACAGCGTAACCCTTGAGTCCTTCGAAGTTGCCCTCCAAGAACTTGAAATCATCGTGCGATAGCCCCACGGTGGGTGCCAACTGTCGTGGTTTTGTCACGGCAGATGTCCTAGAGAAAGGACCTAGTCGTGGAGCCATCGCTACAGGTTAACTTAAAGGGGTTAAAGCGGACAAGGGACGCAAGAGAGTTTTATACTAGTTCGGCCCCTTACGATGAAGGTAAAAGCCTACGTCTAGTTGTGATGGAATTGCTGGGGTTTCGGTGACCAGGGAGTGAATACGCTTTGCCTGAGTCCCGAGTTGTTGTCTGTTGTCCTTGAACCGCCGCCGGGTCGTCCCCTTATATACATGGGTTGACGCCTGTCGGTTTACAGAATCCCGAGGCCGGCTGATAATCGTGTCCGGCTTGATCTCTGCTACTTCTATCTTACAACACAAGTTTACATAGCAATGCCGGTTTATGTCTACAGGCCTTAAACCGGCTTTGGGCCCTGGGCCTTCATGAAGCGTCACCGTCTGTCTTCATGGACTTCAGATACAGATGAACTACTTATGGGGTTAACCCGGCCTCTCCTGGCCGGTTTACGCCCAGTGGTAATATCCCCAACACAATCACCAGGATTTTCCTTGCCTGTGAGTCAAAACAACCAGGATTTTCCTTGCCAACTTCTGTTAAACATTTACTTTTATAAGTTAATAAGACATGGGATGTTTTTATAATGTATATATAAGTCTCTATTAAATATACGATAATAGTAATAATATAAATATATATAATGTGGTTAGAAGGGAAAACATAAATTGGACACACATTATTATTCTTATATATAGATAAATAGAACAAAGATATGTATTTTATTAAAAAATACATTGGGCCGCCGATCTTTAAGAAAAAGTAAAACCTACGCTGGGAGGCCCATAGGTCGGTACGTACATGATGGACCTCAAAAAATAAGTTGAAAGCACTGTCTTGGTATGTCGTGGGCTACGCTTGTTAAAAAACAAAACCTAGGCCTAGCTGATACTTGTTCGCCCTCTGGAAAAAATGATACTAGCTAGATCCCCGATACCCCTTTCGCGCAACAACAACAACAACAACAACAAAAGATCCCCGATACCCCTGAAAAAAAAAGCTCCCCGATGACAGTCATCGTTGGAAATTTATTTCGTTTATTGACTATAGGTTGACAAACCCGTTGGCGCCAACGTCAGTATACAATTAGGAGGAAGCTTTTTTTCCAATGAGGCACTTGCTTGCGTACGACTTGGACCTTGTGGGTGCCCGGTGTCAGTCTCTCGGCATACAGTCCTCTCCGGATTCCTCTCGTTTCTTGAGCATGTTGACAACGGCATACGGCGGCGCCACGGCGAGCGCACACGGACGGGAAAGAACCGGAGCCGGGGAAGATGCCTTTATTCTTTCGAACATACCACACTAGCCCGGTGGCTGCAGCCCTCTCACCCAAAAGCTATACTGCCCGGGTTCGATTCTAACCGATGCAGTTGAAAAATATCTAACACTTGCCAAAATTTTGTCCCTAGTTTACCCAGTTTTTCGCACACTCAACATTGCCTTGCCATTTTGAAAATAGCATATCTTTTTGACTTTGCATCATATGAAGATGTGCTATACATGAATGTTGATCAACATGATGTTAACTTGTTAGTTCCATTTTTTACCATGAATAAAATTTCCAACATTCTGTTATCCATGTTTCAAAAGTGCCTATTGATTTAAATGCTCTGCCTCTGAAACATGCAGTTTCTTATCTGAAAATCACTTGGACAAGCAGCCATCACCGGTGTTGGATTCGATGCTGCGCTTCTTCAATCCCCCGGCAGCGCGAGGGGGAAATAAACTTCCGTCCCGTGCTGCCGGTTGGGGAATGGAGCGAACTGGATTAAAGAGGGGGCCGGCGGCACAGCTGAAGAAGCACATCAGACGCGATTTTTTAGTCGATGGCTCTCGATGGCGTTTTTTACTTGCCTCTGCACCATATAACTTGTATTTTTAGCCTCCCAGTCCGTGGTGGACCAGCAGCCCATTTGCTAGGCGGGCCAACCTACAGAAAGCAACACTCGATTTTTCATCAAGCCCCAAAAACAACGCAATACTATGTTTGTTTTGAGGCCGAAAACATTACGGCAGGGGTTGAGCGGGGGAGGGGGAAGACAGAACAAAAAGATAAAAAAGAGCTGATGTGCCATTGCTACCCTAACAAGCAGGTGCAATTGTTGTCGGGAAGAAGGTGTGCCGTTGACACCCACACGTCACAAATCCCACAGTAGACATACTAACAAGTTCACACACAAGTACAACAGAAAAGGAAAAAATTCGTATCAAACTCAGGTTCACAGGACACATTCATATTTTCATAGCCAACATTCACAATCAACAACTCAAAAGATTCATATATACACAAGTTCAGCATGTCTATGCATCCAAATGATTGATAGATCACAAGACAATATTCATAGATAATTCACAAAAAGATTCAGATATACACATCTTCAGTATGTTTATGCATCCAAATGATTGAGATCACAACCAATATCATCCATGGACAAACTTTAATTACCTAGGGTACAGACTGGTAAATGGTGTTCAGTCGGTGGTACTTCTTGCAAAAATTAATGCTTCTACGAGTAAACTTTCGAGTACATAAGAGGCAGCACGGACAATCTGAACTTTGCTTGTAGGTTTATACTCGAGATAGTGGCCTCGATGTCGAGGGAGGTTTGAGCAACTTGGCCACTACTTTCATCCAACTAGTCTACTGGCTCATCTTGGTCCTGTAGCTCGCCAAAATTCTACATTGCAGACAAGAAAGGAGGCGGTCGATAAAATGAACCACCAAATTTTTGTGTGCAGTTCAACTAAAATGGAGCATCCCTGGCGTGCAGACTGATTAAGTGCCAGATGAATATACGCGTCAACCAACTTGTCTGGAATCTTTAGACTCCATGCCATACAGTTCGCTACCATATGTGTTGATAACCAAAAGGCACAAGTTGGGACCAAAGACTGGACTCTGTTTTTCTGGGCTATGCGCCAAGCAATATTTTTGGCGTTCACTCTGCTAATACTTGGAGTTTGACAACTGGTTGACGCCTGTTGATACTCGAATGAATATAGGCACTTCTTCTTGTCAACATCGATGCTTGTCTGAGTGAACTTTGGAGTACATAGCAGCAACATAAGTATCTGTCCATCTAATCTTTTTGTGCAGTTCTACTGAAATCGCCCAATGTAATGATTTGCCTGCGATTTCAGGCTCCAAGTTACTCCTTTATGAAATCGGCAAACAGTAGCACAATACCAAATTACCAATACATATGACAAGCACAATAATCAGGATAAGGACCGGTACCAACCTATGCGAGGTAGCATATCAATTACTATTTCCTTTGACTGGAAGCCGAGATAAGCAACTGACAAGCAAGGAAGGAAGCAGTCAAGGCAATGAAGCACCCAAAGTTTTTGTGGAGTTCCATCAAAATTGAGCATCCCTATTGGCACATATATTGAGAGAGTGACATTACTGTAACACTGGGACTAGTTGATGAAACATACACTAGCAAATAGAAGCACCCTCATTATCTTAATGGGTAAAGTTAGAAACATAGTAGTCTTGCTTAAAGAGAGGTATTAGTTTATTTAATTAGTGCCAATTAGCTCAACACTCAAATCATTGCCATGTATCATAGGTTGCAAAACTTTAACATGCAAAGATAAATGAATTTCTCATGACAGTAGCAACACAGTAGCATGATACAAATAGAGATGACGGCAAACTAATATGGAAGAAGGCCTTAGGCCGGTACCAACCTGAGCAAAAAAGCGTATTCAAGTAGTCCCAGAAGAGATGATAAAGCACTCACTAGAATCACTCAATAGTATATATTTTTTTGCACTTCAAATGTATGGTTGAAATCACTCTTGTTTACCAGTGGTGAGATTATATCGAAAGATTATCAAGAACTTCCAGCAGAGTTAAAGCACTGGCTGGCATACAGTTCATGTATTCTCTTGTGCAGCTCCACTAAAATGTACGATTGGCACAACATGATCCCTGGTTGCACAAGTAGGAACAAGGTGAAACCTTCATTAGCTTAGTGAGAAAGGATAGAAAGACATTAGCATATTACTTTAACAGTAGCATCAATTCCTGATGGACAATACACAAAACATTGCCTCATTGAAACAATGGCAATAATGCAAAAAAATAGCATTATTATGTCATGACACTACCAAGATTCCCTCCCTGCTCCACCACATGATTCACCTCCACAGACACATACACACGTACATGATTCATCATAGGGTGCTACTAAAGATTTTTTTAACTCCGACAGGAAAATTAGGCAGTAATAAATTAGTGCTACTTAAGTACTCCTAATTAATTAAGTGACCTTGCACGAGAGACAACAGAAGTGGAAGGGCTCCCTTGAGGATCGTCTCACATGTAAGGGAGATGTTGCTGGAGCCCTTGAATGGCCTCGATTGAGGCCTCGGCTTCAGCAAGATCACCTTGGCACTGTTGATCATGTAGAGCTGGGTCACACATGCATCCAAAATCCAGTTAATTAGTATGATGTGTCATCAACCCAAGTACTACTCTGATGCATTTCTCGATCTATCTCTACTCTACTCTTATAGAAAATAGAGTTAGCGATGATGGTGTGCCTGCCATCCTGCAATATAGGCCGTCCGATTTATATCTGACGGATAGGAAGGAAACTATGGCAATTTTGCAAAAAGATACCCACACCCCTCTCCACATTTGCATATAAGGCCTTCCCTCATTCATCCTTTTCTCTCACAAGATAAACTACTCATACAAATGCATCTTGATATTACATGCAACACACGAGCATCTTGCTAGTCTACCAAAGACGAGTAGCAACACAACAATACAATACCACTAGCAAGATGTCAGGATAACATAGGACGGTTCCATCGTGTGATCTTCCTCATTTCCTTCTTCTTCTTCATTTCCTTCTTCTTCTTCTTCTTCTTCTTCATGCTCTGTTTCTCTTTATCCTCACTAGTTGGTGAAACCAAGCACATGATTGGCCTTTTATTTCAGAATTGGTTTTGATAGTGAGGGAGTACAAGTGTACTAGTAAACAGTAGTATTATTTTCTCATGGCAGTCGCAAAATAGAGATGAACACATGCATTAAATATCATTCTTACCTAAAGGAAGGTTATGGTGCCAATACAGATGATGAAGATTGGAACACAGATCTCCCTTTGTGCAGTCCCACCGAAATGAACCAACGATTCCATTCTGACATTCCAGTTGAACAGCACAAAAGTCACTTCTTTTAAGAAGTGTTTTGTGCAGTGCACCAAAATGTCGCAATAGCAACGAGGTGAAATGGATATCCTCAAAGAAATATGCCCTAGAGGCAATAATAAAGTTATTATTTATTTCCTTGTTACATGATAAATGTTTATTATTCATGCTAGAATTGTATTAACCAGAAACATAATACATGTGTGAATACATAGACAAACAGAGTGTCACTAGTATGCCTCTACTTGACTAGCTCGTTGATCAAAGATGGTTATGTTTCCTAGCCATAGACATGAGTTGTCATTTGATTAACGGGATCACATCATTAGGAGAATGATGTGATTGACTTGACCCATTCCGTTGGCTTAGCACTTGATCGTTTAGTATGTTGCTATTGCTTTCTTCATGACTTATACATGTTCCTATGACTATGAGATTATGCAACTCCCGTTTACCGGAGGAACACTTTGTGTGCTACCAAACGTCACAACGTAATTGGGTGATTATAAAGGTGCTCTACAGGTGTCTCCGAAGGTACTTGTTGAGTTGGCGTATTTCGAGATTAGGATTTGTCACTCCGATTGTCGGACAGGTATCTCTGGGCCCACTCGGTAATACACATCACTATAAGCCTTGCAAGCATTGTAACTAATGAGTTAGTTGCGGGATGATCTATTAAGGAATGAGTAAAGAGACTTGCCGGTAACGAGATTGAACTAGGTATTGAGATACCGACGATCGAACCTCGGGTAAGTAACATACCGATGACAAAGGGAACAACGTATGTTGTTATGCGGTTTGACCGATAAAGATCTTCGTAGAATATGTGGGGGCCAATATGAGCATCCAGGTTCCGCTATTGGTTATTGACCGGAGACGTGTCTCGGTCATGTCTACATAGTTCTCGAACCCGTAGGGTCCGCACGCTTAAAGTTCGGTGACGATCGGTATTATGAGTTTATGTGGTTTGATGTACCGAAGGTAGTTCGGAGTCCCGGATGAGATCGGGGACATGACGAGGAGTCTCAAAATGGTCGAGACGTAAAGATCGATCTATTGGACGACTATATTCGGACATCGTAAAGGTTCCGAGTGATTCGGGTATTTTCGGGGGTACCGGGGAGTTACGGGAATACGAGGAAGAAGCAATGGGCCTCATGGGCCAAGTGGTGGAAGAGAGGAGGCAGGGCGCGAGGCCCCCCTAGCCCAAACCGATTTGGACTAGGGGGTCGGCCCCCCTTTCCTCCTTTTCCTCCCTCTCCTTCCTTCTCCTTCTCCTCCTTCCTTTCCACCTCCTAGTAGGAGTAGGAAAGGGGAGTCCTACTCCTACTAGGAGGAGGACTCCTCCTCCTGGTGCGCCCTACAGGGGCCGGCCAGCCTCCCCCCTTGCTCCTTTATATACGGGGGCAGGGGCACCCTAGAACACACAAGTTGATCAATTGATCTCTCCCAACCGTGTGCGGTGCCCCCCTCCACCATAATCCACCTCGATCATATCGTAGCGGTGCTTAGGCGAAGCCCTGCGTCGGTAGCAACATCATCATCGTCATCACGCCGTCGTGCTGACGAAACTCTCCGGCGAAGCTCTGCTGGATCGGAGCTAGCGGGACGTCATCGAGCTGAGCGTGTCCTGAACTCGGAGGTGTCGTGCGTTCGGTACTTGTATCGGCTGGATCGTGAAGACGTACGACTACATCAACCGCGTTGTGCTTCCGCTTCCGCTTTCGGTCTACGAGGGTACGTGGACACACTCTCCCCTCTCATTGCTATGCATCACCATGATCCTGTGTGTGCGTAGGAATTTTTTTGAAATTACTACGTTATCCAACAGTGACATCCGAGCCAGGTTTATGCATAGATGTTATATGCACGAGTAGAACACAAGTGAGTTGTGGGCGATACAAGTCATACTGTTTAGCAGCATGTCATACTTTGGTTCGGCGATATTGTTGGATGAAGCGGCCCGGACCGACATTACGCGTACGCTTACACGAGACTGGTTCTACCGACGTGCTTTGCACACAGGTGGCTAGCGGGTGTTAGTTTCTCCAACTTTAGTTGAACCGAGTGTGGCTACGCCCGGTCCTTGAGAAGGTTAAAACAGCACTAACTTGACGAACTATCGTTGTGGTTTTGATGCGTAGGTAAGAACGGTTCTTGCTCAAGCCCATAGCAGCCACGTAAAACTTGCAACAACAAAGTAGAGGACGTCTAACTTGTTTTTGCAGGGCATGTTGTGATGTGATATGGTCAAGACATGATACTATATTTTGTTGTATGAGATGATCATGTTCTATTGAAGTTATCGGCAACTGGCAGAAGCCTTATGGTTGTCTCTTTATTGCATAAGATGCAAGTGCCAAATAATTGTTTTACTTTATCACTATGCGATAGCAATAGTTGCAAGAGCAATAGTTGGCGAGACGACCATGTGATGACACATTGATATAGATCAAGATGATGGAGATCATGGTGTCATGTCGGTAACGATGGAGATCATGACGATGCTTTGGAGATGGAGATCAAAGGCACAAGATGATGATGGCCATATCATGTCACATATTTTGATTGCATGTGATGTTTATCTTTTATACATCTTATTTTGCTTAGTTCGGCGGTAGCTTTATAAGATGATCCCTTACTAAAATTTCAAGGTATAAGTGTTCTCCTTGAGTATGCACCATTGCGGCAGTTCTTCGTGACGAGACACCACGTGATGATCGGGTGTGATAAGCTCTACATTCAAATACAACAGGTGCAAGACAATTTTGCACACGCGGAATACTCAGGTTAAACTTGACGAGCCTAGCATATGCAGATATGGCCTCGGAACACTGGAGACCGAAAGGTCGAGCGTGAATCATATAGTAGATATGATCAACATAGTGATGTTCACCATTGAAAACTACTCCATCTCACATGATGATCGGACATGGTTTAGTTGATTTGGATCACGTGATCATTTACATGACTAGAGGGATGTCTATCTAAGTGGGAGTTCTTAAGTAATATGATTAATTGAACTTTAATTTATCATGAACTTAGTCCTGATAGTATTTGCATAACTATGTTGTAGATCAATAGCTCGCGATGTTGCTCCCTGTTTATTTTTTACGTTCCTAGAGAAAAACTATGTTGAAAAATGTTAGTAGCAATGATGCGGACTAGCTCCGTAATCTGAGGTTTATCCTCATTGCTGCACAGAAGAATTATGTCCTTGATGAACCACTAGGTGACAGACCGATTGCAGGAGCAAAAGCAAACGTTATGAACGTTTGACAAAGCTTGGTATGATGACTACTTGATAGTTTAGTGCACCATGCTTTACGGCTTAGAACCGGGACTTCGAAAATGTTTTGAACGCCACTGAGCATGTAAGATGTTCCAAGAGTTGAAACTGGCATTTCATACTCATGCCCGTGTCGAGAGGTATGAGACCTCTGACAGTACTTTGCCTACAAGATGGAGGAGAATAGCTCAACCAGTGAGCATGTACTCATATTGTCTGGGTAATACAATTTCTTGAATCAAGTGGGAGTTAATCTTCCAGATAAGATAGTAATTGACAAAGTTCTCTAGTCACTATCACCAAGTTACTAGAACTTCGTGATGAACTACAATGTGCAAGGGATGGCGAAAGTAATTCCCTAGCTCTTCGCAATGCTGAAATTGGCGAAGGTAGAAATCAAGAAAAACATCAAGTGTTGATGGTTGACAAGACCACTAGTTTCAAGAAAAGGGCAAAGGGAAAAAGGGGAACTTCAAGAAGAACGGCAAGCAAGTTGCTGCTCAAGTAAAGAAGCCCAAGTCTGGACATAAGCCTGAGACTAAGTGCTTATACTGCAAAGGACTGGTCACTGGAAGTGGAACTACCCCAAGTATTTGGCAGATAAGAAGGATGGCAAAGTGAACAAATGTATATTTGATATACATGTTATTGATGTGTGCTTTCCTAGTGTTTATAGCAACCCCTCGGTATTTGATACTGGTTCAGTTGCTAAAAGTAGTAACTAGAAACGGGAGTTGCAGAATGAACAAGGACTAGTTAAGGGTGAAGTGACGATGTGTGTTGGAAGTAGTTCCAAGATTGATATGATCATCATCGCACACTCCCTATACTTTCGGGATTAGTGTTGAACCTAAATAAGTGTTATTTGGTGTTTGCGTTGAGCATGAATATGATTTGATCATGTTTATTGCAATACGGTTATTCATTTAAGTTAGAGAATAATTGTTGTTCTGTTTATATGAATAAAACCTTCTATGGTCATACACCCAATGAAAATGGTTCGTTGGATCTCGATCATAGTGATACACATATTCATAATATTGAAGCCAAAATATGCAAAGTTAATAATGATAGTGCAACTTATTTGTGGCACTGCCGTTTAGGTCATATTGGTGTAAAGCGCATGAAGAAACTCCATGCTTATGGGATTTTGGAATCACTTGATTATGAATCACTTGATGCTTGCGAACCATGCCTTATGGGCAAGATGACTAAGACTCCATTCTCCAGAACAATGGAGCAAGCAACTGACTTATTGGATATAATACATACTGATGTATGAGGTCCGATGAGTGTTGAGGCTCGCCGCAGGTATCGTTATTTTCTGACCTTCACAGATGAGTTGAGCAGATATGGGTATATCTACTTGATGAAACATAAGTCTGAAACATTTGAAAAGTTCAAAAGAATTTCAGAGTGAAGTGGAAAATCATCATAACAAGAAAAATAAAGTTGCTACGATCTGATCGCAGGGGCGAACATTTGAGTTACGAGTTCGGTATTCAATTAAAACAATGTGGAATAGTTTCACAAACTCATGCCACCTGGAACACCACATCATAATGGTGTGTCCGAACGTCATAACCGTACTTTATTGGATATAGTGTAATCTATGATGTCTCTTACCGATTTACCACTATCGTTTTGGGGTTATGCATTAGAGACAGCTACATTCACGTTAAATAGGGCACCATCGAAATCTGTTGAGACGACGCCTTATGAACTGTGGTTTGGCAAGAAACCAAAGTTGTTGTTTCTTGACTCTAGTGCAAGTGGGAGACTGAAGGAAATATGCCCTAGAGGCAATAATAAAGTTATTATTTATTTCCTTATTACATGATAAATGTTTATTATTCATGCTAGAATTGTATTAACCGGAAACATAATACATGTGTGAATACATAGACAAACAGAGTGTCACTAGTATGCCTCTACTTGACTAGCTCGTTGATCAAAGATGGTTATGTTTCCTAGCCATAGACATGAGTTGCCATTTGATTAACGGGATCACATCATTAGGAGAATGATGTGATTGACTTGTCCCATTCCGTTGGCTTAGCACTTGATCGTTTAGTATGTTGCTATTGCTTTCTTCATGACTTATACATGTTCCTATGACTATGAGATTATGCAACTCCCGTTTACCGGAGGAACACTTTGTGTGCTACCAAACGTCACAACGTAACTGGATGATTATAAAGGTGCTCTACAGGTGTCTCCGAAGGTACTTGTTGAGTTGGCATATTTCGAGATTAGGATTTGTCACCTGGAACACGCTTTCGGTCTACGAGGGTACGTGGACATACTCTCCCATCTCGTTGCTATGCATCACCATGATCCTGTGTGTGCGTAGGAATTTTTTGAAATTACTACGTTACCCAACATATCCATGTTTGCACAAAAAGCTACAGAGGAAATAGTCTGAGTCTCAAACAATTACTGGCAAAAACAATTGGCTAAACTTGTCATGGCTTATAACAGTGGCATGGTTTCATTTTACCAGGGGCATTAGATTAAGAACAGCTAAATATTTTCTATAAGGGCATGGGACAGTGGGTGCACCAGCAGTCCAGCACCATGTACCTAAACCGGGGCATAAAGTGGTGATTCATAGTTTGTTGCCCCGAGAAACAAACATCCAAGAAACATATTTGGGTTGGTCCCATTTTTTTCACTCTAGCCACCAACTCCTATGTGTGGATAGCAAATCTAGTCCTGGTCATACCATAGTGTACAACGTTTCCCCTATATTTCCCTTTTCGACCAAGAGACCGGTTGGATGACTAGCCTGTACTACTTTCACCCCCTTTCCTTCCTGTTTGTACCAAGTCCGATGTACATACTAAATTTATACCCTTTATTTCTTGTTTGAACCAAGTAAAAGATTCGACTCCATGAAGTAGCTTTACCTCTAACCATAGAAAAAAAATAGGTGACCTTGGACCATCCGATCGAGAGGGCTGAGAGGTAGAAAATGATGCACATGCAGCGACGTAGCGTGCTTGGGAAGTAGAGCTAGGCCGGTTTCTAAGGAAGATATACCTGAAGGTCGTCGGGATGTGGATAGGTGGGCGGCGGGAGGCCAGATCGATCCGCCCACACCAGGGCAGCGACGAAGGGATCAGAGGACCTCCCGAGTCGGCGCTTGGCCCGAGATAACGTTGCGGCCGGTAGTGGGTCTCCTCCCTCGCTGTCGACGACGGCCTAAACGCTGCCCCTCTTCCCCTTCACCAGCGGAGGGGGGTACATCCGGATTTGTAACAGCGGTGAGGATAGAAAGACACTGTTACCACCGCTATCTTGTTTAGATCTAGATAGGATGAGAGTGTGTGAATAGAGCAACCCTAGCAAGCAAGCGCGGAGGCTCCGGCGCCTATATATACGTATAGTGGGGTAGTTTTCTTTTTTCACTCCATTAAAACAATCATTTAAAATTGTGTATGTGCCAGGTCACCATTTTTTTTGAGTTGTTGATTGTTTTTTGAGATAGCTACCCGCTTATTCCAAGTGGTGTTACGGTGTGCCAGGTCGCACTTTGTATCGTTCATTCAAGTCTGGTACTAGACCCTCCATTAAGTGAACAACCACCACCTCATAAAATTTGTGAACAAACCCACGGCTAAAATTATCGGAAACATGGGCTGCCCCAACATGCATTATTATTTACATTTTCCATGTGGGTGTATCCTCAAAACAAAAATGTGAGAGTATAATCGTTATTTGGGCCCCTTTGTAATTTGTGTTAAATTTTGACCAAAGATTTAACTGACAAAATGTTAGTGCATGTTAACAAAAATTATATCCTTTAATTCGTATTTGAACATAGTTTTCAATGATGTAATTTTTTGTGGCATGCATGAACATTTGGTTACTTAAATTTATAGTCAAAATTTGGCACACATTATCATAGGGACCAATAAACCAGGACGGAGCTCCTCGTCTGTCATCCAAACTACTACTGTGTATGACTAGCTGCTCTATCTACATGCGGGACATCAAAGCATCCGGGCCCGCGTGTCATCCACCAAATCATAGCAAGGTGCTACAGTCGAGACTCACCGGTCACCCCGGTGTGGCCGTCATGACCCGTCATATCACAAAACCCACACCTTTACTAGCAGTGGTAAAGTGGCCTCGAAGTTGGACTGGACGAAGCAACCATCATTTCACTGGAACGCTCATTGAAGCCCTTTCTCACCTTTCTTGAAGAAAACCTCACTCCAGGCTACTCACTTCTGCCATTTATCTTCTCTACCGACGAAGGAAAGGTGGGCGAATCAGTGATGCTACTATATTGTCATTTTCCAAGAATCTTCTTTTCGCACCGACCGATTCTCACAACCTATTCTTTTCCTGTTTTCATTGCGATTGTGGTTTCCTTTCGATTGCTTTTGTTTGTAAGTTTATTGATGGATCCTGGAGCACTAGGCAAAGAGTTGCCGACGGACAACCCACTCGAGACAGAGATCTCCAGGAAGCGAGCACCGACCAACGAGTTGGCCATGTTGGCGGGCCAACCCATGGAGACGAAGAACTCCAAGAAACAAGCACTAGCCAAAGAGTTGACGACGTTGGCGGATGAACTCCTCAAAGAAAGCTGGAAGAATAGCAAGGGCCCCACCGTGCCTACCCCAGAAACTCAAATGGCCACCTATGAGAGGCTCAAGGCCGAGTTTGAGGAGATAGTCGCCGTTGAGAAGCAGTATTTCCCTGGCAAGGCGATGACCCCCATCGAGGAGATGGCCCCCGGAGGGATGGGATCCCCCGATGAGCCGCACAAGGTAAAAAGTAATGGCTTACCATAGTTGTGGTTTTTGATTATTTGTAATGTGCTTGCTAATATGTTAGGGTTGTGCAGGTGCCGGTGGACGTCCTTGATGATTCCGATGTCGCGGTCCGTCCTGTGGATAACGCCCCAGAGATCATTTTCGATGTCGCGGTCCGACCTGTGGACATCGCCCGAGAGATCGATTCTGATGCCGCTGTCCATCCTGTGGACATTGCCGCAGAGATCTATTCCGATGTCGCGGTCCGTCCTATGGACATCTCCCCAGAGATCGATTCCCATGCCGATGTCCGTGATGTGGTCATTGCCCGAGAGATCGATGACAAGAAATAGTTGGTCGTGCTAATCTTTCAGGGTAGTTTGCATTGTGTTTAATTACCAGAATGATGTGTGTTATCAAACCATCTTAGGGCTAGTACACTGTCTTGTGTGGGCGGTACTTGCTACTTTTGTTTGATAGTGAATCATGTGAACCCTCTCCAAGTTATGGAAATAGATGTATCCTCACCAGCTTTTGATGTAATATATGGCATGCTTAGATGTAAGTTTGAACTGTTTATTATATCAACAGGGCTTGTTTGATGATTCTTGGTGTTAGTAGGCTAGCTAGCCACTATGCGAGCTATAGTACTTGCAAAACACTCACCGAAGAGAAACGTTGGGGCTGATGAGCTCGTGGTACGCTTATAGGTCTGATCCGTCGTTGATTGGCCAATAGCCCAAGCTCCTAAAATTGTAGGCTTAGCGATCGAACAGACAATAGTCCACACAGATACATTCATGCCTCATTTGGTTCATAGGGTAGGAAATCGTAGCAATAGGAAATTCATAGGAAATGAGATGACATGTATCTTAAATCCTATGAGTAGGAATAGGAAAGGAGATGCCCTTTGATTCACATGATAGGATTTTTCTCCATTGAGTCTAGGCTAATGTTTATTTTCCTATGAAATGTGGAGGATAGGAAGAACTCCTCCATAGGAATATGATTTCATTCCTATAAACCAAAGGGCTCTACAGAAAAAATTTCCTATAGAAATCCTATCCTATGAAATTCCTACAAGATTCCTCTAAACCAAAGGAGGCCTCACATTAATAGCCAGCAAAATTGGCACGTACTTGTAACATGCGTGAATGTGTAATTTTTTTGTTGGAAGCGTGAATGTGTAGTGACACCGTACTTTCGGAGTGGCTACAGACAGTGTCTACGTGTGCTAGAGGGGTTTTGGGATGGAGAGAGATCTAGAGAGAGAGAGAAAGACCCTCTTTCTACTCCTAATCATTAGATTGACAAAGGATATTTTTGAGAACGCAAAATCATAGCAGTACAGAGACGTACTCCCTCCGTTCCAAAATAGATGACTCAACTTTGTACTAACTATGAAACGGAGGGAGTACAAATCCTAGGCGGGCTAGTTTGGCCTAGTGGGTTTCAGTGATATGACGTGCTACAGTGTCGTCCAGTCTTCGCGTGTGGTAGCAGTATTGCGGGTACAGTAAGTTTTCTTGAAGAAGCGGAATTCAATGAAATCATGATGGTTCCTTCGTCCGACCAACTTATAGTGGGAAGGTTGGGCCTGCGCTACGACCGGGGTGGACCAGGATAATTTTGAGCATGGCAGGTGGACTAGGATGGTCGACGTCCCACATGTCGGTGAATGAAAGTATTCTTTCCGATATCGAGGACGAGCAACGAGTATTCATTGTTTATTTTTTATGAAAGCTATTGTCTCCGCTGTTACGATGGAGGAGTGTGAAACACGGCAGCCCAGTGAACTTGGCATGTGCACAACTCCCTCCTTCCTCATGTACCATAGTGTTGACTATAAGGTTGGCTATAAGGTTACAACTTTTTCTCACTTTCTCTCTATCTATTTCCTCTCAAATATTTTTTACCTTCCTTTTTAGACAATTGTTTTTATACCGCTTTTTTACAATTAGTTTTTTTATACCTAGGAGCACGTGTAGAGACGGGATCTTGAAGAGCCCACTCCTTGACTTTGTCAATGCCTCTCTCTCCTCCACATAAGCGGGCTTATAGCCCACTATTGTACTAGTACTACTTGTTATGAATGCGGGCAACTGGCGTCTGAGGGGGAGCGCGCGCGGGAGGGGGGAGGGGTTTTCTGGTGGGCCAGGGTGGTCAGAAGCGGGCTTGGAAGCGGTCCGGACTCCTGCATGGCCCACCTCACATTATCTCCATATTTTTGGAGTCCGTGTGCGGCGGGCGGGTGATCTCTTCTCCCTCCCTCGTCTCTCTCTTCTCAGCCGACGCCCGCCGAATGATTAGATTTTGGCTATTGACGGTTTTTTCAATTGCAGACCCACATGTCAGTGAAAATACAAGACAACACGTGTCCCCTCTAGTGAGCGGCGTGCGAGCCGGACTGTCGGGGGTGCGACGCAAACGCGTCGCGTACAAGTCGTAAGTGTGCTGCCTTTTCCTTTTGAACTTGCAAAGCATAACATTTTCGTGCGATTGGTCGATAGAAATCCAGAACAAAATGACGAGGGCGGGGCTTCCCCGCGCGTTAGGCGGGCTAGTTTGAGTGATATGACGTGCTACAGTGCCGTCCATTTGCTCCATTTTTATGCAAGCAAGAGTCAACACTCTTACATGGGAGGAGTGCGAAACACGGCGGATCTGATTTTGATCGAGGGATAACTGTTCCCTGCAAAATAATGGAGCATTGTTAGCGATTATAGCATGATACTTAGGGCATCTCCAGCGTTGGGCCACAAATTTAGACCGGCATCTGTCCAAGGACACTAATGCCAGAGGATGCCATCTGATGCTGCCCGCATACCTTTCGACAACTATATGAACTAACCGGACGAAATTCGTGCAACAAAGCAAATTTCAAATTAACCGGATGAAATTCATTTCATTTCGAAAACTTTTCCTATAAACTGGACGAAATTCATTACATATTTCGCACAAACTATACTAAAACCTATTGTAAACCAAATCTAAACGATCGTCGGGGCCCGACCACCATGTCCGGCCATGAGCCCCGAGAACTGACGCTCCGGCTATTGCCTTTGCCTCCTCCTCATCCGCCTCAGCTTTGTCCAGCTCCGCCTCAATAACCTCCTCCTCCGGAGCACAAGGTTCTAAATATTTCCTCCTCCACGTCGCCGTCAAGCGGCTATCGGTTGCCGATGTTTACCCCACCAAGCTTCGTGTCGACTGAGTGGACGAGCGGTGGCCTTCCTGGGACCAGAGCGGCGGCAAACTACCATGTACTACTCTTCCTCGCTGCCGGCTGCGCCCGCGCACGCGCGTCGGCTTCATGGTCATGGCGGCGGAGGGCGGCCGGGGGGGGGAGCTGGCGATGTCCTTCGTCTGCTCCTGCGACAGTACGTCCAAGAGAGCTTTGGAGCGTGCCCGGAGCGGAGCCGCCGATGTCCTTCGTCTGCTCCTGTGACAGTACATCCAAGACAGCTTTGGAGCGCCAGGAGGCCATGGTTGGAGTGGTGCCGACAGAAGGAAGGGACCGGAGGAGAATGAGTGTGGGTATTTGGCTATGGCTGGGAGTTGGGGCTGAAGTTAATATAGCGGGCGAATGGCAATGAGCCGCGACAGATGGATGGACGGCTGGCACCGGAGTAGGTTCGTCGGCAGCCGCGTGCCATTAATGTGGGCAGCGGACAGACGGATGGCCGTGGTGTCGTTAAGGCGGAGCAGTCGCTTGCACCGGGGTGCCGCACGAGTGGCGCTCTCTCAGCCGTTGCGCTGCTGCAATGCCGGCGCTAGTGAGAGGTCGCGTCGGGTGTGAATGCGGATGCTGCTTCCGTGACTTAGCTGCAGGTGCAGTTGGGTCACTGACATGTGGGCCCAACAGGCATCTGGCCCACAAGTCAGTGACACATCAACTGCACCTGCAGTTAAGTCCCGTGAATGGGGCATTGACGTTCTGGAGAGACGGTGACCGTTTCAGGCGGGAAGCGCACGCTAGCGATGGAAGGGGTTTTGGTAGGCCAGAGCGGTCAGACGCTGGCGTGGTGGTAAAATGTGAACTCATGGATGACGAGCCTTTGAAGCGTATGCGGCACGTATAGACAACCAGGCATCCATGCAACCGCTCTTGTCGCCAGCTAGCCTTCGACGACCACCATTAGACACCACACAACCATGCATAACTTACGAATAATGGACGAATCGATCAAACACACACTCATGTGCAGTGGCACTATGATCGGTCGCTCACGATACATATATAGGTACCATAGTACCCTCTCTAGCTAGGCTGTTTTATAGATTGTCGTTGTGATGGATGATATACATGAGCAAGGCGCCGAGTCACGTCCTCGCATCGTGTGTAGAGCCATGGCTAATGTCGAGCAGCTCGACGCCCAAGCACGAGTATGACCGTTGGTGTTGAGCCAGGTGAATACATGCTCAGTGTTCGAGGAGGCCGCCAGCAAATGTCTAAACAGTAATGTCAGGCACCGCCGGGGCTCACAGGTGACGGGCTCGTCGTTTGCATTGCGCCATGAGCAGGACTTTGATTGAGAGGGCGACGTGCATGCATTAGCATGGTTTGACAACGTGAGCATGAGTGTCTGCACGAGTACATGCTACTTGCGTCTATGGACGGTGTGCACTAATGTGTGCATCACATATACTATAAAAATCGGTTTGTGCAATTAACGCAAAGTATTTCATTTTCATTTGGCTGACGAGTGTGCGTTGCAGCGACGAGTCCGTGGTTTGATTCCTCACATACGCATAATTTTGGTTTTTATTTCTTAATCCACTGACAGGTAGGCCCGCATAGATAGATAGATAGATAGATAGATAGATACAGAATACGAGCAGATGAGGCGCATGCGGACTGTTTGACTGGTCAACCGGACAAATACGGAGCTATACGCTGAGCCAGTGACCGTATAATCACCATATCTCATATACAATGATCAAAGTGAGTTATCAAGACAAGTTCGATGACTGACAATGCATTTTACTAGGTAATAAATGGCCGGGATTGAAGGGGAATCCAAATTTCCTTCGTCTTCTGTCCTTGAGCTCTTGACAAACCAATGCACTATACGGTTGTCCGGCCACTCCACCCGAGAGCTCTCACCAAGCGTCGTTCATGCCACTGTGCCGCACACTAACCGGTAAGGAAGCGATGGCATCCCACCGCGCCGAGTTCCTCGCCGCCCACGACCGCACACAAAATGGTAGGGAAGCGATGGCATCCCGCTGTGCCAAGTTCATCGCCGCTCGTGACCTCACACCTACGTGGGTGGACTTTGAAGCTGCCAAGGCCGAATGGGCGGTAGAGCAAGAGGCGGCCAAAGCCGCACAGAGGGAGCGGAAAAGGCGGAAAGCACTCAAGAAAAGAGAGGCCCGCCACCGCAAGAAAGAAGAGGACGCATGTGCTACTGCGGAGAGCTCGGCGGAGATCCAAGCACGGTGGGGTGTTGCCGACAAAGCCGGGAAGGAGAACGACGGCGTCTGGCCAGCATGTGAGAAGTAGTAGTACTAGTAGTTAGTGTGTGTGTCTGTGTCGCCCGTACGTTTGTTTAATTAATTATGAGCATGTACCAGTACTAGTTACTACTATAGTTTTTAGAGCAAATTACCAGTACATTAGCCTAGACTCAATGGAAAAATTCCTATCCTATGCATCAAATGGCATCTCTTTCGCTATAGGAATTGAGATGCATGTCATCTCACTTCCTATGATTTTCATATTCCTATAAGATTCCTATCCTATGAACCAAAGGAGGCCTTTGCTGGAGTACAATACTACTTTAGCTAGCAGTACTGTTGGTACAGTAGTTTTCTTCAAGAAGTGGAATTCAACAAAGTCATGATGGTTCCTTCGTTCGAGTAACTTCACAGTGGGAAAGGTTAGGCCTGTGATTTGATGGCTCATTAGTCATTATTACTGCGCGATGACCGGGGTGACTCTCCCTTGGAGTTCTGCGTGCATGGCAAGTGGACGAGGATGGTCGACGTCCCACATGTCGGCGAACGGAAGTATTCTTTCCGATATCGGGGAGCAAGGAAACCATGTGGTATAGTATCACTGCTGATTTATATTTATTTTTTATTTTTGATGAAAGCTAGCGTTTCAACTCTTACAACGAAGGAGTGCCAAACACGGCACGTGCTGGATGTCCCACACGTCAGCGAAAGGAGTGGGACATGAACAGCGTGGTAGAGCATCTCCACTTCTTCCACTTCTAGGTCGGAGACCACACGTAGTAGTACTAGCGGTATGAATGATACAAAGTGCGACCCGGAGAGAAAGACATGTCTAGTTGGAAGGTCTCGGGTCATACACGTAAACAAATATAAAACCTAATATGTGCCTCCAATTAATATAGTAGTAGAGTACTTAGCCACGTACATCATAACATCACCGTGCATTGCACGTACAACATTTAGTGGTAGTAAGAGACAAATGATATGCCACGCATGTTCATACTATCTGTGCCTTTCTACTTCACTTATTGTGCTACATTACTCAGGTTCGTACATCCACTCCTGGGTACATGTCCGTCTCGTAGTTCCAGTCCCACGTGTTCTTCATAGACAGAACTATCCATAACTGTGGGCAATGGGAGTCCATATGAAAGCACAAGTGCTCCCTAGGTGATTCTGGTAATTAATGTCAACATATCTTTTGTTGGACTAATGTTTTCATCCAGTATATTTCAGATGAGTTCAACAGTGGAGTGGCAAGGACAAGAGGATGTGTGGAACCCCTTCAAGATGCTAAGGACAAAGATTGGCAAAAGCTCAGGACTCTTCATTTTCATTTTAGTGATCCAAGATCACATTGAGTCCATAGGAAAATCCAATACTATTAAAAGGGGGTGAGGTGTTGCTTAATGGCTTGCTTGCTCAAAGTGCTTAGTGATATGCTCCAAAAGCCCTCAACCACTTTCTCATTTCCACATATGTCCTAAACCTAAAGTCAAACTCGACCCACCGATTTGATCCATCCGGCGCCACCGAGTTCATTTGACATAGCCACTTCGAGAAACCCTAATTAGTTCGGTCTCACCGATGGTATCTCAGTCTCACCAAGATGGGCTTGCAAACTCTTCGTTGCCTGTTGCAATTATTTCGTTCCCACCGAGATATGCAATCGGGCCCATCGAGTTTGCTTGACCAACTCTCTGTTTGCTTATTACCAAAATCGGTCTCACCGAGTTTGTGTAATCGGTCAAACCGAGTTGAGGTTTTACCCTAACCCTAGCAAATCGGTCTCACCGAGTTGACGTTGTCGGTCCCACCGAAAACTCTAACATTCACATTTTGAACCATATCGGTCTGACCGAGTTTCACAATTCGGTCCCACCGAGTTTGGTAAATTGTGTGTAACGGCTAGATTTCGTGTGGAGGCTATATATACCCCTCCACCCATTCTCCATTCGGGGAGAGAGCCATCAGAACATACCTACACTTCCAGCATTCATTTTTTGAGGGAGAACCACCTACTCATGTGTTGAGACCAAGACATTCCAATCCAACCACAAGAATCTTGATCTCTAGCCTTCCCCAAGTTGGTTTCCACTCAAATCATCTTTCCACCGTATCCAAATATGTGAGAGAGAGTGGAGTGTTTGGGAGACTATCATTTGAAGCACAAGAGCAAGGAGTTCATCATCAACACACCATATATTACCTTTTGGAGAGTGGTGTCTCCTAGATTGGTTAGGTGTCACTTGGGAGCCTCCGTCAAGATTGTGGAGTTGAACCAAGGAGTTTGTAATGGCAAGGAGATTGCCTACTTCGTGAAGATCTACCCAAGTGAGGCAAGTCCTTCGGGGGCGATGGCCATGGTGGGATAGATAAGGTTGCTTCTTCGTGGACCCTTCGTGGGTGGAGCCCTCCATGGACTCGCGCAACCATTACCCTTCGTGGGTTGAAGTCTCCACCAACGTGGATGTATGATAGCACCACCTATCGAAACCACGCCAAAAATCTCCGTGTCTCCGATTGCGTTTGCACACTCCAAATCCCATCCCTTTACTTTCTTGCAAGTTGCATGCTTTAACTTCCGCTGCTCATATACTCTTGCCATGCTTGCTTGAAATGTATTGTGAATGCTTAAACTTGTGCTAAAACTCCACCTTAACTTGAAGAAATAAAAAACTGCTACTTTTCTTTGTTGAGGGTCTAATCACCCCTCCTCTGGACACCTCTTCTCGATCCTTTCACCATATCATCGCAACTAGTGTGGCTCCCCACGATGGAGACTCATCCAAACTATGGCCAGCCTCGACGCGGAGCAGTCGCATTCACCGGGAAGCGGCGCTCTCTTGGCTGTCGCGCTGCTTGAAAGCCGACGCCAGTGAGAGGTCGCCTCCGCTCTGGCCGAGCATTAATGCGGCACTGACGCTCCGGGGCGATGCTGACCATTTCACGCGGGAAGCGCGCGCCGGCAAGGGAGGGGGTTTGGGTCGACCAGGGCGGTCAGACCCGGGCGTGGTGGTGGTATTGATTTTGAACCGTTTCAGGTGTAGTACTGGTAGTTTGCAAAACTACTCAATTATTGCACTCAGTTTCCTAAGAAATTATGGTAAAAATGTTACTTGCAATGCATGCATGCGCGACCAATATAAATGACCAATAAAAACCAGTACATGCATGCAACGATTTAATGGGCATTGTAATCTCAACATGTGATGGGGAGCTCTAAATTTGAATTTTGAAACTTATAGAACGAAAAAATTGAAAACAAATAAACTGAAAGAGAGGGAGTATACCGTAGGATGTGTCCCATATGAAACAAGGCTTGTCACCGCGAAGATGCGGTTAGAAAGGAGCACATCGTCTTCGTACTCGTACGGCAACAAATCAGCCGCAGACAGCATGGTCCACCTTTGAATGCCATGTGCAGGGTTCGTGAAAGCAATCGCGATGTCGAACACCACGATGAGAGTGTAATTTTGGTTGGCGTACGACCATGTCGGGGCTTCCGGGATTGCTATCTTCTTCAATCCCATCGTGGTTCCATCGTACCAATTCAGGCGGTGGCCCGTTGCATGGCTGATCCCAATGTTGGACAAAGGTTCTACGAGAATGGTGTCACCGTTGTAAATGTTGTGAAAATTGATGTTGGTACCCTCCCGTACATATGCAAGCCAATCTCCACTGGCACCAAGCCTAACCTATGAAACAGTGGGCAGCAGGGGAATTAGGAAATGGACACGGAAGTAGTCTTTAGAATGCATTTACTACGTGATCAAACTCATCACTTACCTGCTCACCGGAAAAAATCCGAGTGCCCCTCAACATCGGCATCTCAAGGGGCGTCAACTTGCAACTACGGCCACGCCGCGCTGGAGAGGCCCCCAAGGTCCAAGGAAACATCCTCGCGCGTTGCACATAATGTCAGGATGCATTTGTATGAGTAGTTTATCTTCTGATAGAAAAGGATGAACGAGGGAAGGCCTTATTTGCAAATGTGGAGAGGGGTGTGGGTATCTTTTTGCAAAATTGCCATAGTTTTATTTCTATCCGTGAGATATAAATTGGACGGCCTATATTGCAGGATGGCAGGCACACCATCATCACCAACTCTGTTTTTTATGAGTAGTAGAGTAGTAGAAGTAGTAGAAGAGAGATAGAGATAGATATATAGATTATTATTAGTGTAAGAGTAGAGATAGAGATTAGGGAGCTGGCGGGCGGTTCGTTGTACGGCACGTTCGCATCCATCCACTAGCCCAGAATTAAAGCATGCACGACATTTATAGCGATTGGGATTAGTTGTTTTCCGGGAGCATGGACCAACGCGGACGAGCGGACCTGGTCGCCCTTTTTTGAGCACGCCTTCGACAAGTACGTGTGTGACATGCGTGCATGCAAATCTTGCGTGACCAAACCGTGTGAAGCGGAGCAGTAGGCTGTCGAACTACAGCCTGCATGTCGCAGCCATGTCATCCACACGCAACCTAAAGCCCAATTCATACTCCGCTGGACTATACTGGACAACTATGCATTGTTTGGCACGAACGTTCCTTGGAGCTCGTGCTGCAACTAGCGTACTCCACGGCCCGCTTCCTTTCTCCTTCATCTTCCACTGCCCGCGCACGTCCGCAGGAAGCAACCGGTCAACCCTTATATAGGAGTGCTAGCACAAAAAGATGCATGCATGACCACTAAAATTTCCTTTCTCTTATCTCTATGAAATAAATCTGGCTTGAAACTCAAAGCCCTTTAAGTCTGAGTATAATGGAAATCATCATCCTCCTCCGGCTCCGCTTCGCCCGCGTAGTCGTCCCCTGTTCCGGCTCCGCGTCGTCGTTCTCCTCCTCTGGCTCCGTGTGCTACTCCGCCTCCAACGCCTCCTCGTTCGGCTCCGGCTATTACGGACTCCGGAGGCAGGGCGGCTGCGATCTGGGCTTCGCGCCGCCTCGAGATTAAAGCGCCACTCCAGCGGGAGTATGGCGTATGTCGTTACCTTTGGCCGGGCCATGGCTATCGGGCGACGGCGACCAGAGAAGAGGCGGTGGGAGGGGAATGAATGCAGCTACTGTTTGGGTTCGTCGTCCGACTTAAATAAATGTGCACCATCACGTGTACCTGCGGGTGCACAAATTGTAACATACGGGTCTGGTTAAGGGGGCGTCACGTAACTGGCATGGGTGTGAGATTCTGAGAGACAGAGTGCATGTGTGCGACTCTACTCTTCGGACATGTACTCAACCTTTTGCATTGGGATATAAGTATAATGGTATTACACTTTAGCTAGTGATTTACATGGCCATGTTAACGTGGTTGTGTAAAAAATGTCACTTCCTGCTCGTGATTTGCGTTATATAATTATGAGAAGTTTGCTAACTACTAAAGTAAAGTGGAATTTGTCCATGTTATACAAGTAAATTAAGGTGATTATTTATCATACGGGTAAGGTTGGACGAAGGGTGGTAGGAACAAATGCTCCGCCTAGAGCATGTGTGTGTGAGATGGAGTCTTAGTGTGTGTGTGGGTGGGTGGGTGGGTGCGCGCGCGCCCGCGCGCACGCGCGCGCGTGTGTGTGTGAAGCGGAGTCTTCGGTGGCGAAAGTAATTTAAGTGTGTGTGGCTTCATCATAGAGAGGTGATGTGTATGGCAGAGGCCACCAATGAGGGGGTGCGAGAGAGAAAAGGCCCGTAGAGAGGGAAGAGAAGGCGTGTGCGCGTGAGAGGAGTCGACATCGAGAGAACGTGTTTGTTCGAGAGACACCGAGGAAGACTACTATATATCGATGGTGCATGTAGGCAGGAATTAAACGAAGGGATGGTCTTATTGGTTTCGGGGATATAGGGGAAGAGTGAGAGAGGGGGGTAGCTAGAAGGAGATTGTTAAGTGTGAGTGTGTGTTTTACCCATCCAGGCGGAAGTTATGTGCACACAAGAAGAGAACGATTCGACGTGGGGTTAGGGCTGAGGGTAATTAACTACATATGGAGACATAGGAGACCTTGAACGTGCATGTGCGAGAGGTATACATGTATACGTGGGATGTGTGTGTGTGCGCGCGCATGATCGAGATAAAAGAAAGAAGACATAAGTCATAAGATCAACGACATGGGGGAGACAGATCGGTATGACAATATGCATGCATGTGAGAGTGCAGGGAAGAAGGCCCGATAATTGAGCATCTGTTTTTGTCTTCAAGAGATGGTGGCGTGGGCTAGAGCGTGCATCTATGGTGAGCAGAGGGAGCGAGACACAACGATTGTGCAAAAGAGATCAACCTATAGATGCATGTATGGAGAGACAGATATAGTGTGCGTGATAGGAAGCAAGAGTGCGTGCGAGAAAGAAATGTTGACGGAGAAACTAAAGATAAATAGAGAGATAGAGATGATAGCTAGAGGGACATCGGCTAGTTTGAGTGTTGGAGATGACCGCCGAGTGGTTCAGAGGGTGAAGTTATGTGTGTGTGAGAGAAAGATAAAAAGAGGGCACGTAACTGCATGTAGAGAGAAACATATATATTGTGTGTGATAGGAAGCAAGAGTGAGGATGAGAAAGAAGATTGATGGAGAAACAGATAAATAGAAAGATAAAGATGCTAGCTAGTGTGTGTGTGTTAGAGATAAGAGTCAAGTGGATCAGAAGGCTGAGTTATGTGTGTGGGTGTGAGAGAGATAGAGAGAGGGTGCACGTGAGTCACATACAAACAAATATCAGAGATAAATGAGATCCCGAGAGATGGAGTTTTGTGTCTGCGAGAGAGAAAGATATTTCACAACGAGAGTGATAGCTAGAGAGACATATCAGGGAACACGAGATATCTCTAGGGAGAGAGAGTGTGTGTGAGCGGCATTCAAGAGAATGGTGGAGAGATATGAGACCCTGGGAGACAGAGTTTGTGTTTGTATGTGAGAAAGAGATATTTAAGGGGAAGAGTCGTAGCTTCTCATACCTAAGGAGCGCAAGACATCTCTGTGTGAGAGGGGGTGTGCGAGTGGCACACAGGGGAATAGTAGAGAGAAATGAGACCCCGGGAGACGAAGTTTGTGTTCGTGTGAGAGAAAGACATTTCACAAGGACAATAATAGTTAGAGACACATAGCAGGGAGCGAGATATACTTAGAGAGAGATAGAGTGAAGGTCGAGGGAGAGAGTACCGTCAGTGTGTTACGAAGATAAAAGATCATTGTCGACATACAAGTAGCACGAGAGATACCCGAGAGATGATGAAGGTGTATAGGTCTAGAGAGATGCACCTATATAAGCATGAGTGATAGCTATATGAGACAAATATCTGGATTAAAGGGGATTCAAATATTTAAACTAGAGATCACGACATCGATAATATCATAACAAAATTGGTGTATCAAACATGCATATTCATTTGAATTTGGGGACACGTGTAATGTTATATAGTTTATCAATATTAGTGATCCATAGATTCTTTAATTAGAGACAATGCATGGTTTATATGCAATTAATGTCTAAACGGGATTACACTATATGTTGCGTGTGTGAAACACATTAGGTTGATTGTAATGGGGAGTATCATATACTAGTATCATGTATACGATACTAGTGTATGATACTACTTCCGTAAAGCATAGTATCATAAGTTAGTATCTTAGGTTGCATTATTAATTGACATGCATGACACAAACTAGTACAACATTTAATATGATACGGTATCATAATATGATACTACATCCTCTCTTTCCTCATTTAATTGTGTGCCACATCATCCAAAAAGTCTAGTTGGCATGCATGATACCGCTTATGATACTCCCATTATGACCAGCCTTGTACATGTCTGAGAAGTGAAAAAAACCACATGAAACACACATTAATTGGAGACAGTTAGCGAGGAATGCATACATTGGATTTCAACATAAAGTGGTTTCAAATATTTGAAAATCCAAATTATGATGGATCCAGCCTTATGAATCTGAGATCATGCCATTTGTAAACCATATTTATGTATAAAGGGTGTTGTGCTTTTGAAAGTATATATAAAAAATGATGTATATAGAATTTTATTCCAATCGAAAATGGACCATGCCCGAACAAAAATAGAATACAAACTAGATTCGAATTGAGTTGGCATGGTAAACGTGCAGTCTTTCTCTGCAAAAATTGGAACGAAATGGGGAAAGTCGCAGTAACCGCCTGAAACCAAAATCTGCGCGATGGAAATTACTGCCTATCCCTGACATGCAAAGCCCATCGGCTCGATTTCTATAGGTTTCGATAGGGGTAGGTTTGTAATTTCACTCAAACGTGACATAACCGCCTCTCACCCGGATTCATACACGGTGGGCGCCAAACACAGTGTCTCCTCGGCCGAAATCGCTTCCCTCCCCGATTCATACACGATGGGCACCAAAACAAACCCTCGTCGGCCGAAATCTCCATCGGCAAATATTCAGTGTATGTGAGATTACCGTCCTGTCCCCAACAGAGTAATATTGCTGTGATGTAGGAAATTTTAAACGGGGGCTAAGTTTGTAAATTTCCTCGCATTTGAGACAAGTGCGCCCTGAAGACATGGTTCCCCCTTCCTCTCTCCCTCCATTTACCCATTCGTACTCCATGGGCACCAAAACACCCTCTCCACCCCAGCCTCCTTCGTCTGCCACCCATCAATTGCCGTCCTCCTCCACCATGCCGGAGCTGATACCCCGACGCCGTCCTCCATTACAAGAGATTGACATATGTCATCCACGGCTTCGGACCAGGATCCTTGCATCCCGCCCTCTCGCTTCATCCCCGCCGTCGTCCACCTTGCCGGCGCCGCTCCTACGACCATCTCGTCCACCGCGCCGGGATATTTCCCCCGCCGCCACCACCTACCCTCCTAGATTTGCTTCCACGCCGCCGACAACCAGCACTACCGCAACACCGTCAAATTCTCAGCAGATGCATACATGGCGCCGCACCAGAGGCAGTACTCATTCGTATCTGCTCAACTTATTTATCGCAGCAAGAAAATAGATCACCACTGTTTTATTGTGATTTCTTGTCCATCACTTACTTGTTAGTTGAAAGCAAACATTGGTTGCGAAGTTGCCTTTGTCCGGTTTGCACCTTCAGATCCACCATGGCACGCTCAACACTATACTCACAATGCTTATGGTTTTCCCCTTTTATATTCCACACTAGTTAAATGATAGTAGACTAAATTTCAAAATTGGGTCAGTCAATTTTTGAGAGCTCACCGGAGTTCGCTGGTGGGAAGGAAGGGGCTCGTTAGTGGGCTGCCCCATTATCTATCTTAGTGTTTTGGGTGGGGACAGTGGTTGTGGGGGGGCTGTCGTCGGGCTATGGTGGGGCCTCGCCGGAGGCAAAACTCGACGCGGGTGGGGCGATGGAGTTAGCTAGAGGGATGGTCGGGGGCGGCGGAATATTGGAGGTGGTGGGCGGTTCAGGGGAGGGCGAGGGCCGGTGGTTCGGCCGGCGACCCGTGCGGTGGTCTTTAGGGGAAGAATAAGAGGCGAGGAATAAGAAGGGTTAGGAGACGTAGGATCTTCATCCAACCGCCTGGAATGGTCGACTGACCCAAATGACGAAAGTCAAGCGATTTGCATGTAGACATTCCCGTATATTCCGTACTATTGTCGTAGGTGCTTTGAGACGTACGTGCAAGCAGTGCTCCTCAACCCATCGAGCTAAACAACATGTCACTCATAATTCCAAACATAGTTGCTCAAATACGAATCTTGATGCTGACATGTACTAAAACTAAGAATGTTTAATTGGTCTGTTAGTGTTCCTACTTTACTTTCGAAAAGCACATGCGCCACATATCGAGGGACAGTAGGGAGTTGTGTTCTTTATGCGCTCTGGTTCGTCATGTGTGACCAACCAACATTTTATTATCCAAAATCTGCTTGCTCTTCTTTAGCATGCTCCTCTTCTGTTCTTCCTTTGTAAGTACTCTCTCCGTACCTAAATATAAGTCTTTGTAGAGATTCCTCCATGGACTACATACGGAGCAAAATGAGTGAATCTACACTCTAAAATGTATCTATATACATATGTATGTGATCCATAGTGGAATCTCTACAAAGATTTGTATTTAGGGACAGAGGGGGTATAATAGTTGTACAGTATGTTCTTTGTAGTGAAGAGGAGCAGGGACATTTGCAGTGTACAGGTCTATCCGGTCACTTGTCATGGACTCTTTCAACTCTTCATGTTGGTCTTCACATCGATTGTCATGGATGCTTTCAACTCTTCGTATTCGATCGTATGTGTCGCCTTTGAGAGTTAGACTGATAGTAATAGTACTACGCCTTCAGTTGTAGAGAGCTGGTATGCGAAGCCTTCCTAGCGTACCTGCAATACTAGCACATATATTCCAGCAAGTTCCACTTTCCTGATTTTACTCCTGATGCTTAGGGTTTTCCCATTATATCTACACTACAATTTGCATAGGTGCTTTGTGTCCTACTAGCAGCTGTCCGCCCTTTAAAGCTAAATAACACACCAATCATACGTCCTAAAGTTCTTCCAATACGAATGTGATATGATACTGACATTAGCTAACACTACTGCAGGATGCTGCTAACGCGACACTACGATCAGAGACCCTTTGACGAAACTGTGTGCGATGCAATAATCACAAACGGTAGTGTAAAAAACCATCAAAAAAGGTGCAAACCGTTTGCGATGACGGATGCATCAAACATGGTTTAGATTTTAGTTGCGTGTGCGATTCAGGGCATACGGTTCAGTTCAATTAACCGTTTTCAATGAGGAGGAACAAAAGAAACGGGCAGCCAGATGAAGGTGTGTGCGATGTACAACATATGGTTCACTCGGATGAACTGTTTATGATTAGGCAACACAAAAGAAACAGTCAGCCAGATCAAGGTGTGTGTGATGTACAGCATACAGTTCACTCGGATGAACTGTTTGTGATTAGGAAACACAAAAGAAACGGTCAGCCAGATCAAGGTGTGTGCGATGTACGACATACAGTTCACCCGGATGAACTGTTTGCGTTGAGACAAGAGAACAGAAATGGTTCAATATAACAAATACCATAAATATTGCAAGGTTCAAATTCAAAGATTACAACGCCCAAATTCAAACATTGCAAACCGCATCATTTCTGAAAAGGGATCAGCCGCTGACAAGTCATGTATGGGTTTGACACAATGATTTCCAATTGCTTTGCCATATGCTCTTCCAATACGAAGTTTGGCACTTTTGGAGGCACTTCCATTCCACAGTACCAGCCGGCTCTGATAATCATACCATTTATCTTTCCTAATCAAATGCGTGTTCAACCTCAGTACCTTCAGAACCTTTGCTCTGGCAAGAAAGAACCTGGCGAGTGTAATGTCCGGTGGGGTCCCTCGGTAGGAGTTCAAAGTAATATTTGAGAGATGCAGATCCAGGCATTCAATGTGATTGTCGTTATAAACATCTTCCACCGGGCCTAATATGCACTGCAAAAGAAGAGAACGTGTTAGTGCCTACATGCAGTTTTGAACACTGCTACACGCCCATTTGGTTTGCAGGATTTGTAAAATGCACCAACGTGCCATCTTTGATCTGGCATGATTGACATGGGCATTTGATTACAATCTAGAAGCATGTAGCCTTCTTCACAAGAGGTTGGATTGGATGAAAAATTCCCTAAGAAAACTAGTACAGATGAATCCAAAGGAGAAATGCTTATGGACGATTGTAACCATATGAATGAAGCAACCAATATGGGGTGGGGGTGTATGTCCTAAAATCCTCCAAAATTCCTTTAGAAATCATAGTACATTGTCATTGTAAACTTGGGAAAAGGTGCAAAAAATTGAACTCCCTTATGGTTAACATTTAACGGGAAAGGAACATCACCTCAATATACAGCTTCTTCAGGCACGGAAAGCATCTCAGGAAACTGAAAACTTGGTCCAGGTTGGGGACGACAGATTCTAGTGCCAAGACCTTCACTGTGCCCAGAGTCTGGGTGAAGCTTCGCTGGATGACAGACGAACATACATCTTCAAAACTAGAAATAACGTTGATATCAAGAAGGAGAGGTATATAAGGCGACTGTTGTACCTGAAAGTTGTAGTATTTGACAGACGAGTAGCCCACCACTTTCAATTTCGGCGCAGAAATGACATTGATTCTTGTTGGACCTTGTTGATCAACTACAAGTAATCTCTCAAGTGAAGGTGTGTCCTGGATGACCATATTGTGGTCCACCTTTTGTGATCTCTCGTTGCAGCACCAGCAACACACATAAATAGTGCGGAGAGTCCTGGAGGTGATGTGCAAGGTACTCGACCAATTCATCGCCTGAAGACGAAGGAACTCGAGTGTAGTACAGCCGCGGAGCAGGCGCTCCATGTCATCCTTTGGGATGCAGACGGCGACGAGCTCGAGGTGCTTCAGTCGTGGTAGAAAAAGAGCGGGCGCGTCATTAAGGGGGGTGGCAGTTCATGAACTTGGTGAGGTGCAGCGTGGGCGCGAAGCGGAGGGCGGACGCTGGCAGCAAGCTCATATGCCCATCATTATAACTTAGCTTCTCGAGCTGATCTATGGCGCGGGATCAGAACCACTCGTCAAGCTTGGCTTGCTCCTTGCCAGTGGAATGGAACTTGCCCGCGATAAGGCCTTTGATTGGGCCATGGTGACTGCCGAGGATCTGGGAGAACGCATCCAAGCTTTGGCGATAGCCATGGCAGAGTTTGTGGGCATGAAGGAGGTCGACAGGGGTGCGGAGCCATAGGGTGCGCCACCGCCGGGAAACGGCGGCTATCCTCGCCCAATTTTGGATTGGGAGGAGGGATATGATGATGCTACCTCTTGAGCACTGCGTTGGTTTTCCCTTGAAGAGGAAAGGGTGATGCAGCAAAGTAGCGTAAGTATTTCCCTCAGTTTTTGAGAACCAAGGTATCAATCCAGTAGGAGGCCACGCTCAAGTCCCTCGCACCTACACAAACAAATAAAAACCTCGCAACCAACGCAATAAAGGGGTTGTCAATCCCTTCACGGTCACTTACGAAAGTGAGATCTGATAGATATGATAAGAAAATATTTTTGTATTTTTATAATAAAGATGCAAAGTAAAATAAAAGGCAATAAAAATAGCGAAGTGTTGGAAGATTAATATGATGGAAAATAGACCCGAGGGCCATAGGTTTCACTAGTGGCTTCTCTCAAGAGCATAAGTATTACGGTGGGTGAACAAATTACTATTGAGCAATTGATAGAATTGAGCATAGTTATGAGAATATCTAGGTATGATCATGTATATAGGCATCACGTCCGTGACAAGTAGACCGACTCCTGCGTGCATCTACTACTATTACTCCACACATCGACCGCTATCCAGCATGCATCTAGAGTATTAAGTTCAAAAGAACAGAGTAATGCTTTAAGTAAGATGACATGATGTAGAGGGATAAACTCATGCAATATGATATAAACCCCATCTTGTTATCCTCGATGGCAACAATACAATACGTGCCTTGCTGCCCCTGCTGTCACTGGGAAAGGACACCGCAAGATTGAACCCAAAGCTAAGCACTTCTCCCATTGCAAGAAAGATCAATCTAGTAGGCCAAACCAAACTGATAATTCGAAGAGACTTGCAAAGATAACCAATCATACATAAAAGAATTCAGAGAAGATTCAAATATTGTTCATAGATAAACTTGATCATAAACCCACAATTCATCGGTCTCAACAAACACACCGCAAAAGAAGATTACATCGAATAGATCTCCACGAGAATCGTGGAGAACCTTGTATTGAGATCCAAAGAGAGAGAAGAAGCCATCTAGCTAATAACTATGGACCCGAAGGTCTGAGGTAAACTACTCACACATCATCGGAGAGGCTATGGTGTTGATGTAGAAGCCCTCCGTGATCAATGCCCCCTCCGGCAGGATGCCGGAAAAGGCCCCAAGATGGGATCTCACGGGTACAGAAGGTTGCGGCAGTGGAATTAGGTTTTCGTGGATGCTTCTGTTGGTTTGGGGGTACGTAGGTATATATAGGAGGAAGAAGTACGTCGGTGGAGCAACATGGGCCCCACGAGGGTGGAGGGCGCGCCCCCAGCCTCGTGCTGTCCTGGTTGATTTCTTGACATAGACTCCAAGTCCTCTTGGTCATGTTTGTTCCGAAAATCACGTTCCCGAAGGTTTCATTCCGTTTGGACTCCGTTTGATATTCTTTTTCTGCGAAACTCTGAAATAGGCAAAAAACAGCAATTTGGGCTGGGCCTCCGGTTAATAGGTTAGTCCCAAAAATAATATAAAAGTGTCTAACAAAGCCCATTAATCATCCAAAACAGAATATAATATAGCATGAAGCAATCAAAAATTATAGATACGTTGGAGACGTATCAAGCATCCCCAAGCTTAATTCCTGCTCGTCCTCGAGTAGGTAAATGATAAAAACAGAATTTTTGATGCGGAATGCTACTTGGCATAATTTTTTTAATATAGCCCTCTTAATTGTGGTATGAATATTCAGATCCGAAAGATTCAAGATAAAAGTTTAATATTGACATTAAAGCAATAATACTTCAAGCATACTAACTAAGCAATTATGTCTTCTCAAAATAACATGGCCAAAGAAAGTTCATCCCTACAAAATAATATAGTTTAGTCATGCTCCATTTTCGTCACACAAGAATGCTCTCATCATGCACAACCCCGATGACAAGCCAAGCAATTGTTTCATACTTTAGTAATCTCAAAAAAATTCAACCTTCACGCAATACATGAGCGTGAGCCATGGATATAGCACTATGGGTGGAATAGAATATAATGATGGGGTTATGTGGAGAAGAGAAAAAAAAGTGTCACATCAACGAGGCTAATCAACGGGCTATGGAGATGCCCATCAATTGATGTTAATGCAAGGAGTAGGGATTGCCATGCAACGGATGCACTAGAGCTATAAATGCATGAAAGCTCAACAAAAGAAACTAAGTTGGTGTGCATCCAACTTGCTTGCTCACGAAGACCTAGGGCATTTGAGGAAGCCCATTGTTTGAATATACAAGCCATGTTCTATAATGAAAAATTCCCACTAGTATATGAAAGTGACAAAACAAGAGACTCTCTATCATGAAGGTCATGGTGCTACTCTGAAGCACAAGTGTGGAAAAAGGATAGTAGCATTGTGCCTTTTTTTTGGGGCCTTCCTTTTTTATTTGGCCTTTCTCTCTTCTTTTTATTGGGACAATGCTCTATGAATGATGATCATCACACTTCTATTTATTTACAACTGAATGATTACAACTCGATACTAGAACAAAGTATGACTCTATATGAATGCCTCCGGCGGTATACCGGGATAGGCAATGAATCAAGAGTGACATGTATGAAAAATTATGAACGGTGGCTTTGACACAAATACGATGTCAACTACATGATCATGCAAAGCAATATGACAATGATGAACGTGTCATGATAAACGGAACGGTGGAAAGTTGCATGGCAATATATCTCGGAATGGCTATGGAAATGCCATAATAGGTAGGTATGGTGGCTGTTTTGAGGAAGATATAAGGAGGTTTATGTGTGACAGAGCGTATCATATCACGGGGTTTGGATGCACCGGCGAAGTTTGCACCAACTCTCAATGTGAGAAAGGGCAATGCACGGTACCGAAGAGGCTAGCAATGATGGAAGGGTAAGAGTGCGTATAATCCATGGACTCAACATTAGTCATAAAGAACTCACATACTTATTGCAAAAATCTACAAGTCATCAAAAACCAAGCACTACGCGCATGCTCCTAGGGGGATAGATTGGTAGGAAAAGACCATCGCTCGTCCCCGACCGCCACTCATAAGGAAGACAATCAAAGAACACCTCATGTTTCAAATTTGTTACATAACGTTTACCATACGTGCATGCTACGGGACTTGCAAACTTCAACACAAGTATTTCTCAATTTCACAACTACTCAACTAGCACAACTTTAATATCACTACCTCCATATCTCAAAACAATCATCAAGCATCAAACTTCTCTTAGTATTCAACACACTCATAAGAAAGTTTTTACTAGTCTTGAATACTTAGCATATTAGGATTAATTTCCCAATTTAAGCAAATTACCATGCTGTTTAAGACTCTCAAAATAATATAAGTGAAGCATGAGAGAATAATAGTTTCTATAAAACAAAACCACCGCCGTGCTCTAAAAGATATAAGTGAAGCACTAGAGCAAAAACTATATAGCTCAAAAAATATAAGCGAAGCGCATAGAGTATTCTAATAAATTCCGAATCATGTGTGTCTCTCTCAAAAGGTGTGTACAGCAAAGATGATTGTGGTAAACTAAAAAGCAAAGACTCAAATCATACAAGACGCTCCAAGCAAAACACATATCATGTGGTGAATAAAAATATAGCTCCAAGTAAAGTTACCGATGGAAGTAGACGAAAGAGGGGATGCCTTCCGGGGCATCCCCAAGCTTTGGCTTTTTGGTGTCCTTAGATTATCTTGGGGTGCCATGGGCATCCCCAAGCTTAGGCTCTTGCCACTCCTTGTTCCATAATCCATCAAATCTTTTACCCAAAACTTGAAAACTTCACAACACAAAACTTAACAGAAAATCTCGTGAGCTCCGTTAGCGAAAGAAAACAAAACACCACTTCAAGGTACTGTAATGAACTCATTATTTATTTATATTGGTGTTAAACCTACTGTATTCCAACTTCTGTATGGTTTATAAACTATTTTACTAGCCATAGATTCATCAAAATAAGCAAACAACACATGAAAAACAGAATCTGTCAAAAACAAAACAGTCTGTAGTAATCTGTAACTAACGCAAACTTCTGGAACTACAAAAAATCTACCAAAATAGGAAGTCCTAGAAAATTTGTTTATTGATCTGTTGCAATTGGAATCAATATTTTATCACGTTCTGCTGATTTTTAGCAATTGTTTTCGTGAACAGAAAGTTTCTGGAATTTTCAGCAAGATCAAATAACTATCATCCAAGAAGATCCTGTAGGTTTAACTTGGCACAAACACTAATTAAAACATAAAAACAAATTTAACCAGAGGCAAGATCAAAGATTTATTCCTAAACATAACCAAAAAGCAAAAAACTAAAAATAAAATTGGGTTGCCTCCCAACAAGCGCTATCGTTTAACGCCCCTAGCTAGGCATAAAAGCAAGGATATAGATCTACGTATTGCCATCTTTGGTAGGCAATCCATAACTGGCTCTCATAATAGATTCATATGGTAGTTTAATTTTCTTTCTAGGAAATTGTTCCATGCCTTTCTTTAACAGAAATTTGAATCTAATATTTCCTTCCTTCATATCAATAATTGCACCAATCGTTCTAAGGAAAGGTCTACCAAGAATAATAGGACATGAAGGATTGTAATCTATGTCAAGAACAATAAAATCTACGGGCACATAGTTCCTATTTTCAATAATAAGAACATCATTAATTCTTCCCATAGGTTTCTTAATGGTGGAATCCGCAAGGTGCAAGTTCAAAGAACGATCATCAAATTCACGGAAACCTAGCAAATCACACAAAGTTTTTGGAATCGTGGAAACACTAGCACCCAAATCACACAAAACATAGCATTCATGATCTTTAATTTTAATTTTAATAGTAGGTTCCCACTCATCATAAAGTTTTCTAGGGATAGAAACTTCCAACTCAAGTTTTTCTTCATAAGATTGCATCAAAGCATCAACGATATGTTTAGTAAAAGCTTTATGTTGACTATAAGCATGTGGAGAATTTAGCATGGATTGCAACAAGGAAATACAATCTATAAAAGAGCAATTATCATAATTAAATTCCTTGAAATCCAAAATAGTGGGTTCATTAATATCTAGAGTTTTGATCTCTTCAATCCCACTTTTACCAATTTTTGCATCAAGATCTAAAAACTCCGAATTTTTGGGACGCCTTCTAGGTAAAGGTGGCTCATATTCAGTCCCATCATTATCAAGATTCATATTGGAAAACAAAGATTTAATAGGGGACACATCAATAACTTTTAGATCTTCATCTTTATTCTCATAAAAATTAGAAGAACACGCCTTCACAAAGCAATCTTTCTTAGCACGCATCCTAGCGGTTCTTTCTTTGCACTCATCAATGGAAATTCTCATGGCCTTGAGAGACTCATTGATATCATGCTTAGGTGGGATAGATCTAAGTTTCAAGGAATCAACATCAAGAGAAATTCTATCAACGTTCCTAGCCAATTCATCAATCTTAGGCAACTTTTCTTCAAGCAAAGCATTGAAATTCTTTTGCGAATTCATAAATTCTTTAACACTAGTCTCAAATTCAGAGGGCATCTTATTAAAATTTCCATAAGAATTGTTGTAGGAATTACCATAATTATTAGAGGGATTACTAGGATACGGCCTAGGATTAAAGTTTCCTCTATACGCGTTGTTACCAAAATTATTCCTACCAACAAAATTCACATCCATAGATTCATTATTATTTTCAATCAAAGTAGACAAAGGCATATCATTAGGATCAGAAGAAACACTTTTATTAGCAAATAATTTCATAAGTTCATCCATCTTTCCACTCAAAACATTAATTTCTTCTATCGCATGCACCTTTTTACTAGTAGATCTTTCAGTGTGCCATTGAGAATAATTAACCATAATATTATCTAGGAGTTTAGTAGCTTCTCCTAAAGTGATTTCCATAAAAGTGCCTCCCGCGGCCGAATCTAAAAGATTTCTAGAAGCAAAATTCAATCCGGCATAAAATTTTGTATAATCATCCACAAATTCAAACCATGTGTAGGGCAATTACGTATCATTAATTTCATCCTCTCCCAAGCTTGTGCAACATGTTCATGATCAAGTTGCTTAAAATTCATAATATCGTTTCTAAGAGAGATGATCTTAGCGGGAGGAAAATACTTGGAGATAAAAGCATCTTTTCTCTTATTCCAAGAATCAATACTATTTTTAGGCAAAGACGAAAACCAAGCTTTAGCACGATCTCTAAGCGAAAAAGGAAATAGCTTCACTTTAACAATGTCGTTGTCCACATCTTTCTTCTTTTGCATATCACACAAATCAATGAAGCTATTTAGATGGGTAGCGGCATCTTCACTAGGAAGGCTGGCAAATTGATCTTCCATGACAAGATTCAACAAAGCAGCATTAATTTCACAAGATTCAGTATCAGTAAGGGGAGCAATCGGAGTGCTAAGAAAATCATTGTTGTTGGTATTGGTAAAGTCACACAATTTAGTATTATCTTGAGCCATCGTGACAAGCAAGCAATCCAACACACGAGCAAACAAGAAGCGAGCAAAAAAGAGGCAAACGGAAAGGCAAGAGGGCGAATAAAACGGCAAGGGTGAAGTGGGGGGAGGAAAACGAGAGGCAAATGGCAAATAATGTAATGCGGGAGATAAGAGTTTGTGATGGGTACTTGGTATGTTGACTTTTGCGTAGACTCCCCGGCAACGGCGCCAGAAATCCTTCTTGCTACCTCTTGAGCACAGCGTTGGTTTTCCCTTGAAGAGGAAAGGGTGATGCAGCAAAGTAGCGTAAGTATTTCCCTCAGTTTTTGAGAACCAAGGTATCAATCCAGTAGGAGGCCACGCTCAAGTCCCTCGCACCTACACAAACAAATAAAAACCTCGCAACCAACGCAATAGTCACTTACGAAAGTGAGATCTGATAGATATGATAAGATAATATTTTTGGTAATTTTATAATAAAGATGCAAAGTAAAATGAAAGGCAATAAAAATAGCTAAGTGTTGGAAGATTAATATGATGGAAAATAGACCCGGGAGCCATAGGTTTCACTAGTGGCTTCTCTCAAGAGCATAAGTATTACGGTGGGTGAACAAATTACTGTTGAGCAATTGATAGAATTGAGCATAGTTATGAGAATATCTAGGTATGATCATGTATATAGGCATCATGTCCGTGACAAGTAGACCGACTCCTACGTGCATCTACTACTATTACTCCACACATCGACCGCTATCCAGCATGCATCTAGAGTATTAAGTTCAAAAGAACAGAGTAATGCTTTAAGTAAGATGACATGATGTAGAGGGATAAACTCATGCAATATGATATAAACCCCATCTTATTATCCTCGATGGCAACAATACAATATGTGCCTTGCTACCCCTGCTGTCACTGGGAAAGGACACCGCAAGATTGAACCCAAAGCTAAGCACTTCTCCCATTGCAAGAAAGATCAATCTAGTAGGCCAAACCAAACTGATAATTCGAAGAGACTTGCAAAGATAACCAATCATACATAAATGTATTCAGAGAAGATCCAAATATTGTTCATAGATAAACTTGATCATAAACCCACAATTCATCAGTCTCAACAAACACACCGCAAAAGAAGAATACATCGAATTGATCTCCACGATGGAGAACTTTGTATTGAGATCCAAAGAGAGAGAAGAAGCCATCTAGCTAATAACTATGGACCCGAAGGTCTGAGGTAAACTACTCACACATCATCGGAGAGGCTATGGTGTTGATGTAGAAGCCCTCCGTGATCAATGCCCCCTCCGGCAGGACACCGGAAAAGGCCCCAAGATGGGATCTCACGGGTACAGAAGGTTGCGGCGGTGGAATTAGGTTTTCGTGGATGCTTCTGTTGGTTTGGGGGTACGTAGGTATATATAGGAGGAAGAAGTACGTCGGTGGAGCAACATGGGCCCCACGAGGGTGGAGGGCGCGCCCAGGGGATAGGCGCGCCCCCTGCCTCATGCTCTCCTGGTTGATTTCTTGACATAGACTCCAAGTCCTCTGGATCACGTTTGTTCCGGAAATCACGTTCCCGAAGGTTTCATTCCGTTCGGACTCCGTTTGATATTCTTTTTCTGCGGAACTCTGAAATAGGCAAAAAACAGCAATTTGGGTTGGGCCTCCGATTAATAGGTTAGTCCCAAAAATAATATAAAAGTGTATAACAAAGCCCATTAATCATCCAAAACATAATATAATATAGCATGAAGCAATAAAAAATTATAGATACGTTGGAGACGTATCAGATGACTATCAACATATCATCGGGGAGGTTGTTGATGAAGTCTAGGCCTGCTGGAGTCGCTTGCGGTTCTTTCTCGACCCGCCTCCGCTTGTTGGCAGCCTCGTTCTCCACCTCGTCGGCGGGGATGGAAACCTCTATCTCAATATTCACGCCGTGCTCCGGTGCTTCAGCAGCCCCGGCATCGCCAGTCCCTCCGATGGGGCGCTTCTGCGGCATCCTCGTACACTAACGGCTTTGAGGACTCAGAGCGGCATCAAGGATTGGGGCGGAGAGAGAGGAATTGTGTATGTGGCGAGGATGGGGGTGCGGCCGCTCGGCGGCGCCATTAATATAGACCAGTGGGAGCGAGGCGAGCGGCGGTCCAAGGCTGTCTCGCTTCCCGGTGAGAACGACTGCTTAATCTCTAGTATGAATGAAATATATGCTTAATTACTGAATTTTAGTTGCAAAAAATAGATAGTGATATTGATTTTTAGCTTCATATTTTGACAAATCGCAGTGTCTCTTGGCTTAGCGCCGAAGTCTGGCTTTAATTTGCATACCGTAATCTGAATCGTTTGCGTTGAAGAGATGCACAGATCCTGCATTGAACAGCTTGTAAGCTTCCGGGTGAGCCTGCGCACCGGACTGCACTCGCACGCCTCCCGTTCAGTCAAGCAGCTATCCACACGGCACCTCCTATAGCCATTAAAACCAAGACACGTGGCGTCATGTGAATGGTTAACGGAATGAACATGGTTTGAATTATACAAATGTTTGAGATATTAAAGTGGCAGCTATTTTTTTCAAAATGCCTTTGTTGGCTGTCATTATTTGAGTGCGCCTTCTCTCAAAATGGACACGAAAAATACCACAACATGTCGGGTGCCCTTCCATGATAGCATGCCAAGTTTCATGAATTTCAGACGAGTTTTAGATTTACTAGAATTTAAAAACAAAGTATCTCAATGTTTTGCCGGCAATCAACGGTGCCCTGGTGTTTGAAATTCATTCCCATTTCTTGCATGGGACCTAAGCATGCACCCAAGGACACAGATTTGATTTTTCAACCAATTTATATGCACTGGAGCATGCACATGTAGTTCAAATTTGAATTATGCACATAAATAAATTGAAAACTCAGTTAATGCATAAAAATGTCCAAACGAACCCCGAAAAACCACAAAAATTCACACAACACTCCTGTTGATCTATGTTGACACGAGAAAAAAATTTGAAAGCAATAAGAGGCAATGGATATCGTTTCGTCCCCAAAGGTCGGACGTTCCCTACCGAAAACCAGCATCCTTGTTGTGAGAAGCTCCAGTTTGTGAGAAGCATATACCCAAACCTGCCCCAAATGGGACAAAAAATTTACCACGGCATGTTGATGCCGCTCCATGATAGCATGCCAGGTTTCATGAATTTAAGACGAGTTTTGGATTTACTAGAATTTAAAAACCAGGCATCTCAATGTTTTGCCGGCAATCAACGGTACCCTGGTGTTTGAAATTCATTCCCATTTCTTGCATGGGACCTAAGCATGCACCCAAGGACACGGATTTGATTTTTCAACCAATTTATATGCGCTGGAGCATGCGTATGTAGTTCAAATTTGAATTATGCACATAAATGCATTGAAAACTCAGTTAATGCATAAAAATGTCCAAGCGAACCCCAAAAAATCACAAAAATTCACACAACACTCCTGTTGTTCTATGTTGACACGAGAAAAAAAATGAAAGCAATAAGAGGCAATGGATATCATTTCATTCCCAAAGGTGGGACTTTCCCTACCGAAAACCATCATGCTTGTTGTGAGAAGCTCTGGTTTGTGAGAAGCATATACCAAAACCTGCCCCAAATGGGACAAAAGTTTTACCACGGCATGTTGATGCCGCTCTATGATAGCATGCCAAGTTTATGAATTTCAGATGAGTTTTGGATTTACTAGAATTAAAAACCAGGCATCTCAATGCTTTGCCGGCAATCAACGGTGCCATGGTGTTTGAAATTCATCCCCATTTCTTGCATGGGACCTAAGCATGCACCCAAGGACAAAGATTTGATTTTTCAACGAATTTATATGCACTGGAGCATGTGCATGTAGTTCAAATTTGAATTATGCACATAAATGCATCGAAAACTCACTTAATGCATAAAAATGTCCAAACGAGTCCTGAATATTCCAATTCTTTTATGATCACTGCAGATAAAAGGTCTAGCAATTCAAACACCGTCCATGGCCGTTGTGACCCCATTATGTAATTCAAATCAAGACGAAAAATCAAGTAGATCCCACACAGTTTATTATAGCCAACCGTGTGAGATGCAACACAAAATATCTTCGGACCGTGTCTGAATAAGGGACCGTGTCTGATGACACTTTGCGCACCAGTTTTTTGGCGGAAGCGATTCCAAATTTTTGGCTTCCGCAGAAATATCTGCCTCCCCGCCCCCTCCCTCTTACCAAAAGCCACATTTCCCCTGTTTCCGCCTTCCTTTCCAAGTTGAAACCTTCACTCCTTGCTTGCAGCGCTGCCGCCTCCTCACCGGCGACCCTCCTTCACGATGCTCGGCCTCGCCTATCCAGGCAGGTAATCCACACCCGACCCCCATCCTCCTCCTCCTTCCACATCCCACATGCCCCGACCGTCGACGCGAGCACGACACCATCCACCCAAATCACCGACCCCTCCACCAAATAAGCGTCGGCCTAAGCCATGGTGCACGCAGTATAGCCAGGACCTCAAGGAGCATTTGGCAGCGGAGAAGCAAACCGCGGCCGCACGCGTGGATGAGGTCGCGATGGCTGCCATTCGTGCCGACCCCCAGATCTTGGAGGAGCACCTCGCCGTCAAGGCCACCGTTGATGCCTCGCGCGCCAACGCCGCGACGCGGTTGGCTGCTTTAAACGACAATTCATGGCGTTTTCTCGAGGCCACCTTCGGTGCCTTCAACAAAGACTACGAGGTGTTTTCTCAGCGTGCACGTGCTTACCTCATCTCGAGAGCCAGCAGGTTGGTGCCCGGAGCGGCTTAGGCAACTCACCACTACAACGAGGGCACCCACGATGCTGAGACCTCGCCCTCTTCCATGTCCAAGGAGCCAATCATCATCGATATCTCCGATAATGAGGAGTAGCTTGTCTTATTAGCTCACTATAAGGACCCATGTTCAGTTTGCTAGCTACTACCTTTCCTTAACAAATTCTAGTGAATTGTGCTATCTACTTTTACCATGCAATCTTCTTCTATAGTGTATATGTTCTATATGTCGTGCAATGTGGTGTTCAATTAACTGCTTGGTTCAATTCTGCAAATGTGATGTTCAATTCTTCAGGGTGCAATATTTCCAAGTTGTTAAGCATGCTTGGTTTGGTTAACTGTCTGATCTTCTATTAGGAGTATGTTATATTGTTCAATTGGTGTTTAGTTAACTGCTTGGTTCATTTGTTGTGGCTTGGTTCACTCATTGTGGTGTTTAGTTAACTGCTTGGTTCAATTCTGCAATGTGATGTTCAATTGTTGTGGCTGCATTCTGTTATTGTACACCATGTGAGGAATAAATTGAATTTGGCTGTACTAAATACATGAGAAACAAATACAATTGCTATATTCCTAAGTTGTTAAGCATGCTTGGTTTGGTTAACTGTCTGATCTTCTATTAGGAGTATGTTATATTGTGCAATGTGGTGCTCAGTTAACGTTTGGTTCATTTGTTGTGGTGTTTAGTTAAGTGCTTGGTTCAATTCTGCAATGTGATGTTCAATTGCTGTGGCTGCATTCTCTTATTGTATACCATGTGAGGAATAAATCAAATTTGGCTGTACTAAATACATGAGAAACAAATATAATTCCTATATTTCCAAGTTGTTAAGCATGCTTGGTTTGGTTAACTATCTGATCTTCTATTAGGGGTATGTTATATTGTGTAATGTGGTGCTCAGTTAATGTTTGGTTCATTTGTTGTGGTGTTTAGTTAACTGCTTGGTTCAATTCTGCAATGTGATGTTCAATTGTTGTGGCTGCATTCTGTTATATACCATGTGAGGAATAAATCGAATTTGGTTGCACTTAATACATGAGAAACATATACAAGTGCTATATTTCCTAGTTCTTAATCATGCTTGCTTTGGATAAATGGGTTTTCCATGTGGCTTAAATTAATCTGATGAATCTGCAATGTGCTTATTTATCATCAACATATTTTACGGATAGCATGCGAACCCTTACTTAACCTGATGACTAACTACCTTATATGTGTTGCAGGGAAACAATGGGAAGCACTGAGGTTTACAAGATGGTACTAACTATTATACCTTGCCTTTTTGTATTCCTTTGCCCCATTTCAAATATAGAGAAGATATTTATGCACACCCTTGTTTTCAGGCTTCACTGATGATTACCTCTCAAACCACCTCTTTGGTCAGGAGGCGAGGGAAGTTTTCATACAACACCCACGGTTCAATATTGAATTGTTCCTAAAGAGGTCGAAGGATGGACGGTCAATCATCCACAGGCACTGGCCTAAAGTTGCAAAGACCTTCAACATGAATGAAGGCTCAATATTCGCCTTCCGCTTCAGCAGTTTTCCAGATGAGATGCATCTCTCTATGTACCGTCTATGATGCTAATTTCGAAAGGTTCTAGATGTTGCATGTGAAACTTGCTGCTGGTGCAGTTGTGTAATGGGGTAGCTGAGTGCTGAATCTATATCATGTTGTACTCCGATGTATTTCAATTATGAAATCCTGCTTCCTTAATATGGAAATGGAATATATTATGTGCTTAATATGAATGTCAATTAGATTAGTAAATGGATTATTAATAATAGGGCAATTAGCCCGCTAATTGGCCAATTAGCTTGCTAATTGGGTTTTCCTATTGCAAATGGTTAATGAGAAACCACCGTGGGCGATGACCTCAGGCAACGCACACAATTTCTAAGAATAAACCATGTTGGATCAATGAACAATCACACACGACATTCTCTTCAAAACTGTTTGCGTTACGCCACCTTGCGCAAACATTTTCCTTGTAGTGACTGTGTGGGATGTATATACGAACGGAAACGTTTAGTGGTGACTGACTGTGTGGGATGTACTTACGACCGGAAATGATTTCGCCTGTATAATTGTATTTTTTAGCACTACTGTACGTATTTTTGTATTTGAGTGCTCGCCGGTCGCACACGACCTCATTTTGCCCAGCGTGTGTGCCAGGAGGGCATATCCCCAACAGTTTCTGGGTCGTGTGGGAAGGACCCCCCTATCGCCCACACTCACTTAGCGATGGTTCCGAATGCCATCGCGGAAAGGGGTTAAAAACCGTTTGTTCAGGACCGAGGCGTACCAGTGTAACAGACACACATTTAATTGGTTAGCTAATGCTCCCACTTGAGTTTCCAAATGCATGTGGCCACATATAGAGACACATCATGGAATTGCATTTCTTTGGGTGCTCTGATTCATCATGGGTGGGCAACCAACATTGTATAGAAAGAAGGGGAATCTCAATAATGTGCTTCCCCTTCTATTCTTTAACATGTTCCTCTTCTGTTTTTCTTTAGTAAGTACAGTATGTTCCTTGTCAAGAAGGGGAGCAGGGACATCTGCAGTCGACAGCTCTATTGGGCCGGTTCTGCTAAATGATTTTGCACTTCGAGTTGGTCTGCCATAATATCCCGGAAGTGGTGGGAGCCGCGCAGTCTTTGATAGATAAAACTGATAGTAACAGTTGTGCGCCTTCAGATGAATAGAGCTGTCCTGTAGGTGATCGATAGGCTGCATATTAGTAGCGGCAAATCTCTGTGGTTTTCAGCCAGTTCTGCTTTCCCGATTTATTTATGGTGGTTATGGTGTACCCCTATTATCTACACTACGATCTGCCTACTAGCTCTGCGCTCTCGTTATCATGGTTTGGCAATAAACTTTCTATACCGTATATTATGAACCTATCATCTGCCAACTATCCTTACATCTGGGGCTCCCAACAGGGAGCCTATATTTTGTGTAGTTGTGCTAGATTATATTAATCTACTCACCATATTACAACACACATGGGCTCTCTCATCAGAATCCAGTGATAGCACACAAGGGTTTACAGGGAGCCCCTATTATATTACAATATCCTCTGCATTACAAAGATAATCTCACTACTATTTATGTTTTCATGCTTTACAGATATTGTACGTAATCACAATGAATATAAGAATGCGCACATCGGAAGAATATTGCAGAACAGTTCAATGGGTAACAAACTTGGCATCAAGGGATTGAGGTCCATTGTGGATGCAATGAAACCCACATGCTCCCGACCTATAGATTTGTATTCAGAATATGATCCTAATGACTATTCTGAGCTCAAGGAGTCAAAGGCAGATGGCCTATCCTGTTCACCCAATAAGGTGCATGTTCTAATTTGGCAAGGTTTTATTGGTTGCACATATCTTGCATAAGGTGTCTTGCATTTCTTTTGCTTCGTTGCACCGCCATCTGCTTAGTTTACTCATGATATATGTGAAGATGCCATGCCCATCCATTATCAACACCTATTCCATTTGTCGTCATACCATGTTTTTCCATTCAAATGTTGTTCTTGTGTTTCAGACATCCAAAAGGAAGAGGGTGATTGCAGAACCTGAAGGAGTACAAACGAAGTCCTTGAAAAAGGTGGTGCTACCAGAGAAATCACATAGCACCCGACGTATATTGGCGATAGAACCGGCACCGCAAAACCTAGGATATCGCAACTATGTTGGTCGCTGCTTTGCTCTTGTGAGTGCCTATTGTCCTATCGCTATCCTTACATTCATACTTGGTGGATTATCTGACATCATTGTGCATTATAGCTTGCTTATCCATTGTTCGCTCCAAATTATCAGATCTATATTAATGCTTAAATTAATGTAGAATAAACCCAATGCTTATGAAGAAATTTAGTTCTGCATTGTTCTTGTAAGTATCTGTTGTCCTTCATCACTGTACTTATATTTGTCAGCTAGTTCTTCATGTACACTTTGCAGCTTATTTTCCCTTGTCCTCCATTTTCTACACATCATATCTACATTTACTCTTGCCAAAATATTGAATAAAACCAATGTTACTGAAGAAGTTTAGCTCCGCATTGCTCTTGTCAGTGCCTTCTGCCTGTATGATGTATTTACATTTGTACTCTGCATCTTAAGTTAAATAATCACCATTTGTTCCTATATTTTCACATCTTATTTACTCTTACCAAAATGTAGAATAAAGGCAATGTTGTTGAAGAAGAGTGTGCGGTAAACTTCTTGAATTTCCCCCCTCATCAATATGGACAAGCGGTTTATAGAGCCTGTCTTCACTACTAATGTAAGTTTGTCCTCCTCGAGCCTTCAAACTTTGTTGTGTATATTTGGACGGCTATGAGTGCAAATGCTGTTTATTTTTGTCGTCTGCATCAAGTTGCTTGTTCAAAGTTTATAAAGAAGAAGTACATAAACATAAGTTTGTTCTTCTCAATTTTAGTCTTTAGTTGTACAACCTAGTTCCTTATTTGCAGGGCCGGTCCTGAAGTTTTGGGGCCCGGGGCGAAACTAAAATTCAGGGGGCCCTAATATAAGGGTCATAACATAACCCAATTTGAATATCTACATCTAATATATTTTAGGTATTATAACTTAAAAGTGTCTTCTAACACCCCGCTTGCCTCCGGGAACACATGACACGGGCTGACTCATTATTCTATCTAGGAGATACATGTTCACAAATGAAAAATCCAAATGTTAGACATTCACTGATCCTAGAAAACATCGAAACACCCTACTACAAACTACCGAGCAAAGTCAAAGGAAAATAAATAGATACGTAAGTTTGAGTCTCTTAAAATAATTCTCGATGCAAATTCACTTGTGGTAGGGTCTACATCAACTTTATACAATAGTTTTTTGTCAATGCATAATGTTGCCAGACCATTTAACCATGCAAGATATGCATCATATATGTATACGGAGGTAAATTAATTAATTAATTAGCAACATACATACAAGGATTGGGGAATGGGTAATACTAAGATGATATAGCTCATACCAATCGCATTGGCGTCCTTGATTAGACGCTCAACAATGAGGCACTTGTCCATGTAAGTGTTCCCGCCTACAGTCCACATCGCACGCCCATGGCCTGGAAAGTGGATAACGGCCGGAAGCGCTCGGCGCTGTCAATTGCCATGGCCTGGCAATGTGCATGTGAGTTCTGTGTGGCTGGATCCATCTACTGGAGAATATTATCTACCGGCGGCCTATGACTTGTGATCGGGAGTTCGGGACGGGGGAATAGAGAGGCAAATAGGGTAGTGAATTAAGGATGCGATCTCATACCTCACGAATCACGATCGTACTGATTGGAGGACGTGATTGCCTGCGTATGTTGTACTTGCCTATCCTGCTACGTCTTTCCTTTACTTGGGCTAATTTCTTTCCGGGAGAAGGCACCAGCGTACAACATATCTGGAGGGGCCCCTGGAGTTGGGGGGCCCGGGGGGGCCGCCCCCCTGCCCCCCATCAGGGTCGGGCCTGCTTATTTGTACCATGTAAATTCAACTAAACATAGCAAGTTATCTTCTTTAGCACTATGTGTATGCTTGTGTTCTTGATCTATAATCCAGTGGTGTGGTGAAACTACCAACAACAGCACAATGTCATATCCTGCTATGTCTCAACTATGAACAATGCCATATTATATTAATGTTATTTAAATCATGTCTATTTATTTACCAATCTGAAATGGTATAAATTGACAGTACACTCACCATTCATGCTTATACGTTGTTTAGAACTACATGTATGCTTGTGTTCTTGATCTGTAATCCAGTGGTCTGGTGAAGCTGGCCGCTCCTGCACAATGTCATTTCCTGCCATCTTAACTATGAACAATGCCTATTATGTTAATGCTATTTTAAACCGTGTCTCTTTATTTCTGACAAAGAAATGAGATGAATTGACAACGTTGATACTTATACGTGCAAAACCCGTTATCTACCTACTTGTTTCTCTTTTAGGGTGACAACACTGCTGCTAGGAAGAACTGCCACAATGATAGTGAGACGAACCCATTGTTTGTCCCTCTAACATATATTCCAGAGAAGAAGGCAACACATCTTGAGGGTAGGGATACAACCACAAAGTCATATCTTGATGTAGTGTCGAACTTACTCAGTGACACAAGCTTGATGAAGTCACCACCTGAATCTGTTCGACTTCTTCAGTCTGAAATTCAAGCAAAAAGACATGCTTCCGCTCAAATCCGACTGGAACTCCAATCTCTATGCAAGATTAACCGTAAGTACATGACATCTATTGATGCTATGAAGCTTTAGTTGGTGGATATAAGCGTCAAAGAAGTGCAGTATCATCAGGTTGCTAAGCTGCTTGCGTTGCAGCTCCTAGGTCGGGCTAACCTTTCTTGAACTGTGTTGAAGTGCTGTCGGTTCTGTCTATTATTTTGTCGGCCTGTTAACTTCCACTGGTGGCGACCTGCCCAGTTTATGGAATCTGTTGTCTGGTTGCCCTTTATTATTATCATTGGCGGCGAACTTTGATGCCCAGGGAATGTAATATGTTGTAATTTCTTTGTTGTATAGTCTAGGTTTATTCTTCGTCATGATGTTGTAATTTATTTGCTGTTTCTGCTGTTGTCGCTCTAAGAGAAGATCATAATCTTCAATCGGTGCGCAATGAGCCAATAGGTTAGGTTTATAAAATAATAATTTCTGTACTAAAACTGGCCGGTCGCCAATCGCTAGTACGGGCCGAACCGTGGGCCTACAATCATCTTGGGCCATTAGTTAGGTCTAGTCTTAATCTGGCCCACTATTAGTTTTGGGACTTTAAAAGGCCGAGTAAACTGCTTTCCTTAATTGGGCTGGAAAATTAAATAGGCTTTTAACAGGTTGAAAACTAGATTCAGCCTTAATTGTGGTCAACAAATCACGGGCCGGCAGCGTGCTATAATATAATCGGCCCATTATTGGCCCATTCGGTTGACGGACCATTAACAGTGTGAAATGTTTTTGGGCCTTGGCTGACCAATTACATGACAGGCGGGAAGCAAGCCGAATGTATAACATGCCTAAATTAGGCCCAACACTCTCAAGGGCCTTTAACGGGCCGATGGGCAGTTTGGGCTAGAATGTATCCACGAAGACTATGGGCCGTTAAGAGGCCGAAAGTAACTACGGACCATAATTAGGCCCAGGTGCAACTCGGGCCTTTAAATGGCCGAAAGTGAAACCGGGCCTAAAGAGGCCCATATGTATACAGGGTCGCTGATAGGCCGAAACTAATATCGGGCCGAACTGTTAAACGGGCCATTAAGAGGCCGAAGAGCAAATCAGGCCGCCAATGGGCCCAATGGCACAGTAGCTGTTAAAAGGGCCATGTCTGTTATGGGCCGCAATTTGGACCAAGAAATGAAAGTTAGTATGGACCGTAATTTGGCCCAAACTATTGCATGCTGTTAACGGGCCGGATCTGATATGGGCCGTAAACTGGCCCAGAATATTGCAGTCATTTAACGGCCCGTATCTGATGTGGGCTATAATTTGGTCCAGAAAATGTTAGGCTGTTAACAGGCCGGCCCATTAGATCTGACGAAATCTTGTGGGCCTGTTCCTGGGCCGGCTTTTAAAGCTATATGGGCCTCTATTGACCGTCCCACGTGTCAACGTTTCATTGGCGATTCTTGTCAAATGGACAGTTGACATCTGTCCCAACATTGAGCCGACACGCAGATCGTTGATGAATGAGAATTTTACACATGGAAAATCGCCATTGGTCCGGGCTGTTAACGGGTTATCAGATCCAAACCAGAACCTGATAGCTTAATGGCGACCCGTTGCGGTGGATGCCACATGTCGGTTACCCTTGACGAAAGCACTTCTATGACGCGATTTATCGTCATGGAAGTGGACACTTCTGTGATGATAATTTTGGTAATGTCATGGAACACTTCTACGACAACACATGTATGACTATCTCGATTCTGTCATAAAATCGTCATGGATGTACATGCATGACAGAAAACGTGACCTACTGTGACAAACACGTATCATCACGGAAGTGTATTCTTTTGTAGTGCCTAGGGCTGCCGCCAGGTCTCTTGGGGCACCCTAGGGGTTGCCTCCGCCCCTCCCATCAATATATACATGGGTAGGGGTGATGACCCACAAGTATAGGGGATCAATTGTAGCTCTTTTCGATAAGTAAGAGTGTCAAACCCAACGAGGAGCAGAAGGAAATGACAAGTAGTTTTCAGTAAGGTAATGTCTGCAAGTGCTGAAATTGTAAGTAGCGGAGTAGTTTGATAGCAAGATAATTTGTAACGAGCAAGTAACGGTAGTAGTAAAAAAAGTGCAGCAAGGTAGCCCAATCCTTTTGAGGCAAAGGACAGGCCAAAACGGTCTCTTATGATAAGCAAAGCGTTCTTGAGGGTACACGGGAATTTCATCTAGTCACTTTCATCATGTTGGTTTGATTTGTGTTCGCTACTTTGATAATTTGATATGTGGGTGGACCGGTGCTTAGGTGTTGTTCTTACTTGAACAAACCTCCTACTATCAAAGTAGCGAACTACGAGAAAAGTTGAAAAGTATTAAGAATAAATTCTAACCATAGCATTAAACTTTTGGATCCAGTCGGTCCCTTACGAAATAGCGCATAAACTGGGGTTTAAGCTTCTGTCACTCTCGCAACCCACCATCTAATTGCTACTCCACAATGCATTTCCTTAGGCTCAAATATGGTCAAGTGTCATGTAGTCGACGTTCACATGACACCACTAAGGGAATAACAACATACATACTATGAAAATATCGAACACATATCAAGTTCACATGATTACTTGCAACATGATTTCTCCCGTGACCTCAAGAACAAAAGTAACTACTCACAAATGATAAACATGTTCATGATCAGAGGAGTACTAAATAGCATAATGGATCTGAACATATAATCTTCCACCAAATAAACCATATAGTAATCAACTACAAGATGTAATCAACATTACTAGTCACCCACAAGCACCAATAGTTCCGGTAACAAGATTGAACACAATAGATGAACTAGGGTTTGAGATGACATGGTGTTGTTGAAGATGTTGACGGAGATTGCCCTCCCAAAGATGGGAGAGTTGTTGGTGATGATGACGATGATGATTTCCCCCTCCGGGAGGGAAGTTCCTCCGGCGGAATTGCTCCGCTGCAGGGCAAAAGTGCTCCTGCCCAAGTTCCGCCCCGAGACGGTGGCGCTCCGTCCCGAAATTCTCCTCCTTATTTTTGTAGGTCAAAATCACTTGTATACCAGAAGATGGGCACCGGAGGTGGGCCGAGGAGGCCACAACCCACCAGGGAGCGTCTGGGCGGCCTGGCGCGCCCAGGTGGGTTGTGCCCACCTGGTGGCCCCCTCTGGTGGTTATTGGCTCTAGTATTTCTTAAATATTCCATCAAAATTCTCCGTGAAGTTTCAGCTTATTTGGAGCTGTGCAGAATAGGTGGCCTAGCGTAGCTTTTCCGGGCCCACATTTCCAGTTACCGAAATTCTCCCAGTTGGTGTGTACCTCGCAAATTATAAGAGAAAAGGCATTAGAATTACTCCAAAAAGCATTATTATGGATAAAAACATTATAAATAATAGTAAGAAAACATGATGCAAAATGGACGTATCAAGGGGGGGCCACACAGAGACACAACATTGTCTTAGCCGTGTGCGGCGCCCCTGTCGGCGTCCTGGGAACGGGGGTCCCCAGACTTGCCTGCCTGCGGCCCACGGCGTGGCTCCACTAGCGGCCCTGTACAGCCCATCTTCACCAGCAAACACCCAAGACCCTCGCGAGGGGCCAAGCCTCGCGAGGCGGACGATGCAAGACCTCCTCGGGGCGGCCTCACCAAGCTGGATCACGAGGGGCGGAGAGAACGGGACATCTCGCGAGGTTCCTATGACGCAAGCCATGACGACCGTGGCCAGGCGGGCGCCAGCGCGCGCAGTGTCCTTGTTTCCTCTTTGGTGCTAAAGAGGCAAGCGCAGGCGAGGAGTCCCGAGGCATCAGGCAAAGGTTGCCATATCGGTGCAACAAGACCAAGACCAGCAGGACGGAGGTCACCGTGGAGCCCAAGACGGCGTCACCACCAGAGCCTTTGGCAGACGAAGACCACCTTTAGTCAGGATAACTTGTACTAGTTGTCTCCCTTTGAATTTGGCTGTTGTGGCATCCCTTCCCGCTCAATATTTGGGGAGAGGACCAGGGCCTATATAAATAGGACTAGCTACCACCGTAGGAGGCATCGGATCTTGGATAGGAGCCACTCCATCCATAGCCACCATCGTAGCAAGGACGGAGCATTCAGATCACCCTAAACCACACAAGCTCCCCAAACACAAGAGCACCTCTCCTCAGGAGGCTGTTCTTCCCTTGTAACTGTTCATCCTCAGCCCAAGAGGCAATCCACCACACCAAACTGGAGTAGGGTATTACACAACATCGGTGGCCAGAACCAACATAAACTCTTGTGTCTCTCGTTCTTTGGGTTCGTCGAGCTAGGCCTTGCGATCGTTGCGAGAGCGAGCTAGGGAGAGAGAAATCTTCGTGCGCACCCCAGTGTTCGAACCTCAAGGGTTTTGCTGGAACCCGAAATCCGACATTTGGCGCGCCAGGTAGGGGTGTGCCGAAGCTTTCCTTCCGCCGATCCGCGTCCCATCGCTTCATCGCATCCATGGCGGATGCTCGTCGAGCCCGCGCTGAGCGTCGGGCCGCCCTTGCCACCCGCATCGCTCAGACAGCTCCTGTCGGTGGGCCTCCCCGTCATTCCCCGTCGCCCGCCGCCAACGCCGCCACCGGCCCGGCGGGAACGAGCAGCAAGCTTCATCGCTGCACCCCTCTATGCGGCGGGATGGCCGCACCGCCATCCCGTCGTTGACTCCGGCCGGCTCATCGTCCCACGCACGTCGTGCACCAACGGACGCGCAGGCCGCGCTGCTCATGGCACGCGAGCTCCAGTGCTACCGCCCAGTTGACGACCTCTACGAGGACTGGCTGGACCGCATCACCGAGCTCGTCAGCGCCGCGGGGGGCTCCTCCGCGCCATCTCTCTCGCTGCTTCGCCCTCCACCAGCTGCGGGCGACGTGGCTCACGGAGCGCCTCCACGACCTCTGCACCAAGACGGTGCTCTGGCGCCAAGGCGCGTGGCCCCCCGGTGCGACCCACCACGTCGGGCGCCCGAGCGAGAAGAAGGAAGCTGCCAAGAAGTTCCCCGGCCGCAAGAGAATGCTCCCGCGGTCCCAGCGCCACCGTGACAAGACCGTGCGCCGCCTGCGGCGGCGGTGCGCGGACATCAAGGGCAGGCTCCGCATCAGCAAAGGGCCCCAGTGGCCACAACACACTGTCGCGCCTTCTCTCCTGAGCTGCGTAGCGTCGCCTGGCCGGGCAAGTTCAAGCAGGGCCTGCCTCCTTGCTACAATGGCACCCCCGACCCCGCGGAGTTACTGCAGCTCGACGAGCTGAGCATCGAGGCGGCCAACGGCGACGAGAAAGTCATGGCGAACTGGTTCCCCATGGCTCTTAAGGATGGTGCTCGCTCGTGGCTCCTGAACCTACCCCCGGGCTCGATCTCCTCCTGGGACGAAATGCGCGACCGCTTCGTCACCAACTTCCAGGGCACTCGCGACCGCCCTCCGGCCGCAGGTGACCTATGACGCATCAAGCAGCAGCCAGGAGAGACCTTGCAGAAGTACATCCAGCGCTTCAATAGCGTTCGCCTCAAGATCCCCAAGGTGACGGACGAGGCCATCATTTCGGCGTTTTCTGATGGCGTCCGCGACGTCAAGATGAAGGAGGAGCTCGCCAGCCACGAGGAGCTATGCACGGCTTTGGAGCTGTTCAACCTAGCGACCAAGTGCGCAAGAGCTGAGGAGGGGCGCCTTTCCCTCCTCGAGGTCACAGCTACCGACCCGGAGGAGAAGAAAGCCAAGGCCAAGGACGGGAAGCGCAAGGGGGTAGCCGTGATCGCGGCGGAGCCGGATACGAAGCGCGATCGGGGCCATCCCGAATCGTCCAAAAGCAGCCGACCGTTCTACGCCTTCCACAACGTACACAGCCACAACACCAACGACTGTCAAGAGCTCAGGGCCATTCGAGATGGACACTTCGGTCGACGCCCCGAGCGCAACGACCGGGGCTAGGGCCGAGGAGGAGGACGAGGCGGAGGACGCTGGGATGACCGCGGCCCCCGCCAGGAGTGGCACGATCGGCCTCGCGAGGACCACTGGCAGGACCAGCCTCGTGAGGGCGCCTGGAGGGATCAGCCTCGTGAGGACCGCCCTCAGGGCAATGCTGGTCTTCCTCCGCTGCCGCCACCACCAAGAAGGAACGACGACTACCATCAGGACGAGGGGGCTGGGGGCTTCCAGGAACCGCGTGCTATCGCCTGCATCTTGGGCAGAGCTCAGGCCCCAGCCTCTTAGCGTATCTTCAAACAGTTTGCTCACGAGGTGAACGTAGCCCTTCCCAGGCTTGAGGCCACGCGCCTGCTCAGGTGGTCCAAATGCGCCATCACTTTCAGCTTGGCGGACCAGCTCAAGTGCGCGGCCACTGCCGGTGTCCTGATGCTCTACTCACCCGTCATCAACAACGTACAAGTCACCAAGACCCTCATCAACGGTGGCGCAGGGCTCAACGTCATGTCCGTCGAGACGTTCGATAGCCTCCAAGTGCCATACGACCAGCTTCAGCCCACCAAGCCCTTCTCAGGAGTGACTGACGGCTCCACCACCCCGATAGGGCAGGTCCGCCTCCCTGTCACCTTCGGACAGCGCGAAAACTATCGCACCGAGCTCATCGACTTTGATGTTGCTCACATCCGTCTACCGTACAATGCCATCCTCGGGTATCCGGCCCTGACCAAGTTCATAGCAGTGACCCACCACGGCTACAACGTCCTCAAGATGCCAGGAAGCGGCGGGATCATCACGGTCCCCTGCGAAGAAAGAGATGCGGTGTGCTCCCTCAAGCGCGCCTTCCAAGCCGCAGCAATCGAAGACCCCGACAACAATGGTGCGCAGTACCCTCCTGAGGCCATCCCCAAGAAGAAGAAGCAACTACTCCGCACAGAGCCTCAGGGGAGCGGCGCCTCTGACGGTGCCACATCAGGATCGGCGCCCGCGCCTGGGCGCCACCCTCCCTCGCATAGGAAGGCATGCCCGACGCCCTCCTCGGGCAGGGCTCGGGGGCTCTCTTCCGGAGGGCCTCGGACCTAGCCAACATCACGAGGGAGGCGCTCGGGCACCACATGGAGGCGTGCTTTGCGACACGTTTCCCTCAGGAGGACACCGGGAGAGGAGTGCCCGGCGCTCAGGAGTTCATCGCCAAGGCCACCCAGGAGTTGCGGGATGCAAGAGCCATGCGCGGCGATCGCCGCCCACATGGCGCGGCTCCCCATCCAGGCGAGGATGGCGGGCTGCCCGTCTGCATCGACATCCCAGGGCTCAACCGGGCCGCATCTCAGGAGCTCTTATGGCCTTCGATCGTGGGACATTGCGAGGGCCCACCTCACAGCTATGTCCGCATGCCATTCGGCCTGCCGAGCATGGTAGCTGCCTTCCAACGCAACCTGCGGAGCGTCCTGTCGGCTTAGGAGGCCAGGCATCACGCAGTCCTGGCGGAGATGGAGACGGTCCTCGAGGAACCGCCTGGACCCCCGGAGCCTCCTGAGGCTCAGGGCCCCGGTGGCTCATGAGGAGCAACCCCTTCGCCACGCATCTGCATCTACCCCAACATTCCTTCGACAACGGAACCAGGTGACATTTTCCAAGTTTATTTAGCTGGGAGCGCCCCTCAGGCTGCATCATTCCTAGGCCGCGTGGGCCTGTCCCTGCGGCATGTATCCCTTTACGTCTTTAGCTTACTCTGCTGGGGGCGCCCCTCGAGCTGCATCATCCCCAGGCCGCTCGGGTCCGACCCAGTGGTGTGTATCGTTCTCGCATTTACCTAAGCTAGTTCGCTTTCCATGCATAATCTATCTATGGTTATCACCTGCTTGATTGTCACCCACCATGGGAGCCGCGCGCCGATCGTCTTTCTTCAGGATCCTTCACATAAGAAGGCTAGGCACGGCGTCTGTGCTCGGGCCCGTCCCTGCAGCGTCGATAAATCCAACGGCTGAGCTCTGTCTAGCGGGCCGATCCCGTTCACGTCACCTCCTGGGGTCGTTGGTGCTTGGCCCTCTCATGCGATAACCTTAGGAGATTCATTCGATGCAGGATTGCCTAACCATCTCGTAGGACCGCCGTAGCTAACAAGAACCAAGACCAGGCGCAACATGCCTTGAGGTAGGGCCTCGTGAGTCCCGCGCTGGCTCACGAGTGCCCAGACACACCTCGTCTAGCCCTGCCGTGCAAGCCACATGTCAGGGTGGGGCTGTACACGCCCCGGGGGCTCCACTCAGAGGGAGCCCTCACCCACGCACCAGTGGAAGCACCATGCTCCGCGCTGGCAGTCAACACGGCCGAGGAGCGGTTATGCCCGTGCAAGTGCGGAAGCGCTATGCTCCGCGCTGGTGATAAACAACTGAGGGCGGCCCCATGGCCGTATCAACCTCAGGGAGCCCTTGAGCTCAGTGTCTTGCCACATCGCAACACCTCCCCTCGGGAGAGTCGCGCGAGGGGGCTGGGCACGGGGGCTGCGCTCGGATCACGCCCAAGCGTACGCAACCCTGCCAGGTCCCCCGGACCTGGTCGTCGCGCGCCCCTCCCGAGCCGAGCCTCGGAGAGGGAAAAGGTATGAAGGGCATTTGAGCGCCAAGGGGGACTCCTCAGCATCGCGACTCAGGAGCCTAACTGGCCACGTAGCCCCTCACTCCTTGGTCTCGTCCTAGTGATCCAGACGACCCAACGGCGGCTGAGGTATGCGCGGGTCGGGCCCTGTAGACGTAGAACACTAGACCTATTCCTGCATTTCCTTTCTGTAAGTTGTTTGCGCGTCAAGAGGGACTCCTGAGCATCGTGACTCAGGAGCCTAACTGGTCACGTAGCCCCTCACCCCTTGGTCTCGTCCTGGTGATCCGGACGACCCAACGATGGCTGAGGTATGCACGGGGTCGGGCCCTACCGACATAGGACGTAAAGCAAATGGGAAGTAAATCGCAAAATCTCAAGCAAATATTACAAGACATATTGTTCTCCCAATACCAAACGCAAGTTTAAACGCCTCCACGAGGCATGGTGCATATTGCAGAAGCTAAACAGGAAAGGAGGCCGCTCGCACCAAGGCCTCGACACCTCCGGCCTCACGAGTACGTCACGGCGGTGGCCCGGCCTCTTCTTCGGCGGAAGTGGCCCGGGCTCGTCGCGGGGGTTTTTTCCCTTCTCTGCGGCCGAGAACCTTCGTATCGGCGTCATGGGTGTCGCTACTAGCAATGAAGCAAGGGATAAGAAGCGAGCGGAGCAAGAAGAGATGAGCAATGGGGGCTCCGCCCCCTCCTCATTTATAGCAGGAGAAGGCCAACCGGCGATCCCCACGATCACAGGTAATGATGATTTTTCTCTGCAGGCAGCAGGGACACGTCAAGTCGGGCAGTTGCCGAGGCAGCGTGGGGAAGCGGAGGCGCCCACGTCCAATCAATCGTCACCCATCAAGCGGGGCCGCGGGCTGTTGGGGCCCGCGGTGCTCCGCACTTGCCCTTTGGCTTCGCCTCGAAGCCAAGTCCGAGCGCGCCTTGGGCTCGGGGGCTACTGTCAGCGTCCTGGGAACGGGGGTCCCCAGACTTGCCTGCCTGCAGCCCATGGCGTGGTTCCACTAGCGGCCCTGTACGTCCCATCTTCACCAGCAAATACCCAAGACCCTCGCGAGGGGCCAAGCCTCGCGAGGCGGACGACGGAAGACCTCCTCGGGGGCGGCCTCACCAGGCTGGCTCGCAAGGGGCAGAGAGATCAAGGCAAGGGACATCTCGTGAGGTTCCTGTGATGCAAGCCATGACGACCGTGGCTAGGCGGGCGCCAGCGCGCGCAGTGTCCTCGTTTCCTCTTTGGTGCTAAAGAGGCAAGTGCAGGCGAGGAGTCCCGAGGCATCAGGCAAAGGTTGCCATATCGGTGCAACGAGACCAAGACCAGCAGGACGGCAGGACGGAGGTCACCGTGGAGCCCAAGACGGCGTCACCACTAGAGCCTTTGGCAGGCGAAGACCGCCTTTAGTCAGGATAACTTGTACTAGTTGTCTCACTTCAAATTTGGCCGTTGTGGCATCCCTTCCCGCTCAATATTTGGGGAGAGGACCAGGGCCTCTATAAATAGGACTAGCTACCACCGTAGGAGGCATCGGATCTTGGATAGGAGCCACTTCATCCATAGCCACCATCGTAGCAAGGACGGATCATTCAGATCACCCTAAACCACACAAGCTCACCAAACACAAGAGCACCTCTCCTCAGGAGACTGTTCTTCCCTTGTAACTGTTCATCCTTAGCCCAAGAGGCAATCCACCACACTGCACTGGAGTAGGGTATTACACCACATTGGTGGCCCGAACCAGTATAAACTCTTGTGTCTCTCGTTCTTTGGTTTCATCGAGCTAGGCCTTGCGATCGTTGCGAGAGCGAGCTAGGGAGAGAGAGATCTTCGTGCGCACCCCAATGTTCGAACCTTGAGGATTTTGCCGAAACCCAAAATCGGACAGCCCCTGTCCACCGTTTACTCCCTCGGTCATATTTTCGTAGTGCTTAGGCGAAGCCCTGCAGAGATCACATCACCATCACCGTCACCATGTCGTCATGCTGCCGGAACTCATCTACTACCTTGCCGTCTTTCTGGATCAAGAAGGCGGAGGACGTCACCGAGCTGAACGTGTGTAGAACGCGAAGGTGCCGTGCGTTCGGTACTAGATCGGTTGGAGCATGAGAAAGTTCGACTACATCAACCACGTTGTGAAACGCTTCCGCTCATGGTCTGCGAGGGTACGTAGACACATTCTCCCCCTCGTTGCTATGCATCTCCATGGATAGATCATTGCGTGTGCATAGAAATATTTTTTGTTTTCCATGCAACGATTCCCAACACCTCCTCCCTCCCCCTCTCCTCTCCCTCCCTCCCCCCCTCCTTCCTCCCCCTCCTCTCCCTCGCTCCCTCCCTCCATCCCTTCTTTGTTCTTGTTCTTGTAGAATGTAGGTAATTTTAAGAGAAATTTTAGGTCTTTTGAATAGAAATTTTAGTAATAGAAATTGTTTAGGTATACAACATTTTTAATATAGAAATGTCTCGCAATGCCATGCCATATGAGAAATTTAGTAACAGAAATTTTTAGTAAGAAAATTTAGGTATGGAAATTTTTAGTAAGAAACATTAGTAATGCTTCTTAACCAAATGAAATATTCGGGTTATAAGATATATTGAATTTTTAGTAAATGTAGGTCTTTTGAATCAGCATAATAATGTTTAGTTGATAGCTTATAGGGTTTATGTCGACCGTCACTGACCCCCTTCGACCTTGAGGTGAGAGCAGCCAAATCCCCATGTCGTTGATGTCGATGATGATGATGTAGCCAAGTGGCCTATGTTTGCAGGGAACACCTCAGAGTGGCCTATGTTTTGTCGGAGTGTTGATTAATTTCCATTCCGGCAAATTTCAGGCACTCGATATGTCCTTTTTAGCAAAGGTCGTGCTGGATTTTTCCGTCAATTTTAGCATGGCTTGTGCTAGAATGTAGGAAATATCGAGTGCCTTGGATTTGCCGGAAAGAGCAATAAACGACATTTTGGGTTGACTTTAAGTCTGTTAGGACTCCATACATGACAGTGAAAAACGGTGAGGGAGTGTCCACTATATATGAGAGAAGAAGAATGCCGACTGTTGTCGTGGGGGTCGCTCTTCCTCTTCTTTATCGTGATAGACCTTTTGGTAATGCACGGGAAGGAAGAGAAGAGCGACCATCACCGACGGTCGCAAATGTCAAAGATGAAGAAGTATCCCAACTATTATCGTGGGGGTCGCTTCTCCTGCGTTCCCGTGTGCTAGACAATTTGGTGTAATGCACTCGGGGACGAAGGGAGGAGCGACCATCACCGACGGTTGAATATATCAGAGAGGGAGTGCCCACCATATACACCACGTGAGATGAGAGTTTTCAACAAAAGTCTCAACAGACTGAAATTCAACCTGTGATGAATATTAATGATCGAATTAAGTTTTTGCAGTACATATATTGAAATTCAGAAGTTTAATCTTTCAATTTTGAACACAGGAGATGTCTGATGACGATAGGATCTTGAAGTGCGATTACTGCTACGATGACTGGGGTTTGTGCGACAGGTATCCTCACCTGCAAAATGATAGGTTTTTCACCGTGAAGTTGGACGAGACCTTTGATGTTTGTACAGTACGCAATGACAAGCATTTCATCGTAATTAATATAACCACTTGTGCTTCTTTTGGTCAATGTTTAATTCCTGGATTTTTTCAATTCGATTAGTACATCTCGTGCCATGCAAGACCATATGTATTGCAGAAGCTCGGTTTCAAAGACTTTGAGAATACAGAGACGAGGAGGGCTCACTTAAGAACTAAACATGGTTATGTGTTTCTGGTTAAGTTGTTCAATATAGACAATCACTCCCATTTCGGTTGCTCTAATTGGGAAGCTCTCTGCAAGGCATATGGATTTGACGAGGGTATACAAATAACATTTGATATCGTCCCGAAGATGATGATGATGATAATATCAATATCTGGGTGGATGTGGATATGCCTCCAGTTTTGCCTAAATGTGAGTTTGTCAAACTAATTTGTTAAGTTAAGTAATTTATATTATTAATTTTAAAATAGTTGGTGTTCATCGGTACTAAACATCTTTATTTATAATTGTCGGCTTATTTCTTATCTTCCAAAAATACTTGGAAGGTTGTAGACAGGACATACTACAACTATGACTCCGAGTTTAATTGTGAGGAGAAAGGTTATATTGTCTCATTCATAGATGATGTTGAGGCCTTTAAAACCAATCATGCTATCCTCCCAAATTTTACTGGATATGTGCCACTAGTGCATAAATTGCATGATGGTAACTTCATTGCCAAGAACTTTGTAAGATTTTGTTAATGATGTAACTTTATTGCAACATTCTTCTTAAGTATATAAACTACATTGCTAACTATATATGTTACTATTACATTTTTCAATAGAGGCTCCCGAAGGAGGTTGTGCCTTACATGTTGTTTACCGAAGGTTATATGCATATGGTTAACTTACGACCAACTCCTTCGAAAGCTTTCTATACTACATACTCGATTTCTTCAAATGATGGAAGGCTCAAAAATCAAAGAATGGAGCAAAGTGATGAATGCGCACACGCAACTAATTGGAGACAACATGATTGTGCGCAAGCCACAAGTTGGAGATAGGTTTATCTCCATTCTCCATTATGGAGATGGACCGATTTATCTCTTTTATGGTATTTTACCTAGGAGAGAGGAATAGGTCCTAGGTATTAAGAACAATTAGTTAGTGTTGATTATGACTATGATGATGATGAGAAGTTGTTATTATGTGGTACAACGTGTTAGAGTTGATGATGTATTATGATGATAAGTTGTTAATGATATTATTATTATGATGATGATGATGATAATGATGATGATGATGAGTTATTATATCATTGGGTGAAAGAACCGCGGATTAGTTTCAAGTGGATGGATCCAAAGTGACACCAAGTCACGCTAATCCATGACTTGGTCACTTTGGATCCATCCACTTGAAACTAATCCACGGTTCTTTCACCCAATGATGTAATAACTCATTATGATGTAAAAACAATCTCTAAATTGGTACTGTGTGAAAACTTGTATAATGGTGTATGAATATGACATAAAACAGAAAAGAAATAGAATAATAATAGTAGTAGCACATATAGAGAGGCGCGCTGCGCGTTCTAGCAGAAGCGCTACTGCTAAGTAGTTATATCAGTAGCGCGGGCAAACCCACGCTACTGCTACGCTTTAGCTGTAGCGCCGTAGCAGTAGCGCGGTCCCCCGCGTACTGCTATACCTAAAACCGGCGCTACTTCTAGGCTTTTCCCTAGTAGTGCAAGATGAAGGGGTGATTGAGGGAGAGGATAATTTGAAAGATTACATTACCAAATTTTATAAAAATATATATTTAGTGAGCCTGAAATTAAATCCTTGGAACTGGACCATGGTGGTGTGGAAACACTTAGTGAGGAGGAACAAAAATTCCTTACTAGGAAATTCACCATGGAGGAGTTGAAGGAAGACGTTTTTAGTATGGTGAAAATAAAGCGGCTGGACCTGATGGTTTTAATATTGAATTTTATCAGCATTTTTGGGAACTAGTTAAAATGGATCTTTTTGCACTATTAGAGGAATTTTATTATCATAGATTATACCTTTATAGGCTAAACTATGGAGTAATTTCTCTTTTACCCAAGGGGGGTGATGCAGATAGGATTCAAAAGTTCAGACCAATTTGTCTTCTGAATGTTATTTTTTAAGATTTTTACCAAGATTCTGGTGAATAGACTGATCCTAATAATTACGGGAGTGATCAGGTCCTCCCAAATTGCATTTATAAAAGGGGGATATATTTTAGAGGGTGTGTTGGTTTTGCATGAGACTTTGAATTCTATGCATAAAAAAAGAAGTCTGGTGTTCTCTTCAAGATTGATTTTGGGAAGGCCTTTGACAAGGTTAAATGGCCTATTCTTTTTCAAACTCTTAAGATGAAAAACTTTACGGACAAATGGATTGATTGGTTAATGAAGACTGTTTCTAGAGGAAAAGTGGCAGTTAAGGTAAATGGGGAGATTCGGCCTTATTTTAAAACACATCAGGCCCTCAGACAAGGGGATTATATGTCTCCCTTGCTCTTCGATCCTGCTGTAGATATTCTGGCAATTCTTTTTGATAGAGCTGTTGAGCAAGGGTTGATTAGTGGGCTTACTAAAAATCACAAGGATAATGATGTGTCCGTTCTGCAATATGCAGATGACACTGTCGGCGTTCTGGGAACGGGGGTCCCCAGACTTGCCTGCCTGCGGCCCACGGCGTGGCTAAGCCAGCAGGCCGTACGGACCATCTTCATCAACAAAGCATTCAAGACCCTCGCGAGGGGCCAAGCTTCGCGAGGCGGACGACGCAAGACCTCCTCAGGAGTGGCCTAGCCAGGCGGGCTCACGAGGAGCGGAGATATCAAGGTGGGGCAAACCTCACGAGGCTCTCGTGACGTGAGCCATGACGATCGATACCAGGCGGGCGCCAGCGTGCGCACCGTCCTTGTTTCCTCTTTGGTGCTAAGGAGGCCAGCGCAGGCGACGAGTACCGAGGCATCAGGCAAAGGTTGCCATATCGGTGCAACGAGACCAAGACCAGAAGGACGGCAGGACGGAGGTCATCGTGGAGCCCAAGACGGAGTCACCACCAGAGCCTTTCGCAGGCGAAGACCGCTTTTGTCAGGATAGCTTGTACTAGTTGTCCCCCTTTAAATTTGCCCGCCGTTGTTGGCTCCCTTCCCGCTCAATATTTGGGGAGAGGACCAGGGCCTATATAAGTAGAGCTAGCCACCATAGTAGGGGGCATCTGATCTCAGCTTGACCGCATCTCAGCTTGATCTGATCTGATCGAGAGCCTACCTTAGCCACAAGAACACCTCAACCTCAGGAGGTTGTTCTTTCCCTTGTACTGTTCATCATCAGTCCGAGAGGCAATCCACCACCACACACACTGGAGTAGGGTATTACACCACAGCGGTGGCCCGAACCAGTATAAATCTCGTGTCTTTTTGTGTTGCGAGTTCGTCGAGTTCGTCCGCGAGATCTTGGTGAGCTAGGGCGTGGATCGGTAGGAGGGAAAGACTTCGCGCGCACCCCAGTGTTCGAACCTTAAGGGTTTGCCGGAACCCCACATCCAACATTTGGCGCGCCAGGTAGGGGTGCGCCGTAGCTTCCCTTCCATCAATTCGTCGCTCCGTCGTCTCCATGGCGGACGCTCGCCTCGCTCGAGCTGAGCGCTGGGCTGCCCTCACCGCCCGCGTTGCTCAAACGGTTCCCGTCGGTGGGCCACCTCGTCGTTCTCCGTCTCCCGCCGCCAACGCCGCCACGGGCCCGGCAGGGAATGAGCAGCAGGCATCCTCGCTGCATCCATCGGTGCGGCAGGACGGCCGCACCGCCACTCCGTCGCTGACCCCGGCCGGGTCTTCGTCTCATGCTCACCGCGCTCCCATGGAGGCGCGGGCCGCGCTCCTTGCCGCAAACGAGCTCCTGCGCTACCGCCTAGTCGACGACCTCTATGAGGAGTGGCTCGACCGCGTCACCGAGCTCGTCCGCGCCGCAGGGGGCTCCCCGACGCCGTCCCCCTCTCTGCCTCACCCTCCGCCAGCCACAGGCGACGTGGCTCATGGCACGCCTCCACCACCTTTGCCCCAAGACTGCGCCTTGGCGCCAAGGCGCGCGGCCCCATGGCATGATCCGCCACGTCCGGCGCCCGCGCGCGAAGAGAGAAGCTGCCAAGAAATCCCTCGGCCGCGAGAAGCTGCACCTGTGCTCCCCGCGCCGCCTCGCCAAGACCGCGCGCCGCCTGCAGCGGCGCCGCGTGGACCTCATCAGGACCAAGCTCCACCTCTGAGGCGGGCCCCGGCGACCACGGCCGGCTGCCGCGCCTTCACCCCCGAGCTGCGTAGCATTGCCTGGCCAGGCAAGTTCAAGCCGGATCTGCCTCCTCGCTACGACGGCACCGCCGACCCCACGGAGTTCCTGCAGCTCTACGAGCTGAGCATCGAAGCAGCCAACGGCGATGAGAAAGTTATGGCGAACTGGTTTCCCATGGCTCTCAAGGACGGAGCCCGCTCCTGGCTCCTGAACCTGCAGCACGGCTCGATCTCCTCCTGGGACGAGATGCGCGACCTCTTCGTCGCCAACTCCCAAGGCACCCGCGACCGCCCGCCGGCCGCGGGCAACCTGCGCCGCATCAAGCAACAGCTAGGGGAGACCCTCCAGAAGTACATTCAGCACTTCAACAACACTCGCCTCAAGATCCCCAAGGTCACGGACGAGGCCATCATCTCCGCGTTCTCAGACGGCGTCCGTGATGTCAAGATGAAGGAAGAGCTCGCTATCCATGAGGAGCTGTGCACATCTCAAGAGCTGTTCAACCTGGCAACCAAGTGCGCAAGAGCTGAGGAGGGGCCCCTCTCCCTCCTCGAGCTGCCAGCCGCGGGCATAGAGGAGAAGAAGGCCAAGGCCCAGGACGTGAAGCGCAAGGAAGCGGCGGTGCTCGCAGCAGAGCCCGACACCAAGCGGGGCAGAGATCAGCCCGAGTCATCCAAGAATGGTCGACCGTTCTGCGCCTTCCACAATCTGAACACCCACAACACCAGTGACTGTCAAGAGCTCAGGGCCATTCGCGAAGGACGTTTCGGTCGACGCCCCAAGGCGGCGACCGGGGCTATGGCCGTGGAGGAGGACGTGGAGGCGGACGCTAGGACGACCGTGGCCCACGCCAGGAGTGGCGCGACAGGCCTCGTGAGGACCGCTGGTAGGACCATCCTCGCGAGGGCGCCTGGAGGGACCAGCCTCGTGAGGATCGCCCTCAGGGCAACGCCGGTCTTCCCCCGCTGCCGCCACCAAGAAGGAACGACGAACACCTTTAGGACGAGGGGGCTGGGGGCTTCCAGGAGCCGCGTGCAGTCGCATGCATCTTGGGCGGCGCCCAGGCCCCATCCTCTCAGCGCATTTTCAAACAGTTTGCTCGAGAAGTGAACGCGGTGCTCCCCAAGCTCGAGGCCACGCGCCCGCTCAAGTGGTCCCAATGCGCCATCACTTTCAACTCGGCAGATCAGCTCAAGTGCGCAGCCGGTGCTGGCGCCCTCCCGATGCTGTGCTCCCCAGTCATCAGCAATGTGCAAGTTACCAAGACCCTCATCGACGGCGGCGCAGGGCTCAACGTCCTGTCCGTCGACATGTTCGACAACCTCCAAGTGCCATATGAGTAGCTTCAGCCTACCAAGCCTTTCTCAGGAGTAACCGGCGGTTCCACCACACCGATAGGGCAGGTCCGCCTGCCTGTCACCTTCGGAGAGCGCAAGAACTACCGCACCGAGCTCATCGACTTCGACGTCGCGCACATCCGCCTGCCATACAACGCCATCCTCGGATATCCAGCCCTGGCCAAGTTCATGGCAGTCACCCATCACAGCTACAACGTCCTCAAGATGCAAGGAAGCGGCGGGATCATCACGGTCCCATGTGAAGAAAGAGATGCGGTGTGCTCCCTCGAGCGCGCCTTCCAAGCTGCAGCAATCAACGACCCCGATAGCAGGAGTGAGGGCCCTCCTGAGGCCCTCGCCAAGAAGAAGAAGTAGCAGCGCCGTGCCAGACCTCAAGAGGGTGGCAACGCAGCTGGAGCCTCGTTAGGATCAGCGCCCGCTCCAGGGGCGCCTCCCTCCATCGCATAGGAAGGCGTGCCCGACGCCCTCCTCGGGCAGGGCTCAGGGGCTCTCTTCTGGAGGGCCTCAAACCTTGCCAAGCTCACGAGGGAGGCGCTTGGGCACCACTTGGAGGCGTGCTTCGCGGCACGTTTCCCTTAGGAGAACATAGGGCAAGGAGTGCCCACCACTTAGGAGTTCATCACCAAGACCACTCAGGAACTGCAAGACGCAAGGGCCATGCGCGGCGACAGCCGCTCACGAGGCGCAGCTCCCCATCCAGGCGAGGATGCTGGGCTGCGTGTCCGCATCGACGTCCCAGGGCTCAACAGGGCCGCATCTCAGGAGCGTTTCTGGCCTTCGCGTGTGGGCCGTTGCGAGGGCCCTCCACATAGCTACGTTCGCATGCCCTTCGGCTTGCCGAGCATGGCGTCAGCCTATCAGCGCAACATGCGGCGTGTCCTAGCGGCTCAGGAGGCCAGGTACCACGCCGTCCAAAAAGAGATGGAGACGGTCTTCAGGGAACCTCCCGAGCCCCCAGAGCCTCCCGAGGCTCAGGGCCCCGGTGGCTCGTGAAGAGTCATTCCTTCGACGCGCGCCTTCAGCTGCACCAACTCTTCTTCGTCTACAGAACCAGGTGACATTTTCCAAGCTCGTTTAGCTGGGAGCGCCCCTTGGGCTACATTATTCCCAGACCGCATGGGTCCGTCCCTGTGGCATGTATCCCTTTTGCTTATGTCTTTAGCTTACCTTGCTGGGGGCGCCCCTCGGGCTGCATCATCCCCAAGCCGCTCGGGCCGGACCCAATGGCATGTATCTTCCTGCATTTACCCAAGCTGATTTGCCTTCCCTGCTTAACCTGCCTACGGTTATCACCTGCTCAATCATCGCCTCCCACGAGGCCTCCTCACAGGCACGGCGCTGGTGCATGGGTCTGTCCCTGCCACGTCGACAAATCTGAGCGGTCGAGCTCTGGCTCGCGGCACGCCCCGCGCACGCCACCTCACTAGGCTCTCAGTGCCTTCACTTCATCCAGAGAAACCAGGGGCAGGCTGGCAGCTATAACGGCAAACTGTGTTTCTTCTTGTGCCTGTTCATAGGGATCCCATGGGGAGGATAGCAGGCAGCACCGCGAGTCTCCTTTTCTCTCGTGCAATTCGCTTGCACGTTAAAGGGGGGGCTCCTGAGCATCACGACTCGGGAGCTCTTACTGGCTCTCCAGCCCTCACCCCCTGGCCTTGACCACGGCATCGCGACCTGGCATACCAGCGGCGGCTGAGCTCGCTCGAGGGCCGGGACCTGAGGACGTAGAGCACTAAGGAGAGCATGGGAGGAGGGAAGCCCGTATGGGCCGGCCTAGCTATGCCGCACAAGTTGGCGCGCAAGCCTAGCGCACTACCAGGAATCGCCACGAAGTCAACAAGATAAGTCCCGCTCTCGGATCGTCTAAATGTTGGGGCCTAAGGGCCACCCTCGCCTTGACGCAACCTCGTTGCGGCCACGTCAACTCCCTTTCTTGCCTTACCATGGCTGCTTGAGCGCTAAGGGGGACCTCCTGAGCATCGCTCCTCAGGGGCTCTTACTGGACCTCGGGCCGCACACCTCCTGGCCTTGACCACGGCACGCGACCTGGCATAACAGCGACGGATGTAGCCCGCCTGGGGACCGGGACCTGTCAGCGTAGAGCAACAAGCTATCACGAGGGAAGAAAGGGGGACCGAGCCTTAACGGGACATGCGTTCACCAAATTTTCATAACAGATGAGCGCAAAAGACATTACAGACCCTTTACACGCCCCCGCGGGGTACTTCATGATTCTTCGCAGGGAACAAAAGCTAGAACTAAGGGGGATCCTATCTACACCCTCCTGTGGCGGACGCCATCATCAACAGTGGGCCACGGGAGGCCGGCGCCAACCCCATCCAGATCAGCGGCGGCGACGGCCGGACGCCGCAGCTCTGCTCCGAGCGCGGCGAGAGCTCGGGGGCACGTAGCTGTCGTCGCTCGTCTCCGGAGTCTCAAAGAGCTCAAGAGAGCTACTGGACTCCCAAGGGCTGCTGCTGCTGGAGTGGCCGCGAGCGGAGCGCGCGTTAGCCTGACGCTCCTCTCCGGAGCAGCATTCCAGGCGGCGGCCCTCCGCATCGAAGACCTTGAAGAAGAGCGTGGAGGCGCCGTCGTACTCAAAGTGGATCGCGAGGGCACCCCTCGCACGGCAGACCCGCGCGACCTCGCCCCAGCCGCGAGTCATGAAGATCTTGCCGGTGGGGACCGCTTCGATCTCTGCTCCGGTCGCCGGAGCGCTGCAGTCGGCGTGCTGGAACCAGAGCTCGAGAGGCCCCCTCGGCGGCATCACGTCGGAGAAGAACCGCGGGAAGCGGATCCAAGAGCTTGGAGGCATCGGCGCCCATAGCACAAGCTCGCGCGAGGAGTCTGCGACGTGGGTTCCAGGGGCGACAGCGCGTGTCGCCGTGGCGCGGCGCGGGTGACGCCGCTCGTCGCTCCGTCCTCCTGAGCCCTCGGCTCGGGCATACAAGTGTAGCGGATACCCTGGAGGAGGCCGCTCGCACCCAGGCCTCGTCACCACCTACATCGCCGCTTCATCATGGCGGTGGACCGACCTCTTCTTCGGCGGAAGCGGCCCCGGATCATCGCGCGGGGCCTTCCCCTTCTCTTCAGCGGAGAACCTTATGATAGGCGCCATTGTCGCTAGCAGTGGATCGAGGAGGAAGAAGCAAGCAAGCAAGGAAGAGATGGGCGACGGGGGCTCCGCCCCCTCCCCATTTATAGCAAGAGAAGGCCAACCGGCACCTCCCAGGACCACAGGTAATGATGGTTTTCCTTGCATGTCGCAGGGACTTGTCAAGTCGAGCAGTTGCCGAGGCAGCGTGGGGAAGCGGAGACGCCCACGTCCAATCAACCGCCATGCGGCAACCGAGGCCGCAGGCTTTTGGGGCCCGCGGCGCTCCGTACTTAACCCTTGGCTTCGCCGCGAAGCCAAGCCCGAGCGCACCTTGGGCCCGGGGGCTACTGTCGGTGTTTTGGGAACGGGGGTCCCTAGACTTGCCTGCCTGCGGCCCACGGCGTGGCTAAGCCAGCAGGCCGTACGACCCATCTTCATCAACAAAGCATTCAAGACTCTCGCGAGGGGCCAAGCTTCGCGAGGCGGACGACGCAAGACCTCCTCAGGAGTGGCCTAGCCAGGCGGGCTCACGAGGAGCGGAGATATCAAGGCGGGGCAAATCTCATGAGGCTCTCGTGACGTGAGCCATGACGATCGAGACCAGGCGGGCGCCAGCGCACGCAGCGTCCTTGTTTCCTCTTTGGTGCTAAGGAGGCCAGCGCAGGCGAGGAGTACCGAGGCATCAGGCAAAGGTTGCCATATCGGTGCAACGAGACCAAGACCAGAAGGACGGTAGGACGGAGGTCATCGTGGAGCCCAAGACGGCGTCACCACCAGAGCCTTTCGCAGGCGAAGACCGCTTTTGTCAGGATAGCTTGTACTAGCTGTCCCCCTTTAAATTTGCCCGCCGTTGTTGGCTCCCTTCCCGCTCAATATTTGGGGAGAGGACCAGGGCCTATATAAGTAGAGCTAGCCACCACAGTAGGGGGCATCTGATCTCAGCTTGACCGCATCTCAGCTTGATCTGATCTGATCGAGAGCCTACCTTAGCCACAAGAACACCTCAACCTCAGGAGGCTGTTCTTCCCCTTGTACTATTCATCATCAGCCCGAGAGGCAATCCACCACCACACACACTGGAGTAGGGTATTACACCACAACGGTGGCCCGAACCAGTATAAATCTCGTGTCTTTCTATGTTGCGAGTTCGTCGAGTTCGTCCACGAGATCTTGGTGAGTTAGGGCGTGGATCGGTAGGAGGGAAAAACTTCGCGCGTACCCTAGTGTTCGAACCTTAAGGGTTTGCCGGAACCCCACATCCGGCAGACACCATTCTTTTATTCCAAGATGACTTAGCTCAAGCCAGGAATGTGGAGAGAATATTGAGCTTGCTTGAAATCATGTCTGGTGTGAAAATTAATTTTCATAAGAGTGAAGTGATTTGTGTTGGTATGGAAGAAGATAGAATTAAACAATTTGAGGAGATTCCTACTTGTAGAAAATGTAATTTGCCTTTTAAATTCTTAGGCATTCCAGTTGATGAAAAAAGATTGAAGTTAAGTGATTGGTATCCTTCTATTGGAAAAGTGGAGAAAAGAATGGGTGACTGGTTAGGTAGACTTTTAAATATTGCTGGTAGAACTACACTGATTAATTCCTCCTTGACTAGCTTGGTCTTATACATGCTTTCTTTCTATGGGCTCCCCTCTGGGGTGAAGAAGAAGTTAGATAGATCTAGAGCTAGCTTTTTATGGAGTGGAGATAAAGACAAACCGAAATATCATTTAGTAGCTTGGGACAAGGTTTGTAGACCTAAGGATTTAGGTGGTTTAGGTATTTTGAATTTAGATATCATGAATATAGCTCTTTTGTCTAAATGGTTGTGGAATTTTTTTAATGAAAATGGATTGTGTCAGAAAGTATTGTGGGATAAATACATAGGTAATTCTACTCTTGGACAAGTGCAGAAAAAACAAGGTGATTCACACTTCTGGCAGGGTCTGCTAAAGTGTAAAGACTTGTTTCTGTCTTGTTGCAAGTTTTGTGTTGGAAATGGTTTGAAAACCATATTCTAGGAAGACAAATGGCTGGGAAAAGAAAAACTCTCTGTTACTTTTCCTAGTTTATACAATATTTCACAAAATCAAAACATAAGGGTCAATCATGCTCTTACCATTGGTCTTGATAAGTTTCGTTTTCGAAGAACCCTAATTGGTGATAAAGCAATTCATTGGCAGGATCTGTTGAATCTTTGTAGACATGTTTCTTTGAATGATGAAGAAGATAAACTTAACTGGTCTTTGGAAGCATCCGGGATCTTTAGCGTCAAATCTTTTTACTCTGCGTTACAGATTGGAGAGAAATGTCCTAATAGATTCCTTTGGAAAGTTAAAATTCCCCCTAGGGTTAGATCATTTTTGTGGTTAGTTTTGAAGAATAGCATTCTAACCAGGGATGTTCTTTTGCATAGAGGGGGGGGGGGAGTGTGAGGAACAATGCTTGTTTTGTGGGAAGAAAGAATCAATTAACCATCTTTTTTCCAATGCCCTCTTGCTAGATACATGTGGAGTGTTGTGAGTAGGGTGCCCTGTAACTTTTTTGATCTGGATTCATGCTTTAACGATTGGCTGGGGGGATGGGTTTGAAAAAAGAGATTATATTCAGTAGGAGTTGCTGCCTTAGTTTGGAGCAATTGGCAAATTAGGAACATGGCTTTGTTTCCAACGGGTTTGGCCATCTGATCCTAGTGTTGTTATTTTTAAAATGTCACATTGGATTAATGATTGGAGTCTTTTGCAAGTGAGGGAGGACACAAAGCTGGAGCTACTACTATGCTCAAAGCTGCTGGATTGAGTCGACAATGAGATCTTTCAAGCTTGGAGGGGGTGGGCTTCCTGGATTCCAAGGCTGGAAAATGTTTGATCGTGGTCAGTCAAGATGGAAAAAACGGAAGGGCGGTGTTAGTTGATTGTGCTGGAAACTAGGTGGTTATCAGTTTAGCTTAAGTGAGTTTTAGCTTGCTTCCCCCTCTTCACTTGTATTCTCCGGATGAGAGGGGTGAGTGCTTTGTTTTTGGGGTTGTTGTTGCCTCGCGCTTGCCTGAGGTGGTGTTTGATGTGTTTTGGTTGTATGTCAGGACTACTTGGTTTCCTTAATGAAATCAGGAAAAGATCCCTTTCTTTCAAAAAAAATATTAAATCGCCCGGAGATTTTTTTCATTTATTAAATCGACGTGAGATCTGATCCGATGGAGACAAAAAGAACGGCGAGATCGATAAAATAAGCAGGAACCCAGGGGCCAGGGTGCAAAACCAAGGAGTCACACCTGTACACTTCGAGAGTTTTTATTTTTCAAGATCAGATCGGGTCGGGGCGAGGAGAGGAGAAAATAAAAGCAAACTGGAGAGACCCTCTGTTCCTCTCCCTACCAACCATCTTCCTTAGCGACGAGGCCACCCAGAGTTCCACAGGAAAGAAGCGCGACCGGAGAAAGAAGAAGAAGAGCAAGATGTCGTCGGTGTTCAGCGGCGATGAGACGGCGCCCTTCTTCGGCTTCCTCGGCGCCGCCGCCGCCCTCGTCTTCTCATGTACGATCGCCTCTCCTCCCTCCTCCCCCTCCTCCCGCGATCAAGCGGCACCTTTTACGAAAAGCTGAGATTTCATTAGATGTCCGAGGGGTTCTCTCTCCCCGCTACCGTCGGGCTCGCGGTCGCGCCTTCGCTCGATCTGCCGGTCCCCGCGGCCGCGCTGCGAGTTCCGTGCCCCGATTCGCTCGATTTGGGATCCCTCCACGCTGGATCCGGCTAGAGAGACGATTTGACCGGTTTCGTTTGCAGGCATGGGGGCGGCCTACGGGACGGCCAAGAGCGGCGTCGGGGTGGCGTCCATGGGAGTCATGCGGCCGGAGCTCGTCATGAAGTCCATCGTGCCCGTCGTCATGGCGGGAGTGCTCGGAATCTACGGCCTCATCATCGCCGTCATCATCAGCACCGGGATCAACCCCAAGGCCAAGCCCTACTTCCTCTTCGACGGCTACGCTCACCTCTCATCAGGGCTCGCCTGTGGCCTCGCGGGGCTCGCCGCCGGCATGGCCATTGGCATTGTCGGTGATGCTGGAGTCAGGTAAAGATGCAGCTGCTGCTTTTATTTGTTTGACTTTAACCTTTCATCTTTGACTTTTAAGCGGTATGTGGATGCTCGTAGTTAGTTAGTGCTGTGCATTACGGTTTGATTAATAATTAGCCTTTCATTAGTTTATGCCCAATGAGCATCATGGATCTGTTTTCCAAAACAGACGTGGTTCCTCCCTTTGTGATTAGTTTATTAATGTTGGTTGTAGCATATATTGCTACAAAGCGAGAGTTTCATTAGCTTTAGCTTGAGTAATTAAGAAAAATCTTCCTAGAATCCTACATGATATTGTGGATCCTTCTGTTTGAAGTCCATGCAATCTATATGCTACTAGTAATAAATAGAGTCAGTTATGTGTTTGAATGATCTTGCTTGTACTTGTGACTATGGAATTGTCTCTAGATTTTATCATAAATTTAATACAGAAAGCATCGCAAATGACTTTAATTTAACATTTTTTCATACTATTATGATAACTTTGTTGCTATAATATATGATGAACATATAGTATATGCTGATATTGCGCTTATGTAGTTTTGATGTGAGCAGCAAATATTGAGGGCATTACCTTAAGTTATTGTTTGGTCTTTGTATCTGTATTGATGTTTAAATAATAGCTGTGTATTGGTTATAAGACATTTTGCCTGCAATATTTTTGAACCAATATTGCAGATTTACATTCGAAAGTACATGTTCTTGGATAAGCCTGTGATTTGATTCTGACATATTTGATCTGCAATAAATGTTTAATGTCGACTATATTATATTTCTATTTGGAACAGTTACTATGTTAGTCTATGATGTGGTTGATCAGTGTTTCCTTCACAGTTTTTCAGTTGCATATTGATACTGTTTTGTATGGGGGCTGCACTGCAAGCCTCCTACAGTTGAATCCAGTGCTGACCTGTTGTGGATTTTGATTGCAGGGCTAATGCGCAACAACCAAAGCTGTTCGTGGGCATGATCCTTATCCTCATTTTCGCAGAAGCACTTGCCCTTTACGGTCTCATCGTGGGCATCATCCTCTCGTCCCGTGCCGGCCAGTCCCGTGCGGATTAGGCGCCTCGCTCTACCATTCTGCAATTGCCACACAGGCTACATTCTTGAGAAGCTTTCTAATTTTGATGTATTAAGGAGATATTTGTAGATTATTAAGGAAGGTGACACTTCCAGTACCGTTTTCATTCTTTTTGGGTTGTGGTGGGCGTTTGCTGTTCGTGCAGAGGATTTTGGGGTAGGCTGGATTGCTGCTCCTGGGAATATGGGTTTTAATCCTACTTGGTGGTGAATAAAAACATGCATTGTAGCTAAATAATAAATTTATGATTATATTATGTTCATCTCTTTTCTCCACTCTAATTCCTTGATTCAAATTCCTACTCTTTTTCTGCATGGTTGGTAGAAATTAATGTGGTTTGTCTGCTTTTCTGCTATACATTTGTTGAAGCCACAAATTTGCAATTCATATAGGCTACCAATTTGGTAACGGCAATGTGATTTTGGTTGTTTCCTACAATGTTTTTTTCTCATACTCTTTCGTCTGTTCACTGTTCTAATACGCTTCTCCGTCTGTTCATAATTGTCGCTGATTTAGTACAAAGTTGTGAAGGAATTAATTTTTTTCTGAATCAGATGTATATATACGCATTTAGTTTAGTACAAAGTTGTGAAGGAATTAATTTTTTTCTGAATCAGATGTATATATACGCATTTAGTGTATTTTGTTCACTCATTTCAGTCCGTATGTAGTCTATATTGAAATATCCAAAACATCTTATAATAGTTAACAGTGGGAGTACATTCTAAAAGCTGATGTCAAGAATTTACAGAGATAACTAATACCCAGAACCTACACATCCTTGTGTAGCTGCAACTCATATGTGAATCATGACAGCTAGATTCAGGGATGTTCCATGAGAAGTTTATAACTGAGGAGAACAGGATCGCTAGCTGAAATGCAATAGTAAATCATCAAGTACACACACACTGGGTTCAATGTGCTGTCTGTCTCGACACTGTCCAGTGTCCACTGTTTGAAATACAACACATGAGAGGTTTTGTTCTTGCTAACAAAGGTAGACTATCTGTCTATTGTTTGAAACACAACACAGATGAGGAATTTTGTTCTCCCTAACAAAGGGACACTATCTGTACAGCTTAGCAAGATCGTCCTGATAACCCTTCTTGATGACCTCCCTCTTGAGCTTGAGGGCAGCGGTGACGAGACCCGACTCGGGGGTCCATGGCTCCGGTATCAGCTTGATCCTGGCAGGGATCTCAAACTTCTCCAGCCGCGATTGCTTACCAGCCTGAAGAACAATTTAGAGCAACAGCACAATACAATTAATCACACGTGTAACGGTTCGCAAACGACCGAAAATTCGATCAGAGTGCAGGAGAAGCACGGACCTTTGCCAACGACTGTAGAACTTCTTTGACAGTCTCTTGCTTCTGGCACAGATCGGCGAAATCGGAGTATGCAATCCCTTGTTTTGAGGCCCAGTTTTCTAGCTCACCGTGCGCGGTTACAACGAGTGCAACACAGTAGTTTTGGGAGGGGTCGGCGTGGACCATGATGTTGTCAACATACGGGCTCACGCTCAAAGTAGCCTCCACCTGTGACCGCATACTTTGTTAAGAAGAGAGCTACTGACTGCTTGTTTGGGCTGGTCGTAAGTTGAAAAGTGCCGAAGTAGCTGCGTGTTTGGCCAGAAAAAGAAACCAGATTACCTTTCCTAGTGATACATATTCACCATGTTGAAGCTTCACTATATCCTTCTTCCGGTCGATGATTTCGAGGCAACCATCTGGGTGCAAACGACCAATGTCACCGGAGTAGAACCACCTCATGCCTCTCTCATCATCCTGAACAAGATGCATACTTTTACGACTTTTTGTTATTACAACACAGACTGCTTTGTAGTATCACTGTTGTTGGCAACTTACCTTGTAGACCTCATTTGTTTTGGCCTCGTTTTTGAAATAGCCTTTGGTTACATTTGGGCCTCCAATAACGATTTCTCCCCGAGGCATTGGTGAATCAGATGTCAAGTATCCACCTTCAACCCAATCTATCAACTATCATGTAGAGTTACAATTATGTTAGGAAAGAATTGAATCTGAAGGAAAGGGAGAAGAATAAAACTCGACGGGCAAAGACAAAATCCAGTAATTGTTAACGCATAGGTTCTTTTTGCGCAATATCACGTGTTTCTAGTTTTATGCTTAGGGGCATGAAAATATAACTGCAAGGCACTAGATAGACAAAATTGCCATGCATATTAACTGGACTAACTGCAAAGTTACCAATCTAGTAGTACTATCCACACACATGGAAGAATTACACCAACCATTTGAAAACATAAGCTGATCCACAAACGAAATATTAACATGTCCTTTACAACTTGGGGAACACCTTCAATACATACCTCGTCAGACATCTTTCTAGGGCAAAGATACACCATTAACAGTAAATATATGCATGAACATAATAGCTTTGCTATGGAAAGTGGAACTAAAAACCATATCAACATTATGAAATGAGAAAGTATATCTTTCTTCTATACCTTAATGAACGAACAAGACAGTGGAGCACCAACACGACCAACAGATGTGTCATTATACTCAGAGAATGTCCCGCCAGCACACGTTTCAGTTAGACCATATCCTTGCCCTATTGGAGCCCTGTAACAGCAAAACTCGGCTGATCAATTTCTGGGCTTGTAAATGTATGAAATGTATATAATACGCTAGTTATATTTGAAATGTATGAAATTGAAATCCAAACTCAGCAAGCAATAGTGGAGTATAAACATAATTGCTGTCAACAGAAAGAACTTAAGATAACTTCTTTTTGCAAAAAAACTGAGGATCTATATATCTCACCCAAGGCATATATTGATAAATCTCTGAGTTTCTCCAGACAGAGGCGCTCCGCCTGAAAGTATAAATCGAATCCGGCCTCCCAAGATTGCACGCACTTTCTGGAAGACAAGCATGTCCCACACAAGCTTCTCTAATCCCCATGCACCAAACCAACTTCCATTGACAGCAGCTAGCCGACGGCTGTAGGCGATATCAAATAGTTTCTTGGCTACACCACCCTTTGCATCAACCTAAGTTCATCTCAATATTAACAACAATTCAGTGCAGAGATTAAAAAAACACAGAGAAAAGAAATAGATGATGGCATCGTAGAGGGCAATACATTTTTTCTCACGCCATCACGAACACGGTCAAGTATAGCAGGTACCGCAGTCATAAGTGTTGGCCTCAGTGCAGAGGCATCACCTTTGGTCCCCCTTTTAATTTTATTTGATGTATCAGTCAGGGTCAATGGTGATCCATATCCTATAGAAGCCCCAACAGCAGATATAATCGTCTAGACCACGCATTTACAGAAATGTAATTAGTATAAGTATACTGATGCCACGAAATAAATTGAAATACTGATATGACACACTATACCTACCTCAGCTGCCAACTCAAGAATGTGCGCAAGCGGAAGGTACGCCAAGTAGACATCCTTCTTACCAAGTGCAGGCACAATAGTCATAACAGCTGATGCTGTGGCCAAGACATTCCGATGGCTCATCATGACACCCTGTGGAAAATGTACAAATGAGAATAACGTTTCCTCAATCAGCGGGGCTGTAGAGAAGATGAACTCAGAAAGGACATGCATTAGTGGTTTACATATCAGGAGCGTTCCACCATGAGTACATGAGCATTATCAGACAATTGAGCACCTCCGATAAAACTAGACCAAAAATTAAATATGGTGAACATGGATTTGAACAAACCTTGGGCATTCCAGTGCTCCCACTTGTATACATTATCACTGCTGTATCAGATGGGAGAGGTAAATTTGCTTCGATAGGTGTTTCCAACCCTAGCCTCTCTACCTCTTCAAATGACTCAACTCTCCAGTTAGTGCATTGTTTAGCCAAGGATACTTCACTTGAGACATCGTCCTCACTTATGTAGACGACATGTTTCAAAGTATCAAGTTGCCCATTGATATCAATAAGCTTTTTTAGTTCTTTCCGTCCACAGATCACAGTAGTTACCTCAGTCTAAAGAGTCAAAAAATAACAAGATTAGCAACCGTACCACACAGCTAACATAAGGTATGCTTTATTCTGATAAAATAGATATGCCACGCCATTTCCTTAAGTAATAATATAAAAAAATGATATCGTGGTAACTGTTGCTTGCATTTTTGGTGCCTACCAACAAAAGGCAATGCTATAACTAAAAAAACCAGCTGTCTTGAGTTCATGGATGCACAGTATATAGTGAACCGACCTCATTTAGTGAGTGACAAAGTGCTCCCTCTCCCAAGGAGGCATAAATGGTGACCACGGTAATGTTTTGTCTGAAGCATGCCTTGGAAACAGAAAAAAAAATGGTTAGAGAACTTGCAAATGATTTACAGAGCAGAATGTTAACATAATGCAAGTAACATAACAAACACGCACTTTTCTAAAAAAATATAAGAAAAATACTCATAAAGTAGTTAAGCTGAAGCAATTCCATGTTCAGAGAAAGAAAACAATGTTTATGTGGGGAAACAGGGTTTTTTTATATATATTCATATCTCCATCGTTAGTCCACTTCTTTTTGCCTCATTATGTTCATCTAGATCACTAACATTATTCAGTTTATATGCAAGGATGATGATGGACTATCTGGTCTTTAGTATCTTTGAAATGTTCCAACCCTAGCATTTACATGATACTGTCAAAAGAGTAAGAATAGGAACATATATCCTGCTTCATGGAAAAAATTACTTGTAACATGGCCATAGCAACCTGCATAGCCCGCGTTCATAAATGTGTTAAACTGAAGGGGTCCTATTTGAGATATCAGTCTTGGCTTGGGAAGCCTGATCCTGGCCAAGATCCCAACCCCTGCCAATCCCAGTTCATGCAAGTTAGGACTGGGCCAAGATCTTGAATGGGATCGGACCTCCCAAATAAGGACTTTCTTTTAATTACAGAACTTACGAGAATGTATAGCTATTGTCGTGGCATGCATTTTCCTATCTTTTTGCAAGCTATTACTATAATGTCTTAACACCTATGAAAATGCAGAACCAGCATCCTGTAGTATATATTTAGGAAAAGCTTGCATTTTATTAATGGCAGTTGAAGATACACGAAGACCAGTATGCACAAATATAGTTTAGGTACTTGACGGCTTGATGCACGGAAGACCGAAAGCACGGCACATGAGTTTCCTAATTTTAGTACATTGGTGGAGAAGTTACCTGCAACGCAATCTGCCACTCAGCTCGCGTATCAGCAAAGATAGCAACACGCTCATCCTTCTGGTGCCCAATTTGGATCAGGCCTGATGAGAAGTTGCATACAGCCTTGAATGCTTCAATGTAAGTTTTCCACTCATACTCCCCCATATGGAGCTTCTCGAAGGATCTTCCATCAGCAGCTACCTCTGTTTCCCTTGAAATGAGCTTCCTGGTGCCGTGCAGGGGCATGTAGGCATACTGCTTGCAGGACTGTTCGAAAAGCTCGGCGAGCGTGAAAATCCCTTCCCAGTGCGTTTCGACAGGCTGTTCGGACCTGTAGTTACGGATGGCATAGCCAGGCTCACCACCCACATCGACTGGCAGGCCCCTTTTCTTCTCAGCCTTCCTCTTGGTAAGCATCAGAGACGCCACAAACGGGATGACAAAACCGATAAAATAAGGATTCATGTTTCTTGAAATACAGCCTTATAATATTTGCAGCTCAAGGAGCGTTGATTCTGATTCTCAGAGGCCTTGAAAGGATAAGCCTGAAATAATTCTTCCACGAGGTGAGTTCTTCTCCAAATATATCATGGTTTAGATTGTCAGCGATATGATTCATTTTCTCTTGTACTTCCTCTGTAAACTAATATAAGACGTTTTAGATCACTGTACTTTAGTGTACAGAGGGAGTACAAGTTAGTTTGAATTCTAAACTTTAGAAGGCTACAATTATAAATGAATGACAGAGTTCTGATACATATGACAGAGTTCCGATGACCAACTAGCGGAACCTTGAGTTCTGGAAACCAAACCCAGCGGAAATGAACACGCGCGACGGGAGGGAGAGCTGGGAGCGGTACCTGGGGTGAGGCTCGGCCGGCCAAGGAGCAGGGGAGGGCTACGGAGAGGTTGAGGAAGGGTGCAAATGTTGCAGTGCGGGTGGCTGGGAGTAGTAGGAGGGAACAGGCGGAGAGGGAGAGATGGAAGTGACGGCGACGGCAACGGCAAGGACGGCGGGGCGGAGGACGCAAGAAGGCCGCGCCGTCGGAGAATGGTGGGTGGGTGGAGGGTGGAGCTGTTCTGGCGGTGCAGGACTGCGGGGGTTTAGGGATCTCCGCGGCGATCTATCTGGTGGCATGGCTGGCTTCGCTGCTGCTAGTACTAGCGGAGGTCGCTCGGAACCGGGCCCCTCCGAGAACCGTCTGCCTTCGGTTTCTCCGTCCTTGTCCTTTCCTCTGGTTTTCCGAGAAGCTCCTCGTACTGGAGTGTCTCCACGTGTATGCAGCTCTTCATGCGAAATTCCAATGTACTCCCTTAATTCTGAATTATTATTTTTCTAAATAAGATGTACGGAAGACGAATTTCACTATGTTTATCTACTCATTTTGATTTGTATGTAGTCTATATTAAAATATTTTAAAACAGAGGTGATAGTATTTTCTCTGTCTAATGTCACTTTTTTTCATCTCTCAATGCATCTAAGCATCTTTCTTAAATAATTTGTGCGTTTTCCCCGAGAAAATGAGCCTCGCCCTTCAATTTCGTTTCTGAAATCAGTAAGACCTAATACTATGGTTCATAACCTGCACACATCTACTCGACCGCAACACAGATGCGGGCAGTCATTCAAAACAAAACAAAACATTCAAGTCTTGGACTTGAGACCTCTGGTCTTGAATACCATATTAAATTTATGGTTTCAAAAGCATGAACTGGTGAGAAAAGTCAGACAAATATATTTCAACAATCTCCACACACGGGCGCACCTCGGATGCACGTATCCGCACTACCTACTCGAGCCCTCCTAATTGACCTTTGTCATCATAAGTGTGTGACGACAATCAACAAATACTCACGCTTGCCATCCACCATTGCTAACTCCAAAACAACCCTTGCAGACGCTACCTATATTTGATCATATTTCTCACTGGTGCCCTCGGTAAAACTGGGATTTGCGTATAGGATTTCTTTGGATGTAGTTGCCATGAAACTGAGCTAATTGATGTATGCCAACATCCCAGAGAGAAATTTTGTTAGTCGTTTTGCCATATAATTCTTACAATTCTGTATAGCAAAATTGTTATGCCATTTCACACGATGTATACTACTCCCTCCGTTCCTAAATATTTGTCTTTCTAGAGATTTCAACAAATGACTGCATACGGAGCAAAATTAGTGAATGTACACTCTAAAATATGTCTATATACATCCGTATGTGGTAGTCCATTTGAAATCTTTGAAAAGACAAATATTTAGGAACCGGGGGAGTATACCGTATATGTAGTGGCACATGCACCAACCTGAAGGGTTGGGGAGCAAATGCTACAAGTGTACCAAGGAAAGGAAGCATAGAAAATTAATTAGCAAATACTGATAATTTTGCAAGTATAATTCCATGGTCTACAGGGTTTAGTGCACGAGTGACTATGTTCATTGTAGAGTTCACGTCCCTCATCTTTGATCTGCTATCATGCAGATTGCACATGACTCACATTGTCCATAATGGCCTTGGTGCAATACGTGGACTTGTGGCGGGGTGTTCATCAAACTACTATGTCCGTGGCAGTGAACGCCCGCTCCTGACATTGGACCTCTTTTGGTTCTACAGTGCCAAGTCTTGCAACCTGGCCATGTTTAGGGGCTCTACCATTGCCCCCACACTGGAAGCTCTCTTCGTGATCTCAGGCTCCTCTTCATGCCAAGATGTTCATTTTGCTTGCTATTCACGACAAGTGTTGGACCGCAGGCAGGCTCGCTCGCCGGTTGATTTCACACCCATCACGTAGTGTCTTATGTGACCAGGAATCCCAGATCAGGCCTCTTCTCCTTGTCGATTGTTCCTTCACCCATCAAGCCTAACATGGAGCTTTTGCCAGGAGTCGTGCCGCTGCAACCACCCCGTGCCCCTGGTTGATGGGTTTCTCGACTGGTGGGCCCTTGTCTACGGCTCCAGCGAGCATGTGGAAAGGGATGTCTACCCTTGTCATCCTCACCTCTTGTTTTCTTTGGAAGCACTAAGATGGGTGCATCTTCAACGGAGAGCACCCTTCAGTCACTCGCCTTGTGCAGATCTTCCAAGATGAATCCCGCTGTCGGGTAAGGGCCAAAGGATTGACACATCTTTTGTTGGAGACATGGTTTTTGGGTTTGGGGGCGACCATATGCCCCATTATTTGTGCTCTAGCGCTCTTGCTCTCGCCATTTTGTGGTGTACCTGCTTGCTAGATGCTATCATAGCTCATTTTCTTTGTTTGAACTCAACTCTATCTATCAATAATGAGATACACATTTTTTTGTGTATTTGAATATGAAAAGAATCTTCTTTGGACCATCTTGATTGATTGGATCAAATCTATCTCGTGATTTTTGAATATAAACAAAAGAAATAAGAGAAGGAGATGAAATTTACTTGTCTACGAAATCACTAATTAAGGAGTACTCCTTCCAAAGATCACTTCCCCTCCCCAGGTTGTGACAAATGGCGTGCCTTGTCTCAACCTGGGAGTTTTCCCTTTTTTTCGTAGAACCGTTTATTCAAAACGCTTTATCTCTTAAACCGTGCGTCCAAATCTCAAACCGTTTTCACCGTTAGATTCCTTGTGTCGAGATCTTCAAAAATTAGATCCCATGTTGATAGGTTTTAATGAACTTTTTTTCATAAAAAAGGACGAAAAAACCAAAATGGGAGCACATTTTTACCTTCTCGAAAGTCGTTTCCGAGAGGCACGTCCATGCCTCTCGCGAAAGTAAATTTGTGCCTCCCGCGGAAGCAGAATCGTACCTCTCATGAAATAAAAACGAAAGAGAAAATGCGTTTTTTTTCGTTTCCGTGCCTCTCGCGAAAGAAAAAAAAAAGAGAAAACGCGTTTTTTTCCTTTCCGAGAGGCACGGCCCGGAAGCAAAACCGTACCTCTCGCGGAAGAAAAACAAAAGAGAAAACACATTTTTTTTCGTTTCCGAGAGGCACATCTGTGCCTCTTGTGGAAGCAAAACCGTGTCTCTCGCGAAAGAAAAACCATGTCTCTCACAGAAAAAACGCATTTTTCGTGCAATTTTTTTTTCGAATTTTTTTCATTTGTCGAAAAGCTAAGAAAGACAGGTAGAAAACCAAAAGTTAAAAAATCAAAAAAAATCTAAAAAGCCGAAAACACGTGCGGTAAAATAAATAACACAAAATCCAAAGGGAGCGTCCAGAGCGCGGCACGTGGCGGCGGCTAAGAGCACGCCAAGTGGCGCGCTCTCAGCCCACCCTCATGTGATCGTGGGGAGGCTCTCGAAGGAGCCCTCCACAACTTAGTTGCTCCCACTTGTCTAGTTGAACCAGTGGCGGTAGCAGGCCCGTGAAAATGGGCCCCATTACAACTTATTTCTCTAGACTTGACCATTGATTTTTTTCTACCTATTCTCATGTTTTGCTTCATTTTATTTTGACTTTTTACAAGACCAGGGCAAAGGGTGATTCGATTGTCACCTTCAAAAAGTGCATCTTTAACAAGTATCTCAATTGGTATGTTTCATAAAATAGTGTTATCGTTGAGAATGAATGTTATTATAGTGGGAAAATAACGAAATAAAATATTTTTCAAAATAAATACTCCCTTTGTCCATTGGTTCTCGCGCAAGTCAGACTTCACAACTTTGACCAAGTTTATAGAGAAAATTAACTATATCTACAATACCAAATATATACCATATGGAATATGTTTCATCATAAATCATTGGTATTGATTTGGTATTCTAGATGTTGACAAGTTTTTCTATAAAGTTGGTCAAAATTTACAAAAAATTGACTTAAAAATACTATATATAATACACATAATATTTTGAGAAAGACAGAGGGGTCCGAAATTACTGTTTCGATCTTTTTGCCAAACTTTAGCACGATCTGAACCCTTCATGATAGTTTTGGCGTGTCTATGTGGAGGTACAAACGCTACCTACTTCGGCGTGTCTATGTGGAGTTGTTGCAGATCGGTGGGGGAGGGGGGGGGGGCTTAGAGGTAGGTATAGCTGGCCAAATGGGCCGGGCCTGGCATACCGGCCCGCAAGCATGCTGGCACGGCACGTGATGGGCCAGGCACGACACGCTCTAATCGGGCCGTGCCAGGCACGCGACACGCCTTGGGCCATGCCTGGGCCTGGGCACGTGGGCCGATACGGCACGACCCATTTATCCTTTTTATTTTTTATCTAGATTTTGTTTTATATATCACATAAAAAAGCCCAATAGGCCAAAATCGGCCCAAGAAACAGCCTAGCGGGCCATCAGGCTAGCGAGCCAGCGTGCCTAGCGTGCCATCGGGCCGGCCCGTTGGGCTCCTGGGTTGTGCTTGGGCTGGAGGGGGCAGAACACGGGCCGGCACGGCACGGCCCGACTAATAATCGTGCCATGGCGGGCCGGGCCGGCTTGTTTGGCCAGCTATGCTTAGAGGGATGATCGCGGCGGCCAACATGGTGGTGTTGTTTGGAGGTTGAGGGACGAGCGTACCGCCAATTAGGGTTGGGTCGGGGAGTGCCGTGTGGAGGAAGAATCTTATATATAAAGTATCTAAGAAGCTTATCCCCACTATTTTATTTTATCTTAGCATGCAACCTGTCCACCTTATCTCACTTTTCATGACATGCACACTCTCCATATCATCAAGCGCCCATGCAACCATTTAACTTTTCACTTTTTACCACATGCAAGCCATCCACATCATCAAAGACATCCAAACCCTCCACATCATTGATTTTTATTTTTATTTTTCGGCAATAAATAATTGAACTTGAATTTCACAAGACAATATAACATGCATGCACCCTCCATTTACCTCTAGGTTGGATGTGGTGTGACACTATTCTCATAATATTCTAATTTTATTTTTGATAAGTTCGTTGCTAAAAAATTCCGCACCAACGTGCGGGAAGTTATTTAGTATGAACAGTGATACATACAGTTCATTGGATGAAGATATAACGAACCCAAAATGTAACTTACATTTGTTTCAAGGTACCTAATATTTAACAAAAAAAAAGCGAGCAAGGACCTTAGGTGGAATTCTTAAGTTTGACTGCATAATTACAGTTGGATATCAAGTTTTAGCCATCAAACGTGTTTTCCCTGCCAACCTCCCCAAACCAACCTTCCACCCAACAAACCCACATCACACTGTACAAACCATCCTAACACATCACAATGCAATGCAACAACTTAAAGACACGCTTGCAGGGCAACCATGCCCAAGCCGGCGAGACCCTTCCTTCCCCTGCTCATCGTCCTCCTGCTGATCGCCAGCCGCGTCGACAATGCCGGCGCCGACGCCACGGCGTGGCAGCTGGAGCCTGCCCAGCCGACGTCACCGGCCGCGCTGGCCGGCGAGTGGCGGCTCCTGCACGCCAACATCGGCGTCTCGGCCATGCACATGCAGCTGCTCCCGGAGGATTTCGTCCTCATGTTCGACCGCACCGACTCCGGCCCCTCCAACATCTCTCTCCTCGACCCGGCTTCGTGCGCCGCGGCGGCCGCGGCCGCGCCGAACGCCACCGCCGCGCCCGTCGACTGCTCCGCGCACTCGGTGCTCCTCGACCTCCGTTCCAACGCGCTGCATCCGTACCCGCTCGCCACCAACCCGTGGTGCTCGTCCGCCGCGCTGCTCCCCAACGGCACGCTCCTGCAGACCGGCGGCTTCTCGAACGGCGACCGCATCGCGCGCCTGTTCTCCCCGACTTCCGGCTGGGTCGACCTCCCAGATTTTCTGGCCGCGCGGCGATGGTACGCCACTGACATCCTCCTCGCCGACGGGCGGGTGCTCATCCTCGGCGGCCGGCGGCAGTACAACTTCGAGTTCTTCCCGCACGACGGCGTCAACGGCCCGCCGCCGCTGACCTTCTTCCCGTTCTTGGACGAGACCACGGAGGTGGACGCCGAGAACAACCTCTACCCCTTCCTCCACCTCCTCCCCGACGGCACCGTCTTCGTCTTCGCCAACGACCGCGCCGTCGTCTTCGACCCCTACAACCGCACCCCGCTACGTCGCCTTCCCACGATCCCTGGCGGAGTGCCGCGGAACTACCCGTCCTCTGGCTCGTCCGTCCTCCTCCCGCTGCGCCCAGAGTACCCGACGCACGCCGAGGTGCTCGTCTGCGGGGGCGCGCCGCGTGGGGCGTACCAGCTCGCGCTCCGGAACGGCACGTTCGTGCCGACTGAGCGCACATGCGGCCGCATCGCGCCGACGGACGCGAACCCGGTGTGGGCCATGGAGGAGATGCCCCTGCCACGGGTGATGGGCGACATGGTGCTGCTCCCGACCGGCGACGTGCTCATCGTGAACGGCGCGGCGGCGGGGACGGCAGGGTGGGAGCTCGGGAGGGAGCCGGTGATGTATCCGGTGCTGTATCGGCCGGACACGCAGAACGGCGCGCGGTTCGAGGTTCTGACCGCCTCCACCGTGCCGAGGATGTACCACTCGTCGGCGACGCTGGACACCTACGGGCGGGTGCTCGTCGGCGGGAGCAACCCGCACATCGGGTACGTGTTCGCCAACGTGACGTACCCGACGGAGCTGAGCCTGGAGGCGTTCCTGCCGCCATACCTCGACACGCGGCTCGACGGCCTGCGGCCGCGGGTGCTGGGGGCGCCAGCGGAGGTCGGGTACGGGGAAGCGGCGACGGTGCGGTTCGAGGTGCCCGGCGGCGCGCTGGCGGGAGGGGGGCCCGAAGATCAGGTGGTGCGCGTGGTGGCTGTGGCGCCGGCGTTCGCGACCCACTCGTTCGGGATGAACCAGCGGGTGGTGGACCTGGCCGTGACGAGGGTGGCGCAGCTGGACGTCGGGGTGTACGAGGCGGAGGTGGCCACGCCGCCGTCGCCCGGCGTGGCGCCGCCGGGGTACTACCTGTGGTTCGTGGTGCACGCCGGCGTGCCCAGCAGCGCGGCGTGGGTGCGCACGCGGCCGCTCGGTGCAGCGCCATGATCACTGACACAGATGATATCAATGTGAAAGATCATTCTTTCTCGACATCCCATCAGCGGGAGATGAGACGAGCTAGGGAAGGAATCGTCATTTTGCATGTTAACGTAGGTCAGAAGATGGTTTAATTAGTTTGGAAAGTGACCAGAATTTATCAAATTTTTATGACTCGGCAGATGAAATCCGTTCACTTTCTTTGCTGCCATTGTTTATGCCCATAATTCTTAGGTAAATGTGTCCACTCGGCCGACCGGTCTGTCCTCGAGGCCGGTCGCTCGCTGCCCGTTCGATCAGGGACGAATTGTACGTCTCACAACGCACAGGACGCCTTCTCCAACGCCTCATCTCTCCGCACGCCGGCTAGTTCAGCATCGCATCTTCCCTTCTACGTTTTGTTTCTTCTCTCCGCACGCCATGCCAACCCATCCCTCTCCCGTTTCCCGCCAAGGCCAAAGCTGCGACAGGCGTCAGCCGACTCTGTGAACAGCGAGTCCCAACCTACGCGGCCACTGATGGTGCGCGCAATTTAGATTATATTCATGCTAAAAGAACAAATGCAATTGTGGGAGCAGTCAATACTAAAAAAGAAGGAAAACAGCCAACATCCACAAACAAGCACCAAACAAATTTTAATCTTCTCATGACTTTTGATGACCACAAAGCTTGCATCAACATTGATCTTAATATAATTCATAGACGGAGGCTGCCACACCTTGATGATACTCAGAGGAGCATTGACGGGTATTAAACCGGCCGCTACTCCCTTACTTTTGAAGTTAGAAACCAATCTGCATTGGACTCACACAAGAGGAGAACGACGACCAGTAATTTTTCGCAAAATTAGCAGAGCCCGAGACAGATTCCTCCCCTTTATCAAAATTCAGATCATTTCTTAAGTGTCAGATTCTTAAAAAAAATGAAAGTGACTTGCACACAACTAGAGAGCTTAATTGATTCAGCAAGATAAGCAACCAATCTGCCCCTAAAAAATAGAAAACCTCTCCACCCAGGATAATCCAGGCTTCCCTCAACACCATACGCAAACCCTCGCCCTAGGACAAGTCACCAGAGCATGAACAATATTTTTATATTCCAGCCCATAAATAGAGCACATCCCCCTAGTGACGGTGTCTTGGAGTAGGGGGTACTAGCCTAGTCGGCCCATGCTCCTCGGGCTGGGCTGGTGGGCCCTCATTCATCTCAAGATGGACTCCGGAAGCCGCAGGCTGGAGGCATGATCGAGACTGTATTTGCCGAAGACTTGACGTACACTCCAAAACTCCTCTGCCGCCTCCACGCCTGGATACCGACCTTGTAACCCTAGATGCCCAACCTGACGTGTATATAAGCCAAAGGGTTTACCCCGTAGCGGGGACTTGAACTAGAGTTAGATCACATATAAATAAGATCAGGACGTAGGGTTTTACCTCCATCAAGAGGGCCCGAACCTGGGTAAACATCGTCTTCCTGTTCCTGTTACCCTCGATCCAAGATCCACACCTCGGGACCCCCTACCCCGAGGTCTGCCGGATTTCACACCGACACTGGTGCTTTCATTGAGAGTTCCGCTGTGAGATCGACAAAGGACCGATGGCTCACCGGCGGGTCAACTGCGACACTGGCTACGGTGGCGTGTACGTCCCTGGCTAACTTTTCATATTCGGCAGCATGATTTTCTGCGCCGACTCGACGGGCCATCTGGCCACCATCGAGAACTACGACCCCGATCAGGCCGTAACCTTCAGAGGGCTGGAGTACACCGCGGATTCCCGCGGCGAGCTTGTCCTGTCAGGTTGGACGCCTGGCAGGATTCAGGGCCCGACGAGCATGACAGGCTCGACTTCGGAACTGACCTCCCTTGAGGACGACGCATCAGGCCCTCCAACACCGAGAGGCGCGAAGGGGCTACCCTCCCCCGCCTCAGACGACTCCATCACAACGCCCAGCTCCGACGTATATCAGAGCTCGGCTTCGAATCTGGTATCTAGCTTAGAACCAATCCCGATGGCAGATCTAGGATCCACTCCGCTCCTGGCGCGGCTGAAAACGCATTGAGCATACCGCTGATGCCACTTCGAGTTAACCCGGCCTACGACCAGGCCATGAACCCCGAAGAGTTATCCCACCTTAATGAGATGCTTGACCGAATCCTGAGCTTGTCAATCTCGGATGGCAACACCTCGGTTTATGACAAGATCGGACTTAAAGCCGACGACCGGGAAATTTATGCCCCACCCACCACCCACCTAGTCGCGACGATTGATGATTTAACCGGCGTGTTAGACTATGACGAGGCCACAGAGATGGATGAAGATGTCGACGGCCTTGCAGAGACCACTTCGCGACAAACTAACATCGGCAAGTGGACCGCAACATCTACTTACGATGTGTACATGGTCAATATTCCCAACTCCCCCTCCAAGACGTCGGCGTAGACGCAGAAGGGACACCACCGGGAATAATGCCACTACCGACAATAGTGTGGCAACAGCAAATGACGCCAGGAATCTCGAGGAGGACCTTCAAGCCTCCTTAAAACGACATGCCGGCCTCGAGCGAATTCCCAGTGAGGATGACCTCGACGACCTCTTTGAAGGGGCCGACGACAACTACATGCCTGAATCCGAGGAGGACGAGAGCCTTAGCACCAGGACTATATAGTCCCCGAAGATCCCATCGCACAAGAGCGCTTCAGACGGAAGCATCAGCAGTTGCAGGTCAATGAAGACGCTTTGGACGACAAATGGGTCAAAATACTCTCGGCCGAGCAAGATCTCGAGGAACAGCACCGCAATGCACCCAAGTCTTACCCGCGTAGATGTTTGTTCCCTGAGTTCGACGAAGAACAGACGGACGACGTACTTTTAACACGCGGACTGTTGGGGAATGTTGCATGGAAAACAAAAGTATTTCTACGCACACGCAAGATCTATCTATGGAGATGCATAGCTACGACAGGGGGAGAGCATCTACATACCCTTATAGATCGCTAAGCGGAAGCGTTTATCAACGCGGTTGATGTAGTCGTACACCTTCACTATCCGCCGCAATTAAGTATCGAACGTACGACACCTCCGCGTTCAACACACGTTCAACTCGATGACATCCTCGCCTTCTCGATCCAGCAAGAGAGGCAAAGTAGTAGACGAGTTCCGATAGCACGACGGCGTGGTGACAGTGGTGGTGAAACTATTCTGCAGGGCTTTGCCAAGCACAACGGACGTGGATGGAGGAGGAACTAGAACTAGAGGGAGAGGAGGCTCCACACACGACTTGGGGATTGTGGTGTGCCTTGCCCCCTCCTCTCCTCACATATATATAGGTGGAGGGGGAGGGGAGGCAGCCCTAGGGCGCGCCCCAAGTGGCCGGCGGCTGCCCTAGGCGCCTGCCTTGGCACCTCCCCCTTTCCATATTTGGGCATGGAGGAGAAGGCAGGAGGGGGGCCGGTGGCTACCCTGCCTAGGCGCCCCCCTTGCCTTCTTGGCGCACGGGCAGGGGAGGTGGAGCGCGCCCAGCCCCTTAGTGGGCTGGTGCACCTCCCTCCTTTGGTCCATGAGGCCCACCAAGTACGGGTGGCTCCCGAAACCCCTTCCGGCACTCCGATAAAACTCCGGTGCATTCTGAAACCTTTTGTGTAACCAAATAGTATCATCCTATATATCGATCTTTACCTCCGGACCATTCCGGAGCTCCTCGTCATGTCCGTGATCTCATCCGGGACTCCGAACAACATTCGGTCACCAACTCACATAACTCATATAGTACTATATCGTCAACGAACATTAAGCGTGCGGACCCTACGGGTTCGAGAATGATGTAGACATGACCGAGGCGCTTCTCTGGTCAATAACCAATAGCGGGACCTGGATGCCGATAATGGTTCCTACATATTCTACGAAGATCTTTATCGGTCGAACCTTTATGACAACATACGTAATTCCATTTGTCCGTCGGTATGTTACTTGCCCGAGATTCGATCGTCGGTATCTCCATACCTAGTCAATCTCGTCACCGACAAGTCTCTTTACTCGTTCCGTAATACATGATCTCTTAACTAACTCCTTAGTCACTTTGCTTGCAAGCTTCTTGTGATGCTGTATTACCGAGAGGGCCCAGAGATGCCTCTCCATTACGGAGTGACAAATCTCAATCTCGATTCACGCCAACTCAACAGACACCTTTGGAGATACTTGTAGAGCACCTTTATGATCACCCTGTTACGTTGTGACGTTTGATAGCACACAAGGTATTCCTCCGGTATCCGGGAGTTGCATGATCTCATGGTCGAAGGAATATGTATTTGACATTAAGAAAGCAGTAGCAACAAACTGAACAATCATTTGCTAAGCTAACGGATGGGTCTTGTCCATCACATCATTCTCCTAATGATGTGATCACGTTATCAAATGACAACACATGTCTATGGTTAGGAAACCTTAACCATCTTCTGATCAACGAGCTAGTCTAGTAGAGGCTTACTAGGGACACGATATTTGTTTATGTATACACACATGTATTTAAGTTTCCGGTCAATAAAATTCTAGCATGAATAATAAACCTTTATCATGGTCAAGGAAATATAATAATAACCACTTTATTATTGCCTCTAGGGCATATTTCCAGCACGAACGACCAGACCAACCTGACCGACCTCTTAGAGGGCGACATGCCAACACGGGAAGATTTCCGCACTCAAACTGCACCACGCCATCATGGCAAGGACCTTGTCGACTACCTAGACCCTCATGACGCTCGACGTCACATTGAGGCAAACCGAGCACCTCCTTGGTCCATTTATGGATCTAGAGGACGCGCGTCCGCCGGGCTTGATGGCTACGATGCCTGGTTAGACAAGAACAGTCACGCCGAAGATCAAGCCTACACACGGCTTTCCCGACCTCCGATGCGATACTGCTCGGTTCACGTGGTCCAGCCCACCCAATCTGTTTTACAGATAGGGTAATGGAACATCAGTTTCCGGAAGGGTTTAAACCCATCAATATAGAATCATAAGATAGCACGCCGGACCCAGTAGTATGGATCGAAGATTTTCTTCTTCACATACACATGGCTAATGGAGATGACCTCCATGCCATCAAATACTTGCCGCTCAAGTTAAAGGGGCCGGTGAGGCATTGGCTCAATAGCTTGCCTCCTCATTCTATTGGTAGCTGGGAAGCCCTTGAGGATGCCTTTCGGGCAAATTTCTAGGGGACTTACGTCCGACCTCCGGACGCTGATGACCTCAGCCGCGTTACTCAGTAGCTCGGCGAATCAGCTCAGAAATTCTAGAACCGGTTCCTCACTAAAAAGAACCAGATCATAGACTCCTCCGACGTCGAGGCCATCGCTGCATTTAAGAACAACATCCGAGATGAGTGGCTCGCCCGCTAGCTCGGGCAGGATTGGCCGAGAACCATGGCAGCCTAAACCTTGCTTATGACCCATTTTTGTGCGGGCGAGGACAGTTGTCTGGCCCGTGGTACCCATAATGACGAGGCGGGCACCTTAGAAACGCGTGAAGCCAATGGAAAGCCTCGGTGTAATAAAAATGAACGCAGCCATAAGAATGGTGGAAGCGACACACAGGACGCCGCAACCAACGCAGGGTTCACCGGACCTAGATCCGGGTAGAAGTGGAAACCCTTTAAAGGGAATAAGGATGGACCCAGCCAGCTAGATCAAATCCTTGATAGGCCGTGCCAAATTCATGTCATCTCAGACAAGACAACAACTCATACTAACAGAAATTGCTGGGTCTTCAAGCAGACTGGTAAGGTAGCGACGGAGGGTCAGAATAAAACCCAACCTCGCAGCGAAGACGAGGATGAACCTCGGCGGCCCAACAATGGAGGCCAAAAGAAGTTTCCTAATGAGGTAACAGAAGTAAACATGATTTACGGTACCCACATCCCTAAAAGGAAGAGGAAACGCGTACTTTGAGACATTTATGCGCTAGAGCCAGTTGCCCCGAAGTTCAACCCATGGTCGGCTTACCTGATCACATTTGACAAGCATGACCATCCGACCAGCATCAGGCATGGCGGATCGGCCGCACTCATCCTGGACCCGATCGTCAATGGTTTTCATCTGACATGTGCCCTTATGGACGAAGGGAGCAACCTCAACTTAATCCACGAGGACATGGTTAGGAAGATGGGCATTGACTCATCTCGGATCAAACCCAGCAACACCACCTTTAAAGGTTTCATACCAGGCGTTGAGGCCCGCTGTACCAGAACCGTGACACTGGCGGTAGTCTTCGGATCACCCAAGAACTTTAGGAGCGAGGAGTTAGTCTTTGACATTGTACGTTTTCGCAGCGGATACCACGCGCTTCTAGGATGCACCGCATTCGCTTGCTTCAATGCAGTCCCGCATTACGCTTACCTCAAGCTCAAAATGCCAGGACCAAACGACGTTATTACAGTCAATGGAAACACCGAACGCTCCCTCCGGACGGAGGAGCAGACAACAGCCTTCGCAGCCGAGGTGCAGGCATCCGAGGAGGCAGCCCATTGCGGTAAACGCACCCCCAGCTCTTCGAAGCGTACGCGGGCCACGCCAATTGACCTCGGACATGCACTCTCACAACCTAAATAGGGATATGGGTTCCTCGCGTGCTCCCCTTGGAAGGGGCGCTATGTCTTCAGGATGCACAATTTTGCACTAAAAATTCACTGGGCCGCCGAGGAGCCAAAACAATGGAAACATCAGGTCGGCTAAACTGAGCAATGACGAAACTTTGGACTCGCACATAGGCAAGGATCTATCAAAGATCTAGCCAACAAAAGCATGCCCATGTGGCTTCGATCACATAATTGACAGCTGCAGGCCTCTCCAAAGGACTCGACCAACGAACGCCTCAAGCAACGTGAACGACCGAGGTTGCATGCAGTTTGTATTAATCATCGCCATCAATGAAGACGAGTTGGTCAACAGCATGGAGAAGCAGACGTGCGGCAGGAAGCGGTCTGGGCTCATAAACCCGATGACAAATTCTGCCCTGTTTTTATTTACTCCTTCATTATCTTTAATCGCATTGTATCTTTTTAGTTCCTCTTGCAATAGCTCGGCATGTGAAGCTTGACCATATGAAATAAAGAAATCATACCCCTTAAGGTCCTTAACGCATTTCTTCCAAGCATTGCCTGTGAGCTACAAGAACGTCTTTATGATAGAATTACTAAAGGGCTTTGTTTATATGCCCCAAATTACAAGACCAAAGTACTCAGCATCTCCGATGTTGCATTATATGGATCAGTTTTGAACCTAGATTTTGGTCAATAGTTGGGTCGCTCGGCTCCTACGTGTACCCCTTACGTTCCCGACAACTTCGACTAAGGTTGTAATGGGAGAACAACTGTGATAGTGCTGCCAGTTCAACTGACAGAGCGCCTCAGTGGAGAAAGCCAAAAAATGACTAATTAGGTAAGCGGAAACTGGTGGGCAATCCTAAGACCGTGTTAAGCAACGTGTCGATAGCGACCACCCTGTTAAACGAAGGGCTTCTTCCTAGCATTAGCGGAAGTGGGTAATGACATAGACCTCGGCTACCTACGCCGACCACTCCACACACCGAGGGCTCGTCGTCGCCCCCCACAGTCAAGCTCCTATGACTAAGTGAAAGTCATCAAGCCACTATAGTCTGATTGCCTAGTTCTTATAAGCACCGACCGCCTTCAGGAACTAAGACATCGGCTAAGGGTCACATTTGCCTAAAAAGAACACCCTCGTTACATTGTACAGGGGGGCTGAAGCCGACGACTGGCCACTTTCAGATTAACACGGTCAAACAGGAGACACAATTATAAGCAACGGAATTTAAAGCCGAATTTATTAAAACAGACGATAGGTTTTATACACCACATTTTGATATCCCGAAGTACCATCTAAAAATACAAAATCCCCTTGGACAGTTTGCCTTGGTCATCTGAGCACCCTCTTCTACTTCGGTGAAGAACTGCTCGGTGGTGTGCACCTTTCCTTCGGGAGGCCCCGCAGCAACGACCTCCGCGTCGACCTTCCGAAAATGCGTCTTCACGTAGGCGTACGCTCGCCGTACTCCCTCCAGGCACACAGACCGCTTCCAGTGATCCACTTGCGGAATGGTTTCCTGCAACCGCACCTGGAGCCCGAAGAAGGTGATCAGCAGGTTGTCCGCGGGCCATAGAGTGACGCAGAGATCCTGCAGTGCCGGCTTGGCCATGCGGAGAAGCTCCGCAAGCTGCTTCATTCGATGATTCAGCAACTGCGGCTGCGGCGATGCCTGGAACTGCTGCCAGAACACCTTCTCCGCCTCATGGCCCTCCCGTTTGCCGAAGTGCAGGCCGATGTCCATCGCACTCTTTTGGAGATCCGTGAAGACCTCTTCGAAGCGCCACAGTTGGGTGAGTTCGACGAACCCTTGCTGCCAAACACACACTGAAGTAAATATGGCTTACCCGCGGCTATCTGCTCCACTTGTTGGAGCACCTCGCGGTCAACCCGGGCCTGGGTCTGGATCTCGACATGGGATAGGCGTAGCTTCTGCAGCTCCTTGCCCGCCCTCTTCTCATTCTCCTGAAGGGAATCGCGCTCGAGATACACGCCTTTCAAGGCCTCCTCGACCTCTAGGACCCGCACCTGGTCCTTCTCCCTAGCCACCTTTTCGGCGGCTGGGTCATTTCCCGCCTTAGCAGTAGCAGCCTTCTGCTGCTTGGCCTCCTGCCGAGCCTTCAACAACTCGGCCTTGAGCCCCTCAAGCTCGACTAAACCCGATGTCATTCAAACAGTTATGCATCAACTTCTACTTCAACAAAGACTATCCCTACTTAAAAGTGCATTTGAGGGTATATCACATCGATCGCTTACCTTGAGACTGCTCGACCCGCTTGTTCATCATGTCAAGGTCCTTTTTGGATCTCTCGAGCTTCCAGTTCATCTCCGCAATCTCCTCGGAGGCAGAGCTCGGAGCCAAGGTCGAAACATACACAAGCACCTCATAGTTAGCCCTATGATTAATCTATTGATACCACGGACATACATTCTGTCATAAGAGTCCGTGTCCTGGGGGCTAATCATTTTCCTAACATCATAATTCAATCCCAACACCAGTTTCTTAAAACTAGCCTTGGGCTCGGGGGGCTACTCATTGGCTATGCTGTCTAAATGCCAAGTGAAGACATCCTCGGACAGATATACGGATTTGCAAGAAACTTAAGCAGGGACATTATTTTCTCATAAAAAGGTAGAAGAGTACCTCGAAGATTCTAATGAAGCCCTTGAAAACCTCGCGCATTCTGGCCTCTGCAGACCGAAATCCCTGCAGCGCCACGCCGACCAATGTGCGGTGCTCTTCTTTGAGGGAGGAACCCATTAAGGCTGCCTCAACCTCTTTGGTCCATCCCACGGTAGCCGGCCTTGGGGGAGGAGGCGGGGGCGGCAGAACCTCATGGCCCAACACCGAAGTGTTGGGCACAGGGGGATTTGATTGAGGTGCCGACGCCGGAGCCGATGTCTGGCCCAGCCCTTCTTGAACGACCTCGGGGACTCCATCCCCTTGGTCCAGTTGGACCGAGGCCTCAACCTCGGCCATAACGACCGACCCTCCAGCCTCCGTCGTGTCGGTAGGAGGGGCAGGAGTAGATGTCGCTTCCCCCAAACCATTTTGAGCGGGAGGGGGGAGTGGCGGGGTCGAGCGCCCTGCTTGGGGATGGCAACCCACTTGAGGAGTCGCCGCTAAGGCGTACCTTCAGCGGACTAAACAAATAATATTTACATAAATTATATCTTAATAAGAAACTAAAGAAAATTAGACGAAGTGACTGAGACGTACTTCCGGGGTGCGGGCTTCTCCCTCCCCATCGCGAGGTCGTCGTCGTCCAATTCGTCGAGGAAGGTAATCTTCCCCGATGGGGCCGGCTTGCCGGTAGGCTCGTCGGAGGCCTTGCGTGGCCTCTCCAGGCCCTTTGGCCGTACCTCAGCCTCGACGTCCTCGGACGCCACTCTCTTCCCCTTTGGGGAGGGTTTACTTCCCCCTTGTCCTCATCCACATCGTCTTCATGGGTGGAGAAGGCATGAGTGTCCTTGTGTGACGCCCCCGATTCAATCGTACACTAATCATACACGCAAACATGTACGATCAAGATCAGGGACTCACGGGAAGATATCACAACACAACTCTAAAAATAAAATAAGTCATACAAGCATCATAATACAAGCCAGGGGCCTCGAGGGCTCGAATACAAGTGCTCGATCATAGACGAGTCAGCGGAAGCAACAATATCTGAGTACATGCATAAGTTAAACAAGTTTGCCTTAAGAAGGCTAGCACAAACTGGGATACAGATCGAAAGAGGCGCAAGCCTCCTGCCTGGGATCCTCCTAAACTACTCCTGGTCGTCGTCAGCGGCTTGCACGTAGTAGTAGGCACCTCTGGTGTAGTAGGAGTCGTCGTCGACGGTGGCGTCTGGATCCTGGGCTCTGGCATCTGGTTGCGACAACCAGGTAGAAGGGAAAGGGGAAAAGAGGGAGAAAAGCAACCGTGAGTACTCATCCAAAGTACTCGCAAGCAAGGAGCTACACTACATATGCATGGGTATATGTGTAAAGGGCCATATCGGTGGACTGAACTGCAGAATGCCAGAATAAGAGGGGGATAGCTAATCATGTCGAAGACTACGCTTCAGGCCACCTCCATCTTGCATTATGTAGAAGAGAGTAGATGGTAAGTTCACCAAGTAGCATCGCATAGCATAAACCTACCCGGCGATCCCCTCCTCGTCGCCCTGTTAGAGAACGATCACTGGGTTATATCTTGCACTTGGAAGGGTGTGTTTTATTAAGTATCCGGTTCTAGTTGTCATAAGGTCAAGGGGCAACTCCAAGTCGTCCTGTTACCGAAGATCACGGCTATTCGAATAGAGAAACTTCCCTGCAGGGGTGCACCACATAACCCAACACGCTCGATCCCATTTGGCCGGATACACTTTCCTGGGTCATGCCCGGCCTCGGAAGATCAACACATCGCGGCCCTACCTAGGCACAACAGGGAGTTCAACACGCCGGTCTAAATCCTATGGCGCAGGGGTTTGGGCCCATCGCCCATTGCACACCTGCACGTTGCGAGGGCGGCCGGAAGCAGAACTAGCCCCCTTAATACAAGAGCAGGCTTACGTTCCAATCCGGCGCGCGCCGCTCAGTCGCTGACGTCACGAAGGCTTCGGCTGATACCACGATGTCGAGTGCCCATAACTGTTCCCACGTAGTTGGTTAGTGCGTATAGGCTAGTGGCCAGACTCAGATCAAATACCAAGATCTCGGTAAGCGTGTTAAGTATCCGTGAATGCCGACCAAGGCCAGGCCCACCTCTCTCCTAGGTGGTCTCAACCTGCCCTGCCGCTCCGCCACAAAGTAACAGTCGGGGGCCGTCGGGAACCCAGGCCCACCTCTACCGGGATGGAGCCACCTGCCCCTTCAGCCCCCATCTCCGAACAATATCATAAGTAATGTAACAGTATAAAGTATATATCATATGCCCGTGATCACCTCCCGAAGTGATCACGACCCAGTAGTATAGCATGGCAGACGGACAAGAGTGTAGGGCCACTGATGGAATACTAGCATCCTATACTAAGCATTTAGGATTGCAGGTAAGGGTAACAACTGTAGCAACAATGACAGGCTATGCAGCAGAATAGGATTAATGAAAGCAGTAACATGCTACACTACTCTAATGCAAGCAGTAGAGAGAAGAATAGGCGATATCTGGTGATCAAGGGGGGGGGGGCTTGCCTGGTTGCTCTGGCAAGAAGGAGGGGTCGTCAACTCCATAGTCGAACGGGGCGGCAGCAACGTCGGTCTCGTAGTCTACCGGAGAGAAGAGGGGGAAGAAACAATAAATACAATGCAAACGTAAGCATGACGATGCAAGACATGACAATGCGCGGTGCTAGGTGTGCCCTAACGCGGTAGGAGGTGGTACCAGCGAAGGGGGGGAACATCCGGGAAAGTATTCCCGGTGTTTCGCGTTTTCGGACAAATGAACCGAAGGGGGAAAGTTGCGTGTTTGCTATGCTAGGGATGTGTGGCGGGCGAACGGGCTGCGTATCCGGATTCGTCTCGTCGTTCTAGGCAACTTTCATGTACAAAGTATTTTCATCCGAGTTACGGATTATTTTATATTAATTTTTAAAGTTTTAAATCATTTTCTAAATTATTTTAATTTGAAAATTAAATGTTAAATTACTATGGGTACACAGAAGGGCTTGTGTGGCTGACCAGTAGGCCCAGTTGACTTGGTCAACTGCCCAGTCAGCAGAGACTGACTGGTGGGGCCAGTCAAAGTCAACAGCCCAGTCGGCATTGACCGTTGACTGGTCAAATTGACCAGTGGGTCCTGTCTGTCATGACTGTTAGTACTAACTAACAGATTATATATTTTAAGTAGTTAATTAGATTAACTAAGTTTAATTAGTTTAACTAATCAGATAATTAAGTTAATTAATTATTTAATTGATATTTTTATTTATTTTTCGTTCTAATTCTCCTTGGGCGTGGGGCCCGCATGTCATTGGCCAGGGGGCCTTAGCGGGCGCCAAGAATGGGCGCTGGGTGCGGGCATTGGGTGCACCCGGCTGACGGGGCGTTCGCCCAGTCCTGCCGCGGAGCAGGGCACCGGCGCCGGCGCCAGGGGTGGAGTGGGGGAAGGTGGAGCAGTTGGGGGGCGGCGGAGGACGCCGGCCGGCGAGCAGCGACAAAGTAGTAGAGTAGTGACAGCAGAAATCAGTGAGCAGTAACAGCATTGCCGGCGAGCAAAGAGCAGCGTGGCAACGGGGCAACGGCGGTGGCTGGCGCGCACAGCGGGACGGCGGGGTGCGCTTGCGCACTGCGACAGCAGCAACGGCGGGAGAGGCCGCGTCGAGGGCGCGGGTGCGTGCGGCGTGCAGAGTAGGGCAGCGGCTAGTCGAGATGAGGCCACGCGCGGGGGTGCGTGAGCGCTGGACAGTGCGGGCTCGGGCGCGGCCAAAGGCAGGCCGAGGCACGCGCGGCAGAGCGAGCAGGCGCGGGGCGGGGCCAGCGGTGCACGACGCGGACAGAGGAAACAAGGGGAGATGGGGTTCCATACCCCCGATGCAGGGGTTCGCCGACGAGGCGCGGGGAAGTCCGTCGAGGGGAGGACGTGGACGACGTGCGACGACGGAGTCGAGGCAGCGCGGGGCTCCGGCGAGGTGTTCCTCCAGGCGACGGTGATGGCGAGACAACGTCGAGCTTGGAGTCTGGAGCGGCTTCGGGCTCGGGGCGGTCCGGCGGGGAGGAGGGTTGAGGAGGCAGGCGCCGACGATGGCAGGGCAGAACTAGGCGGCGTCGGGGTTCGGCGACGGAGGTCGGCAGTGGGCGGCGGAGCCGTGCCCGATCTGGATCGGGGGCGCCAAGGGAGGAGACGAGGGGGAAAGGGGAATCGTGGGGGGAGTGGGGGTTACGGGTTAGGGTTCGGTGGGGTGTGGGGGGTTAAGGGGAGGAGTGGGGATGGGCCGGCCTGGCTGGGTCTTGTGTTGGCCCAGTTGGGCCAGAATGGCCCAACGAGAGGGGGGTTGCCCCCCTGTTTTACCTTTTCTCTTTATTTATTTTCCTCTTTTCTTTTCTGTTTTATTTTTGTTTCCTATTATTTTAGTTTCTGTAAAATATATACTTTGCATCTAATTTTAGCATTTCAATTTAGTCCACCACCTCAAAAAGTCTAGACCCCAAATAATTTGGTTTGATATTTTATCAATTTGTAAAGGCATTTAAATAATCAGGTTTGCTAATATTTAAATCATTTTAGTGCATTCAAATACATAATAAAAGTGTGGTTCCTTCATAAATATTTAGTATGGATTATTTGCCACAAACCGAACATTTTGGTTTTAATGTTTCAAAACTTTTGTTGTTTGCCTTTGTTTCAAATTTGAATTTGGATCGGTTCTGAACTAACGCGAGATTAGCAACAGTGATCGTGGTGATGTGGCATCATTAGCAGAGGTTTACTGTACCTTAATTATTCGGGCGTCACACCTTGGACCGGGTGACCGAGGTCTCTCAGGTCCAAAGACCGGTCCTACCCTTCTGGGGCTTTGACCCCTTAGGGATCACCACATGTGAGGTGGACCAGATCATGACCAAGGCAACAAAGAGAGAGGTTCATGCTAGCACAAATGTTAAACCCTTAGAGCAGCCAAAGGAAGACATGGGCAAAACCATTATCTTAGTGGGGAAGCTTCTGGTGCCTATTTTGGGAGAAATGACACATCAGATTTCCAGCTGCAACTTCCCACCTAAACCCAATTAATTCTGGAAGGCTCTAGCATGTTATAGAGGCTAGAAAAGATGGTCTTTGAATTCAACTTTCATTCAAAAAAACATTGCATCATTTGAGGTCTTGAGTCAAAAGTTGTGCATGTTTCCATGCAAGCTGTCCAGGAATTTATTACAGCGCGAGGCTCAACAAGTTTGCTCCTGCTACAGCTTGGGGCTCTCGAATTTACCCTTTATTTTGAGTTGTTTTCACACCTAACTAGTGGGTGCTTCTATTATAAATACTCCCCAGCTGTTCCATGTGAAGGGGGATGAGATTTCCGAATTTATGTTTGTAGACAGTCGGTGAGGTTGTGTTGTGCTGTGAGCACTAGTATCTTTAAGTGTTAGCTCGTGTGTGTGGATTGGAGGGTCTGTCCTCAATTCATATAGGATCCTTGCGGTTCCCTCTTGTGATTCTACATAGGTTCACAAGTTTCATCGTTTTGGTTGCATCCTTGTACACCAAGCTAGTTATCCATTGCAATATATTTGAGAGTGTTTCCTCTTGTTCCTTGCCATTTGAGAGAGATAGTTGCTGCTCCTTGTGAGTTCTATGGCACCGTGAAAGATCGTTTCCGAGGCGTCCCGTATCATCTTGGCATCAGAGCTTTAGGTTGTTCACGGTCTTGCTGATTTTGTTCTTGAGAAGCTTCCATGGATTCGAGGAAGTCCAACAATGTTGATGGTGTGCATGGAGGTGGGCGCCTCATGGAGGAGGAGTTGCCACTTCCCGTGTATGATCCAAGATTGCAGCCTGCCTATGTGTTGGCTTTGGAGGATAGTCGAGAGTATGTGTTGAACAAGGTGGAGAGGCGCATATCGGCCATGGAGACCAACCTTGGCCGGAGAATCGACTCCCTCACTGAGGAACTCCGTCGAGATAGGCTTGCTGCACGGGGTCAACACCGACAACTCCCCGAATAGCAGGGCCAATGACACCTTGAGGAGGGGCATGGAGAGCACATCCATGTCTACTCGGACGATGCTCATAGCTACTACGCTACACCACCTCGACGTGCTCGCCACGACCAGCGAGGTGCTACTTGGGTGCCACCGTCTCCACCATGACATGGGCTTGCTGCACGGGATCGACATCGACAACTTCCCATACACCAGGACCACCATGGAGAGCATTAGAGCGACCACTCCGATGATGCTCAAAACTACTACGAGCCTCGACCACGACGTGCTCATCATGATCATCGCGGAGAAGGCCAAGAAGGCTTTTTCATGGGAGGAAGAGGTCATGGGCATGCTCATCGTGACCATGAAGATGATGGGATTGGTAAATTCAAACTTACCATACCATCGTTCAATGGGAAAACCGAGCCCGATGAATATTTGGAGTGGGAGATGCGCATGGATCAGATCTTTTATAGACACCGCTATACGGAGGAAAAGAAGGTACGATATGCATCCATTGAGTTTACCGGATATGCTTTGATTTGGTGGAATCAATTGTATTGTGCTGGAGGTTGTTCGGAGACATGGGTGCAAAGAAAAAGCTGTTACGGAGGCATTTTGTTCCTAAACATTTCACAAGAACCTTGTACAATCGACTCCAACGGTTGTGCCAAGGTAACTCTAGTGTTGATGAGTACTATAAGGAGATGGAGATTTTGATGATTAGGACAGCAGTGAATGAGCCAGAGGAGGCCACAATGTCAAGATTCTTTCATGGGCTGAATGAAGATGTCCAAGAAAGGATAGAGATGGTTACATATCAAGATTTGCAAGAACTTGTGCATCAAGCTATTCGTGTAGAGCAGCAGCTGAAGCGACGCCAAAATCGCAGCCAAACCTATACATCAAGCACTTGGAGAGGTTCAGTTCAGCGAGAAGTAGATGGAAGTGTTGCCGCAGATTTTCGCCCACACAACAAGATGATTGCAAAAGAAGCTAATGCATCAAAGGTTGAATCTTCCAATACTCCCGTTAGTCGCATTAGTAATATTCAATGCCACGCATGCAAGGGTAGAGGTCACTTCAAGAAGGATTGCCCTAATTTGAAGAAGGTGCTGCTCACAAATGATGGAAATGTCACCGATGACTCAATTGACAAATCTGAATCTGAGAAGAAAGATGCAAAATATTGTACTTTTGAGACCGGAGCACCACTGAGTTCAGATGGAGGAGATGGTGTTAATCTCATGGTTCGCAAAGTGGCTCATGATGATGCTCCTATTGTTGAGAAGGGCCAGCGACAAAATGTGTTCCAATCCATTTGCAAGATCAAGGACAAAAACTGCAAGTTAGTCATCGATGGACGTAGCTATAACAACATCATTAGTAGTGATCTTGTGCATGCTCTTGGGATATTAACATGGAGGCAGCCCCAGCCATATTATGTTAAGTGGTTGAATGGTGTTGGTAAGTTGAAGATTACACATCATGCTAGGGTGCAATTTTCAGTGGGAGCTTATGCAGACAAGGTGGTATGTGATGTGGTGCCAATTCAAGCTTGTCATCTTCTGTTGGGAAGGCCGTGGCAGTTCGATCACAATGCTACTCACCATGGGAGGTCTAACAAGTATTCCTTCATGCATCAAGGAGTGAACCATGTCTTGGAACCTATGGTGGATTGATACGTCTCCAACGTATCTATAATTTTTGATTGTTCCATGCTATATTATATTCTGTTTTGGACATTATCAGGCTTTATTATACACTTTTATATTATTTTTGGGACTAACCTATTAACCGGAGGGCCAGCCCAGAATTGCTGTTTTTTTGCCTATTTCAGAGTTTTGCAGAAAAAGAATATCAAACGGAGTCCAAACGGAATGAAACCTTCGGGAACGTGATTTTCGGAACGAACGTGATCTAGAGGACTTGGAACCTACGTCAAGACATCAACCAGGAGGGCACGAGGTAGGGGGCGCACCTACCCCCCCAGGGCACGCCCTCCACCCTCGTGGGCCCCACGTTGCTCCACCGACGTACTTCTTCCTCCTATATATACCTACGTACCCCCAAACTACCAGATACGGAGCTAAAAACCTAATTCGACCGCCGCAACCTTCTGTACCCGTGAGATCCCATCTTGGGGCCTTTTCTGGAGCTCTGCCGGAGGGGGCATCGATCATGGAGGGCTTCTACATCAACACCATAGCCTCTCCGATGATGTGTGAGTAGTTTACCTCAGACCTTCGGGTCCATAGTTATTAGCTAGATGGCTTCTTCTCTCTTTTTGGATCTCAATACAATGTTCTCCCCCTCTCTTGTGGAGATCTATTCGATGTAATCTTCTTTTGCGGTGTGTTTGTTGAGACCGATGAATTGTGGGTTTATGATCAAGTTTATCTATGAACAATATTTGAATCTTCTCTGAATTCTTTTATGTATGATTGGTTATCTTTGCAAGTCTATTCGAATTATCAGTTTGGTTTGGCCTACTAGATTGATCTTTCTTGCAATGGGAGAAGTGCTTAGCTTTGGGTTCAATCTTGTGGTGTCCTTTCCTAGTGACAGTAGGGGCAGCAAGGCACGTATTGTATTGTTTCCATCGAGGATAACAAGATGGGGTTTATATCATATTGCATGAGTTTATCCCTCTACATCATGTCATATTGCTTAAAGCGTTACTCTGTTCTTATGAACTTAATACTCTAGATGCATGCTGGATAGCGGTCGATGTGTGGAGTAATGGTAGTAGATGCAGGCAGGAGTCGGTCTACTTGTCTCGGACGTGATGCCTATATACATGATCATACCTAGATATTCTCATAACTATGCTCAATTCTGTCAATTGCTCAACAGTAATTTGTTCACCCACCGTAATACTTATGCTCTTGAGAGAAGCCACTAGTGAAACCTATGGCCCCCGGGTCTATTTTCCATCATATTAATCTTCCAACACTTAGCTATTTTTATTTCCTTTATTTTACTTTGCATCTTTATCATAAAAATACCAAAAATATTATCTTATCATATCTATCAGATCTCGCTCTCGTAAGTGACCGTGAAGGGATTGACAACCCCTTTAGGCCTTGTTCGGTTCCATAGGGTTTCAAGGGGTTTGGAGCAGATTGGCAGGGATTAAATCCCCAGCAAGTCAAAATCCACATCAAACCCCTCCAATCCTCTCCAATCCCCTTGTGGTGGGGATTAACCGAACAAGGCCTTATTGCGTTGGTTGCGAGGATTTATTTGGTTGTGTAGGTGCAAGGGACTCGTGCGTGGTCTCCTTTTGGATTGATACCTTGGTTCTCAAAAACTGAGGGAAATACTTACGCTACTTTGCTGCATCACCCTTTCCTCTTCAAGGGAAAACCAACGCATTGCTCAAGAGGTAGCAAGAATGATTTCTGGCGTCGTTGCCGGGGAGTCTACGCAAAAGTCAACATACCAAGTACCCATCACAAACCCTTATCTCCCGCATTACATTATTTGCCATTTGCCTCTCGTTTTCCTCTCCCCCACTTCACCCTTGCCGTTTTATTCGCCCTCTCTTTTCCGTTCATTTTTTTGCTCGCTTCTTGTTTGCTCGTGTGTTGGTTTGCTTGCTTGTCACAATGGCTCAAGATAATACTAAGTTGTGTGACTTTACCAATACCAACAATAATGATTTTCTTAGCACTCCGATTGCTCCTCTCATCAATACTGAATCTTGTGAAATCAATGCTGCTTTGTTGAATCTTGTCATGAAAGATCAATTCGCCGGCCTTCCTAGTGAAGATGCCACTACCCATCTAAATAGCTTCGTTGATTTGTGTGATATGCAAAAGAAGAAAGATGTGGATAATGATATTGTTAAATTGAAGCTATTTCCTTTTTCGCTTAGAGATATGCTAAAGCTTGGTTTTCGTCTTTGCCTAAAAATAGTATTGATTCTTGGAGTAAGTGCAAAGATGCTTTTATTTCTAAGTATTTTCCTCCCGCTAAGATCATCTCTTTTAGAAACGATATCATGAATTTTAAGCAACTTGATCATGAACATGTTGCACAAGCTTGGGAGAGGATGAAATTAATGATACGTAATTGTCCTACACATGGTTTGAATTTATGGATGATCATACAAAAAATTTATGCCGGATTGAATTTTGCTTCTAGAAATCTTTTAGATTCGGCCGCGGGAGGCACTTTTATGGAAATCACTTTAGGAGAAGCTACTAAACTCCTAGATAATATTATGGTTAATTGTTCTCAATGGCACACTGAAAGATCTACTAATAAAAAAGTGCATGCGATAGAAGAAATTAATGTTTTGAGTGGAAAGATGGATGAACTTATGAAATTATTTGCTACTAAGAGTGTTTCTTCTGATCCTAATGATATGCCTTTGTCTACTTTGATTGAGAATAATAATGAATCTATGGATGTGAATTTTGTTGGTAGGAATAATTCTGGTAACAACGCGTATAGAGGAAACTTTAATCCTAGGCCATACCCTAGTAATCCCTCTAATAATTATGGTAATTCCTACGACAATTCTTATGGAAATTTTAATAAGATGCCTTCTGAATTTGAGACTAGTGTTAAAGAATTTATGAATTCACAAAAGAATTTCAATGCTTTGCTTGAAGAAAAATTGCTTAAAGTTGATGAATTGGCTAGGAACGTTGATAAAATTTCTCTTGATGTTGATTCTTTAAAACTTAGATCTATTCCACCTAAGCATGATATCAATGAGTCTCTCAAAGCCATGAGAATTTCCATTGATGAGTGCAAAGAAAGAACCGCTAGGATGCGTGCTAAGAAAGATTGCTTTGTGAAAGCGTGTTCTTCTAGTTTCTATGAAAATAAAGATGAAGATCTAAAAGTTATTGATGTGTCCCCTATTAAATCTTTGTTTTGCAATATGAATCTTGATAATGATGGGACTGAATATGATCCACCTTTACCTAGAAGGCGTTCCAAAAATTCGGAGTTTTTAGATCTTGATGCAAAAATTAGTAAAAGTGGGATTGAGGAGATCAAAACTTTAGATGTTAATGAACCCACTATTTTGGATTTCAAGGAATTTAATTATGATAATTGCTCTTTGATAGATTGTATTTCCTTGTTGCAATCCGTGCTAAATTGTCCACATGCTTAGAGTCAACATAAATCTTTTACTAAACATATCGTTGATGCTTTGATGCAATCTTATGAAGAAAAACTTTAGTTGGAAGTTTCTATCCCTAGAAAACTTTATGATGAGTGCGAACCTACTATTAAAATTAAAATCAAGGATCATGAGTTCTATGCTTTATGTGATTTGGGTGCTAGTGTTTCCACGATTCCAAAGACTTTGTGCGATTTGCTAGGTTTCCGTGATTTTGATGGTTGCTCTTTAAACTTGCACCTTGCGGATTCCACCATTAAGACCTATGGGAAGAATTAATGATGTTCTTATTATTGAAAATAGGAATTATGTGCCCGTAGATTTTATTGTTCTTGATATAGATTGCAATCCTTCATGTCCTATTATTCTTGGTAGACCTTTCCTTAGAACGATCGGTGCAATTATTGATATGAAGGAAGAAAATAGTAGCTTCCAATTTCCATTAAGGAAAGGCATGGAACACTTTCCTAGAAAGAAAATAAAATTACCATATGAATCTATCATGAGAGCCACTTATGGATTGCCTACCAAAGATGGCAATACCTAAATCTATCCTTGCTTTTATGCCTAGCTAGGGGCGTTAAACGATAGCGCTTGTTGGGAGGCAACCCAATTTTATTTTTAGTTTTTTTGCTTTTTGCTTCTGTTTAGGAATAAATATTTGATCTAGCCTCTGGTTAGATTTTTTTATGTTTTAATTAGTGTTTGTGCCAAGTTTAACCTATAGGATCTTCTTGGATGATAGTTATTTGATCTTGTTGAAAATTCCAGAAACTTTCTGTTCACGAAAATAATTGTTAAAAATCACCAGAACGTGATAAAATATTGATTCCAATTGCTGCTGATCAATAAACAAATTTTCTAGGTCTTCCTATTTTGGCTGAAATTTTGGAGTTCCATAAGTTTGCGTTAGTTACAGATTACTACAGACTGTTCTATTTTTGACAGATTCTGTTTTTCGTGTGTTGTTTGCTTATTTTGATGAATCTATGGCTAGTAAAATAGTTTATAAACCATATAGAAGTTGGAATACAGTAGGTTTAACACCAATATAAATAAAGAATGAGTTCATTACAGTACCTTGAAGTGGTGTTTTGTTTTCTTTCGCTAACGGAGCTCACGAGATTTCTGTTAAGTTTTGTGTTGTGAAGTTTTCAAGTTTTGGGTGAAAGATTTGATGGATTATGGAACAAGGAGTGGCAAGAGCCTAAGATTGGGGATGCCCATGGCACCCCAAGATAATCTAAGGACACCTAAAAGCCAAAGCTTGGGGATGCCCCGGAAGACATCCCCTCTTTCGTCTACTTCCATCGGTAACTTTACTTGGAGCTATATTTTTATTCACCACATGATATGTGTTTTGCTTGGAGCGTCTTGTATTATTTGAGTCTTTATTTTTTTAGTTTACCACAATCATTTTTGCTGTACACACCTTTTGAGAGAGACACACATGATTAGGAAATTGTTAGAATACTCTATGTGCTTCACTTATATCTTTTGAGTTATATAGTTTTTGCTCTAGTACTTCACTTATATCTTTTAGAGCACGGTGGTGGTTTTGTTTTATAGAAACTATTGTTCTCTCATGCTTCACTTAGATTATTTTGAGAGTCCTACAAAATAGCATGGTAGTTTGCTTTAATTATGATAGGCATTCAAGATTAGTAAAACAAGTTTTCTTATGAGTGTGTTGAATATTATGAGAAGTTTGATACTAGATAATTGTTTTGAGATATGAAGATGGTGATATTAGAGTCATGCTAGTTGAGTAGTTTTTAATTTGAGAAATAATTGTGTTAAAGTTTGTGATTCCCGTAGCATGCACATATGGTGAACCGTTATGTGATGAAGTCGGAGCATGATTTATTTATCGATTGTCTTCCTTATGAGTGGCTGTCGGGGACGAGCGATGGCCTTTTCCTACAAATCTATCCCCCTAGGAGCATGCGCTTAATAATTTGCTTTGATAACTTGTAGATTTTTGCAATAAGTATATGAGTTATTTATGACTAATGTTGAGTCCATGGATTATACGCACTTTTCCTCCTTCCACCATTGCTAGCCTCTCTAATACCGCGAACTTTTTGCCGGTATCATACACCCACCATATACCTTCCTCAAAACAGCCACCATACCTACCTACCATGGCATTTCCATAGCCATTCCGAGATATATTGCCATGCAACTTACCACCGTTTCGTTTATTATGACACGCTCCATCATTGTCATATGGCATTGCATGATCATGTAGTCGACATTGTATTTGTGGCAAAGCCACCGTTCATAATTCTTTCATACATGTCACTCTTGATTCATTGCATATCCCGGTACACCGCCGGAGGCATTCACATAGAGTCATATTTTGTTCTAAGTATTGAGTTGTAAGTAAATAAAAGTGTGATGATCATCATTTTTTAGAGCATTCTCCCAAGTGAGGAAAGGATGATGGAGACTATGATTCCCCGACAAGTCGGGATGAGACTCCGGACGAAGTTAAATAAAAAAAAGAGGCCAAAAAAAAGAAAAGAAAAGAAAAGGCCCAAATAAAAAAATGAGAGAAAAAGAGAGAAGGGACAATGTTACTATCCTTTTACCACATTTGTGCTTAAAAGTAGCACCATGATCTTCATGATAGAGAGTCTCCTATGATATCACTTTCATATACTAGTGGGAAATTTTTCATTATAGAGCTTGGCTTGTATATTCCAATGATGGGCTTCCTCAAAATGCCCTAGGTCTTCGTGAGCAAGCGAGTTGGATGCAAACCCACTTAGTTCCTTTTGTTGAGCTTTCATATACTTATAGCTCTAAGTGCATCCGTTCCATGGCAATCCCTACTCACTCACATTGATATCTATTAATGGGCATCTCCATAGCCCGTTGATACGCCTAGTTGATGTGAGACTATCTTCCCCTTTTTTGTCTTCTCCACAACCACCATTCTATTCCACATATATAGTGCTATGTCCATGGCTCACGCTCATGTATTGCGTGAAGATTGAAAAAGTTTGAGAACGTCAAAAGTATGAAACAATTGCTTGGCTTGTCATCAGGGTTGTGCATGATTTAAGTATTTTGTGTGGTGAAGATAGAGCATAGCCAGACTATATGATTTTGTAGGGATAACTTTCTTTGGCCATGATATTTTGAGAAGACATAATTGCTTAGTTAGTATGCTTGAAGTATTATTATTTTTATGTCAATATTAAACTTTTGTCTTGAATCTTTCGGATCTGAATATTCATACCACAATTAAGAGAATTACATTGAAATTATGCCAAGTAGCATTCCACATCAAAAATTCTATTTTTACCATTTACCTACTCGAGGACGAGCAGGAATTAAGCTTGGGGATGCTTGATACGTCTCCAACGTATCTATAATTTTTTATTGTTCCATGCTATATTATATTCTATTTTGGACATTATCGGGCTTTATTATACACTTTTATATTATTTTTGGGACTAACCTATTAACCGGAGGCCCAACCCAGAATTGCTGTTTTTTGCCTATTTCAGAGTTTCGCAGAAAAAGAATATCAAACGGAGTCCAAACGGAATGAAACCTTCGGGAACGTGATTTTCGGAACGAACGTGATCCAGAGGACTTGGACCCTACGTCAAGACATCAACCATGAGGGCACGAGGTAGGGGGGCGCGCCTACCCCCCCAGGGTGCGCCCTCCACCCTCGTGGGCCCCACGTTGCTCCACCGACGTACTTCTTCCTCCTATATATACCTACGTACCGCCAAACTACCATATACGGAGCCAAAAACCTAATTCCACCGCCGCAACCTTCTGTACCCGTGAGATCCCATCTTGGGGCCTTTTCCGGAGCTCCGCCGGAGGGGGCATCGATCACGGAGGGCTTCTACATCAACACCATAGCCTCTCCAATGACGTGTGAGTAGTTTACCTCAGACCTTCGGGTCCATAGTTATTAGCTAGATGGCTTCTTCTCTCTTTTTGGATCTCAATACAATGTTCTCCCCCTCTCTTGTGGAGATCTATTCGATGTAATCTTCTTTTGCGGTGTGTTTGTTGAGACCGATGAATTGTGGGCTTATGATCAAGTTTATCTATGAACAATATTTGAATCTTCTCTGAATTCTTTTATGTATGATTGGTTATCTTTGCAAGTCTCTTCGAATTATCAGTTTGGTTTGGCCTACTAGATTGATCTTTCTTGCAATGGGAGAAGTGCTTAGCTTTGGGTTCAATCTTGCGGTGTCCTTTCCCAGTGACAGTAGGGGCAGCAAGGCATGTATTGTATTGTTGCCATCGAGGATAACAAGATGGGGTTTATATCATATTGCATGAGTTTATCCCTCTACATCATGTCATATTGCTTAAAGCGTTACTCTGTTCTTATGAACTTAATACTCTAGATGCATGCTGGATAGCGGTCGATGTGTGGAGTAATAGTAGTAGATGCAGGCAGGAGTCGGTCTACTTGTCTCGGACGTGATGCCTATATACATGATCATACCTAGATATTCTCATAACTATGCTCAATTCTGTCAATTGCTCAACAGTAATTTGTTCACCCACCGTAATACTTATGCTCTTGAGAGAAGCCACTAGTGAAACCTATGGCCCCCGGGTCTATTTTCCATCATATTAATCTTCCAACACTTAGCTATTTTTATTTCCTTTTATTTTAATTTGCATCTTTATCATAAAAATACCAAAAATATTATCTTATCATATCTATCAGATCTCACTCTCGTAAGTGACCGTGAAGGGATTGACAACCCCTTTATTGCGTTGGTTGCGAGGATTTATTTGTTTGTGTAGGTGCGAGGGACTCGTGCGTGGTCTCCTACTGGATTGATACCTTGGTTCTCAAAAACTAAGGGATACACTTACGCTACTTTGCTGCATCACCCTTTCCTCTTCAAGGGAAAACCAACGCAGTGCTCAAGAGGTAGTATGGATCAAGCACTCAAGGTTGAGCAATTCCCACACGTGAGGAAGCCCAAAAAGAATACCTCAAAACCGAGGACGGTTTTGTTTGAAGGAAGGGAGGATGATGTGGACCAGATCATGACCAAGGCAATAAAGAGAGAGGTTCATGCTAGCACAAATGTTAAACCTTTAGAGCAGCCAAAGGAAGAAATGGGCAACCATTATCTTGTGGGGAAGCTTTCGGTGCCTATTTTGGGAGAAATGACACATCAGATTTCCAGCTGCAACTTCCCACCTAAACCCAATTAATTCTGGAAGGCTCTAGCACGTTATAGAGGCTGGAAAAGATGATCTTTGAAGTCAGCTTTCAATAAAAAAACGGTGCATCATTTGAGGTCTTGAGTCAAAAGTTGTGCAAGTTTCCATGCAAGCTGTCCAGGAATTTATTACAGCGCGAGGCTCAACAAGTTTGCTCCTGCTACAGCTTGGGGCTCTCAAATTTACCGTTCATTTTGAGCTGTTTTCACACCTAACTAGTGGGTGCTTCTAGTATAAATACTCCCTAGTTGTTCCATGTGAAGGGGGGGGGGGTGAGATTTCTGAGTTTATGTTTGTAGACAGCCGGTGAGGTTGTGTTGTGCTATGAGCACTAGTATCGTTGAGTATTAGCTCGTGTGTGTGGATTGGAGGGCTTGTCCTCAATTCATATAGGATCCTTGTGGTTCCCTCTTGTGATTCTACATAGGTTCACAAGTTTCATGGTTTGGGTTGCATCCTTGTAAAGCAAGCTAGTTACCTGTTGCAATATATTTGAGAGTGTTTCCTCTTGTTCCTTGCCATTTGAGAGAGATAGTTGCTGCTCCTTGTGAGTTCTTTGGCACCGTGAAAGATCATTTCCGAGGCGTCCCATATCAACATGTGGCTCCTCGACTAGGAGGGCCGTGAGCTGGGGGGTCCTCTCCCCCTCTAGCAGCGAAGCCGGGCACGACATCCCCTGTGCTTTGGAGATCCATGTCTACAAATATAAGACCAACTGATAGTGAAAACCTGTAAGGCCTAAATAAACACAGAGTATAAACCTGTGTATGAAAAAATTACCCCCGGGGCGTCGTATCCCGTTTCCAAGCCGAGGTCACACACTTTCGAGGGGAATTCGTCCTTGGACGGCTTGAATAGCCGCTTCCACATGTCGGCCAGGGTGGAGGGGAAGAAGTTGAGGACGGGCCCCGCCTCAGACTTGTGCTCCCACATCGGGGTGGCCCAGAGTTGGAGCGGGAGGATGCGGCGGTGGAGCATGACATTTACTACGTCGGCTAGTCGGAGGTTCTTCTTGGTAGACCACCATTTGATCTTCTTGATCAGTGCCTCCACCCCCTCTGTACCCCCAAACGATGCCCTTCTCCTTCCAGGACTTGACCTTCTTCGGGGGCACGGCCGAAAAGGCTGGGACTTCGGCCTGGCCGACGGCGAGCGGCTAAGTGAAGTAAAACCACTTGTGCTGCCATTCTTTCATAGTCTCGATGAAGGTGCCCTTGAACCAGTCGACTTTCTGGTTCTTCCTAATCATGTCCCCTGAGCACTCCGCAAGATCGGAGCCGCTGGACTTTGGCTTGACGCCGAAGATCTTCAGCCATAGGCCAAAGTGCGGATCGATGCGGAGGAAGGCCTCACAGACCGGGATGAAGGTGGAAAGGGGTAGTATGGAGTTTGGGCCCATGTGGTGGAAGTCCTACACACGAAAGGGTGCAGTGGGAACCCTAGACCTCTTACGAGGTGGGGAACGAAGACCACCCTCTCCCCTGGTTTGGGAGCAGGCACCTGCTGGTTGGGATCTGGTGCTCGAGTGGCAGCATTGGCAGGGATGTACCCCACGCTGTGCAACTCCAGGATGGTGCCCTCCGTCACGATGGAACCACCTGCTACTTGTGAGCTGCATTGAGATTTCCCTGAAGAGGAGAGGATGATGCAATACAGTAGAGATAAGTATTTCCCTCGGTTAGAAACCAAGGTTATCAATCCAGTATGAGAACCATGCAACAACTTGTTAGCAGTACCTACACACAAAATAACAAATACTTGCACCCAACGCAAACAAGGGGTTGTCAATCCCTTGGCGGTTAATTGCAAGGATCAAAACTTGTAGTGATAGATAGATAGATAAAAACAAAAAATAAAATAAAGTAAAATAAAAGTGGAGCAATATATTTTTGGATTTTAATATATGATTTAGATAGACCCAGGGGTGATGTCTACTACAAAACTTATTCTTGTAGATTCTTGTTGGGCCTCCAAGCGCAGAGTTTTGTAGGATAGTAGGAATTTTCCCTCAAGTGGATGACCTAAGGTTTATCAATCCGTCGGAGGCGTAGGATGAAGATGGTCTCTCTCAAACAACCCTGCAATCAAATAACAAAGAGTCTCTTGTGTACCCAACACACCCAATACAACGGTAAATTGTATAGGTGCACTAGTTCGGTGAAGAGATGGTGATACAAGTGTAATATGGATAGTAGATATAGGTTTTTATAATCTAAAAAACAAAAAAACAGCAAGGTAGCAAGTGATAAAACGGAGCACCAATGGTATTGCAATGCTTAGAAACAAGGCCTAGGGTTCATACTTTCACTAGTGCAATCTCTCAACAGTGCTAACATAATTGAATCATATAACAATCCCTCAACATGCGATAAAGAATCACTCCAAAGTTCTTATCTAGCGGAGAACATAAGATGAAATTGTTTGTAGGGTATGAAACCACCTCAAAGTTATCCTTTCTGATAGATCTATTGAGCTATTCCTATAAGTGTCATGGACAACCCTAGAGTTTGTACTAAAATAACACCATATGATACGCATCAACCAACTCTAATGTCACCTAGATACTCCAATGTCACCACAAGTATCCGTGGGTCGATTATACAATACGCATCAAACAACTTCAGATTCATAATATTTAGTCCAACACAAAGAACTTCAAAGAGTGCCCCAAGATTTCTAGCAGAGAAAGTAGGACGAAAATGTGCATCAACCCCTATGCATAGGTTACCCCAATGTCACCTTGGGAATCCGCGAGTTGACTGCCAAAACGTACATCAAGTGAATCAATACAACACCCCATTGTCACCACATGTATTCATATGCAAGACATAGATCAAGTGTTCTCAAATCCATAAAAGCATTCAATCCGATAATAGTGAAACCTCGAAGGTAAAAACTCAATTCATCACCATGATATAGAGACGGAGAAACACCATATGATCCAACTATATTGACAAAGCTCGCGGTACATCAAGATCGTGCCAAATCAAGAAGACGAAAGAGACAAAGATCAAACACATAGCTACTAGTACATACCCTCAGCCCGAGGGTGAACTACTCCCTCCTCATCATGTGGTGGCCGCCGAGATGATGAAGATGGCCTCCGGTGATGATTTTCCCCTCCAGCAGGGTGCCGAAACAGGGCTCCAGATGGTATTTTGAAGGTACAGAGGCGTGCGGCGGCGAGTCGAAGTTCTAGGGTTATTTCTGGTGGTTTCTTTATTTATAGGATTCTTTGGCGTCGGTTTCATGCGAAGATGGGCCACGAGGTGCTCACAACCTACCAGCCCACCACCAAGGCCCCTGGCGCACCCTCATAGGTAGTGGCCACCTCCTTCACCTTCTGGTCCTCCCACGAAGCTTTAGGGGTCTCTTTTGTTCCAAAAAAATCGTCAAAAGATTTCAGCCCATTCCGAGAACTTTTATTCCTGCACAAAAAAACACCACGGTAGTTCTGCTGAAAACAGCGTCAGTCCGGGTTATCTCCATTCAAATCATACCAAAACCATATAAAATTGTTGTAAACATGGCATGAATACTTCATAATTTATAGATACATTGGAGAGGTATCAGCATCCCCAAGCTTAATTCCTGGTCGTCCTTGAGTAGGTAAATGATAAAATAAATAATTTATGAAGTGTGAATGCTAGAATAGTGCACAAGTTTGATCAATGATAAATTCAATCACTTTCCCTAGCATCATAACAGCAACTCTTTCTCATAAAACTCATCATGATAAAGTAGGAATCAATTCACATGTTATGGTTCAAACAATGCATTCTCTTGAAGCTTAACAACCTATATTCTTAGTCACCAAACAATTGCAATTCAATTTATTCAACAAAGTCCACGTAAGATCTCCACATACTCAATCATCATATAGTCTTCTGTGATCGCTAGTACTCAAATTATATTTTTAGAACAAATGGCATCCATCGAGCACAGAGAAAGATAGGGGCTTAATGTTTGCCTCCCAACTTATTTATCATAGAGATAATTGTCAACAATAATAATTCATGATCAAATATATTTGACTGGCCATATGTGCCTGGATCTTTCCCCACCACATGATGCTTACCAACTAGAGAATAATTGAGCTTGAAATGAGAAGCAATACTATTGACTCTTGCATAAAAGTAAATACATAAAAGTAAAAGATAGGCCCTTCGCAGAGGGAAGCACAGGTTGTCATGCGCTTTTTATTTTTGGATGTGCAAGCTCTTAATGCAAAGGAACATCACATTATATTGCCCCTTGTGATAGCAACCTTTATTACGCAGTCCGTCGCTTTTATTTCTTTACCATCACAAGTTCGTACAACGCTTATTTTCCCTTGCACTAAAATATCATACATATTTAGGAGCATTTTTATTGCTTTTTGCACCGATGACAACTTACTTGAAGGATCTTATTCAATCCATAGGTAGATATGGTGGACACCCATGGCAAGAAACTGGGTTTAAGGGTTTTTGGATGCACAAATAGTATCTCTACTTAGTACAAATTTTTGGCTAGCAAAAGGTCCTAAGCAAGCACCACATGTCGGAGGATCCATAACAATATAATTTCTATGCAAATATACCCAAACATAACTCATTATGTTGTCTTCCTTGTCCAACTTCAACTAATTTTCTCAAGTTTGAAAATAATTAATGGGTATTCACAATCATAGAAGATGTCCAAGATAATATATTTATATATCAAAGTTCTATTCCTTATACTAATCATTCATGAATTGCTTGTATGACCAATATTGTGATTGTCAAGCTTCAATAGATTTCACTTTCTAAACCCAATGTGAAGCTACTACTAGGTATGATACTGGCATATGAAGCACATATAATTTCAACTTCATTATATTCAATTCATTCAACAATTTACTCAAAGGATATAAGTGAAGAACGAGAGTAAATGACAAACTACTCCAAAAAGATATAAGTGAAGATCAAACGAGTAGTTAAGTAAATAGGTAGCTATATGAGGGCTCTCAATTTTTTCAGATCTTAAGTATTTTATTAAAACAACATGAAAAATTAAAAGTAAATGGCATTCCAAGAATAGCACAACTCATGGGAAGAAGCAAAAACTTAGGCTCAACCGATACTAACTGATAATTGTTGATGAAGAAAGGTGGGATGCCTACCGGGGCATCCCCAAGCTTAGATACTTGAGACTTCTTGAAATATTAATTTTAAATGCCTTGGGCATCCCCAAGCTTGAGCTCTTGTGTCTCCTTAATTCCTCTCATATCACGGTTTCCCTAATTCTTAATAAACTTCATCCACACAAAACTCAACAAGAACTCGTGAGATAAGTTAGTATAAATCAATGCAAAACCTTATTATTACATACTGTGGTAAATCACTTAAAAATTATAATTTAACATTGCATACTAAATGCCTCTGCATATTTAATACTGCTATCCTCAAATAGAATCATTAAACAAGCAAACATATGCAAAAAATGCAATCATAACAGCAATCTGTCTAAACGGCATAGTCTGTAATGGATGAAGAAGTGTCCACACTTATTTAACTCAAAAATTTCTGAAAATTTACCACACTGTAGAAAATTTATCATATCATATTGTGTCAAAAATTCAAGCTTTTATCACATTCTGACTTTTCTCAAGAATTCACACACTAGCGTGCAACTTTCTGTTTTCAAACAGCCACATATAGACTTGCAAAATAAGCATGGTAAAGGCTATACTTGACACTTTTATTAAAGTAAGAGATGCAAAACATTATTTTAAATAACAGCAAGTCAATCCTAATAAAATAAAATGACACTCCAAGCAAAACACATATCACGTGACGAATAAAAGATATAGCTCCAAGTGAGGTTACCGATAATATTGAAGACGAAAGAGGGGATACCTTTCGGGGGCATCCCCAAGCTTACTTGCTTGGGTCTTCCTTGAATATTACCTTGGGGTGCCTTGGGCATACCCAAGCTTATGGTCTTTCCACTCTTCATTCTCCTCATATCGATATCTCACCCAAAAGTTGAAAACTTCAATCACACAAAACTTAACGGAACTTTGTGAGATTGGTTAGTATGATAAAGAGCAAATAATTCACTTTGGTACTGTCAAGACAAGATTCATAATTGTTCTCACACAATTCCTACTGTACCCTATCATTTCTATGATTTATATTACCCAATATAAGCCATAAAAACTAGAAAACAAGCAAACTATGCATTGAAAACAGAATTTGTCTAAAATAGAACAGTTTGTAGTAATATGAATAATGACTATACTTCTGTAACTCAAAAAATTCTGAAAAATAGGAAAACGTGGGTAATTTGTATATAAATCATCTGTAAAAAATTCAGATCAACACGTTCCAGTGAATTTTACAAATTCCTGGACTGAGCGCAAAAGTTTCTGTTTTTGCACAGAATCAAGTTAACTATCATCCACACTATCCCAAAGGCTTTACATGGCACTTTATTGAAACAAAAGCTATAAAACATGATTACTACAGTAGCTTAATCACATGAACACACAAAAATAGTAAGTATAAATATTCGGTTGTATACCAACAAGAGCTTTTCTTTAATGCCTTTTTAGCTAGGCATGATGATTTTAATGATGCTCGCATAAAAGTAAAGAATTGAAACATAAAGAGAGCATCATGAATCACATGACAGGCACATTTAAGCCTAACCCACTTCCTATGCATAGGAATTTTGTGAGCAAACAATTTATGGGAATAAGAATCAACTAGCATAGGGAGCCAAAACAAGCAAAACTTCAAAACTTTCTAGACATAGAGAGGAAACTTGATATTATAGAGATATGTAAAAGAATATGTTCCTCTCTCATAATAATTTTCAGTAGCATCATGAATGAAATCAACAATATAACTATCACATAAATCATTATTTTCATGATCCACAAGCATAGGAATTTTATTACTGTCCACATAAGCAAATTTATTCTCATTCATAATAGTGGGAGCAAACTCTCATGTGATACTTGATTGGAATAATCCAACTGAAAATAAAAATCATGATGAGAAGTTTCATGGTTATCACTATTCTTTATAGCATACATGTCATCACAATAATCGTCATAGATAGCAACTTTGTTGTCATAATCAATTGAAACCTCTTCCAATATAGTGGATTCATCATTAAATAAAGTCATGACCTCTCCAATTCCACTTTCATAATTATTAAAATAAGATTCAACACCCTCTGAAATAGTGGGATCATAAGTACCTAGAGTTTACACTCTTCCAAATCCATTTTCATTAATATAATCATCATAAATAGGAGGCATGCTTTCATCATAGTAAATATTCTCATCAAAACTTGGGGGACTAAAATATCATCTTCATCAAACATAGCATCCCCAAGCTTATGGCTTTGCATATCGTTAGCATCATGGTTATTCAAAGAATTCATACTAGCAACATTGCAATCATGCTCATCATTCATGGATTTTATGCCAAACATTTTATTGAATTCTTCTTCTATCAATTGAGCACAATTTTCTGATCCATCATTTTCAAGAAAGACATTATAAAGATGAATAATATGAGGCAACCTCAATTCCATTTTTTTGTAGTTTTCTTTTATAAACCAAAATAGTGACAAAACAAGAAACTAAAAGATTCAATTGCAAGATCTAAAGATATACCTTCAAGCACTCACCTCCCCGGCAACGGTGCCAGAAAAGAACTTGATGTCTACTACACAACTTATTCTTGTAGACTCGTGTTGGGCCTCCAAGCACAGAGTTTTGTAGGACAGTTGCAATTTTCCCTCAAGTGGATGACCTAAGGTTTATCAATCCGTGGGAGCCATAGGATGAAGATGGTCTCTCTCAAACAACCCTGCAATCAAATAACAAAGAGTCTCTTCTGTCCCCAACACACCCAATACAACGGTAAATTGTATAGGTGCACTAGTTCAGTGAAGAGATGGTGATACAAGTGTAATATGGATAGTAGATATAGGTTTTTATAATCTGAAAATAAAAATAAAAATAGCAAGGTAGCAAGTGATAAAACGGAGCACAAATGGTATTGTAATGCTTAGAAACAAGGCCTAGGGTTCATACTTTCACTAGTGCAATCTCTCAACAGTGCTAACGTAATTGAATCATATAACAATCCCTCAACGTGTGATAAAGAATCACTCCAAAGTTCTTATCTAGCGGTGAACATAAGGTGAAATTGTTTGTAGGGTATGAAACCACCTCAAAGTTATCCTTTCCGGTCGATATATTGAGCTATTCCTATAAGTGTCACCAACAACCCTAGAGTTCGTACTAAAATAACACCATATGATACGCATCAACCAACTCTAATGTCACCTAGATACTCCAATGTCACCACAAGTATCTGTGAGTCAATTATACGATACACATCAAACAACTTCAGATTCATAATATTCAGTCCAACACAAAGAACTTCAAAGAGTGCCCCAAGATTTCTACCGGAGAAAGTAGGACGAAAACGTGCATCAACCCCTATGCATAGATTACCCCAATGTCACCTCGGGAATCCGCGAGTTGAGTGCCAAAACATACATCAAGTGAATCAATATAATACCCCATTGTCACCACGGGTATTCATATGCAAGACATACATCAAGTGTTCTCAAATCCATAAAAGTATTCAATCTGATAATAGTGAAACCTCAAAGGTAAAAACTCAATTCATCACAACGAGATAGAGAGGGAGAAACACCATATGATCCAACTATATTAACAAAGCTCGCGGGTAGATCAAGATCATGCCAAATAGAGAAAACGAGAGAGAGAGAGAATGAGAGAGAGAGAGAGATCAAACACATAGCTACTAGTATATACCCTCAGCCCCGAGGGTGAACTACTCCCTCCTCATCATGGTGGCCGTCGGGATGATGAAGATGGCCTCCGGTGATGATTTCCCCCTCTGGCAGGGTGCCGAAACAGGGCTTAAGATGGTATTTTGAAGGTACAGAGGCGTGTGGCGACGGAGTCGAAGTTTTAGGGTTATTTCTGGTGGTTTCTCTATTTATAGGATTTTTTGTGTCGGTTTCATGCGAAGATGGGCCACGAGGTGCCCACTACCTACCAGCCCACCACCAAGGCCCCTGGCGCGCCCTGATAGGTAGTGGCCACCTCCTTCACCTTTTGATCCTCCCATGAAGCTTCGGGGGTCTCTTTTGTTCCAAAAAAATTGTCAAAAAGTTTCAGTCCATTCTGAGAACTTTTATTTCTGAACAAAAGACAACACCATGGTAGTTCTGCTGAAAACAGCGTCAGTCCGGGTTAGTTCCATTCAAATCATACCAAAACCATATAATTTTTTTGTGCACATGGCATGAATACTTCATAAATTATAGATACATTGGAGAGGTATCAGGGGCCATAATTTTCACTGGAGACTTCTCTCTTGAAAATAGCATACGGTGGGTAAACAAATTACTGTTGTGCAATTGATAGAAAAGCGAATAATCATGACGATATCTAAGGCAATGATCATGTATATAGGCATCATGTCCGAGACAAGTAGACCTACTCCTGCCTGCATCTACTACTATTACTCCACACATCAACCGCTATCCAGCATGCATCTAGAGTATTAAGTTCATAAAGAACGAAGTAACGCCTTAAGCAAGATGACATGATGTAGAAAAAGTAAACTCAATCAATATGAATAAACCCCATCTTCTTATCCTTAATGGAAATGATACAAATACGTGTCATGTCCTTTTCTCTCACTAGGATTGAGCACCGCAAGATTGAACCCATCACAAAGCACCTCCCCCATTGCAAGAAAAATCAATCTAGTTGTCCAAACCAAATAGATAGACCAGAGAGAAATACAAAGCTATAATAATCATGCATAAAAGAGTTCAAAGAAGACTCAAATAATGTTCATAGATAATTTGGTCATAAACTCACAATTCATCGGATCCCAACAAACACACCACAAAAAGTCATTACATCGAATAGATCTCCAAGAACGTCAAGGAGAACATTGTATTGAAGATCAATGAGAGAGAAGAAGCCATCTAGCTACTAGCTATGGACCCGTAGGTCTGTTGTAAACTACACACACATCATCGGAAGGGCATCAAGGTTGATGTAGAGCCCCTCCATGATCGATCCCTGATTGCTTGTATCTGCGTTGGTATTTCCCCGAAGAGGAGAGGATGATGCAGCACAACAACGGTAAGTATATCCCTCAGTTATGAAACCAAGGTTACCAATCCAGTAGGAGGATCCACCCACCCTATGTAAACAACACCTGCACACAAATAACAAATACTTGCAACCCAACGCATAAGAGGGGTTGTCAATCCCTCCTCGGTATTGAGATAGATTAAATTGTATGAGATTGGATAAATAGATCTAACAAAAACACAAAATAAAATAAATAAAGAAAAAGTGCTGCAAGGTATTTTTGGGTTTTTGATATGATAGGAAATACACCCGGGGGCCGTAGATTTCATTAGAGGCTTCTCTCGAGAAAATAGCATACGGTGGGTAAACAAATTACTGTTGGGCAATTGATAGAAGAGCAAATAATTATGACGATATCCAAGGCAATGATCATGTATATAGGCATCACATCCAAGATTAGTAGACCAAAACGATTCTGCATCTACTACAATTACTCCACACATCGACTACTATCCAGCATGCATCTAGTGTATTAAGTTCATGAAGAAACGGAGTAATGCAATAAGAACGATGACATGATGTAGACAAGATCTATTCATGTAGGAATAGAACCCATCTTTTTATCCTTAATGGCAATGATACATGCGTGTCATGTCTCTTTATGTCACAGAGACTGAGCACCGCAAGATCGAACCGATCACAATGCACCTCTTCCCATGGCAAGAAAAATCAATCTAGTTGGCCAAACAAAACCAAAGTTTCGGAGAAGAAATACGTGGCTATAACAATCATGCATAAGAGAGTTCAGCAAAGACTCAAATAATATTCATAGATAGATCTGATCATAAACTCACAATTCATCGGATCCCAACAAACACACTGCAAAAAGTCATTACATCAAATAGATCTCCAAGAACACCGAGGAGAACATTGTATTGAAGATAAAAAAGAGAGAAGAAGTCATCTAGATACTACCTATGGACCAGTAGGTCTGTGGTAAACTACTCACGCATCATCAGAGGGGCAAGGGTGATGATGAAGAACCCCTCTGTGATCATTGACCTCTCCAGCAGAGTGCCGAAGAAGGCCTCTAGATTGGATCTCGTGGTTCTGGAACTTGCGGCGGCGGAAACTGTTTTCTCTCGACTTCCCTAGGGTTTTTTGGGATTTTAGAGTATTTATAGAGCTGATAGTCGGTGGAGGGGGTGCCTGTGGGCCCCACTACCCACCAGGGCATGCTAGGGGCCTCTGGCGCGCCCTGGTGCCTAGTGGGCCCCACAGGGCCCCTCTGGTGCACTTCTTGGGCCTCCTGGGTGTCTTCTGGGCATAAAAAATTCTCCAAAAAGTTTCATGGCATTTGGACTCCGTTCGGTATTGATATTCTATGAAGTAAAAAACAATCAAAACACAACAACCGACATTGGGCACTATGTCAATAGGTTAGTCCCAAAAAATGATATATAGTTGCTATAAAATGGATATAAAACGTCCAAGATTGATAGTATAACAGCATGGAACAATCAAAAATTATAGATACGTTGGAGACGTATCAGTCCCCCCTCTGGAAGAGTACCGGGGAAGGCCTCTATATGGGATCTCGCAAGAACAGAAACTTGCGATGACGGAAAAAGTATTTTGGGTGGCTCTTTGATGTAGGGGGGATATTTGAGAATTTATAGTGATGGAATTAGGTCAAGAAGTGCCATGAGGGGCCCACAAGCCTGGGGTCGTGATACGTCTCCAACGTATATATAATTTATGAAGTATTCATGCCATGTTTACAAAAAAATTATATGGTTTTGGTATGATTTGGATGGAACTAACCCGGTGTAAGTGCATCTAGTGCCCCTTAGTGATTTTGGTGTATTGAAGACTTATAGGTTAAGGGACTAATGCGTTTATGAGTGTACACAGGTCTATAAGTCTATGAGGAGTTTGATATTTACAGGGAAAGTCGACCCCTAAAAATGAAGTTCTTCGACTGAAGACTTTAGATTTCTGAAAACTTTCTGAAGACTTTGAAAGTGAAGAAATTGGTGTGACCTTGAAGACTTGGTATTCGTTTGAGGAACATGAAGCGTGAAGACTTTTGTTTTCGTAGTTTCATTTTCCCTTTCTTGAGTCATAGGAAACACCGTACTGTTAAAGGGGGTCGAGGAAATACTAAGGAAAAATTTCCATGTGATGCTCAACTCAAAATCCTACACCTACCAATCCCTTCGAGTGAAGCCATTGGAAATCTCATACAGTTCAGTCATATTCTTCAGTGACAGAGACGAAGTTCTTCTGGTCGCTGAGGAATTTGTTCTAACTGAGGAGTTAGGAATTCGCCAGGGCGGATTGCCTACACAGTGAGGAACATGATAGCCCTGAGTAATCTGAGCCTCAAATTTCCGACCGTTGAAGGCCAAGGCAGTTTCTGAGTCTGAAGATGAAGACTCTGACAGCAGCCTTGGTGATCCTGAAGAACTGAGCCATGATCTAGCACTACTCGTGAAGAAATTCCAGAAGTTCTCAAGACGTGGCCGCTTTGGAGACCCTCAAGGAGCTATGATTCCTCATCCAGTGACTACAAGAAGAGGCTTTGTCACAAATGCAAGAAACCAGGACACTACATCCAAGATTGTCCTCAGTGGGAAAAGGAATCAAAGAAGAAGAAATACAAGGATTACAGTTCTGATGATGCGAAGAAAAAGAAGAAATCCTCAAAATCTTCATCATCAAAATCCTCAAAGTCTTCATCTCACAAGAAGAGCAGCTCCAAGAAGGCTCGTGCATTCATTGGCAAGGAAATGGACTCTGAGGCTGAATCTGAAGAAAATGAGGAAGAGGAGGCATCTGAGGATTCCGAATCCGGTGTGGCGAGCCTAGCCCTCGCTACTGCATTCGTCAGCAAGTCTATCTTCAACACTGAAGAAAATGACCTCACCAACAAGGCTGATGAAGGCAATGATGAGTACACTCCCACCTATTGCTTCATGGCAAAGGGTGCCAAGGTACTCAATTATACCTCCTCTGAATCAAGTGAGAATGAATCTGATGAAAATCTTAAGCCCAGCTATTCTAAACTTGCTAAGATTGCTGTGAAACAACAAAGGGCCCTTGAAAAGGTTCAAAACATGCTAGACAAAAGTGATGATATGTTGGGTGAAGAAATGGATCGCACTAAAACCTTGACTGAAAATCTTCAGAGACTTCAGACTAGGTTTGACAACCTTCGACGTCATCATAACACTCTCTTGTCTGATCAGGAGAAGCTTTCTTATGAATTTCTTCAAAGAAAGCAAGATCTTGAGAAGCTAAAAGTGAGTTATGAAGATCTTTAGAAGGAGCGCGATTCATTACTTGCTCAACAAATCAGCGCTGCTCAGGAAGAATTTGTTCCTCCATGTTTGAAATGCATTGAACGTGAATCTGCTAATTCTTCACCTGAATGTTCAAATGCTTCTAATGCTACAAATTCCTCAACTGTCTCTGCTATCACTAATTCCTCAGCTGAGGACATTGCTAGTATCACTAACGATGCAGGGCTGAAGGAATTGTACATGACAGGCATCTACAAAAGCCTCAAAGGGCATCAGACTCTTTGTGATGTGCTTAAAAAGCAGATCCTCAACAGGAACCCTAGGAAAGAGGGTATTGCCTTTGAGAGGAAACTCAATGCTGATGGTACATATTGGAAGCCTGAGCAGTACCCCAAAACTTCATGGGTTGCTGCAAAGGGACCTCCAGTTGATCCATCAAATTTATCTGGCTTTACATGTGAATCTCCTCATTCTTCTGATGAGTCATTTGACTCCAACTACAAACTGTTCAAAACTCAGAATGGTGAAGTATTTGCTAGATATGTTGGCACTAACTGCAGGAACGGTTCCCCTATGAAGAAAATCTGGGTTCCCAAAAGGTGCCTTGAAAGTCTTCAGGTGAATGTCCTCATGACACCACCTGTGAAGATTAGGAACCCCAGATCAAATTCTTCATATGGACCAAATTCTTCATATGGATCCAAGTCCTCATACGGACCAAATTCCTCACATGGATCATATTCCTCAAGAGGATCAAAGTCCTCATATGAACATCATCGTGCTAACAACTCTGTTTCGCAGGGAAGAGCCAAGGGCTATGAATATGAGCATTATTCTTCTAATCATTATGTTCATAAGTCCTCAAAGAATTTCTCTGCTTATTCATATGCTTACCCTAACTCCTCTTATGTGAAACGAAATGGATTGGCTTCTATGCCACCTTTATCGTATGGAGCTCGCAGAGTGATGAACTCTTTGCCACCCCTTCAGATGTGGGTGGTGAAGAAAAAGAACTAATCTCTTCTGCAGGGTTAGGTCTCCAGACGTGCTCAAACGTCTGAAGAACTTGCTGGAGACCTGAAAAGTGCCTGAAAGGATGCAGGCTAATCATGAAGAAATGAACTTTCATTTCTCACGTCCTCATACTGCTTTATCTATTCTATTGCTTGATGAAATTGATCTAATGAATTATGATGTCATATTCTTCACTTATGAAGTATATGAAGTTCGTAAGCTGCACTAATTCATCTGCAGGATGATCAACCCAAAGCCACCGAGTGGGTCCTCGATAGTGGATGTACAAATCACATGACTGGTGACAAGAATCTATTGATTGATGCTCCCTTATCACCATCGCATCTGAAGCATATCATCTTCGCTGACAAAGGCAAAAGTCAAGTATTGGGTCTAGGTAAGGTTGCGATCACAAAGGATCGACACATGGACAAAGTCATGCTTGTCGAGTCCTTAGGATACAACCTCATGTCTGTCTCAATGCTTTGTGATCTTGATATGGTAGTTGTCTTTGGCAAGTATCGTTGTGTTGTAGTTATGGAAGCTAACAATTCCAAAGTCTTCGAAGGCTTTAGGAGAGGAGACTTGTATATTGTTGATTTCTCTATAGGACCGCAACCAGCCGTGTGCCTACTTGCAAAAGCTTCAGAAGGGTGGCTATGGCATCGACGACTTGGTCATGCAGGCATGAGGAATTTGCACACGCTTGCGAAGAAGAAGCATGCCATTGGCATTGAGAATGTAAAATTCCTCAAGGATCACTTGTGCGGAGCTTTTGAAGCTGGAAAGATGACCAAGGCCAAGCATCCAGCGAAGAATATCATGACTACTACTCGACCATTTGAATTTCTTCACATGGATCTCTTCGGTCCTAACCATTATTCCGCAGTTTCAAATGATGCATCTCAATATGGCTTTGTTATTGTTGATGATTACTCATGTTACACATGGATACACATTGTTACTTACAAAAATGAAGTGCAGGAAGTCTTCAAACGATTTTCCTCGAGGGCTTCAACCAACTTTGGTGTGAAGATCAAGCACATCAGAAGTGACAATGGAACTGAGTTCAAGAATTCTGGTCTTGATGACTGTCTTGATGACTGTCTTGATGACTATCTTGATGAACTTGGTATTACTCATGAGATGCGTGTCATGGAGAATGGCGTCGTGGAGCGCAAGAACAGAACTCTTGTTGAGATGGCTCGCACTATGCTTGATGAGTACAAGACGCCTCGACACTTCTGGATTGAGGCAATTTATACTGCGTGCCACATCATCAACATGGTATATCTTCACAAATTCTTCAAGAAGACTGGCTATGAACTCCTCACTGACAAGAAACCCAATGTGAATTATTTCAAAGTCTTCAGTGCTAAATGTTGGATTAGAGATCCTCATCACAATGCTAAATTTGCACCGAAAGCACATGAAGGTTTTATGCTTGGTTACGGAAAGGACTCGCACACCTACAGAGTCTTCAACACCGTTCTTCACAAGGTTGTTGAAACTATAGATGTGCGGTTCGATGAAACTAATGGCTCGCAAAGAGAGCACCTAACCTCTATGATAGATGAACCAACACCTAAGGAAACTATCAAGTTCAAGGCTATTGAGGATGTCATTCCTACCGAAGAATCTGCTGAAGAATTCATTCCAGAACGTGAAGAACGTCGAGCTAATGCACCTGAAGAAATTGCTGAAGAAAATGGTGCTGAAGAAAATGCTGATCAAATTCCTCGACGACAACCTACTCATCCTCGCGTTGCAAAAGAAGTGCAAGTTGAGAAGATCATCGATGACATTGAAGCACCAGGTCCTCTCACACGCTCAAAAGCTTCACATTTATCTAACTTTTGTGGGCACTATGCTTTTGTCTCTATCACAGAGCCCACTAAGGTAGATGAAGCATTTTTGGAGCCTGAGTGGATTCAGGCCATGCAAGAAGAATTACATCAGTTCGAGCTCAACAACGTCTGGGAACTGGTCAATCGTCCAGATCCTCGCAAACACAATATCATTGGCACAAAGTGGATCTACCGCAACAAGCAAGATGAAAATGGCCTTGTGGTGAGGAATAAGGCACGGCTAGTAGCTCAAGGTACACACAGGTTGAAGGAATTGATTTCGATGAAACTTTTGCACCTGTTGCTAGACTTGAAGCTATTCGCATATTACTTGCTTATGCTAACCATTATGATATCACTTTATATCAAATGGATGTGAAAAGTGCATTTCTCAATGGTAAGCTTGAGGAAGAAGTATATGTTGCTCAACCCCCAGGTTTTGAAGATCCTAAGCATCCTGACAAAGTCTTCAGACTAAATAAGGCCCTCTATGGCCTCAAGCAGGCCCCTCGGGCGTGGTATGATACTTTGAAGGAATTCCTCATGAAGAAAGGCTTCAAACCCGGTTCACTCGACCCTACTCTTTTCACTAAATCATATGATGATGAATTGTTTGTATGCCAAATATATGTTGATGATATCATCTTTGGCTGTACTGACCAACGTTATAGTGATGAATTTGCCTATATGATGAGTGAAGAATATCAAATGTCTATGATGGGAGAGTTGAAATTCTTCTTAGGTCTTCAAATTCGTCAATAGAGCAATGGCATATTCATATCTCAGGAGAAATACCTCAAGGGTGTACTGAGGAAATTCGGCATGCAAGATTGCAAAGGCGCCAAAATTCCTATGCCCACAAATGGCCATCTGTGCACTGATGAAAATGGTATTGACTTCGATCAAAAGGTATACCGCTCCATGATTGGTTCTTTATTGTACTTATGTGCATCTAGGCCAGATATTATGCTTAGTGTTTGCATGTGTGCCCGATTCAAGCTACACCGAAGGAATCACACCATAAGGTTGTGAAACATATTCTTCGATATCTAGCTCACACACCAACACTAGGATTATGGTACCCCAAGGGCTCGGTTTTTGATCTCGTTGGATATTCTGACTCTGACTATGCTGGTGATCGTGTGGATCGCAAGTCAACATCTGGTACATGCCATTTCCTCGGACGATTTTTGGTCTGTGCTTAATTGCTGTGGATGAAGCAAACTCTCAAGGACTACGGCGTCAACGTGAAGAATGTGCCTCTCTTCTGTGACAATGAGAGTGCCATCAAGATTGCTCACAACCCAGTTCAGCACTCGAAGACAAAGCACATTCAGATTCGTCATCATTTTCTTCGTGATCATGTGTTGAAGGACGACATTTCTATTGAGCATGTGAAGACTGAAGAACAACTAGCCGATATCTTCACAAAGCCTTGGATGAGAAGAGATTTAGCAAGTTGCGGTGTGAGCTAAATATCTTAGAATCTTCGAATGTTCTTTGAAAAGGACACTCATCCTAACACTTATGCAAAGTTGATGACTTAGATGTGCAACACATGAAGAAAAGTTTTTCTTCAATCAATGAAGAATAACACTCTAAGTGTGAAGAAATTAATGAAGAATTTGATTCTCAGAACCGTATGACAATTGTACGCGGTGTCTGAAATCATCATTCTTATACGGTGGGTCACGCCACCACAAAAGTTGAAAATCTTCAATTTGAGTTTTTCCTCAGTTTTTGAAATTCCTCAGTTGTTTAAATTCTTCAACTTTGCAAAATCTTCACTGTTTCTGTCATTTTTCTTCATTGACTATATATATATATGAAGTTATGTCCTCTACAGCATTCACTTATGGCTAATTCTTCAAGTTGGTTTTTCTGCTAAGTGAATGTGATCGGACCCTTCCCCCTCTATGCTATACTCAATCCAATCTATTCACAAATTCTTCTTGTGCGTTCTATTTGAAACTCGTTCAAAATCTTCACTGTGTCCTTGTCAGCTGAAGAATTTGCGAATGGAACTTTTAACTTATCTTATCCAAATTTTCGGCTTTGCCGCTCAAACCGTTCCGCTTCCCACGATATACTTATCTATTCACCCACGATCTAACACGATCCCCACTTCTCAGTACGTGGGTGACACATGTCATGCGAATGAGAAGGGTCAGGGGCACGTTCGTCCAATTTCTTCGGGCGAACCGTTTTTCACCGTGGCTATAAATACCCCCTCTCCCCTTCCTCACTTCTTTTACTCCGCTCGACCTCTCTCCACCTCGAGCTTCTCAAACCCTAGCGCCGCTGCTACATCATCGTCGCCGGTGAGGAAGAGCTTCACTGCCTCGACCTCGTCGCCGTCATACTCACGCCGGCCGCAGAAATCTTCACTCCGCCGCCGCCGTAGCCGTCTTCCTCCGCCAAGTTAGGGCGTGGAAGATCTGCACAGACGAGCTTCACTTCTCCATATCCCAGTTCGTCGTGTTCTTTGTTCAGGGTAATTAAAAGTTACTTTTACTACCCTCTTTGATTCAAATGACTTCTACAAAATCTTCAAAGGTGTTTATTCCTCAAATTTTTCACACACTGAACACCTCACATGTCATCTGTTCTTGATTCGTTTCTCTAAGCATCATTTTTCTTCAAGATTCCTCAATTGTGTGGATCTTCGATCTATACAACTCTGGAACCTAAGACAAAGAACGCTTAGTGAAATTCTTCAAGACTCATCTGGTCAAATTCCTCAAACTTGTTCTTTTTGAAAAACCTTCTGAGAACGCATATGACCTCTCCAAATTCCTCGCAACTATACTCTGTTCACAGGTACTCATGTCCGCTGCTGAATCACTAGGTTCTCATAAACTTAAATCATTTGTAGCGTTCCTCGAAGAAAAGATGCATACTTCTTCAGAGAGTTCAATTGTTCAAATTCCTAACTGAAGAAAATGGCTGATGGAAAGAAGCCACAGAAAGGAGGAAAGAGGCCTGAGGTCAATACTGCCTTTGAAATCCCTGAGGACATTTATGCTGGGTACTGCACACCCCCTGAGGAAGATAAGAATCAGCGCAAGGTGCGCATTCAGAGGATAGAAAGGAGATGGGCAAAAGAGTGGAGGGAGTACAGGTATGTGACTCCAAAATACATGAAGAATTTCACTGTTACTCCTCCATTCTCAAGACCTCCATTGGCACCTAGCCAAGAGGCAGATCCCACTAGCATCAAGCGCGGTGAGGATTTTCCTAAAGAATGGGCCAAGCGCCAGGCCAAGTTGGCCAAACAGGCAAAAGATGCAGTGAAGAAATTCAACGAAGATTCCACTGCTGCTGCTGCTGAGGCCTCTGTAAGGCCGAAGAAATCCATGGCAAAGAAGCCTGCGCACAAGCCAAGTGCCTCTTCTTCAATGCCCTCACGGCCAATTTCCTCAGCTAAGCCCTCATGGCAAATTCCTCAAGCCGCTCCTGCTCCTCCAAAGTCCTCAGCTGCACCGACCAAATCCTCAGCACTTGTGCATCTTGCCACGTGCCAAAGGACGACAGGCATCTCTATTGCCTCAGGAGCTTCTGCAAGTTTCTCAGTTGCACCAAATTCTTCAACAGGAGCCTCTCTGCTGAAGACAAAGACCACTGCTGGACGAGGCTCTCGCCCAAGTCCTCAGAAGAAGCAGGTCGCCTTCCAAGTACCGTCTGAAGAAGACGAAGCTGATGATGAAGAACTTGCTGAGATCATCAGAGACAGGCAAGTCAGGGCCGCTAGAGCCAAGGGCACAAATGTGCCACCGCTTTTGGATCCAAAGTTGATCCTCGACTATATTGATCTCTGGCACAAGGACCCAAACACTCCTATGCCTGATTTCAAGTTGACACCTGGCCAAAGTCACATGCTGACCCATTTCATCAGTGAAGAAAAATGGAAATATGAGAAGGCCAGGCAGCTCAAGAAAGCACAGTACAGGAAGGAGAAGTTCCTGAAGAACAACGTTGTCTCTATGACAACTGATGAACTTGTAAAGATCCAGTCTGAAATCAAAGTCCTCAGCGATGATTTCAACGCTTACTATGCTGATTGGAAAGGAGCCAAGGTCAGGTTCGTCAATCAGACGAAGACACTCACTTCAAGTGCCGCTGCCCCTGTGCATATTGAAGTCACTCCGGCTGAAGCATCTGCTCAGCCAACTGAAGAACATGCCAGCACTGCTGATGACAATCAGGCTGCTGAAGACAATGTGAGTTCCAAGGCTGATGACTGCATTCCAGCCACGGAAGAAATTGCCAGGGCACCCAATAGTGGTGCGCCTGAAGAAAATGAAGAGGTCAGGGCAACTGCATCAGTTGTGCCTGAAGAAACTGAACCAAATTCCTCTGCTCCTCCTGCGCCTACTCCAACTCCAATCCTTCCATCTGCATCAGATGTGAAGAAGACCAAGGCTGCAGAGCGTGCAGCAGTGAAGAAAAGGAAAGCATCAGCTTCTTCAGATTCTTCAGCTCCGAAGAAAATGAAGTCTATGACCAGCTCTTTTGCAAACCCGATTGATGCTGTTCCGATCTCAACCATGCCATCAAAGGACCTTGTTCATTTTGATGAAGAATATGTGATCCCTAGCGAATCTGATGAAGAAACTCCTTCTGCTGCTACATCAGAGCAGATGGATGAAGAAATTGAAGTGGATGAAATCCCTTCAACCCCAGTTGTTTCCTCGCCTATGCCTCGGTTTACTGCTGAAGAGGTCGGCGTTGAAGAAATTGAAGATGAATATGTGGACATTGGCTGTACCACACCTGTGATGAATGATGACTTTTGGGAAAGTCAGCACCCCAATTCTCCACTCTTCACTCCACTGCAGCAAATTCCTCAGTCCCCAGTCACTATAGTTCAAATGGGATCTGATGAAGCTCATGAAGACATTCCAGCCGCTAGTGCTGAAGCAAATGAAAATGAAGAATTCAAGAACCAGGCTGCCAGTGAAGAGGAACCAGAAATTCCTCAGCCTGAAGAACCTAAGATTGCGATTCCTGAGGTTGTGATGCAACTCACTGACACTCCTCTGCCCAAGCCAAAGGATCCATTCTCCAGGAAGCAAAAATTCAAGACTGATGCCTTCTTTGGCGAGCATGTATTCTTCACTGATTACAACCCTTATGACTCTGCTCGCATAAGGAAGAGGCATTTCTGGACTGCCAGCCAGGCAAATTTCTATTCCTCAGTGCTGTTCAACAAAGACAAAGTCTTCGATCATGAGCACATTCCTCATGTGGATATGGAATCTCTGCCGTGCTTCGAGCTAGTCCTCAGTGTTCTTCACGATGCTGGATTGTTAAATTTCTGCACTAACATCTGTGATTGGAATGAAGAACTTATTCTTCAATTTTATGCAATGCTGCACATCATCGGAAATTCTGAAGATGTGAATTCTTGGGTGCTGTACTGGATGTCTGAAAACACTCACTACAAGGCACCAGCTACTGAATTGCTTCGTGCCTTACCACTCAGTCCTCCCCTTGAAGGTGATTGTTGCGTCTACAATGAACCTGAGCTTACCGATCACTACATGCAAGTGCTGATGAAGCCTTTGAAGCCAGGTCAGGCCCCAAGAACAAAGTTCCTTGTGAAGTAATTGCTGTATGTGCCTCGGACTGTCTATCGCATTCTGACGAAGACATTGAGTCCTATCAAGGGCCACGACTCAAATGAAGAAGAGGTCGTTGGCATCATGAAGAATCTGCTTTTCAATATAATTCATGGCGTTCCCGTCAACTTCCATGATTTCTTCATGAGGACTCTGGCCAATGTTGCAATGTCACCATTTGAGCTGAAGCCTTATGCACCTTGGATTATGAGATTCATCAGGACAAGGTCTTCACTCAACTATAAAGCTGATACACTGAACCATTGCACCTACTTGCCCCCAATTGAAGTCCTCAAACGGACATTTTCCTCAGCTGATGAAAAGGGCAAGGCTACTGCTGTAATTGATGAAGGCATTCGTCCATTGGATGGGCAATTTCGCAAGGCTGCATCCTACTCCACCAATGATGACTCTGCCACCCATGACTCTGCCGCAAACGCACCCAAGAAAAATCCTCAAGGCGCAGCACCCAGGGTGATGACTGACCGTGAGCTTCTCCTTAGTCTTCACCAGAAGGTTGATCGCAATCATAAATGGGTCAAGCGTCAGTTTGGTTCAATTCTTCACAACATGACTGCTACCCATAATGCAGTGAAGAAAAACCACTACTACCTTCATGAAACCCTCAACCGCACCTGGGCTGTTCTGTCTCAAGTCTATAGTGAAGAAGATCTGAAGAACATGGGTCTCAAGGAAGATTTTGACTGGGCTGCACCTCCTCCAAAGAAGTACAAGAGGGTCAAGGTTCCTTCCTTGGTGGCCAGCTCCTATTCTTCATCACGTGACGCTGATGAACATGAAGACTTGGACGACACTGCGGCAGGTCCTACATCAACAAACGACCCCAACAACGCTGGCACTCCTTCATCACCTTGATATTCTTCAGGGGCATTAGTCCTCATTTTCGACCCTTTTGGTCATTTGATGACAAAGGGGGAGAAATTTGAGTTAGTCTTCAAGCGGGTCTATCTTATGGGCATTTTTTTGTTGACTTTGTTGGATTGAGTTGTAAACTTAAACTCTATGGTGGCCTGATACTTTTGTTGTTTCTTCTGCATGCTTATTCCTCGTTAATGTTGTTGCACACATGCTGAATTACATCAGTCACCATATTTCATCATGCATTTCAAATTCTTCATATATTATGTCAAATGCATGTATGAATTACAAGATATAGGGGGAGATCTCCATGATTCAATTCTTCAAAGTGTGCATTGCTTCAAAAGCAAATTCCTCACTTTGCACATCTTCAGGGGGAGTTCTTCTATATCTTGGAGTCAAATTCCTCAATATCAGTATTTACACTTCATATGTTTATCCCCCTTGAAAACTTAACCTATATTGTCATCGTTCACCAAAAAGGGGGAGATTGTAAGTGCATCTAGTGCCCCTTAGTGATTTTGGTGTATTGAAGACTTATAGGTTAAGGGACTAATGCGTTTATGAGTGTACACATGTCTATAAGTCTATGAGGAGTTTGATATTTACAGAGAAAGTCGACCCCTAAAAATGAAGTTCTTCGACTGAAGACTTTGGATTTCTAAAGACTTTCTGAAGACTTTGAAAGTGAAGAAATTAGTGTGACCTTGAAGACTTGGTATTCATTTGAGGAACATGAAGTGTGAAGACTTTTGTTTTCATAGTTTCATTTTCCCTTTCTTGAGTCATAGGAAACACCGTAGTGTTAAAGGGGGTCGAGGAAATACTAAGGAAAAATTTCCATGTGATGCTCAACTCAAAATCCTACACCTACCAATCCCTTCGAGTGAAGCCATTGGAAATCTCATACAGTTCAGTCATATTCTTCAGTGATAGAGACGAAGTTCTTCTGGTCGCTGAGGAATTTGTTTTGACTGAGGAGTTAGGAATTCGCCAGTGCGGATTGCCTACACAGTGAGGAACATGATAGCCCTGAGGAATCTGAGCCTCAAATTTCCGATCGTTGTTGTGCTACGCGCCAGTTGTCCCAAAATATCTTATCCACCTAACGGTCATATCATTGAAGGGCATTTATGTCTTATCATGCCGGGCTGCTCCCTAGGCTATAAATAGCCGCCCCCTACAACCACTAGCTGGTTGGCTGCTCCGAGAGAAACTGACACTTGTCATTTGAGAGCATCCCATCCTCCGAGGACTTTGAGCGAAAATCATCAAGTGAGGAAAACCCCAAACCCAAACACCTACAAACCCAAAGTGATTGAGCATCACTGAAGAGATTGATCCTGCGTGGATCCGACACTTGTTACCTTTGAAGACTGTGCTTCTTCCAGACGGTTAGGCGTCATGATCTAGAGCATCCAAGAGGAAATTGTGGATCGCCGAGTGATCGAGTTTGTGCAGGTTTGGAAGTCACCTGAAGACTTACCACGAGTGATTGGACGAGGTCTGTGTGACCTTAGTTCAAGGAGAATACGGTGAGGACTGTGTGTCCGGGACTGGGTGTCCTCAGGTTTAAATACCTAGCCGCTCCAACCAGACGTACAACTGAGACAACAGTTGGAACTGGTCTATCAAATCATTGTCTTCACCAAGCCAACTGGTTCTATTTCCTCAACTCTTTCATTTCCTCATTACTGTGTTGTGCACTTGTTCATATCTGTGCTTGAAGACTTTGACTGAAGACTTTCTCAATTTCCTCAGTTCAATTTCCTCAGTCTGTTTGTCTTCATCCTGTGTTATCCTGTGTTTACGATTTCTGTACTCTGTGCTTGTTTTCATTTCATCATGATGACTATGCTTGTGCTCTGCTATGCATACTTTTGAGTACTTATTCTGCTGCAAGTAGTTCTTCGCTAATGAATTTCCCCACCCACAAATTCCTGAGTGAAGAATTCATAAAAATTGCCTATTCACCCCCCTCTAGTCGATATAACGCACTTTCACCCGGATTGACGTTGTTTTCAGCGGAACTACCGTGGTGTTGTTTTTTGTGCAGAAATGAAAGTTCTCCAAATGAGCTGAAACTTTTTGACGATTTTTTGGAACAAAAGAGAAGCTTCATGGGAGGGCCAGAAGAGCCACGAGGAGGGCATAACCCACCACGGCGCGCTAGAGGGGCCTAGCTTGCCCCGATGGGTTGTGCTGACCTCGAGGCCCATCTTCGCGTGAGACTGACGCCAAAAATCCTATAAATAGAGAAACCATCAGAAATAACCCTAGATTAGATGTTCCGCTGCCGCAAGCCTCTATAGCCAGGAAAAACCAATCTAGACCCCGTTCTGGCACTGCACCGGAGGGGGAAATCATCACCGGAGACCATCTTTATCATCCCTATGGCCACCATGATGAGTAGGGAGTAGTCCACCCTCGGGGCTGAGGGTTTGTACCAGTAGCTATGTGTTTAATCCCTCTCTCTCTCATGTTCTTGAGATGTCATGATCTTGACGTATCGCGGGCTTTGTTAATATAGTTGGATCATATGGTGTTTCCCCCTCTCTATCTTGTTATGAATTGAGTTTTCCCTTTGAGATTCTGTTTTATCGGATTGAATACTTTTATGGATTTGAGAGCACTTGATGTATGTATTTCTATGAATACCCATGGTGACAATGGGGTTTCATATTGATTCACTTGATATGTGTTTTCGCACTCAACTCGCGGATCCCCGAGGTGACATCGGGGTAATCTATGCATAGGGGTTGATGCACGTTCTCGTATTTGTTTCTCCGGTAGAAATCTTGGGGCACTCTTTGAGGTTATTTGTGTTGGATTGAGTATTATGAATCTGGAATTGTTTGATCCATATAGCATAATCAACTCACGGATACTCGCGGTGACACTGGAGTATCTAGGTGATATTAGAGTTGGTTGATGTGTATCATACTGTGTTATTTTAGTACGAACTCTTGGTTAGATCGATCAGAAAGAATAGCTTGGTGTTATTTTAGTACGAACTCTAGGATAGATTGATCGGAAAGAATAGATTTGAGGTGGTTTCGTACCCTACAAACAATTTCTTCTTATGTTCTCCGCTAGATAGGAACTTTGGAGTGATTCTTGATCGCACGTTGAGGGATGGTTATATGACCCAATTAGATTAGCATTGTTGAGAGATTGCACTAAAGTACGGACCCTAGGCCTCATTTTCAAGCATTGCAATACCGTTTGTTCTCCGTTTTATGAATTGCTACCTTGCTGTTTTTTATTGTTCCTATTACAAAAATCAATATCTATTGTCATTACTACACTTGTATCACCATCTCTTCGCCGAACTAGTGCACCTATACAATTTACCATTGTATTTGGTGTATTTGGGACACAAGAGAGTTTTTATTATTTGATTGCAGGGTTCTTTGAGAGAGACCATCTTCATCCTACGCCTCCCACGGATTTATAAACCTTAGGTCATCCACTTGAGGGAAAATTGCTATTGTCCTACAAAACTCTGCGCTTGGAGGCCCAACACGAGTCTACAAGAACAAGTTGTGTAGTAGACATCAGGTCGTGCCTCCCGAGCTTGTCGCTCCCTCGTGGCTCGTTAGGTCTTCTCCCAAAGCTTCTAGGGCCCCCTCTGGTCCAGAAAAAATTAATCCAAAGTTTTTTCTCGGTTTGGACTCTTTTTAATATTGATTTCCTGAAAAGCCAAAAACATGCAAAAAACAACAACTGGCATTGGGCACTAGGTTAATAGGCTAGTCACAAAAAATGATATATAATTGCATTATAAACGTCCAAGATTGATACTATAATAGCGTGGAACAATAAAAAATTATAGATACATTGGAGACGTATCACCACCCCAGTGCCCCTTGAGGGTGTTGCCATTGTTGGGACTGGAGAATGGTATGCGCTGCGAGGGAAGGGGTGCGAGTTTGGATCTGAGTGCTAGGGCTCAGTAGGCTGTTGGCATGGGAAATGAGAGCGTGGTTCTTTCCGTTGAGGTACTTTTTGCTCTTATAGGCTGGTGAAAGGCCAAAAGAGCCCCTGTCGCGCCAGTGAAATTGCCACTCCACCGTAAAGGATGCGATTATACGTACGGGGAGAAATAAAATCTTGTTGATATCCCTAATGAGACAGGCACGATCTCCACTTCAATGGGACGCGCCAGTAAAAAAGCTGCCTCGGGCCGCGATTTGGGGTAAGCAGTAACTGCCTGACCTGTCGTGGGTTGCACCGCTTCGATAGAGTTGTCAGGCTAGGCGGCTGAAAGCACAAGTGCTCCCTGGGTGATTTTGGTAATTAATGTCAACATATCTCTTGTTGGACTAATATCTTTATCTAGTAAATTACAGAAAGTTCAACAATGGCGTGGCATGGGCAAGAGGATGTGGAACCCCTTCAAAATGCTAAGGACAAAGATTGGCAAAAGCTCAAGACTCTTCATTTCTATTTTAGTTATCCAAGATCACATTGAGTCCATAGGAAAGCTAATACTATTAAAATGGGATGAGGTGTTGCTTAATGGTCTACTTGCTCAAAGTGCTTAGTGATATGCTCCAAAGCCCTCAACAACTTTCTCATTTCCAAATATATCCAAAACCTAAAGTCAAACTCGGCCCCACCGATTTGATCCATATGGCGCCACCGAGTTCCTTTGACATAGCCACTGTCAGAAACCCTAATCAATTCGGTCTCACCGATAGGTATCTCGGACTCACCGAGATGGCAATGCAAACTCTTTGTTTCCCTTCGTAACATTTCAGTCTTACCGAAATGAGCGATCGGTCCCACCGAGTTCGCAATGCAAACTCTCTGTTTTCCTTCGTAATGTTTCGGTCTCACCGAAATGAGCGCTCGGTCCCACCGAGTTGGTGTGACCAACTCTCTGTTTGCTCATTGCTAAAATCGGTCTCGCTGAGTTCATGCAATCGGTCACACCGAGATGAGGTTTTGCCCTAACCCTTGCACATCGGTCCCACCGAGTTGATCATGTCGGTCCCACCGAGAATCCGAACGTTCACATTTTGAACTAAATCGGTCTCACTGAGTTATCCTATTCGGTCTGACTGAATTGGGCCAAATGTGTGTAACAGTTAGATTTTGTGTGGAGGCTATATATACCCCTCCACCCCCTTCTCTATTCAAGAGAGAGCCATCAGAACGTGCCTACACTTCCACTACTCATTTTCTGAAAGAGAACCACCTGCTCATGTGTTGAGACCAAGACATTCCAATCCAACCACAAGAATCTTGATCTCTAGCCTTCCCCAAGTTGCTTTCCACTCAAATCATCTTTCCACCATAGCCAAATCTAAGAGAGAGAGAGAGTTGAGTGTTGGGGAGACTATAATTTGAAGCACAAGAGCAAGGAGTTCATCATCATCACACCATTTATTACCTTTTGGAGAGTGGTGTCTCCTAGATTGGTTAGGTTTCACTTGGGAGCCTTCGTCAAGATTGTGGAGTTGAACCAAGGATTTTGTAAGGGCAAGGAGATCGCCTACTTCGTGAAGATCTACCCGAGTGAGGCAAGTCCTTCGTGGGCGATGGCCATGGTGGGATAGACAAGGTTGCTTCTTTATGGACCCTTCGTGGGTGAGCCCTCCATGGACTCGTGCAACCGTTACCCTTCGTGGGTTGAAGTCTCCACCAACATGGATGTATGATAGCACCACCTATCGGAACCACGCCAAAAATCTCCGTGTCTTCATTGCGTTTGCACACTCCAATCCCATCCCTTTACTTTCTTGAAAATTGCATGCTTTACTCTTTCCGTTGCTCATGCTCTTGTCATGCTTGCTTGAAATGTATTGTGAATGCTTAAACTTGTGCTAAAACTCCACCTCAACTTAAAGAAATTAAAAACTGCGAGGGTCTAATCACCCCCCTCTAGACACCTCTTCTCGATCCTTTCAATTGGTATCAGAGCATTGGTCTCCATTGCTTTGGTTTAATCACCATTGGAGGAAGATGGATGAGTCTACGATTGGGAGTATTAGACGTAGAGTGCCTATGCTTGATGGAGAGTTCTATAGTGCTTGGAAAAATGAGATGCTTGAGATTTTCAATGAATATAATTTGAACAAGTATATTACTAGGCCTTGTGCGGCTCCTATTGATCCATTGCATCCTAACCCCGATGAGTCTCTTAACATGATCCGCAATCTTAGAACTATTAATCTTATCATAAGAGGATTGCCTAGAAACTTGATTGCATGCTTTCCTACACTTGAATGTGCTTACACCATATGGAGATATCTTGAGGAACATTTTCCAAACTATTCCTTGAAAAACCTAAATTAGATTCTTCAAAAGTCCATGCTTTTCATAAAATGAAACCTAGTGACCCTAATTTTGATGATTGTCTATTTGAGCTTCGTGACCTTATGCGTGCCAAAGGAGATGTTGGAGTCTTTAATAGCATCATCTCTCAAGTTATTAGTATTCATAAAGATGCACATTGTCATACATCTAATGAATCACTCTCTCTAGGTGATGATCAATCACAAGACGAGGTTGAACATGGATATTATGATGAGGATGATGATAGTGACTTTGATCTTGATGAGTCAATGAGACACTTTGGTCTTATGGCTAACCTTCGTGGTTACATGACAAGAGGAAAGGAATGGGTCCTTGATAGTGGATGTACTGCTCATATGACCGGAGATAAGGACATGTTTCGTGAGCTTGCTGAAAACAACAACCCCCGAAAGTATGTCACTTTTGGTGATAACTCAAAGGGTAAGGTGGTTGGCCTTGCTTAGGTGGCCATCTCACATGACACCTCCATCTAAAATGTTATGCTCATTGAATCTCTTGGCTATAATTTACTTTTCGTATCTAGACTAGCCAATTTCGGTTTCAATGTCTTATTTACAGAAATAGATTGCCAAGTGTTTTGAAGAGATAATCATAATATGGTCTTTACCGGTATACATAGAGGTTGATCTATACATTGTTGATTTCACTAAAAAGGCACAACCTAGAACTTGCTTAATTGCTAAATCATCTAAAGGTTGGTTGTGGCGTAGAAGGTTAGGTCACGCGGGCATGCGAAATCTTGATAAGCTTATTAAAGGTGATCATATCCTTGGTGTTAAAGACGTTGTATTTGACAAGGATAGACTTTGCAGTGCTTGTCAAGCAGGAAAACAAGTTAGAGGAAGTCATCCCGTGAAAAACATTATGACCACAAGAAGACCGCTTGAGCTACTTCATATGGATCTTTTTGGTCCCAATGCCTACAAGAGTCTCGGTGGTAACTCGTTCGGTTTGGTCATTGTTGATGATTTTTCAAGATTTACGTTGGTGTTCTTTCTTGATGATAAATTGCAGGTCCAAAAGATCTTCAAGAACTTTGCTAGGAAGGCCCAAAATCAATTTGAAGTGAAGATCAAGAAGGTTCGCAGTGACAACGGAACGGAGTTCAAGAACGCCAATGTGGATGCCTTTCGTGACGAAGAAGGGATTTCACATGAGTTCTCGGCTACGTATGCACCTCAACAAAATGGAGTTGTTGAGAGGAAGAATCGGACACTCATTGAGATGGCGAGAACGATGTTTGATGAATACAATACGCTAAAACACTTTTGGGCAGAAGTGGTTGAGACAGCTTGTCATGCAACTAATCGACTATATCTTCACAAGCTTCTTGGCAAGACGGAATACGAGCTTCTCACCGGTAACAAACCCCAAGTTTGATACTTTTGAGTATTTGGCTCAAAGTGCTACATTCTTGATAAGCATCATCGTTCAAAATTTGCCCCTAAATCTCACAAAGGTTTCCTACTCGGTTATGGCTCAAACTCTCACACTTACCGTGTCTACAACAATTTCACCTGAAAGGTTGAAGAGACGGTAGATGTGAAGTTTGATGAATCTAACGGCTCGCAAGTAGAGCAATTGCCAATTGATGTAGGAGACAAAGACCCTTCGGAAGCAATTCAATACTTGTCTATTGGCAAGATCCGCCCAATGGAGGTGAAGGAAAGTATCTCGTCCGTTCAAGTGGAAGCCTCAACTTCACACCAAGGTGAAACACAAGTTGACATGGAGGCATCCACAAGTGGAACACGTCAATATGAAGGAGACGAGGAAGTACAACAAGATGAACCTCATCGACCTCCTTCTCCACCTCCATAAGAGAACAACAATGCCAACAACAATGAAGAAGGACAAGAGGAAGACAAGACAATGAAGAGGATGTTCCACCCCGACCCAAACAAAAGCTCTCAAGAGTTAGAGCAAGATTTTCAAGAGATCATCCCATCAAACAAATCTTTGATGATATTCAAACTGGGAGAATTACTCGCTCTAAAACTCATTTGGCTAACTTTTGTGAACATTACTCATTCATTTCTAGTATTGAACCTATGAAGGTTGAAGAAGCTCTTGATGATCCGGATTGGGTGAATGCCATGCATGAAGAGCTACAAAATTTCGAGAGGAACCAAGTGTGGACATTGGTAGAGAAGCCGGACGACAAACAAAATGTCATTGGAACCAAATGGGTGTTTCGGAATAAGCAAGATGAAGATGGACAAGTTGTATGCAACAAGGCCCGTCTCGTCGCCCAAGGCTACACTCAAGTCGAAGGTATGGACTATGGTGAGACATATGCCCCCGTTGCTAGACTTGAGTCCATACGCATCTTACTTGCTTATGCCAATCATCATGATACCACTCTATACCAAATGGACATTAAAAGTGCTTTTCTAAATGGAGAAATTGAGGAGGAAGTATATGTTAAACAACCTCCCGGCTTTGTTAATCCCAAGAAACCTAATCATGTTTACAAGCTTCACAAAGCTCTTTATGGTCTTAAACAAGCTCCTAGAGCATGGTATAAATGCTTGGCTAAGTTCCTTATTGAGAAAGGCTTTGAGATTGGAAAAAATAATTCTACACTTTTTACTAAAAGGGTTAATGGAGAATTATTTGTGTGCCAAATTTATGTGGACACTACAAAAAAAGACACATCCGTGACATTTTGGGGCGAACGAATTTTTTTTCTATCATACTTATGACACTTCTATGACGATAATTCTGACAAAACTCGGTATCATCATAGATGTGGTGGGGTCCTACTTCTATGACAAAAAATCATGACAGAAAATGGGCTTTTCGTCCTGGTGGGCGGGAGACGCAGCTGCATGACATTCTTCGGGCCGTCCATGACAGAAAAAACCATGGTAGAAGTGAGGGCGAGGAAAATATCGGGGTGTTCCCGGTTATGGTGGGTGGTCGGGGCCGAGTGATGCGCGTTTCACTCATACACACACGCGCGTGGGTGCGAGGCGTTGGGCTCTCACTAAACCCGAGCGATTGCACTGCAGGCTACGCGTTACTAAACCCGAGCGATCGATCGATGGCTGTTAACTGAACCAGATCGAGCGTTTCCTTTGATACTGCTGCTAACTGAAGCCGATCGATGCTGCCTCTGGATGAACAGTGAGCGTTGCTAGGGGGTTTGGATGAACAGTTCCCGGTGGGGGTGGATGAACAGGACCCCGTGGTGTTGCCTCTGGATGAACAGGACCCCGATCGATCGAGCCAGTTGGGGCTGGATGAACAGGACCCCGTGGAGGGCTGGATGAACAGGACCACCCCGTGGAGGGCAGGATGAACAGTAGGCGGTGGAGGGCTGGATGAACAGTAGCCCGTGGAGGGGTGGTTGAACAGGAGCCCGTGGAGAGGGCTGGTTGAACAGTAGCCGGTGGAGTAGCGCATGATGGAGGCTGGATGAACAGGAGCCCGTGGATGAACAGTCGTAGGTGGAGGCAGGAGGAGGTCGACGGTGGATGAACAGTAGCCCGTGGAGGTTGGAGGGGGTCGACCATGGAGATGAACAGTATCTCGTGGAGTCCCGTTTTGCGGTACGCCACACCCCTCCCGATGAACAGGACCCCCATTTCGACCGTAGCGCTCCAACACAAGTCCGTTTCCTCCGTTTTGCGGTACGCCACACTCCTCCCGATCAACAGGACCCCCGTTTCGACCGTAGGAGGTTCGTTTCCTCCGTTTTGCCGTACGCCAGACCCCTCCCGATGAACAGGATCCCGTTTCAACCGTGGCCGGTCGAACACATGGCCGTTTCCTCTGTTCTGCGGTACGCCAGGCCTCGTTTCCATCGGCTGTTCCGTCCAAGCCCTCCCGATGAACACGACGACGCATTCCGTTCCTACCCAGCCGGTTGGCTCCCCATGAACACGACGACGACGCAGTTTCTCCGTTCCGACCCAGCCATGTACACGAGCCCTGCCCGTACGTATGCGCGAGTAGGCATTCGAGACCCTGCCCGTATGTACGTATGTGGTCGTATTTTCTTTCTTGCACACTTGCCGCTGTACGTACGTGGACAAGCTATGTGCGCGCCTCTACTACGACACGTGCGCGCCTCTACATCGACCAGTATGTACGTACACGTTCACGACCAGAATGAAAACGCTACGTACGCTTCGACGAGGTGGGTGCCGACTGTCAGGAACTTCCTTGCCTGCGGAGATGTAGCTGGTGGGTCCCAGCAGTCAGGGGGGCGAATTGTTTTTTTTTGCCCGGACGCACTTCCTTGCGTGCGAAGATGTAGCTGGTGGGTCCCAGCAGTCAGGGGAAACGTTTTTTTCATGAAATACAGTGGCCCGTCCGGTGGGTCCCCACTGTCAGGTGGATGAATTATTATTTTCCACGTAATAAGGAGGCACTTCCTTGCTGCGGCTGTGGACCCAGCTGTCAGCCTCTCCACGTACAGTCCACGTCCGATGGAAGCCGTTCCTTGACCACGTTGACCACGCCGCGTCAAGAGCACCAGGGTGGTGGACGACGGCAAGGCCTAGGAAGGGGACGACGTGGAGCCGGGGAAGACACGACAGTGGATGCCCACGCGTAGAGGAGTATGAGGGTTCACTGGTTTGCTGCGGTGTGAGGCTGCCGTCGCCTCAGAATAACAGGGGGTGTGGGTGAGTAGAGGGATGGCCTGGCCAGCGGTGGGAGTAGTAGGGGGCGGTGAGGCCTCCGCCGCATCGCAGCCGACCACGGGAGGCAGGAGCTTGAGGCACGACCAGCGCTGGTTTGGGCGGCTGGAGCAAGAAGACCAGAGGTTGAAGAAGCACTACAGCCGTTGGATGGACATCGTACGGTCACTGGAGCTAGAATCGTGCATATTGACTAAGTTGACAAAGCCCTCCGTCCCCGTCAACTTAGTAGGCCCACAAGTCAGCCTTCCACTATACTGGGTCCCAGCTAGCAGGGGGAGTATTCATTTTTTTGTGCGTAATAAGGAGGCACTTCCTTGCATGCGAAGATATAGCTGGTGGGTCCAAGCTGTCAGCACCGGTAACATTTTTTTCACGAAATACAGAGGCCCTTTCGGTGGGTCCCAGATGTCAGGTGGAGGAATCATTATTTTGCGTGTAATAAGGAGGCATTTCCTTGCGTGCGGCCGTGGACCCAACTGTCAGCCTCTCCACGTACAGTCCACTTCAGTTGCATGTCGTTCGTTGACCACGTTGACCAAGCCGCGTCGAGAGCACCAGGGCGGTGGACGACGGCGAGGCCTAGGAAGGGAACAACACGGAGGCAGGGAAGACTCGGCAGTTGTTTCCCACGCGGAGGGGAGTATGACTGTATGAGGGTTTACTGGTTCGTCTGCCGTCGCCGGAGAATAACAGCAGGTGTGGGTGAGTAGAGGGATGGCTAGGCCAGCGATGGGAGTACGGTGGGGCGGTGAGGTCTGCATGGCAGCACAGCCGGCCGCAGGGAGGAGGCAGCAGGCAGTCCCGCCGGCGCTTGTTTGAGCGGCTGGAGCAGGAGCAGGCGGCACGACGGCCGTTGGATGGACATCCAACAGTCACTACTTGTGCGTCAACCTTTTTTTAGGAAAGCCTCAAATCTGTGGAAAACATCATACAACCCATCTGCCATTATTTCTAATAATTTACAACCCATTTGCTAATTCTTAAGGTTTTTTGGAGCCCATATTCTTTTTGTTAGCATTACAGCCCATATTGTGGCCACAGTTAGAAAATTATACGAAATTTTGCATATTTCGGTGCGGTCCGAACTATTTTTAATCCCGAAATTTTGAGTCACATTCAAACTGATTTTAAAAATAAATGTATATCAATATAAAATCCAACAAATTGTCCACGCATAAAAATCAATGCAATTTAAAATCTCGAAATGAAAAAAAGAAATTTGAAACTAATTGCTGGTTTGATGTGTTTTAAAAATGTACAACCATTTCTCATTACTGATAGGCCATTTTCTCGGCCAGCCGAATGAAGCTCTCCTCGTCTTGCAAGATTTGCAGCCCAACAGGCCTGACAAAGCGACTTACTTGGCAAATCACAAAAAAGCTGGGCTGTGGCCGTGGACCCAGCTGTCAGCCTCTCCACGTACAGTACTCTTCCGATGGAAGTCGGTCGTTGACCACATTGACCACGCCGCACCGAGAGCCCCAAGGCGGTGGACGACGACGAGGCCTAGGAAGGGGACGACGCGGAGCCGGGGAAGACGCGGCAGTGGATGCCCACGCGGAGAGGAGTACGAGGGTTCACTGGTTCGGCTGCGGTGTGAGGCTGCCATCGCCGCAGAATAACAGGGGGTGTGGGTGAGTGGAGGGATGGCCTGGCCAGCGGTGGGAGTAGTATGGGGGTGGTGAGGCCTCCGCGGCAGCACAGCCGGCCACGGGAGGCAGGAGCAGGCGGCACGACCGGCGCTGCTTTGGGCGGCTGGAGCAAGAAGACCAGAGGTTGAAGAAGCACTAAGGCCGTTGGATGCACATCGTACGGTCACTGGAGCTAGAGTCATTCATATTGACTAAGTTGACAAAGCCCTCCGTCCCCGTCAACTTAGTAGGCCCACAAGTCAGCCTCCCACAGTGGTGGGTCCCAGCTAGCAGGGTGTATTCATTTTTTTTTGCGCAATAAGGAGGCACTTCCTTGCGTGCGAAGATATAGTTGATGGGTCCGACCTGTCAGCGGAGGGAACGTTTTTTTTCACGAAATACAGAGGCCCTTCTGGCGGGTCCCAGATGTCAGGTGGAGGAATCATTATTTAGCCCGTAATAAGGAGGCATTTCCTTGTGTGCGGCCGTGGACCCAGCTGTCAGCCTCTCCACGTACAGTCCACTTCCGATGGATGTCGTTCGTTGACCATGCCGCGCCGAGAGCACCAGGGCGGTGGACGATGGCGAGGCCTACGAAGGGAACGACACAGAGCCGGGGAAGACATGGCAGTGGCTGCCCACGCAGTGGAGAGTACGAGGGTTGACTGGTTCGGCTGCCGTCGCCGGAAAATAACAGGAGGTGTGGGTGAGTAGAGGGATAGACAGGCCAGGGATGCGAGTATATGATGGGGCCGTGAGGCCTGCCTAGCAGCACAGCCGGCCACAGGAGGCGGGAGCAGGCAGTTCCGACGGCGCTGGTTTGGGCGGATGGGGCAGGAAGATTAGAGACTGAAGAAGCACGATTGTCGTTAGATTGACATCTAACGGTCTGACGCTGGTACAGTCGATTGTTGACTAAGTTTCTTTTTTGATAAACCTTGTGTACGCATGAACTTAGTAGGCCCACAAGTCAGCCTCCAAATCTGTGGCAGACAACATAAAGCCCATTTGCTATTTTTTAATAATTTGCAGCCCATTTGCTAATTCTTAAGTAATTTATTACATCCCATTTTCTACCCAGGACCACGGTCAAAAAGTTCAACCTAATTTTGCATATTTTGGCGGAGTCCGAACTTTTGTAATCCCGAAATGATAAACATTTTTTAAGAACTTATTGATTTGCCAAAAAAATCGTTTTGTTTTTGTAAGCAAATAAGACGTGGGACAATTGAGTTGGTTTAAGGGAAAACCAGTGGTAAAAAAATCTGCGCTGGGAGGGAAAACAACAACAAAAATAAGGATGTAAATATGAAAAGTGAATTTTATGTATTTTCAATATAATGATACGTGTATATGAACTAGTAAAACTATAGGTAGAGATTAGAAAACGGATGTAGGACATGCGTTTCAAGAGGAAAATAGAACTGGGCTGTGTGTTTGATTCAGTAAAAAAAGTGCATGCGGATGTTGTAAGACAAAATATAACTAACGTTGGCGGGCCAGAGGCCAGTAGATACCTACTGGATCTTTCTGCCCCGTTGTCGTCATGGGCTGGGCCTGTTAAAAACAAAACCAAGCCTGGGCAGTCTACAGCCCAGTTGAAACTTGCTCGACCTGAAAAACAATATACGTGCTCAATAAACGAGAGAATTCTGCAAGTACAGACTGATAACTGGGATGCAGCAGGGATATTGTTTTTCCATCGTGATAATAAGAGCGTGCACTTGTTTCGAAAAATTTGGAGAACTGGGAATTCGAACGGCAGGTGCTTATGCTACCCATCAAATAAAAATCAGGTGCCTGAAAATTTGTTTCGAAACAAGTGATTCAGCTTTATATCCACGTCGTCCTCGGCATGATGGTTGGAAGCAAATGCCAAGTTCATACCAAAAGATCGTTAACAACAATACCAACTTGCGGACGACAAGGTAGTACAAGTACCAATACCAAACTAACTTATAATCTTTTTACTCCTGGACCTAGTGTTCGTCTGGTAGAAAATCTTGCAGAGGACCAGCTCCCGCTCCTTCTCTTGCTCCAGGTCCCCGAGGTGGTACTGGTGCATCACCCAGTTGGTCCTCTGCTGGTCGAAGTTCTTGTTGGTGTGCAGCACCAGAACCTTTTTGCACCCAGTTGACCATCACCGGCAAGGTATTTCCGGTGTCGTGACACATCGCGTGCATGCCGCACTCCGACTGTATCTTGCGACGTGTCCACGTGCCCCTTTTGAATGCCCTGGAGTTGCGCTGGAAGAAATGCTTGCTTAGGCCACTCAGTATGATACCTGCAGTATTGTCGAATACAGGTTTTAGTGTACGTAGTTGGCATTTTCATAACATCTTTGGCATGTTGCAGTCACTTGTTTCACTTTTTATTAACTGTCAAATTGTAATTGCTTCACCAGGTCTGCGTCTAAAAAGAAAATAGAGCTATAAGCAAAGGAATATGTTTGTGCAAGTAGACGGCCGATCGGTGTCTTACCTGGAAGTTTCTTAGGATGGGTGTAGCATATGCCGTGCTCGCTGTCGATGGTTGGTATGAACAAATCGATGAGAGGGTGAGTTCCCACGCTGTCACCACTCACTTTGGCCTCAAGGTGCTCGATCAGCTCCTGATCCATGGGATCGAACTTGACGCCAGCTGGCAGCACCGGCCAATCCTTCTTCAACTTGCATCGGTTAATTCCAGTTATATGGTACTCAATGTATGATCAATCGACTGTTTTAAGTGAATGATGAAAGATTTCGACAGATAAGTGGTACTCCAAATCTGAAGTCCAGAATACCCGAACACGCCGCCGAGATTCTTGTGTCACCTCACGCGCAGCATGTTGTCACGTCAATTTAATGTGTGGACATGATGAATAATTTGACCGGCGTATACTAGTACTGCTACTGTACTACTTACTAGTCGTATTTAGTGTCACATTTTAACCATAGGCTTAACTAACAAGTACGCACTTGAAGCCTAAGTGAGATATATATATATATATATATATATATATATATATATATATATATACTGCACAACATCTCCATCATCATTATCAGTACATCCTGCGCAGGTGAGTTAGGATGCACTTGATCCCAGAAAGGTATCTATCCTTCAAACCAGAGGAGTGCTTCAAACTAACAACAGTACATAATATCCAACAAAAGAGGGTCGTGCTACAGCAGCAGAATACATGGCTCAGTCTACATATCAGTACGAATCAAGTTGTGCATATTTGCTGTTGGCATGAACCACATCGCCGCATGTCGGGTTTGCAAAAGCCATCCATCGCATGGAAGCTTGATGCCTTTCACACACTGAAGATTATCTGGCAACAAGCTGTGTCGACGAATCTCTGGATATGGTGATTCATGAAACCCATGGTATGATGTGTAAACACAGTCCCCCCTGGCGAATGGAAGTTGCATAGCACGGTAATCATCGCCGGTGATATGATCGATGATTGGTTGGATGATCGGATAATTGAGCCCGAGGAACATGGAGTGGTTGCCGAGGCTGTAAACCCGCCTCCAGTTGAATACGCCTGGCCCAACGGAGCTGGGATCTTTCTCGAACACGAAGCAGCCATAGCCATCAATGTCACGAACGCCCCAGGCATTGTACTGCATGTGGTTTGATGAAATGGTTTGGTCAATTTGGTACGTGCAAATGAGCATCAAATGACCACCGTCAGCTGAACGAGCGATAAACCACCACCCATCGGCTGGTATGATTCCAGGTCCTGGAATCATGAAGGCCAGCGCATTTGCGTCTGCTGCAACAATTCAAATTGGAGACCAAAAGGACAAAAATAAACAATCATGTTCAGAGTATGTGTGGAATTAAGATTATTATAACAGTGACACATATCATAGACAGAGAATTGCAATGTCGTGGTCATAATCATACCCCAAGTTAAAAAAATAAGCCAATGGCTTTCATATTCTAGCAATATATCATGGTTCAAACATCATGTAACAATGAGAGGAAAACAGATATGACAGGGCCTACTCATATTCTACCATAGCACTTACTACAGTTATCATATCAACTCTAAGCAATAACATGCGTTGTTATAAAAATCCTGGAAATGAGAGTAACATATAGCAATCATGAGGTTATACTCATAATATCTATTCTAACAATCATTAGATACCAATTGTTCTCATATCAACTCTAACAATAACATGTGTGGTCATAAAAATCTAGGAAATTAGAGGAACATATAGCAATGATGTGGTTATAGACATACTATATATTCTAAATTTGTAACAATGAACAGGCAGTCGTATTCTTAAGGTAAAGACGAGATGAGATAGAACAATTACACGATGATAGACTCCACCAGTATAGGCAGCCAATCTGTGCGTCGACCGCATAAATGATGCCATCATGCACTATAGCATCAGACATAAGTGTTGGGTAAAGAGGATCGATGATGAGCCATAACCATGTATGGCGACCGGATTCTAGATAGACTAATCCCATGTTGAACACGGCAATGAGCTTGTAATCCATGTAGTCTTCTGATGGTGTGGGCACTTCGCAGATCACAACCTTCAGCAAACAGAGGTCGAGCCAAAAGCTCGACGCGTCTTGTGCGTAGTAGGCAGGAGTGTCCGGCGGGCCGCGAAGCTCGATGGCGGCGGTATCCAAAGATGGAAGGGTGATCTCTCGGTGGGTGTAGATATCCACGAGACGCCACAGACTAACGGATTGGTGGATGAGGATGATCCAGTTGGCCTTCATGCCCGCCCAGTCGTGGCCGCGCATGAAGGACAGGTGGACGGGTAGTGGTAGCATGTCGAGGGGCACCACGGCAACCTCCGTAGGATCGTCAAGTTGGTGTCTGGGCCACCTGCGAGGATTGGGCATCAGCAAGCAGGGTGTCTTGAAAAGAGCCGGCCGGTTGCAGACGAGTAGATGGTACAAAGACACCGAGCATGCGGCCAGACGGACGGTGCTGAGTAGGTCCATACGATTACAAATCTGCTCCAAGAGAACATCGGGGAGGGAATTCCAATTGCGGCTCTGCGTGTCAGTCGGTTCTGCCATTGGGGTTTTCGATGCTTGCGAGCTAGCGGGGAAGTGGATTTGGGCGGGCGAGCGAAGAAGCTTCTCCTCGTGTGGCCGAGCAGTGAGCGGGGGGATATGGTACGCGCGAGATACCAAGGAAGATAGCGCGGGCGGGCGAGCAGAGAGCGGGGGGAAATGGTGTGCGGCCGATGATGGGGAAGAGAGGAGGAAGAAGAAGAGAGGAGGACGAAGAGTGGAAGACGGGGAAGAAAGTGCATTAAATCTCAATTCTACTACTACTACTAGGATATACCGTCCTTCGGAGTGTAAATAGTTACACCGATGACATATGTGTCTACCACAAGAGGGCCCATATGTCAGTTAATGGAGGACAGAAGCGTGCTCTACTGACAAACATGATGGCAGTACTGGGTAAGGCTGATTTTGTAACACCAACACGCTGGTTCAGCTTATTAATTAAGTGTCCCATCTGCTGCAACGTGTATGTCACTTCACTGCGAAGACTAGTTGAATAGTTCTCTCCGACCAAGATGGGGAATAATGGATCGCGAAGACTTCCTTTCTACATTATCCCTATGCCTCTACGCTCACTTCACTCATTTTGCTCCGTACGTACTCCCTCCGTCCGGTGAAAAGTGTACATCTAGAAATTTTTGGACAAATTATAGAGTGGAGTAAAAATGCATTGGGAAGATGCAAGCCACCATCTCTCTCCTCTTTAATTACCCAACCCCCAATGAGCTAAGTGCATGTAGAAATTAAGAAGACTATGTATAGAATGCTATTGGTCTTGATTACCGTGTGATGAGAGAAAATACTTTAAAATGCATTGGGAATATAGAAGTACACTCTTTTATGGACAAATTTTAAACCCAAACGTACACTCTTCCCCGGACGGAGGGAGTAGTCACTTGTTGAAATCTCTAGAAAGACAAATACTCCGTATTTGGGAATAGAGGGAGGATTTTACTCCGTATTTGGGAACAAAGGGAGTATCACCATATGGAGGGAACAGAGGAAGCTTGAAATATGAACATGTCAATGGGAGGGAGTAAGCCCCACGCATGCATGCAACATGCAACACTCACACGTACACATGGACGCACGCAACACTCACGCACCCATGCGGCACACAGCACACGACGCAACACACACGCTCACGCTCAAGTGCTCAACCTACTCCCTACATCCGTGAAAGACTGTACATTTAGAGATTTATACATTGACCAGGGCATAATTAACGCCCAAAAGTAGCAGACTTATGTGTGCATGCGACCATTGAGAGAAGATGATTAAATGAAGGTCGTTGCATGCTGTAATTAAGGATAGACATGTAGCCTATACCTAGAGCACAAGTTGGTGCATTAGTCAATCAATATCGATTTAGATTAAAGGCTAAATGCATTGGAAGTGTAGATGTACTACACTCTTTGTTTTTTAGCTGATTTCTTTGCTCTGCCAACTGACAGGTGGGACCCAGAAACCAGGTGACAATTTAACTAGTCAACGAAGTGCCACGTCGACTATATGGCCAGTCAGTAGGGTGCAATACGGTGCTCTACGATGAGCTAGTGATCGTATAATCACCGCAAAACTATATATAATGACCGTAAAGAGCGTGTTGTTACATACGTTGACCGCCAGTGTATTTTTCTTGTTTCAAATTAAGCCATATTAACCGGAAAGGACGCAGTATGGACTAGTACTAGTACTGCTTTGATGTGTCCCGTCAACTCGCCGAACGAGGAGAAGTTTGCTTACTACACCTCTCCCTCGCCCACGCGCACGGTGGTTCGCAGGACGAGGAGAGGGTTTTGACTACAGCGCCCTCTCCCTCTCCCTCGCCATCGGCCTTGCGGTGGACGTGCAGCAGTTCATTTGGTGTCAGATTGCCAGAAGCATAATGTGTACTGTAGTATCATCATTGCTGGACCTTCCGAAGAGGCGAAGAGCCAAGTGCAAGGTTCACATGAGTACGAACTATTGAACCTCCCGAAGAGGCAAAGAGCCAAGCGCAAGGTTTTATAGGAGTTGTCGTCCTAGTAGGAGCGTACAAAACTATAGCAAATGATGCTACTGTATGATGCCGCCACGTCACGTATATCCAAAGCTGTGCCACCTTTTTTTCTCAAAGAGCGTGTTGGAGCCCGTGCAACAACCACACAAGTTGCACGTACACATAACACATTTACTAGTAATGAATTCTGAAGGACAAATGCCAGTATGCCACACAAGTTCATCTCCAATTCATGTGATAAATTTGTGCACGACTAGTCTACATATATTCACAGCGCTACCGTTCACAATTTACCGTACTCCACTTACACGTTATAGATGGGCTACATGTCCTCCTCCAGGTTCCAGTCCCAGGTGTTCTTCATGGATGGCACGATCCATAGCGGTGGTCAACGAGAATCATTGTGGCAGCTTTCTAGTCCGGTTCCACACGATGGAGACTCATCCAAGCTGAAGCGGCATAAATCAGGGATAGCGTGTCCCAGCATGTCGTTCATCCAGCGGTGCGCACTGAAGACACAATCATGCTTCATGAATGGCAGGCCTTCCGTGTCGTGCATGGAAGGTGGCATCCGCTTCACAATGGGGTAGCTGTCCCCAATGAAAAGCGAGTACTCTCCAAGAGTGTTCCTCGGCACCCACGTAGCATCACGGGGGTCGAACTCGGCGCCGTTCATCTGGTACACGCGGCATCTCAGATCTGGACACATGGTGATGTACATAGTCAAGGTCCATGCATAATAATGTTGTGCTCAAATATGGTGGTCAGTAATACTATGCAACAAATAGTACTACTCCGGTATAGAGGAAGTAAAATAACCGGCTTATTATATATAGCCACTCTTGGCTACATGGATGAGATAGTAAGACATGGAAAAACAAAAATGGTGGCAGCTAGTGGGTTCAAGTCTTCAAGGGCCTAGCTAGCTATACGCGTCCTCCAAGGTAAAAAGTACTCCTACTAGTACGCAAGTAGAGTACTAGTACAACAATGAAAGAGAAGGCGAGAGGGTTAAAAAATGGAATACCTGGGTAAATGGTGACGGTCCGATCGTGGTAGATTGTGTGACCATGTTGCACATCAGTGGTACCATGGGTAACGACTGCTAAGATAGTTGATCCCAATATGCCAAAGTCAGCTACAAGGTTCCAGGTTAGACCGAATCGCGGATGCAAATGCACATCCAGGATCGGTGATCTTATTTTGATCGCGGTATGACTGGTCCCTGCAAAATAATGGAGTATCGTTAGGGATGCAAATGATGGTTTGTGCATTCCGTTTGTAATCTCCCGTACCGTAGGATGGCAACCAGATGAAACAAGTCCCCTGGCTTGTCACCGCAAAGATGCGGCCTAGATGGCGCATGGCGTCTTCGAACGTGTAGGGGTACAAATCTGCCGCCGCCAACATGCGCCAGCCTCTGCCGTTACTGCCTCTTGCATTGATGGCAATCCTTATGTCGAACACCGCGATGAGATAGTAATCGTCGTAGCCACGTCGCTTTGTCGGTGGGTCCGCAATTGCTATCTTCTTCAATCTCATGTAGGCATCATCATATGTATTCAAGCCTAGCCAGTTCGGAAGGCCGATCCCAATGGTGGAGAAGGGGTCTACCGGAACGGCCGCACTGCTGTGGATGTTGTGCAAAATGATGGTGGTATCCGGCCGGAGATATACAAGCCAATCTTTGTTGGCACCGACCCAGACCTATATATAAGACGATGGGCAACGGAGAAATTACGGGATGGAAATGGAATAACTAAGTACTACATGATCAAACTCCATTACTGACCTGCTCATCGGACAAAATCCGACTACCTCTCAACGTCGGCAACTCTAGCGGAGTCAACGTGCAACCATGGCCAGGGAGCGGTGGACTGTTCGAAGGATTGTCCCATAGAAGAACCTTCTCCTCGAGGACGCATGGAAGACCAACAAGCATGGCCTTTTCCCAAGCCTTTTTAAGGACCGTCTTGAAAAAGTTGGTGCAGGAAGCACCGAGTCTTGCGGCGGTGAGGACGTCGGAGCGGCGTGCGATTTCTCCCAGAGGATCGTCGTCCAAGGTCTCCCAGCCCCGACGAGGAGGAGAACCGCCTGGCGAATCCATGCGAGCAGCGACGAACTACCTTCTCTTCGGGGGGAGGGGAACTGGCGAGGAGGAGATAAGAGCGTAGTAACCGCAGGGCCTCGTCCCTTCCAACTGTAGATCGTTTCTTCCAACTGTAGCGAAGGGGTGAGGCTATTATTTACTACTAGTACTAGCATTATGGGACGTTATGGGATTGCATTATACTGTAAATAATAGCACTAGTAATAAATTTTTGGCACTAGCTAGTAGTTTTTGGCGTGGATTAAGAAATTTTGGGTATATTTTTGCTATTTTTTGTACACGCCAACTAGTGTCAAAAAAAGTCTTACATTATGTGACGGAGGAGTACGTACTCGTACTGTAGCAGTACTAGTACTACTTTCTCAACTAGTAGTGCGAGGGTACTACTAGTGCTATGTACTGTACTTCTAGTATAGTGCACCAGTTTTGAACTCTTGAATCTCAGGGCCAAGGAGCTACAGTTGGAAGTGGAGGGTACTACTGTTCTCTAGAACCATTGCTGCACTATCAATGCAGGGAAAGTACACCTGCGTAGTGGCCTAGTGGGTACTCTCGGTGCTCTATTCAGCCGCTCCTCTCACGTAGCTGGCTTACTCAGCCGCTCCTCTCACGCACACACTAGCAGCCTGTTTATCAGCGACGGTTACTGCGGGGGCAGAACATTTGAGTTATTTGATACAGCGAGACTAGGCTTTTCACTTCCATTTGTGGAGGTGTAATAGATCTCATCAAACTTTGTTAGTAGTTCCTTCTTTATGAATGAGATGAAGCAAAGCTTTTGCCTCCGTTTAAAAAAACACGTCAAGAGGAATTTCTTTTATAGTAGAGCCGATAATGGAGTGAAGTCCATGCGTGCAACGCCACAAGCTACAGAGTAGTAGTAGAGCACATTACGTACAGAGCCATATTGCACAGTTCCCAATGCCCCGCCAGGCTTTTCTGGCTCCTTGGGCTTAATTGGGAGGCGCTAGTTTAAATATGCTACTAGCTGATGAGGAAGCTGCAAGCGAGGTGCGGCTAGGGCGAGCACGCGAGCCACGAGATGCTGTGAAGGAAAACCCGTTCACGTGGCTAGGCTATCCAGTGCACCCAGATTGTGGTGCCGCACGTCCGTTTGACTTCAAAACTCAAACTACCCGTGTAAAATATTGGCTCGCAGCGAAGTTACTATTTTAAAAAAAGGCGGCCGTGTGTTCGGCCGGGATCGAACCCACAAAACGAGGTATACACTCCCGCGACCACTAGTACTCGTTGGAGTACAACGCAACCTAGAATCGCCTTTTGTCACTAGTAGTACATTGTTCCTTACAAGAAACCCCCAATAATGCAAGAAACCACTAATAATGCCGAGAAACTACTACCACTTGCATACATGGCAGACTTAAGATAAGACTACCTTATCAACCATTGTACATGCTCTTACCAACCAGCCCTACCAAGAAACGACTACTCTACAAAGTGCCGTTATAGGCACGTTTCAACCCACAGCCCTGTTTGGATACATTTGTTGTCAATCTAACCCTGCCATCCAAACACCACTTTGGTTAGAGTTAGTTCAGGGTTAGAATCTAACCTCTGACTTAGAGTATCCAAACAGGGCCCATGTCGCCCATTAAGTCAACGCCTTCTATTCGACCGGGCGTTATGACTTGTGGGACCTACATGTCAGTCTGCACAAAATTCCCCGAGTGACCTCCTACCTCCGGCCCGTCCACCTAGTCATCCTCGGCCATGGGACGCAGCTACCGCCGCCGGCAGAAGGCAAGGTCAAAACTACCGGCGGTGCGGAGCCCATCTTGCGGCAGCCCAGATACCAGCTCCGTCCGGCGCTCGCGGCCACTAGCTAGCCAAGATAGCTCCGTCCGGCTGCTTGTCTGCAAGGTTTGCTAGCTAGATTGGCACGACGGCGAGGCGGCTTGCTCGCGCGCGCCATGCTAAGGCCAGCCATCGGGCTCGAGCGAAGGCCAGCGCGGCGGCTTGCTCGCTTGTGAGTCACGCTCGGGCCAGCCTGCCAACCCATGCGGAGGCCAGCGCGGCGTCCGGCCCATCCGGCGGAGCGGGGGCCAACTCGCTCATCACCGGCGCCACCGACGAACACGCATCAGTACTGTTTGAAGTAATGTTCAGGAAAAATAATGATTTGAGGGGGAATAACAGGATAGAAGGTCAGATGTGGGTCCCTCGTGTCAACAGTCAAACAAAATGTGTTGGTTTAAGCTGCCTCACCAGCACGGACGTGTGGGCCAACCCTGTCATAAATGGGTTTAAACTAACCTAATTGGTAGGTAGTAGTTTTTGGCGTGGATTAAGAAATGTTGGCTATGTTTTTGCTATTTTTTGTACAATAGATTCTTCCTAGGGCTGGTTGAAAGTGGTAGTTTTTTTGTTAAATACTCTACATATTGTAAGTAGGAGTGAAAGTTAAGCTTTGGAACCCAATAAGCAAGGCTAGTTACATAGTGCATATGTGTACATGATTGAAAGTAAATATCAACCATGAGTGACTAATATGTTGATGGAAAACTCGAAACTATGGAATACTAGGGAAAAAATTGCATGGTTGGAAATACTAGCAATGTTCATGTGCGTTGCAACGAATCATAATTAGAATAATACTTATTCACAAACTTGATACAAAACACTCTAATTTTGATATACATATATCACTAGAGATATATTATGTTTCAATTAGAATATATTCCTTGGGCTGTTTTGGTGAGGTAAGGGAGGGATGTGGTTGGTTTTAAGATACTAATTATGGGTTTTTCTGCAAATTGGTAGACAAGTGGGATGTTTGTGAGAAAAGGCAACAACTTACCTCACAGTCATTAGATGTAGATCTAATGGTCACAAACGACGGATGGCAGACACACCATCATCACCAACTTAGTCTTCTGTAGGAGTACTAGCAAGATCCGTGCATTGCACGGAACATCAAGATGCATTTTTTGTATAAAAACACTCGTTGTGATTGACCCATGCGGGAGTAATCCCATGTGTAAAAACTAATGATATCTTGAGAAATAGTAGATAAGGTGAAGAGGAGTGGGGCGTGGTGGTGATTGGTGGTCGGACTGAGCAGAGGCATGGGGATTGACGACGCCGGCAGCGGCCACCATGCCAGTTTGTTCCAGAGGCTTCCTTTCTTAATTGCTCAACAATGAGGTTGTTGGAGATAAGGATGAACGAGGGAAGGCCTTGTCTGCAAATGTGGAGAGGGGTGCGGGTATCTTTTAGTTTAAGTTCCATCAGTCAGATATAGATCGGACGGTCTATATTGCAAGATGGCACGCGTACCATCATCACCAACTCGGTTTTATTATAAGAGAAGAAATATAAGTATGGAGATACAAACGTATTATCGATACTTGTTTCCGTAAACTAGCATCTACATTCTATTCAATGCCTCAACATGTGAGGCCTGGATACGTCTCCGTCGTATCTACTTTTCCAAACACTTTTGCCCTTGTTTTGGACTCTAACTTGCATGATTTGAATGGAACTAACCCGGATTGACGCTGTTTTCAGCAGACTTTCCTTGGTGTTATTTATGTGCAGAAACAAAAGTTCTCGGAATGACCTGAAACTCCACGGAACATATTTTTGGAAAATATTAAAAATACTGGAAGAAGAATCCACATCAGGGGGCCCACACCCTGTCCATGAGGGTGGGGGCGCGCCCCCTGCCTCGTGGGCCCCCTGACGCTCCACCAACCTCAACTCCAACTCCATAAATTCGTGTTTGGGGAGAAAAAAATAAGAGAGAAGGATTCATCGCGTTTTACGATACGGAGCCGCCGCCAAGCCCTAAAACCTCTCGGGAGGGCTGATCTGGAGTCCGTTCGGGGCTCCGGAGAGGGGAATCCCTCGTCGTCGTCATCATCAACCATCCTCCATCCCCAATTTCATGATGATCACCGTCGTGCATGAGTAATTCCATCGTAGGCTTGCTGGACGGTGATGGGTTGGATGATATCTATCATATAATCGAGTTAGTTTTGTTAGGGTTTGATCCCTAGTATCCACTATGTTCTGAGATTGATGTTGCTATGACTTTGCTATGCTTAATGCTTGTCACTAGGGCCCGAGTGCCATGATTTCAGATCTGAACCTATTATGTTTTCATGAATATATGCGAGTTCTTGATCCTATCTTGCAAGTCTATAGTCACCTACTATGTGTTATGATCCGGCAACCCCGAAGTGACAATAATCGGGACCACTCCCGGTGATGACCATAGTTTGAGGAGTTCATGTATTCACTGAAAGAAATATGCCCTAGAGGCAATAATAAAGTTATTATTTATTTCCTTATATCATGATAAATGTTTATTATTCTTGCTAGAATTGTATTAACCAGAAACTTGATACATGTGTGAATACATAGACAAACAGAGTGTCACTAGTATGCCTCTACTTGACTAGCTCGTTAATCAAAGATGGTCATGTTTCCTAGCCATAGACATGAGTTGTCATTTGATTAACGGGATCACTTCATTAGGAGAATGACGTGATTGACTTGACCCATTCCGTTAGCTTAGCACCCGATCGTTTAGTATGTTGCTATTGCTTTCTTCATGACTTATACATGTTCCTATGACTATGAGATTATGCAACTCCCGTTTACCGGAGGAACACTTTGTGTGCTACCAAACGTCACAACGTAACTGGGTGATTATAAAGGTGCTCTACAGGTGTCTCCGAAGGTACTTGTTGGGTTGGCGTATTTTGAGATTAGGATTTGTCACTCCGATTGTCGGAGAGGTATCTCTGGGCCCACTCGGTAATGCACATCACTATAAGCCTTGCAAGCATTGCAACTAATGAGCTAGTTGCGGGATGATGTATTACGGAACGAGTAAAGAGACTTGCTAGTAACGAGATTGAACTAGGTATCGAGATACCGACGATCGAATCTCGGGCAAGTAACATACCGATGACAAAGGGAACAACGTATGTTGTTATGCGGTCTGGCCGATAAAGATCTTGGTAGAATATGTGGGAGCCAATATGAGCATCCAGGTTCCGCTATTGGTTATTGACCGGAGAGGTGTCTCGGTCATGTCTACATAGTTCTCGAACCCGTAGGGTCCACACGCTTAACGTTACAATGACAGTTTTATTATGAGTTTATATGTTTTGATGTACCGAAGGAGTTCGGAGTCCCGGATGAGATCAGGGACTTGACGAAGAGTCTCGAAATGGTCGAGACGTAAAGATCGATATATTGGACAACTATATTCGGACATCGGAAAGGTTCCGAGTGATTCGGGTATTTTTCGGAGTACCGGAGAGTTACGGGAATTCGTATTGGGCCTTCATGGGCCATACAGGAAAGGAGAGAAAGATCCCAAAGGGTGGCCGCACCCCTCCCCATGGACCAGTCGGAATTGGACTAGGGAAGGGGGCGCCCCCTTCCTTCTTTCTCCTTCTCCCTTCCCTTCTCCTATTCCAACAAGGAAAGGAGGAGTCCTACTCCCGGTGGGAGTAGGACTCCCCCCTTGGCGCGCCCTGCTCCTTGGCCGGCGGCCTCCCCCTTGCTCCTTTATATACGGGGGCAGGGGGGCACCCCATAGACACAATAATTGATCTATTGATCTCTTAGCCGTGTGCGGTGCCCCCCTCCACCATATTACACCTCGATAATATCGTAGCGGTGCTTAGGCGAAGCCCTGCGTCGGTAGAACATCATCATCGTCACCACGCCGTCGTGCTGACGAAACTCTCCCTCAACACTCGACTGGATCGGAGTTCGAGGGACATCATCGAGCTGAACGTGTGTTGAACTCGGAGGTGCCGTGCGTTCGGTACTTGATCGGTCGGATCGTGAAGACGTACGACTACATCAACCGCGTTGTGTTAATGCTTCCGCTTTCGGTCTACGAGGGTACGTGGACAACACTCTCCCCTCTCGTTGCTATGCATCACCATGATCTTGCGTGTGCGTAGGAATTTTTTTGAAATTACTACGTTCCCCAACAGTGGTATCAGAGCCTGGTTTTATGCGTTGATGTTATGCACGAGTAGAACACAAGTGAGTTGTGGGCGATATAAGTCATACTGCTTACCAGCATGTCATACTTTGGTTCAGCGGTATTGTGAGATGAAGCGGCCCGGACCAACATTACGCGTACGCTTACGCGAGTCCGGTTTCACTGTTGCGAGCACTCGTTGCTTAAAGGTGACTGGCAGGTGTTTGTCTCTCTCACTTTAGTTGAACCGAGTGTGGCTACGCCCGGTCCTTGCGAAGGTTAAAACAGCACCAACTTGACAAACTATCGTTGTGGTTTTGATGCGTAGGTAAGAACGGTTCTTGCTAAGCCCGTAGCAGCCACGTAAAACTTGCAACAACAAAGTAGAGGACGTCTAACTTGTTTTTGCAGGGCATGTTGTGATGTGATATGGTCAAGACATGATGCTATATTTTATTGTATGAGATGATCATGTTTTGTAACCGAGTTATCGGCAACTGGCAGGAGCCATATGGTTGTCGCTTTATTGTACGAAATGCAATCGCCATGTAATTGTTTTACTTTATCACTAAGCGGTAGCGATAGTCGTAAAAGCAATAGTTGGCGAGACGACAACGATGCTACGATGGAGATCAAGGTGTCGCGCCGGTGACGATGGTGATCATGACGGTGCTTCGGAGATGGAGATCACAAGCACAAGATGATGATGGCCATATCATATCACTTATATTGATTGCATGTGATGTTTATCTTTTATGCATCTTATCTTGCTTTGATTGACGGTAGCATTATAAGATGATCTCTCACTAAAATTTCAAGATAAAAGTGTTCTCCCTGAGTATGCACCGTTGCGAAAGTTCTTCGTGCTGAGACACCACGTGATGATCGGGTGTGATAGGCTCTACGTTCAAATACAACGGGTGCAAAACAGTTGCGCACGCGGAATACTCAGGTTAAACTTGACGAGCCTAGCATATGCAGATATGGCCTCGGAACACGGAGACCGAAAGGTCGAGCGTGAATCATATAGTAGATATGATCAACATAGTGATGTTCACCATTGAAACTACTCCATCTCACGTTATGATCGGACATGGTTTAGTTGATATGGATCATGTGATCACTTAGAGGATTAGAGGGATGTCTAAGTGGGAGTTCTGAAGTAATATGATTAATTGAACTTGAATTTATCATGAACTTAGTCCTGATAGTTTTTTGCAATTTATGTTGTAGATCAATAGCTCGCAGTGTTGCTTCCCTGTGTTTATTTTTGATATGTTCCTAGAGAAAAATTATGTTAAAAGATTTTAGTAGCAAAGATGCGGATTGGATCCGTGATCTGAGGATTATCCTCATTACTACACAGAAAAATTATGTCCTTGATGCACCGCTAGGTGACAGACCTATTGCAGGAGCAGATGCAGATGTTATGAACGTTTGGCTAGCTCAATATGATGACTACTTGATAGTTTAGTGCACCATGCTTAACGGCTTAGAATCGGGACTTCAAAGACGTTTTGAACGTCATGGACCATATGAGATGTTCCAGGAGTTGAAGTTAATATTTCAAGAAAATACCTGAGTTGAGAGATATGAAGTCTCCAACAAGTTCTATAGCTAAAAGATGGAGGAGAATAGCTCAAGCAGTGAGCACGTGCTCAGATTGTCTGGGTACTACAATCGCTTGAATCAAGTGGGAGTTAATCTTCCAGATAAAATAGTGATTGACAGAATTCTCTAGTCACCATCACCAAGTTAGTAGAACTTCATGATGAACTATAGTATGCAAGGGATGACGAAAGTAATTCCTGAGCTCTTCGTGATGCTGTAATCGACGAAGGTAGAAATCAAGAAAAACATCAAGCGTTGATGGTTGACGAGACCACTAGTTTCAAGAAAAGGGCAAAGGGAAGAAGGGGAACTTCAAGAAGAACGGCAAGCAAGTTCCTGCTCAAGTGAAGAAGCCTAAGTCTGGTCCTAAGCCTGAGACTAAGTGCTTCTACTGCAAAGGGACTGGTCACTGGAAGCGGAACTGCCCCAAGTATTTTGTGGATAAGAAGGATGGCAAAGTGAACAAAGGTATATTGGATATACATGTTATTGATGTGTTTATAGCAACCCCTCAGTATTTGATACTGGTTCTGTTGCTAAAGAGTAGTAACTCGAAACGGGAGTTGCATGAACATAAACTAGTTAAGGATGAAGTGACGATGTGTATTGGAAGTGGTTCCAAGATTGATATGATCATCATCGCACACTCCCTATACTTTCGGGATTAGTGTTGAACCTAAATAAGTGTTATTTGGTGTTTGCGTTGAGCATGAATATGATTTGATCATGTTTGTTGCAATACGGTTATTCATTTAAATTAGAGAATAATTGTTGTTCTGTTTACATGAATAAAACCTTCTATGGTCATACACCCAATAGAATGGTTTGTTGGATCTCGATCGTAGTGATACACATATTCATAATAATGAAGCCAAAAGATGCAAAGTTAATAATGATAGTGCAACTTATTTGTGGCACTGCTGTTTAGGTCATATTGGTGTAAAGCGCATGAAGAAACTCCGTACTGATGGGATTTTGGAATCACTTGATTATGAATCACTTGGTACTTGCGAACCGTGCCTCATGGGCAAGATGACTAAAACACCGTTCTCCGGAACTATGGAGAGAGCAACAGATTTATTGGAAATCATACATACAGATGTATGTGGTCCGATGAATATTGAGGCTCGTGGCGGATATCGTTATTTTCTCACCTTCACAGATGATTTGAGCAGATATGGGTATATCTACTTAATGAAACATAAGTCTGAAACATTTGAAAAGTTCAAAAAATTTCAGAGTGAAGTTGAAAATCATCGTAACAAGAAAATAAAATTTCTACGATCTGATCGTGGAGGAGAATATTTGAGTTATGAGTTTGGCCTTCAGTTAAAACAATGTGAAATAGTTTCACTACTCACGCCACCTGGAACACCACGGTGTAATGGTGTGTCCGAACATCGTAACCGTACTTTATTAGATATGGTGCGATATATGACGTCTCTTACCACTATCGTTTTGGGGTTATGCATTAGAGACAGCTGCATTCACGTTAAATAGGGTACCATCTAAATCCGTTGAGACGACATCTTATGAACTGTGGTTTGGCAAGAAACCAAAGTTGTCGTTTCTTAAAGTTTGGGGTTGCGATGCTTACGTGAAAAAGTTTCATCCTGATAAGCTCAAACCCAAATCGGAGAAATGTGTCTTCATAGGATACCCAAAGGAGACAGTTGGGTACACCTTCTATCACAGATCCGAAGGCAAGACATTCGTTGCTAAGAATGGATCCTTTCTAGAGAAGGAGTTTCTCTCGAAAGAAGTGAGTGGGAGGAAAGTAGAACTTGATGAGGTAATTGTACCTGCTCCCTTATTGGAAAGTAGTTCATCGCAGAAACCAGTTTCTGTGACGCCTATACCAATTAGTGAGGAAGTTAATGATGATGATCATGGAACTTCAGATCAAGTTATTACTGAACCTCGTAGGTCAACTAGAGTAAGATCCGCACCAGAGTGGTACGGTAATCCTTTTCTGGAGGTTATGTTACTAGACCATGACGAACCTACGAACTATGAAGAAGCAATGGTAAGCCCAGATTCCGCAAAATGGCTTGAGGCCATGAAATCTGAGATGAGATCCATATATGAGAACAAAGTATGGACTTTGATTGACTTGCCCAATGATCGGCGAGCCATTGAGATTAAATGGATCTTCAAGAGGAAGACAGACAGTGATAGTAGTGTTACTGTCTACAAAGCTAGAATTGTCGCAAAAAGGTTTTCGACAAGTTCAAGGTGTTGACTACGATGAGAGTTTCTCACTCGTATCTATGCTTAAGTCTGTCTGAATCACGTTAGCAATTGCCGCATTTTATGAAATATGGCAAATGGATAAACAAAACTGCATTCCTTAATGGATTTATTAAAGAAGAGTTGTATATGATGCAACCAGGAGGTTTTGTCAATCCTAAAAGTGCTAACAAAATATGCAAGCTCCAGCGATCCATCTATGGACTGGTGCAAGCATCTCGGAGTTGGAATATACGCTTTGATAAGTTGATCAAAGGATATAGTTTTATACAGACTTGCGGTGAAGCCTGTATTTACAAGAAAGTGAGTGGGAACACTACAACATTTCTGATAAGTATATGTGAATGACATATTGTTGATCGGAAATAATGTAGAATTATTCTGCAAAGCATAAATAAGTGTTTGAAAGGAGTTTTTCAAAGAAAGACCTCGGTGAAGCTGCTTACATATTGAGCATCAAGATCTATAGAGATAGATCAAGACGCTTGATAAGTTTTTTCAATGAGTACATACCTTAACAAGATTTTGACGTGGTTCAAAATGGAACAGTCAAAGAAAGAGTTTCTTGCCTGTGTTACATGGTGTGAAATTGAGTAAGACTCAAAGCCCGACCACGGCAGAAGATAGAAAAAGAATGAAAGTCATTCCCTATGCCTCGGCCATAGGTTCTATAAAGTATGCCATGCTGTGTACCAGATCTATTGTATACCCTACACTGATTTTGGCAAGGGAGTACAATAGTGATCTAGGAGTAGATCACTGGACAGCGGTCAAAATTATCCTTACTGGAATAAGGATATGTTTCTCGATTATGGAAGTGACAAAAGGTTCGTCGTAAAGGGTTACGTCGATGCAAGTTTTGACACTAATCTGGATGACTCTAAGTCTCGGTCTAGATACATATTGCTAATCTGGATGACTCTAAGTCTCGGTCTAGATACATATTGAAAGTGGGAGCAATTAGCTAGAGTAGCTCCGTGCAGAGCATTGTAGACATAGAAATTTGCAAAATACTTACGGATCTGAATGTGACAGACCCGTTGACTAAAATTATCTCACAAGCAAAACATGATCACACCGTAGTACTCTTTGGGTGTTAATCACATAGCGATGTGAACTAGATTACTGACTCTAGTAAACCCTTTGGGTGTTGGTCACATGACGATGTGAACTATGGGTGTTAATCACATGGTGATGTGAACTATTGATGTTAAATCACATGGCGATGTGAACTAGATTATTGACTCTAGTGCAAGTGGGAGACTGAAGGAAATATGCCCTAGAGGCAATAATAAAGTTATTATTTATTTCCTTATATCATGATAAATGTTTATTATTCATGCTAGAATTGTATTAACCGGAAACTTGATACATGTGTGAATACATAGACAAACAGAGTGTCACTAGTATGCCTCTACTTGACTAGCTCGTTAATCAAAGATGGTTATGTTTCCTAGCCATAGACATGAGTTGTCATTTGATTAACGGGATCACCTCATTAGGAGAATGACGTGATTGACTTGACCCATTCCGTTAGCTTAGCACCCGATCGTTTAGTATGTTGCTATTGCTTTCTTCATGACTTATACATGTTCCTATGACTATGAGATTATGCAACTCCCGTTTACCGGAGGAACACTTTGTGTGCTACCAAACATCACAACGTAACTGGGTGATTATAAAGGTGCTCTACAGGTGTCTCCGAAGGTACTTGTTGGGTTGGCGTATTACGAGATTAGGATTTGTCACTCCGATTGTCGGAGAGGTATCTCTGGGCCCACTCGGTAATGCACATCACTATAAGCCTTGCAAGCATTGCAACTAATGAGCTAGTTGCGGGATGATGTATTACGGAACGAGTAAAGAGACTTGCCGGTAACGAGATTGAACTAGGTATCGAGATACCGATGATCGAATCTCGGGCAAGTAACATACCGATGACAAAGGGAACAACGTATGTTGTTATGCGGTCTGACCAATAAAGATCTTGGTAGAATATGTGGGAGACAATATGAGCATCCAGGTTCCGCTATTGGTTATTGACCGGAGAGGTGTCTCGGTCATGTCTACATAGTTCTCGAACCCGTAGGGTCCACACGCTTAACGGTACGATGACATTTTTATTATGAGTTTATATGTTTTGATGTACCGAAGGAGTTCGGAGTCCCGTATGAGATCAGGGACTTGACGAGGAGTGTCGAAATGGTCGAGACGTAAAGATCGATATATTGGACGACTATATTCGGACATCGGAAAGGTTCCGAGTGATTCGGGTATTTTTCGGAGTACCGGAGAGTTACGGGAATTCGTATTGGGCCTTAATGATGAATTTGAAACTGTTGTGGCACATCTTACTAAATTAAATGATATAGCCACCCTGTTCACTAATGATGAGAGAACTCGCTACCTTTATATCCTTAAAATATTTCCGTTCTCATTAAAGGGTGATGCTAAGATATGGTTTAATTCTCTTGATCCTGGTTGTGTCCGTAGTCCCCAGGATATGATTTATTACTTCTCTGCTAAATATTTCCCTGCTCATAAGAAACAAGCTGCTTTAAGGGATATATACAACTTTGTGCAAATTGAAGAAGAGAGTCTCCCACAAGCTTGGGGGAGGCTTCTCCAATTACTTAATGCTTTGCCTGATCATCCTCTCAAGAAAAATGAAATACTTGATATCTTTTATAATGGACTAACCGATGCTTCCAGAGATTACCTGGATAGTTGTGCTGGTTCTGTTTTCAGGGAAAGAACACCGGATGAAGCTGAAATTCTATTGAATAATATGTTGACAAATGAAAATAATTGGACACTTCCCGAGCCAGCTCCTGAGCCAATTCCTGAGCCTATTCCTAAACCAACTCCGAAGAAAAGGGGTGTTCTATTTCTCGGTCCTGAAGATATGCAAGAGGCAAAGAAATCTATGAAAGAAAAAGGTATAAAAGCTGAAGATGTTAAGAATTTACCTCCTATTGAAGAAATACATGGTCTTAATTTACCGCCTGTCGAAGAAACATATGATCTTAATCCATCACCTATTGAAGAAACTCATGGTCTTGATAACCCGACACAGGTAGTAAAGGTAAATTCTCTCTATAGATATGATAAAGCTGAAATCCCTCCTACTAAGTTTGCTAGCCAATGTTTGGATGAGTTTGATAATTTTATGGTTAAGCAAGAAGACTTTAATGCTTATTTTGGTAGGCAGTTAAAACAAAATGCTTATATGATTGAACACTTGGGTGATTATATGTCTAGAGTTAAAGGTGAACTAAAACTCATTAGTAAACATGCTTCTATGGTTACCACTCAAGTAGAACAAGTACTTAAAGCTCAGAATGATTTGCTCAATGAAATGAATAGTAAGAATAATGACTATGCTGTTAGAGTGGCTACTAGAACTGGTAAGATGACTCAGGAACCTTTGTATCCTGAAGGCCACCCTAAGAGAATTGAACAAGATTCTCAGAGAAATAATATAGATGAACCTAGTCCTTCTAAAAAGAAGAAAAACAAAAATGATAGGACTTTGCATGCTTCTAGTGAACCCATTGCTGAACCACTTGAGAATCCAAATGATATATCTATTTCTGATGCTGAAACACAATCTGGTAATGAACATGAACCTAGTGATAATGTTAATGATGATGTTCATGTTGATGCTCAACCTAAAATGATAATGATGTAGAGATTGAACCTGCTGTTGATCTTGATAACCCACAAATAAAGAATCAATGTTATGATAAGAGAGACTTTGTTGCTAGGAAACACGATAAAGCAAGAGAACTATGGGTTCAGAAAGCCATGCCTTTTCCTCCCAAACCATCCAAGAAAAAGGATGATGAGGATTTTGAGCGCTTTGCTGGAATGATTAGACCTATCTTTTTGCGTATGCGATTAACTGATATGCTCAAAATGAATCCCTATGCTAAGTACATGAAAGATATTGTTACAAATAAAATAAAGATACCAGAAGCTGAAATTTCCACCATGCTTGCTAATTATACTTTTAAAGGTGGAATACCAAAGAAACTTGGAGATCCAGGAGTACCTACTATACCATGCTCCATTAAAAGAAACTATGTTAAAACTGCTTTATGTGATCTTGGAGCCGGTGTTAGTGCTATGCCTCTCTCTTTATATCATAGACTTGATTTGAATAAGTTGACGCCTACTGAAATATCTTTGCAAATGGATAAATCAACTGCTATACTTGTCGGTATTTGTGAGGATGTGCCTGTTGTGGTTGCAAACGTTACTATTTTAACAGACTTTGTTATTCTTGATATTCCCGAGGACGATAGTATGTCTATTATTCTTGGAAGACCCTTTTTGAATACTGCAGGGGCTGTTATTGATTGCAACAAAGGCAATGTCACTTTTCATGTTAATGGTAATGAGCATACGGTACACTTTCCGAGGAAACAACCTCAAGTTCATAGTATCAATTCTATTGGAAAAATTCCATCAATTATTTTTGGAGGTTTTGAATTTCCTCTACCTACTGTCAAGAAGAAATATGATATTCTTATTATTGGGGATGTGCATATCCCCGTTGAGGTAACATAGTGTTATTCGAAATTTCTCCGGTTCCATGTTATTCGGAATGAGTTTGTTAACAAGACTTGATCAACCTTGTTAGTGGATTCCTTTTGATGAGCATGAGATGGATGAAACTAGAAGGTACAAACTTTTGTACCCTCCTTTTACTTTCTGTTATTTAGTTGAAATAAAGTAAAAATAGTATTTTTTCTATCTGTTTTCTGATTTATCCGTGCAATATAAAAATACCCCGAAAATAAAAGTTCTCCAAATGCCCTGAAATTACTATATGATTTTTTCTGGAATATTTGAGAATATCTGGAACTGAGAACACAACAGGGGGAGCAAACACCTGGCCACGAGGGTCCAGGGCGCGCCCACCCCTACAGGGCGCGCCCCCTGCCTCGTGGGCCCATGGTGGCTCCCCTCCACTTATTCCTGCACCCACACACTTCTTCTTCCTCCCAAAAAAATCACCATCCAGCTCAAGCACGAGTTCTAGCTCATTTTGCTGCGATTTTCGATCTCCTTGCTCAAAGCACCTCTCACAAAACTGCTTGGGGGGATTGTTCCTTGGTATGTGACTCCTCCATTGGTCCAATTAGTTTTTGTTCTAGTGCTTTATTCATTGCAAATTTGTGTCGCCTAGGTGACCATGTTCTTGAGCTTGCATGTCAAATTTATATCGTTCCAAGTAGTTCTAATGCATCATATAGTCTCTAGGCACTTGTAGGAGTAGTTGCTATCAATTTTGTTGAACTTGGTTCACTTTTGTTGGAAGTTACTAAAAAATTTAGAAATTTTTCAGCGGAAGAAATATGCTTAGGAAAATGTACCAAGGTGGTTCTTCAAGGAAGCAAGGACCCAGGCTTGCAATTCGTGATGCTGACGATGAGCCACCAAGGGACGCTCCAGTGCGGCCTTGTGAATGGCCTTCAGAAAACTTTATGGATCGACGGGAATCAAGGAAGAATTTAACGCATATTTCCGTAACGCCGATCTTGTGAGCTTCGAGGAAGAAAAGTGCCGCCAGTACCACTATCTCACTAGTTCCTTTGTGAGGAGGTTTGAATTTTCATCTTCACGTGATTCTCCAACTGTCCTGTTTGATCTTTATGAAAAATCTTATACGATGGACTTAGAGGATTTTACCACTGCTTGAAAACTTCCACAATGGGGTAGTGCTAGTGAACCTCGCAAATCTGAATTTAGAAATTTTCTTGCTAGTATAACTGTGGGGGAATCTAGAGATATAGCACAAGCTACCATTGGGAGCATTCATTTTCCTACTATACATTATTTTGCTCTCTTCATAGGTAGGTGCATAAATGGTAAAGATGAAGCATGTCATATGTGTGTCCCCGACCTCAGTATTCTTAGGAGTGCTGTGTTAGGAGACAAATCTTATAATTTGGGAGCCATTGTTGCACGTAGGTTGCATCATAATAGATTTAATGGAGATTTCTTTGGTGGAATTTATGCAACCCGCTTAGCTGATTTTCTTGGTGTAACCATACGTAATGATGATATTGAATTGCCTCCTACTTATTTAGACTTTAATGCTATGGTTCACCACCAGTTTGTCGAGAGGAATGAATCACCTCTCTGGTATCGCTTAATCTTTGACAGACGTCGTGCTGTCCGTATTACTCTCCCTGCTCCTGCCTTCTTTGATTATCAGGCAAAAGGAAGACATTTTATTACCAGAGAGGAGGCAGATGAGTACGAGAGGAGGGCGGAGGCAGCTCGCCGCCACGCTACATCCCAGGAGGCAATAACTGCCGCATCGCAGTACGATCCCAGCTACAACTATGGATATCCGCCAGACCATCCGTGGCAATAAACCAACTTAGGCCAAAAGCCTAAGCTTGGGGGAGTACATATTTCCCATCGACATTACATTCATGTTCACACACTCATTGTTAGATGACGGTGCTCATACTTTTTCACTGTAATATCCATGCTAGTTTATTTTCTTTTTCTTGCTTTCTTCTTGTGTGTTTAATAAACCTTAAGAAAAACCAAAAAAATTAGTTGTAGCTTTAGCTACTTTACTTTTCTTGCTGTAGTAGTAGGAATAATTAAAAGAAAACCCAAAAAGATTTCCCGTTCTACTTTTGCTTGTTGGGAGCGTTCCCGTGTAAATAGTTTTATTTATTTCTTTTCTTTTCTTTGGGGGTCGATAGGAGAAGACCATAATGAAATTGTTGAAGTGGCTCTTATATGCATTATTGTTGATTTAACCAAGAGCCCATATTGCCTTGTCTTCTCTTGTTTATTGAATGCTCGCAGATTCCAGCTTAGTCCAATGCACGTGCACTCTTATTATTATTCACATCGTTCGATCGTGCAAGTGAAAGGCAATTATGACGATATATGATGGACTGACTGAGATGAGAAAAGCTGGTATGAACTCGACCTCTCTTGTTTTTGTAAATATGATTAGTTCATCGTTCCTGATTCAGCCTATTATGAGTAAACATGTTTGCAATGACAATTAGATATTATAGTTGCTCGTGCCATGCTTGATTAGCTATGAGTTATAATGGTTTACCTTGCGTGCCAACATGCTATTAAAATGGTTGTGATGTGGTATAGTGGGGTGATATCCTCCTTTGAATGATTTAAGTGACTCGACTTGGCACATGTTCACACATGTAGTTGAAACAAAATCAACATAGCCTTCACGATATTTATGTTCATGGTGGATTATATCCTACTCATGCTTGTACTCAATGTTTATTGATTTTAATGCATGTTCATGACTGTTGTCGCTCTCTAGTTGGTTGCTTCCCAGTCTTTTGCTAGCCTTCACTTGTACTAAGCGGGAATACTGCTTGTGCATTAAATCCCTTTAACCCCAAAGTTATGCCATATGAGTCCACTATACCTTCCTATATGCGGTATCTACCTGTCGTTCCAAGTAAATTTGTATGTGCCAAACTCTAGACCTTCAAATGAAATTCTGTTTTGTATGCTCGAATAGCTCATGTATCAACTAGGGCTGTCCATATCTTCCATGCTAGGCGGGTTATTCTCAAGAGGAGTGGACTCCGCTCCTCACTCACGAGAAAATGGCTGGTCACCGGGATGCCCAGTCCCATGCTTTATGCAAATCAAATCAAAATAATCGCAAACAAAACTCCCCCTGGGACTGTTGTTAGTTGGAGGCACTCGTTGTTTCGAGCAAGCCATGGATTGATGCTTGTTGGTGGAGGGGGAGTATAAACTTTACCATTCTGTTTGGGAACCGCCTATAATGTGTGTAGCATGAAAGATATTGCCATCTCTTGGTTGTTATGTTGGCAATGAAAGTATGCCGCTCAAAAAATTATTTATCTCTACTTCAAAATCGAGCTCTGGCACCCCTACAAATCCCTGCTTCCCTCTGCGAAGGGCCTATCTATTTACTTTTATGTTGAGTCATCACCCTCTTATTAAAAAGCACCAGCTGGAGAGCACTGCTGTCATTTGCATTCATTACTATTAATTTATATTGGGTATGACTATGACTGGATCTCTTTTACCATGAATTACAATGTCTAGTCAGTCCTTGATCTTTAAAGGTGCTCTGCATTTATGTTTTGCGGCCTCAGAAAGGGCTAGCGAGATACCATCTTGTTATATCATATTATGATTGTTTTGAGAAAGTGTTGTCATCCGAGATTTATTATTATTGCTCGCTAGTTGATTATGCCATTGATATGAGTAAACATGAGACCTAAGAGTTATTGTGAATGTGGTTAGTCATAATCTTTGCTGAAAACTTGAATGCTGGCTTTACATATTTACAACAACAAGAGCAAACAGAGTTTGTAAAAGTTTTTCTTTATCACTTTCAGTTTGTCAACTGAATTGCTTGAGGACAAGCAAAGGTTTAATCTTGGGGGAGTTGATACGTCTCCGTCGTATCTACTTTTCCAAACACTTTTGCCCTTGTTTTGGACTCTAACTTGCATGATTTGAATGGAACTAACCCGGACTGCCGCTGTTTTCAGCAGACTTTCCTTGGTGTTATTTATGTGCAAAAACAAAAGTTCTCGGAATGACCTGAAACTCCACGGAACATATTTTTGGAAAATATTAAAAATACTGGAAGAATAATCCACGTCAGGGGGCCCACACCCTGACCACGAGGGTGGGGGGCGCGCCCCCTGCCTCATGGGTCCCCAGATGCTCCACCGACCTCAACTCCAACTCCATGTATTCGTGTTCGGGGAGAAAAAAATGCAGATAAGGATTCATCACGTTTTACGATACGGAGCCGCCGCCAAGCCCTAAAACCTCTCGGGAGGGCTGATCTGGAGTCCGTTCGGGGCTCCGGAGAGGGGAATCCGTCGCCGTCGTCATCATCAACCATCCTCCATCACCAATTTCATGATGCTCACCGCCGTGTGTGAGTAATTCCATCGTAGGCTTGTTGGACGGTGATGGGTTGGATGAGATCTATCATGTAATCGAGTTAGTTTTGTTAGGGTTTGATCCCTAGTATCCACTATGTTCTGAGATTGATGTTGCTATGACTTTGCTATGCTTAATGCTTGTCACTAGGGCCCGAGTGCCATGATTTCAGATATGAACCTATTATGTTTTCATTAATATATGTGAGTTCTTGATCCTATCTTAAAAGTCTATAGTCGCCTACTATGTGTTATGATCCGGCAACCGCGAAGTGACAATAATCGGGACCACTCCCGGTGATGACCATAGTTTGAGGAGTTCATGTATTCACTATGTGTTAACGCTTTGGTCCGGTACTCTATTAAAAGGAGGCCTTAATATCCCTTAGTTTCCGCTAGGAACCCGCTGCCACGGGAGGGTAGGACAAAAGATGTCATGCAAGTTCTTTTCCATAAGCATGTATGACTATATTCGGAATACATGCCTACATTACATTGATGAATTGGAGCTAGTTCTGTGTCACCCTATGTTATGATTGTTACATGATGAACCGCATCCGGCATAATTCTCCATCACCGATCCGATGCCTACGAGCTTTTCACATATTGTTCTTCGCTTATTTACTTTTCCGTTGCTACTGTTACAATCACTACAAAACCCAAAAATATTACTTTTGCTTTCGTTACCGTTATTTCCATATTACTTTGCTACTAAATACTTTGCTGCAGATACTAAGTTATCCAGGTGTGGTTGAATTGACAACTCAGCTGCTAATACTTGAGAATATTCTTTGGCTCCCCTTGTGTCGAATCAATAAATTTGGGTTGAATACTCTACCCTCGAAAATTGTTGCAATCCCCTATACTTGTGGGTTATCAGGCCTTAGCACAATAACTTCTCGACTGTGTAAAACAAAGGTTTTCCCGTCGCCGATAAGGAGGGGGTGACGGCGGCGCGCTTTTTGGCTTGCTCTAGTCCTAGTAGTCATACTAGGTGGTCTAAGCACGTGTAGATTTATTCTTTTTCACGTCTCGTGTTTGCCGTACTACCATGAATGTTGATGAATAGACGGTAAGTTATTCACGGGGAAACCCTTGTTGAGCGTGTTTATGAGAGAGAGAGACAGTGTGCGTGTGTGATATGTCTAGAGACTGAGGCAATGATAACAGATTCTTTGTGTCTATGTGTGTGGAGGATAAGGAGAGACATGTACATGGGGCTTTGTGTTGTGTAACGTGGAGACACATATACATAATTGGAGAGTGAGTGTGCGAGATACACATGTGGACATGGGGAGAGATGAGGATCCAGATTAATGGGTGTTTGTGCGTGTGTGTGTGTGTTTGTGCACGCGTTTGTGTGTGAGAGGGAGTGTGTGTATGTGGTGTAGAGAGACCACTAATGATGTAAACCTAGTATAAGGGAAGGGGGAATGGTGTGACATGTGTAGTAGCGGGATAGCATGGGTGCGGGCAGGGGGAGCAGACTATTTGGAAGAGACATCGATTGTGTGTGGGAGGGGTGTGAGAGCGAGAGAGAGAGAGAGAGAGAGAGAGCTAGCGACGGAGAGAGAGAGAGGAAGAGAAGGGGCGTTTGTGTCCATAAATGGCATATAGATAGGGAGAGAATGTTGATGTTGTTTGAAATTGGCCTATGTACGGAGACGCAAGGGAAGCGAGTCATCGTGTGTGTGATAGGGACTTCATGAGAGATGTAGAATAGATGGTGTAGAGAACAATGTGCGAGATCGAGAACGATGATAAATTAGGGAGCTATGGAAAGAGTCACGACATATATGTATACAGGGAGGAGCTGGGGCGGGTCCGCATGTGGGAGAGATAGAAAGAGGAGAGTGGTGCACAAGGAGACAAAGTGTGCTTGTTTTGCAGTGGGGGTGGTGTGTGAGGTGAGTGTGCGAGAACCACATAACTAGGGAGATAGACGTTTGGGGGCGACGTTTAGTGTGTATGGGAAAGATACACTCTACATAGTGCGTGTGCTTGGGAAAGAGAGATGCCGGAAGACCTGGCTAGAGAGTGGGGGAAGAGATGTGTGCATGCCCAAGAGACAAAGTGATAGAGACCTATATTGGGGTCCGGACTTTAGAAGAGAGAGGGGTGTTAATGTGCTCGTGTGTTGGTGTTTGGGGGAGAGAACGAATTCTCTGTGTGTGTGGGGGGGGGGGGTTGGCTTCAGATAAAGAGTGAGGTGTCTATATTTGAGGGACTTTAGCGTAATTGAGATATACATGGTCAATAGTGTGTGCACTCAAGGTTGATCAATTTGTTTCACAGTTTGGACTATGAGATAACGATGCTTTTGAACATGCGTGATATACTTTGATGTACCAGAATTACAAACCTAAGATTGGAATTTTGGAATTCGACTCCATCATTAGCTTTTGTAATTCATTTAAACGGAGGTACATTTTTAAGCCGGAATTTCGTGATTTCAAATTCATATATCAAACCTAGAGATATACACATACGGGCATGTTCAAACTTTATAATCATCCACTTTATTCATACACATACACATTTTTGCTTTTGTCATCATATTTAGGATAAACACATTTGGAATTTCATTTGAATTGGACCATATGATGGTATTTGCTTGTAGTAGCTCAATGATCCATATTTGAATTGAATGCACAATCTAAGTTTCGAGTTGGAGACATTGATTTTCAAAACTTGCACTTTTTTTGCATGCAAAAGAAACAAATTCTCGGACATGATATCATAGTCGGCCGTACAAGAGCAGAATATAATTTCAGGCGCCAAAAGCTTTCAAACTTCCCGCTCACATCGAAATATCTCGCGCCCGAAAGTTTAGCCCTGCGATATTCCTGTTTTACCCCTGCCACATGAACGGAAAAGGGCTGCTTTGGTAACTCCATTGTTTTCCCCTCTTTGCCCGCAACATTCTTCCCTAGAGCCCCTCCCCTTCCCCTCCCCGACCCCCCCCAACCACAGCAAGCCGCCGAATCTAGTTCTCCGCCGCAGCGGTGGACCTCACACCCCGACGGATCTACCTTACGCACCTTGGAACCCCCAACTGCCAACTCACCACTTCACCGGAGCCGCTTCAGCGACTGGCTTGTACACCGCTCCTGATCTCCTTGACCGCCATCATGGTCCACCGCACCGGATCTGCTTAACCGGCGCCCTCGTCCACCACATTGTAGGCCCTTCACTGACTCCCTCGTCCGTCCCTTCGCTAGCCCTTCATACAAGCCCTCGTCCGCCGCAACAGATCCGCCTCACCGAAAGCACTGTACAATGCACCCGCCGAAGCCTTCGTCCACTGAACCGGACCCGCTCCACGGACGCCATATTCAACTCCACCGGCCCTGCTTTACCGATGTCGCAGCCTCATCAGGTTATTTCGATCTGTACTCCTTCGGTTTTTCTCTTTATCGTGCAACTGTTCACTTACCACAGATGAGCTTTCTTGTATGTCGACAGGCGCCGCAACCGTAGCACCGGAGCCGCTTCAGCGACGGCGACAGCCGGCCCAAACTCAACCGCAACACGAGCACCATCGATGATCCTTAGCTATCAAGTATGCCAACGATACCCATACGCCGCCGAGAATCAGGTACTATTATCCAATGGCCGGCGCCTACGTTCACTTTCTTAGCATAAGCACCGCACCTTTGAATTTCTTCAGGGCATCATTCAGTTTTTCATGAGACGCGTTATTCTGCTTGCACCTGTAGGGCCATACTTCTGGCAGTGAACATGTTACATGTGCTAAATTACATACCAGTGCACATATAGTTAATATGCTTTAGTTTTGTCCTAAGTATTACTGTACTTCCTAGATATCACTGCCTACTATTTTACTTCTTGCATGCTATATTTATGATAATGGTGTTGTTCTGATGCCACCTGTTGGTTCCATCAGACTGCTTCATGTTCTCTATGCTTAATTACACATCAGCAAACTAGCATGTGGTTCCGCTGGTTTTTGTTCGTTTTACCCTACATTTTCTGATGCTAGCTATTACATCACTGCTACGAGCCTCTGTTCGTTACTTTTTTGTGTGTTCTTGATCTTCCCAAGTTGCATGACTAATTTGATGCTTCTATTAATTATGGAGCTGCCAACCCCATCAAGCAAAATATTTGTTCTTTTGGGGCTGGCACCTCGAACAAGCATAAAAATAGAGGGAAGCAGATATATTGTCGTGTATGCACACACCCTTCTTTCATTAGTTTAGATGAACCATTGATGATCAATTCGAACCAGTGCATGCGATTAAAATTAATTTTACCTAAATAGAGGGTGCAGAATAAACTACAACAAGTAGATTTGCAACCACGGGATGCTGACGATATCTTCAAAGAACATTGCAACAGCAGCGAGGCTTCACAGCAACATATGGTAAGCCAGTGTGTTTTAGTACATGTGAAATGTAATGCGTGTGGGCTGCTTTCTTGGCTTGTGCCCTCAACCTGTAATCCTACAGAATAACAAATAGTTCAGTTGTCTGCTTTGCTGTATTGCTTGATTCGAATGCTTGTTTGTTACTTGTTACGCTATACCTGAGTTGGCCAATATGTCAGCAGTGCCTGCTGTACTATCGTAAAGAAATGCATGCCTAGTTCATTTGAGTCCTTAACTTTTCCTCTGAACTTCATCACAAGACTGTCTTCGTAGTTTATATGAGGCCACACTGTTAAGTGCTTTCTCAGATTATTTCAACTGCTTAGATGCCTTGGCAACTTAAATATAGCGGTGGTACACTCCCTTTCAACTAGGGATGTCAACTGGGTCCCGTTTAATCCCGATTAAAGTCCACTAGTGGTATGATAGTTCAAAAGAGTTTTTGTTTTTGAGGAAAATGAACCAGGGAGCTAGCAAAAACTAACTAGATGGGACTGGCGGATGTCGTTTATTTGCCACTTACATCCCTAGTTTCATCTTACCATTTTAATTTCTTTTCGGCTGATGCTGCTTCGAACCATTTAAATATAGCTTGCCATGCTCGGCAATAATTCGTATGTCGTTTACCATGTAAGCTTACTGCCTGGATCATGCGATAACTATCTCTTACTTATGTCCAGCGGAAACCTTTCAGGATGCCGTTCACACTAGGACACAATGTACAACCCCAGAATCTATTTGTGGAAGCAGTGCGCCATCCATGTTACCAGATGGTAGCAGTTCAGAGGCAACACCGCCGGAGAGCAGTCTGAGCACAGATATTATAGTTCTTGAGGCTCTACTAGAGGCAGAAAGAGATGGTGTGGCTGCCATGAATGAGGTAATCTCGATCTTGAAGCTGGAAATTATGCAATTAGCTGCACGCATTATGCAAGCAACCCAAGAATTGGAGGAAGTAAGAATGTTGCATTTGAAGACGGAGGAGGTCCTGCTGCTTCTGCTATCTGAAGCCCAGGGTAATCCCAGTTCTTCTTTAGATAGCAGTTGAAATTGTCATTAGATTATTGTACTTGCATGTTGTGTCATGTCTCTGAATGGATTATGTTGTAAGACCCCCTATGTTGTCCATGTGTTGTAATGATCCGAATTTTTTAGGCGAGGTAATCCTCAGTACTTGTATGATTGACATAAGGTGAACTGTTTTTCGTGTGAGCATATTGTATTGGATGAAATAACTGTTTGACTCAAAGTGTATCCAACCTACTGAATTCGAAGATCACGGCATTTCTAAATCATAATCATATATAAAGGTGGAATAAATCTTTGTTGTGGTTTTGAAGAAATAAATAACAAAACGTAGAATTATCTGTGGATATTCGTAATCGAATAAAAATTGGATTTGGATTTAGTTGCCAGGGCCCAGGGCAAACGTGAATGCTAATTCTCCCAAGTTTTGAACGAAGCGGCTAAACACCCACTATCATTTGTGGGCTGCCCGAAGCAAGTGTTTGCGAGATGGAAATTACTGTCTACCCCTGACACTTGACATCCTTATCGACCGGATTTACACTGCTGTCGATAGGGGTAGACTAGTAACTTCAATCAGACGTGACACGACGGCCTCTGAGCCCATTCAGACACGGTGGGCGCCAAACGTGGGCGGCAAAACACATTTGATTCAAGCTCGTCCGAAAGACATGTGTCTCTCCCTCCATTTCCCCATTCATCCACGGTGGGCGGCAAAACAAACTCTCCTCGTCCGAAATCGATGTAGGCTAATATTTTAAATAGGGGCAGATGTGTAACTTCCCTCAGACGTGACACAACCGCCCTACCTGTCAGCCCCGTTCATACACCGTGGGCGCCAACCGTGGGCGGCAAAACACCCTCTCCTCGCCCGAAATCGTTACCGGCAAATATTTGGGAGATGCGAGATTACCGTCCTATCCCCAACCGACGTGATGTCCGAAATTTTAAACGGGGGATAAGTTCGTAACTTTCCCACATTTCAGACAAGCGCGTCCCAAAGTTTGAGATCCCCCCTCCCCCTCCATTTCCCCATTCATACACCGTCGGCGCCACGACAACCTCCCCACTGCGGCCAGCCTCCTCCGTCCGCCACCCCATCCTCCACCTTGCCGGAGCCGCTACCCCTACCCCGTCGTCCACTGCAAGAGATGGACGTCTCTCATCCACGGCGCCGGACCAGGATCCTTTCATCGCGTCGTCTCGCTTCATCGGCGCCGTCGTCCACTTTGCCGTTGCCGCTCCTACGACCGCCTCGTCCACGGCAACAGGATTTATCCCCCAACCCGGCCGTCTGCCATCTAAAGTCTTCTTCCCCGCCGCCGACAGCCATCGCACCCGCAGCACCCTCAACGTATCAGCAGGGGCCTACACGGCGTCGCAAGAGAGGTGGTACTCTTCCATATGTGCTTAAGTTATTGATCTCACCCGGAAAATAGATCTTAAATTGTTTACTGTACTTTTCTTGTCCGTACCAAATCGTAGTGGCTAGTTGAATGCAAACATTGGTTGCGAAGTAGCTTTGTCCGGTTTGCACCTTCAGATCCGCCATGTCACGGTCACTATACTCGTAAAGCTTATGGTTTCCCCCCTTTATATTCACTACCATCATCGTAGGTGCTTCACTGCTTCGTGTCGTGCTAGCACTGCTCCTCAAGACCTCAACCCATCAAGCGAAACAACATGCCACTCATAATTCCAAAGCTTACGTGTTGAAATACGAATCTGATATGATGCTCATATTACTAAAACAGAGAACGTTTAATTGGTCACCTAATGTTCCTATATTCGTTTCGAAAAGCATGTGCGCCACCCACTGGTCCAGCTAGTTCCACTTTCCTGATTTTACTCTTGATGCTTAGGGTTTTCCCCTTTTATCTACTCTACTATGATCTGCGTAGGTGCTTTCTGTCATACTAGCATTACTCCACCCTTCAAGCTAAACAACACAACACTCAAAATTCCAAAGCTTAGTTGTTCAAATATGATTGTGATATGATACTGATATTAGTTAACAGACACATTTAATTGGTTAGCTAAAGGTCCCACTTGAGTTTCCAAATGCATGTCGCGACATATAGAGAGACAGCAGAATTGCATTTCTTTGTCACTTGTTGACTGTACTTTCTTGTCCATACCAAATCTTAGTTGTTATTTCAAAGCAAATATCGGTTGCTAACTACCCTTTGCGCGGTTTGCAGCTTCAGATCTGCCATCCCACTGCCACGGTCAACACTATACTCATCATGCTTACGGTTTCCCCATTTTATGATGACCACGATCAGCCTACGTGGTTCGTGTCGTAATAGCACTGCTCCACCCATCGAGCTAAACAAGCTTAGTTGTACAAATTCAAATCTGATATTATGCTGATATTAGTAAAACTGAGAGATGTTTAATTGGTCAGCTAAATGTTCCTACTTTAGTTTCGAAATGCATGTGAGCCACATATGGAGAGACCGGAAGGAATAGTATTTCTCTGTGCGCTCTGGTTCATCATGGGTGGCCAACCGACATTGTATAGAAAGACTTGTAATATCTTCAATCTGCTTGCTCTTCTGCTCTTCTTTAAGATGATCCTCTTCTCTTGCGGTCGACTGGTCAGGTCGAGTTATTCTCCCTTAGTATATTTTGAATCTGTCAGGTCAGGTCGACTTGTTCTTCTTTACTATATGTTGAAGCTGTCATCTGCGAAGTATCATCACTTCTGGAGCTCTCATATTTTGAGTAGTAGGCCACATTATATTAATGCACACACCAAATTACAGCATGCATGGCACCTCTTAGAAGAATTGCAGAGATAGCACAAAGGGGTTTACAGGGAGGAAGTATTGGATTAGAATCACTTCTGCATTACAAAGATAATCTCACTTGTTTTTATGTTTTCATGCATGTCAGGTATTGAACATTATCAAAATGAATATGAGAATGGGCGCACGAGAGGAATATTGCGGAACAATCCACTGGCTAACAAACTTGGCATGGTGGAGGATGGCCTATCTTATTCACCCATCAAGGTGCATGCTCTAACTTGGCAAGGTTGTATTGGTCGCACATATTTTGCATCTGACCTCTTGCATTACTTCTACTTTGTTACACCATCTGCTTAGTTTAAGCATCATATATGAGTATATGCCATACCTATCCATTTTCTGTACCTATTCCATGTGTCGTCATACTATGTTTTTCCAGTCAAATGTTGTTCTTTCGTAATAGATGTCCAAAAGGAAGAGGGTGATTGCAGATCCTCAAGGAGTACAAACTAGGTATTTGGAAAAGGTAGTGATACCTGTTAAATCAGATAGATCAGCAGCCACAGAAAACACAGGCCCAACTGTAACAGACTTTACCCCTACTCCAGTGGCCAAACCCCTATTAGAACTGCTGACAGCCCAGCGTCAGGTACTGTCTATGATATCAATTCAAAATTTGAACTCCTAAATTTCTGCATGTGCCTTACCTTCTCTCTTGTATGAAAACTAATTTCAGATGAATCTCCTTGCTCAAAGGATCATAGGATCTCACGACAATACTGGGCTCTGCATTGCTCTTGTCAGTACCTCTTGCCCTTTGTCAGCATACTTACACTCATTGCTGTTTGATTATGTAGCATCACTGTAAATGTTCGCTTCTTTATCCTCCCTTTGCTTGAAATTATAAGATCTATATTTACTCTTAGATAAATGTAGAATTAACACAATGGTTATGAAGTTTTGGATTGCTCATGTAAGTACCTGTTGTCATGTACTCCCTCTGTATCGAATTAATTGTTGATCAATTGGATGTATTTAGAACTTAATAGTGCTAGATACATCCATTTGAGCGACAACTAATAACGGACGGTGGTGGTATTACTGTACATGCATCGCGAGATAGTTGATTGTCTAGCATTACTCTGCATCTTATCTGCCCTGCCCTCCACTTTCTCCAAATTATCATATCTACATTTACTCTTACCAAAATGTTGAATAAAGCCAATGCCACTGCACACGTTGATGTCTGCATTCCTCTTGTCAGTACCTTTTGCCTTGTAACGCTGTACTTAATTAATTGCTATTTGATTATGTATCATCAGTCTGCACCTGAGCTTCATTATCCTCTATTTCTTCCAATATTATTTGATCTATATTTACTCTTTGCAAAATGTAGAATAATGGCAACGCTTATAAAGAATTTTCTTTGGGGAATTTATTGAATTATCTTTCCATCAACATGGAGAAGGGCTTTGTCCAGCCCGTGTTAACATGTAATGTAAGTTCATCCTTCTCAAGCCTTCAAACTTTGTTCTAGTATAGATTTGGATAGGCATCATTTCCTCCACTGCTGTTTACATCTGATTGGATGTTTGCAACAACTACCAGTTTTAAATTGTAGTTGTAAAAACATGTTCCTTATGCAGAACAGATCCATTTATTTGCTTATATAATTGTGAAACCTGTTACGTGTCTCCTTGTTTCTCTTTCAGAGTCGTATCTCTTATGCCAGGCAGAACTTTAGGAAAGATAGTGAGCCAAACCATCTTGAGGACAGCGAGATGACCCCAAGGTCCTGTCTTGATGAAGACAGTGAGTTGAAGCTACTCACCAGCAGGTGTGAGACAACCTCTGTGCAGTCGCTGCCTCAATCAGTTCGACTTCTTCAGTCTCAACTTAAAGCGGAAAGGCTTGCTTCAGCTCAGCTCCGACTTGAAGTCAAAGATGTAATGAAGATGTCAGGGGACTGCCTTGCGCACTATGGTGCCATACAGCTAGGGATGAAGCATCTATCGTTGACACAACTGAGGTCTCATCAGCTTGTTCGGCTGCTTGCGGGGCCCGAGCTTGCCAGGTCTAGTGCCTTCTGAAGTGCTCTCAGTTTTGTATATTCTTTTGTCGGCGCGTTTATATGCACTGGTGGCGACCTTTGATGCCCAGTGTATGTAATCCGCGGTCATGTTGCGCTTTATTATCACCGGTAGCGAACTTTGATTCCCAGTGGATGTAATATGCCGTAATTTCTTTGTTGTATAGTCTAGGTTTATTCTTTGGTCGGTATGTTGTAATTTAGGCCGGAAGGTTCAGTGGATCTCAGTGTTGTTGGTCTTCAGGCCGGCCCGTTACTCATATGGGCCAAAACGTGGGCCTATAATCATCTTGGGCCATTAGCAGGTCTAAACCTATAGTAGTTTCCCGCCTTTAACAGGCCATGGGCTACATATTTACTGTAGTGACACTGGGCTTCCTACGGGCCGTAGAAACAATGGGCCTTCTACGGTCCATAGAAACAATGGGCCTTCTACGGGCCGTAGAAACAATGGGCCTTCTATGGGTCGTATCATCAATGGGCCTTAGACGGGCCGTATGATCGATTGGCCAAACATGGGCCAAAACAGACCGCATTATGGCCGTAAACGGGCTAGAGTTGGAGTCGTCCGTTCATGGGCCGACCATAACGGGTCGTCGTTAATAGGCCGTATTTGATGACGCTATGAAAACGGCCCAACGTATTAACGGGCCACAAACGGGCCGACTGTAACCACGGGCTGAATTTGGCCCACAAGCAGAAAATGGCAGTAACGGGCCGTAAGTAACCGAATGCTGGAAATGAGCCCAAGAATAAATGGGCCCTGAGAAGGCCGAAAGATAACATGGGCTGCAAACGGCCCAATGGATTAATGGGCCGTTAATGCGTATAAAGTGGTACACTGTTCATTACGGGCCAGTTTCACCATGGGCCGTTAATGGGCCAAGAGTTACAAAGGGCCTCATATGGGCCGAAAGACGTCATGGGCCATACATGGGCCGGAACTTAAAATGGGCTGGAATCATATTGGACGGCCCAGATGACGCTACTGGACCTAATTCAGATAGGTCGTAACGGGCCCTGGGTTAGCGGGCTGTAAATGGGCTATATGCGAACATGCCGTTAACAGGCTTTCCGTGGGCTGGCCCGCCACCTTTTGAACAAGTCAAACAGGCCGGCCTTTTCACAGGAATGGGCCTCTGTTCGGCCGTGCCACGTGTCGATGTATCATAGGCACCTTCGGTCCAATGAGTGGATGACATCTGTCCCAACGGTGAGCCGACACGTGTTTCCTCCAGCCAATGATGATTTTACACGTGGAAAATCCCCGTTGGTCGGGGCTGTTAGTGGGTTATCGGATCCAAAACCGGACCCGATAGCTTAACGGTGTTCCGTTACGGTGGATGCCACATGCCGGTCACCCTTGATGAAAGCACTTATGTGACGCGCGATTTATCGTCATGGAAGTGGACACTTCCGTGATGATAATTTTGTAATGTCATGGAACACTTCTACGACAGCATAGGTATGACTATCTTTATTCTGTCATAAATTTGTCATGGATGTAGATGCATGATAGAAAACGTGACCTACTGTGACAAACACGTATCATCACGAAAGTGTATTTTTTTGTAGTGGGATGATATCATATTTGGTTCAACTAACCCTCATTTTAGTGAGAAGTTTGGAAGGCTAATGTCGGAGAAGTTTGAGATGTCTATGATTAGTGAACTCAAATTCTTTCTTGGCTTGCAAATCAAGCAAACTAAGGAGGGGACCTTTGTTTCTCAAACAAAGTATACCAAGGACTTATTCAAGAAGTTCAATATGCAAGAAAGCAAAAGTATGAAAACACCCATGCCTACTAGTGGACATCTTGACTTGACTAAGGATGGCAAACCGGTTGACCAAAAGGTTTACCGCTCTATGATTGGTTCATTGTTATACCTATGTGCCTCCCATCCCGATATTATGCTAAGTGTGTTCATGTGTGCACGATATCAAGCGGCCCCTAAAGAATGTCATCTTAAGGCTGTGAAAAGGATAGTGAGATACTTAATCCACACACCAAACTTTGGCATTTGGTATCCTAAGAGGTCTTCTTTTGATCTTGTTGGCTACTCTGACTCGGACTATGCCGGTGAAAAGGTTGATAGAAAGTCCACTTCGGGTACTTGTCAATTTCTTGGTAGATCTCTTGTATCTTGGTCCTCCAAGAAACAAAACTCGGTATCCTTATCCACCGCCGAAGCGGAATACATTGCCGTCGGATCATGTTGTGCTCAATTACTTTGGATGACCCAAACTCTTAAGGACTATGGGATATATGTGAAACATGTTCCATTGCTTTGTGATAATGAGAGTGCTATTAAGATTTCTCACAATCCCGTGCAACATTCTCGAACTAAGCGTATTGAAGTTCGTCATCATTTCATTCGACATCATGTTGCTAAAGGAGACATCAATCTTAAGCATGTTCGTACCGATAAGCAATTGGCGGATATATTCACCAAACCGCTTGATGAGAAAATATTTTGCCATTTGAGAGGTGAATTGAACATTATTGATGCCTCAAACTTGGAGTAGGAACAACATCTAGATGCATGCAACGCATGAGCCTTTCTATGACTAATCCTTGATATTTCTCTTATGATGATGATCATATGTCTTGGATCTATACTTGTACCCTTGCATGTTAACTAACCACATAGTAGAGACTTGGTGATGTAGAGATTGCATAAGATGTGAGTGACTTGCAATCTCATAGATTTGGGCTCATCCAAGTACCTGCTTTTCCCGTCATCCGAAACAACTGTTTGTGTTGAAGGGATGCACAAATCCTGCACTGTGAATTTTCCCTCGACTTAAGGGGGAAGACCATAGCTCTCACTTTGCATACGGGTGTTCTACCTAAAACGTTTGCGATCAAGAGCTGCAGAAATCCTGCTCAGCACATTTTCTCTTGGCTTCCTGGGGAAGCTGTCGGTTTGCATACAGGTGTTCTAACTAAAACATTTGCGATCAAGAGCTGCACAAATCCTCCTCGGCACATTTTCCCTTGGCTTCCTAGGGAAGTTGTTGGTTTGCATACGGGTGTTCTAACTAAAACATTTGCGATGAGTGTTTTATATTTAAAAAACATATTAAACTGCGGCTTGGCACCATTAATGGACAGGATGCGAGCAAGGCGGGCGGCCATGGAAGTCAAAGGGCTCGCTTCCCGGTGAGCCCACGCGGCGTACAGCTCACACGCTTCCCGGTGAGCCTCCGCATTGGAGTACAGCTTGCACGCCTCCCATTTAGTCAGGCACTTATGCATCTATTCACACGGCACCTCCTAGCCATTAAAAGAGTGAGGCATGGCGTCACGTGAATGGTTAACAGAACGCACACAATTTAAATTATATAAAACGTTTGAGATGTTATAGTGGCAGCTATTTGTTTCAAAATGCCTTTGTTGGCTATTATTCGAGTGCGCCTTCTCTCAAATGGACATGAAACATACCACAGCATGTCGGGTGCCATTCCATGATAGCATGCCAAGTTTCATGAATTTCAGACCAGTTTTGGATTTACTAGAATTTAAAAACAAAGTATCTCAACGTTTTGCCGGCAATCAACAGTGCCCTGGTGTTTGAAATTCATTCCCATTTCTTGCATGGGACCTAAGCATGCACCCAACACTACTGCAAGATGCTGCTAACGCGACACTACGATCAGAGACCCTTCGACGAAACTGTGTGCGATACCATAATCGCAAACGGTGGTGTAAAAACCGTCAAAAAAGGTGCAAAACGTTTGCGATGGCGGAGCCATCAAACACGGTTCAGATTTTAGTTGCGTGTGCGATGCAGGGCATACAGTTCAGTTTAATTAACTGTTTGCAATGAGGAGGAACAAAAGAAACGGGCAGCCAGATGGAGGTGTGTGCGATATACAGCATACGGTTTACTCGGATGAACTGTTTGTGATTAGGAAACACAAAAGAAACGGTTAGCCAGATCAAGGTGTGTGCGATATACGGCATGCGGTTCACTCGGATGAACTGTTTGCGTTGAGACATGAGAACAGAAACGGTTCAACTTAACAAGATGTGTGTGATACGCGGCAAACAGGTATGTAATCAGAAATGTGTGTGAGGACCGATAATAACACAGACGGTTGTTGCTAATAAGACGTGTGTGTTGTGCGATGGGATTGCATAGAGAACAATAACATATATACACACACACACACACACACACTTATAAGGATATGCTTGCATAACCAAATTAAACATCCACTTACATAGGTGGCTACTACAACCGTGGCATTTGCACACCAAAGTAAACTATTACATGCATAATTACATAGGTGGCTACTACACACATGACATTTCCACACACCAATAAAGTAAACTATATATTACATGCATGATTAACTAGCATAAACGATCATCTGATCATCATCTACTTCTTGTGACGCTTGCTCTGCTTGTGGCTCGATCAGGGCTCGTCGATTTGGGTAACGAGGCACTTCCTCATGTCAACGATCCGCCTATGCATCTCGTAGCATGTGTACACGCTCTTGGCCACGAACCTGAGGTGAGGTTCATCCAGTTGCCGCATCCAGGCCCTGTGCCAGGATAGGGGACTTGTTCTCTGGGCATCCTGCTTCATCTTTTCGTAGTAGGGGTCGATGATGGCCGAGGCGAGTTCGACCAGGGAGTCCTTCTTCGTGTGCCCCAGACCCTCTAGTGGTCACGGATTTCGACAAGGTTCTTGCAGGCCAAGCCCGTAACACCGAGCGCATTTATATCGTCTATGGTTTCCACCGTGGCGAACTTGTAGTCGGTGCTGTTGACAAACCTGTTGAAACGGTCGCAAGGCTCTGTGGCCATGCAGTAGTGGTAGATGAGGACATGATGGCGCACGCACAACTGGGCGAGGGCAACCTTCTGATCTATGCCAGGACGACCGGCGGTGTACTGGAGGTCGATGTCGACCACCTTGTACTTGTCTCGAGCAAGCAACTACTCGACGCTGTTGATGTAGTCGTCCACCACGGCCGGGTCAATGGTGCACACCACCGAGAGATCCGTCTCCCTCGCGTGGGTCTCCACTCTATGCTCGCCGAATTCCATTGGAGCGCCGCTGGACATCCCCTCTCTATGTGTCGTCGTGGGTGTGCTTGTTGTGTTGTGGGGCGCGATCGAAAGGTTGAAGAGACTAAGGTTATAATGGCCGCGGGAATTAAAGGGGAAGCCGGACGGCCAGGAATATCGGCAGGCCCTGATGGCAGTTCTAATTTGCAGCGCGTAACTCCATCGTGTCGCACGTAACGGCATCGCATGGCAACGTGCGCGGCACAACCACATGCATATGAGGCCCCCGACGTGATCGTCTGCACGCCCAACCGCTGGCAGAGCGCGCGCGGAGGGACGCGAGCAGAGTGCTCCACGGTCGCCTCAACGGCGAGCAACCATATATATATATGCATATAGCAGTTGAACGCGCAAGGAAAAGCTGTCCACAAGCCGAGCGCACCGACGGACGCGAGCAGAGCGCGCCAACAGATGCGACAGAGCGCGCCGTGACGCCTAACGGTGAGCACAGCACGTTGCGGTGCCTAACGTCGAGCAGAGCTTTCCAAGGGATGCGAGCAGAGGCCGACAAAGTGATACGTGGCAAACAAGATGAACTGTGCGAGCGATGTCGGAGACATCAAGCACAAATCAGATTAGAGTTGCGTGTGCGATATGTGGCATACAGTTGATCCATCTGAGCTGTTTGTGATGGAATAGGCCATGTGTGTTGCGGGCAAACACTTGCTAGTATATAACCTTAAATTTAACCAAAAAGTGTTAATGCATGTTACAAAAATTGTATAGCTGGAAACTATGTTCAAATACGACTCCAACGATATAATCTTTGGCGACATGCATTCGTATTTTATTAGTTAAATCCTACTTATAAACCAGGAGGGGGGTATAGTAGGTAATTAAATCGCAAACGTTTTTTTATTAACCGTATGTGTACGTGTCCTTTCGTCCTTCTCTCGCACGTCTTGTCACCCCGCTGCCGCAGACGGCATACAACGCAAGCTTGCGCATCGCGCGGGGGCGTTCTTTTGGCCAAACGGTGGCGCCAATGAATCGTCGGTGAGCCCATTCCCGCGCAACCTCGCAGGTTCCCGCGCAAGCTTCCCGCCCGACTCGGTGAAATCCCCCAAAATCCCAATGCTTACCGGCCTGCTATAAAAACCCTCACGGCCGGCGAGTCCTGCGTCGCATTTTCCCCTCCCTCCCTGTAGCTTATCTCTTATGCTTCTCCCACAATCGCCAATGGCACTGGTCCGTCGTCGTCGCTCAGCCACTCCGCTGTCATCAGAGGACAGCTCCAGCTGGGAGGCTACACCGTGGCGGCGGCGCAGTCCCCGGCGTAGTGTAGTGCGCGTGGTGTCCCTGTTGGGTGTGCGCGGAACACCCACCACACGGTCCGCCCGCCGCCGCTACCCTTCGGCAGCTGTTGCCGGCCGCCGTTGCTGCCACACCACCATCGAAAGCCAGGGCCATCTCCCGCTCAGCCGCCGCGGCCCGAAAGCGGGAGCTGGCCGTCGTGGCCGCCACCCCACTGCCGGCCACCCTGGCCATCACCCGCTCCACCACCGCGGCCCGAAGGCGGGAGGTGGTGGTCGTGGCTGTCGGTGTACAAAAGTTGGGGCCCTTCTGTACCCCTTTACCTGTGCACGGACAGTCGTAGCCGCGCCTGCGGCCATGCTTGGCGGGGCAGAGGAAGCAAAGACGCGAGACTGCCAAGGCAAGCACTCGAGCCAGAAGCACGAAGCGCAAAGGACAAGATGGGCTTCCCCCGGCAAGAGCCTTGCCGAGGCGGCCTACGTAGCCCCAGCAAGAGCCTTGCCAGGGCAACTTACCCAACACCAGCAAGGCCGCCACCCTAGAGCCTGAGAGTTCTGACACCATCGACAACGTTGGAGCCAAGGCACGGGAGGCGCCTGCATAATGGCATGCAGATCTTTGTGAAGACAAAAGGCCTGTGAGGCCTAGATGAGAACCAGAAGACAAGACACCGGCAAGGCTCCTTGCCGAGGACGCCCACGAGGCCCCGGCAAGGCACCTGCCGAAGACATCCACGAAGCCCCGGCAAGACCCTTGCCGGGAATATCAGCAAGATCGCGGCAAGGCTTTGCCGCCCCGTCGCCAACCCAGCTCAGCGGCCGACCCACCAACTAAGCAAGTGCATGTGTGGTAGCGTGTGGCTTCTAGACCAACTAGTCAAGCACCTGCGTGGTGGCATGCAAATCTTCATGAAGACCCTGCCACCGCGCCAGCTCAGCAACCTGCCAGCCTGCATGGCCTTGCATGCTCCGTTGGCCAGGACGCGCGTCGAAGCAGGGCGTGGCGGCGACGGACGGGACGGGCTTCGTTGCCGTCCCCGATAAAGCAAGAGGATACCTAAGTAGCGCATTAAATGTGTTTTGTCCTGTGATGTCAAGCGATAAGCTTGTACACTGTATATATACTTTCTACCTCCTGTGTACCACTGTGGCGACCCGTTTGACCTATAAAAGGAGGCTCGAGGCGTACTGAGGAAGGATTCAGACTTTTGGGCTAGGCATGCACCGCAGCTAGTTCAAGAACTCAAGAACACTCAAATATACTCACAAAGCATGACTAGGGTATTACGCATCTTCGCGGCCCGAACCTGGGTAAAATCTCCTTGTACTGACTCACCAGACCTGCTCTTCTCACAGCCTCGCACCCCGCCAACCGTAGAAGGGATCCTCGTGGTCCCATATGTGTCATTTCCCCAACATCTTTGGCACACCAGGTAGGGGCGCAGTTGTGAGAATCTGGTCTGGTAGTTAGCATAGCAGTTTCTTCATCACCATGGCTCCAAAGAAGAGGGTGGGCCGAGCGAGTGGCATCGTCTGCAGATGCAGCAACCGTTTGAGCGGCGACGAAAAAGCTAAGTCACACAGAACCTTGAGAAAATTCCTTCTAATACAAAGTTATTCTCCTCGAAAGGTTTTGCTCCTTATATGGAAAACCTGCACGCAAGGGAACCCTTCCGCTATTGGCAACACCCTTGTTCTGTTTCAAGTCTGCTCAGCAGTTCAAGCGGCTGTGCCGAGAATGGTATGGTGGCTTGCCCGGCAGCAAGCACACCTGGCAGGACGCTAAGGATCCGTCTCAAAGCACCGCTTCTTGGGTTTACGCGCCGGCAAACTTATCTAACTAAGCATAGGGCATGTACATACAAAGAATAACCAAACAGGAAAATAGCACGCATTACTTCAAAGTACTACAGAGTTATATTACATCAAATGGTTGCTGCGGTTCTAACTTAAGATAAAAGGTCATGAACTCGCAGAGGCAATGAGAAATGGGGTGCCTAGTCCCGGCGCTGGCCCTCCAACCTGTTGACCCCGTCGACGCAGCTGATGATGGGCTCGATACGCTCCTCGAGCGCCGCAAGGTTTGCATCCTCTGGCAAGCTCTCCAGCGCGTCGGCGAAGTCGATGCTGGGGTTCCAGAACGCCACCTTGGTGAGCACTTTGGTCAGGGCGCCCCGGTAAAGCCTCCAGGACTTGTTGGCCAGATAAACTGCTCGGTTGGAGCGGAGCTGCTCCAGGGCTTCAAGGACGCCCTCGAAGAACAAGGTTAGCCTGGTGTTGGGGCTTATATTCGCCTCCGAGGAGTACCTGAAGTTTGGCATGCCCATGGCAGCCAGCTACGTGGTGAGCCTCTCTGCAACATCGACGAGGCGGCTAATCCAGAGGTTCACGCTGTTCACGTGATCCTTGTGGGCGGTAGCATCATCAATCCGCAGCCGCCTCTCGTCCTCCAGGGCCTTGTTCACGGTCTCCTCATGGGCCTTGGCCTCTAAAAGCGCCCTCTCCAAGCCGTCCAACTTCAGCTTCAGGTCGTTGATGGAGTTGTTGGCCTCAGAGAGCAGCTTGTCCTTGTCAGAGATGGCGACCTGCGAATCCACCAGGGTGCGGTTGGTCGTGTCCCTCTCCTCCGTCAGCTCTGAGATCTCCTTCTTCAGCCCATCCCGCTCCAGCTCCAACTTCTCCACCTCGCCAGCATGGTCTAGGGCCATAGCCTTGAGTGCGTCCTTGTGCTTCTCCTGGGAACCGTTGCTGCCGACGCTCGGTTCGTCAACAACCTGAAGCCCGGTGGTGGCGCGCGCCTCGTCATCGAACACCTCCCCTTCGGCTGGCGCCCTGGTGCTCGCCGTCCCCAGGAGGCAGACAAACAGATCATCGCTCACCTTCAGGTATTTGCCCGCGGCAGGGGCTGCAGGGGAAGAAGGTTGATCGTTGACCACCTCATCCTTGGTGGGCTCCTTGGCGGCCTCCTTGGAGGCAGCCTTGCCGGGCTCCCGGCCAGGCCCCTTGCCGGCCTCCTCGGCAGCGGCCTCGCCAGATTCTCTGGCAGACCCCTTGTCGGGCTCTCCGGCAGGCCCCTTGGCGGCCTCCTCGGCGGCAGACTTGGCGGCTTCCCCAGCCGTGATCTTGGCGGCCTCGGCCTCGGCGTCCTTGGCGACCTCCCCGATGACGATGTCCATGTCCTCCTGGTCCATCGAGGGAGGGTTTGTAAACCAGAAAAGAGAAAGCAATGACAAGATCAAGGTACAAAAAAGAAGAAGAAGAAGACAGGGACGGGAGGCATGCCACTTACCCGTGCCGAGCTGGGAAGATGTGTTTCCCTCCCCGCCAGCATCCGTTGCCGGGATGGAGCCACCGCCACCCAAGTTCACCTCCTCCTCCGTGCGCGTGGGCTCGGTGGTAGGTGCCCTTGCCAAGGACGCCCCTCTGGGCGGTGTGGTCGATGGGGGCGGCGTGTTGGGGGTAGCCCTCAGCGGCTCCTCCTGCTGCCGCTCTCCTCCTATGAACCCGTCAAGGTCAGCACCAAGAAATCATGCCCTAGCGCCCATCGACAAAGAGTGAGTAATGAACTCACGCTGGGGGCTGAAGCGGGGGCTGCGTCGAGGGCTGCTGTCCGAGCTGATCTCCACCACCACCGATATGCGCGGAGCGCTCGCCGGGAGCTTGTCGCCCGTCAACACCTTGGCCCTTTTCGCCGTCCTCTGTACCAGCGTCTCCGTGTCCCTGTGAAGATAGAACCAAGTTAAAGGAGGATGGTACAGGCGGGGGAATTAGGAGATGATGGGGGGCAAAGAACTTACTCGTCCTCCACCTCCTCCTCCACTGGCCTCCTCCTCCTCTTCGGGCTAAAGGACCCAAGATCAAAATCGGCCTCCAGACCAGCATCCGCAAGGGGAGGAGAAGGGGAAGGCGTCCTGCGCCTCTTAGACAAGGAAGAGGCGGCGGTCGCTGCCTTCTTCTTCGCTACCGCGGCCCTCGTCTGGCGCACTGCGCATGGGCTTGTTGCCGTTGCGTGGCCCTGCCGGGCCAGACCGGCTCGCCAGAGCTAGCCCGCCGCGGGACACGTCTCCTCCCCGCGGCCGAGGAGTCATCCGCCTCGGTCTCCTCTTCGGCCGACTCCTCGACCACGTCTTCAACAAGGGGAGCCCCGGCGCCGGCGCCGCTGGCTTCCCCGGCAGACCCCGCCCACTCGGCGACCTCCTTCTCTTCTGCGGCCGTGTCGGCCTCGTCCTCCATGGTGCCGACGCTGCTGGCCTCCTGGGCAAGTGCCGCCTCCTGCGCCCTGGCGGCAATGTATTCCAGCTCCTCCTTGGTGGTGTCGCGGATAAGCAGCGGCTCATCGCGGACGTACCTCTCCGACAAGTTGTCGAAGAAGGCCTGCACCCGCTCCGCTTCCGGCTCGGCCCAGCCTGGATCAAGGCCGTGCGCATTGAAGTCTGGCATCATGGCGATGATGGCGGTCTGACAAGAGTAGTTGCTCAATGGGACCACTCCCGCTAGCAACCCAAATAGAGACCCGCCGGCCCTGGCAGCCTTGCCGACCTTCTCAGCCCTACCGGTCGTCTTGACCTTGCCGGCCTCATCCACCTTGAGCTAAAAGAGCCTCTGGTAAAAATGAGCATGCCCCATCACCGTGAAATTGTGCTTCAGGCTAGGGCGGAGCCTCATGACGTCGGCCGCGTTCCTGTAGTCCCAGGCCGGCCTCCCCTTGTTGTGCAGTGGGGCAATCCGGCGGCGGATGAAGTCGGCCCCAATCATCTCAAGGGTGAGCCCGGCCACGGTGAGGCGATGAATCCTGGTGGTGGCGACCGTGAGCTTCTTGTCGTCAGCATCGAGATCACTCCAGTCCATGCGGCGGACCGGCGGCTTTCGGCGAACCTAGCAGAATTCCGGCGGATCCTCCCCCTTGATCCAGCACCACCGGCCCCGCCACTCATCCCACCTCTCCTTTTGGGCGCCCTCCGGGTACGTGCCCCTGCCCTGGGTCCTCGGGATCCAGGTGATGCAGCCAGAGATGGCGCCCCCGGGCTGGGTGCGAGGGTGGAAGTACTGGCGGAAGAGCGCCGTGCTGGGGAGCACTCCGGTGAAACCCTCGCAGAGATGGGCGAAGAAGGCCATGCACGCCACGGCATTCGGCGTAAGATCCAGAAGGTGAAAGCTGTAGGTATGCATGATGTCATTGAAGAAATCAGAGAAAGGGGGGCAGAGCCCGCAAGAGAAGTAATCGATGAAGAAGGGGTACCGATTCGGGCCGTCCTTGGCGAAATCGGCGGGGACGATGCGCGTGCCAGGATGCCCCGACGTCTCCCTCCCCCACAGGGGCCTGAAGTAGTCCCTGAGGGTGACTGCGTTGACCGTCGAGTTGAAAAAGGCGCACTACGTCTGAAGCGCCACCAGCTCACTCTCTGGCGCCTCCTGCCCTCCGTCATCTTTAGCTGCTCCCTTGCCCTAGCCTATCTTGGGCGCCATGGCAACTGGGGGGTGAAGAGTCAAGGGCAATGGGGGCGCGGCGTGGGCGAGCAAAGGCGAGAGCTTCGGCTTGCGTCTGGAGAAGAAGAGGGGAACGACTGTTTTCAAGATTGGGAAAGGCACAGGAGGTAAATGAGAAGCGCCACTGTAGTTTTCCCTTTTTTATGGGGAAGATGCGGGCCACCTCTTTACCATTTACCATGATGTGACGCAAGCATGCAGCAGCCGCTCCACGCACGACCCCCACGTCACACATTCAATGTGGGTCATGGGGAAGCGCAACTGGCGACGGAGTTACTGCGGTAAAACTCTGCCACGCGTGCTCGCGCGCCGTTCTCGGCCTGCCCCAACAACGCTTCACGCTTATGTGTGGCCCAGGCCCGGGGGCTCCTGTCAGTGTACAAAAGTAGGGGCCCTTTTGTACCCCTTTACCTGTGCACGAAAAGTCGTAGTCGCGCCTGCGGCCATGCTTGGCGGGGCAGAGGAAGCAAAGACGCGAGACTGCCAAGGCAAGCACTCGAGCCAGAAGCACGAAGCGCAAAGGGACAAGATGGGCTTCCCCCGGCAAGAGCCTTGCTGAGGCAGCCTACGTAGCCCCGGCAAGAGCCTTGCCGAGGCAACTTACCCAACACCAGCAAGGCCGCCACCCTTGAGCCTGAGAGTTCTGACACCATCGACAACGTTGGAGCCAAGGCACGGGAGGCGCCTGCATAATGGCATGCAGATCTTTGTGAAGACAAAAGGCTTGCGAGGCCTAGATGAGAACCAGAAGACAAGAGACCGGCAAGGCTCCTTGCCGAGGACACCCACGAGGCCCCGGCAAGGCTCCTGCCGAAGACATCCACGAAGCCCCGGCAAGACCCTTGCCGAGGGCGCTCGCAAGGCCCCGGCAAGACCCTTGCCAGGAATATCAGCAAGACCGCGGCAAGGCTTTGCCGCCCCGTCGCCAACGCAGCTCAGCGGCCGACCCACCAACTAAGCAAGTGCCTGCGTGGCAGCGCGTGGCTTCTAGACCAACTAGTCAAGCACCAGCATGGTGGCATGCAGATCTTCGTGAAGACCCTGCAAATGCGCCAGCTCATCAACCTGCCAGCGTGCATGGCCTTGCATGCCCCGTTGGCCATGACGCGCGTCGAAGCAGGGCGAGGCGGCGATGGACGGGACGGGCTTCGTTGCCGTCCCCGATAAAGCAAGAGGACACCTAAGTAGCGCATTAAATGCGTTTTGTCCTGTGATGTCAGGCGATAAGCTTGTACACTATATATACTTTCCACCTCCTGTGTGCCACTGTGGCGACCCCTTTGACCTATAAAAGGAGGCTCGAGGCGTACTGAGGAAGGATTCGGACTTTTGGGCTAGGCATGCATCGCAGCTAGTTCAAGAACTCAAGAACACTCAAATATACTCACAAAGCAGGACTAGGGTATTACGCATCTTCGCGGCCCGAACCTGGGTAAAATCTCCTCGTACTGACTCACTAGACCTGCTCTTCTCACTGCCTCGCGCCCGCCAACCGTAGAAGGGATCCTCGTGGTCCCATAGGTGTCGTTTCTCCGACAGTAGCCGCCACGCCATCATCGGCCGCCATGGCCGCCAGCCCACCGTCGACCGCCAAGATTATCACCCGCTCTGCCACCGCGGCCCGAAGGCGGGAGGCAGAGGTGGAGCCCGCACGTGCGTCAGTGAACTTGCGCACTACATCGAGTTCCTGCAGGAAGAGGAGGAGCGCCTCGTCGAGCATGCAAAGAGCCTTACCGAAGCCGTGGTCGCAGCACACGCCGACGCAGAGGCGAGGAATAAGGAGATCTATGAGCAGTCTGGCCGCTTCAAGAGGGATCGTCTGGAGAGGCAGTGGGCGTTCGAGCTGGCGAGCGTCGCTGAACGTGCAGCAGCGACAGGCACCGTATTGAATTTGTCCAGCTCGTCGGTAGGCTCCTCCTCCTCCTTGATAACCCACAAGTATAGGGGATCAATTGTAGCCTCTTTGGATAAGTAAGAGTGTCGAACCCAACGAGGAGCTAAAGGTAGAACAAATATTCCCTCAAGTTCTATCGACCACCGATACAACTCTACGCACGCTTGACGTTCGCTTTACCTAGAACAAGTATAAAACTAGAATTACTTTGTAGATGTAACGGGATAGGTTATAAAGAGCACGTAAATAAAAACTAGGGGCTGTTTAGGTAAAGAAGCAATAAAGTTAGTATAGTGAGTGTGGAAAAGTGGTGGTAGGAGTTGTGAAATTGTCCCTAAGCAATTGACTACTTTACTAGACCGATAGCAAATTTATGTGGGAGAGTGGACCGCTGTAGATAGATGGGGTAAGGTGATGAAGATGTTGGTGTAGATCGCTGTCGCACGATGATGGCCCCGACGGTGTTCCGGCGCCACCGGGAGAGAAGGGGAGAGAGCCCCCTTCTTCTTCTTCTTCCTTGACCTTCTCCCTAGATGGGAGAAGGGTTTCCCCTCTGGTCCTTGGCTTCCATGGCATGGGAGGGGCGAGAGCCCCTCCGAGATTGGATCTGTTTCTCTGTCTCACTCTGTTTCTGCGTTTTAGATTCTGGCCTTTCACCGTTTCTTATATTCCTGGAGATCCGTAACTCTGATTGGGCTGAAATTTTAACACGGTTTGTATCCCAATATTGGCTTTCTTTCGGCGAAAGAAGGGCACCAACCGCCTTACGTGGTGGCCACGGGGGTCAGGGGCGCGCCCCCTGCCTCGTGGCCCCCTCGGGCATCGTCTCGCGTTGATTCTTCTTCCCAAAAATCACATATATTCCAAAAAAAATCACCGTAAGTTTTTATCCCGTTTGGACTCCGTTTGATATGGATTTTCTGTGAAACAAAAAACATGCAACAAATAGGAACTGGCACTGGGCACTGGATCAATATGTTAGTCCCAAAAATAGTATAAAAAGTTGCCAAAAGTATATGAAAGTTGTATAATGTTGGCATGGAACAATAAAAAATTATAGATACGACGGAGACGTATCAGCATCCCCAAGCTTAATTCCTGCTCGTCCTCGAGTAGGTAAATGATAAAAAAGATAATTTTTGATGTGGAATGCTACCTAGCATAATCTTGATCATGTAATCTAATCATGGCATGAATATTAAGACACGAGTGATTCAAAGCAATAGTCTATCATTTGACATAAAAGAATTTAATACTCGGGCATCCCAACAAACAATCATGTCTTTCAAAATATCAATGCTAAAGAACGTTATCCCTACAACATCATATAGTCTTTAATGCTCCCTTTTCTTAACACAAGGTACCCCTCATGCCGATCCCGATGTCAGCCAAGCAATTGTTTTCATACTTTACTTCTTCGAACCTTTTCAACTCTTCAAGCAATACATGAGTGTGAGCCATGGACATAGCACTACGGGTGGAATAGAAGGTGGTGATAGACCAAAGTAGGGAGAAAGTCTCACATCGACTAGGCAAATTAATGGACAATGGAGATGTCCATCAATTGATATCAATGTGAGTGAGTAGGGATTGCCATGTAACGGATGTACTAGAGCTATAAGTGTATGAAAGCTCAAAGGAAAACTAGTGGGTGTGCATCAACTTGCTTGCTCATGAAGACCTAGGGCAATTTGAGGAAGCCCAACATTGCAATATACAAGCCAAGTTCTATAACGAAAAATTCCCACTAGTATATGGAAGTGACAATATAGGAGACTCTCGATATGAACAACATGGTGCTACTCTGAAGCACAAGTGTGGTAAAAGGATACTAACATTGCCCCTTCTCTCTTTTTCTCTCATTTTTTTGGCGGGCTTCTTTGGCCCCCCTTTTTTTATTTAGGATTCTTTGGCCTCTCTTTTCTTCCTCACATGGGGCAATGCTCTAATAATGATGATCATCACACTTTTATTTACTTACAACTCGATACTAGAACAAAAATATGACTCTATATGAATGCCTCCGGTGGTGTACCGGGATGTGCAATGATCTAGCATAGCAATCACATCAAAAACGGACAAGCCATGAAAACATCATGCTAGCTGTCTTACGATCATGCAAAGCAATATGACAATGATGGTGTGTGTCATAACAAACGGAACGGTGGAGTTACATGGAAATATATCTCGGAATGGCTATGGAAATGCCATAATAGGTAGGTATGGTGGCTGTTTTGAGGAAGGGTATAAGGTGGTTTGATGCACCGGCGAAAATTGCGCGGTACTAGAGTGGCTAGCAAGGTGGAAGGGTGAGAGTGCGTATAATCCATGGACTCAACGTTAGTCATAAATAACTCACATACTTACTGCGAAAAATCTATTAGCCCTCGAAGCAAAATACTACGATGCATGCTCCTAGGGGGAGGTTGGTAGGAGTTAACCATCGTGCGCCCCCGACCTTCACACAAAGATAAACAATCAAAATACAATGCGCGCCAACTTGGTTACATAGTTAGGAGACCATACGTGCATGCTTCGGGAATCACAAACCTTAACACCAATATTTTACTAAACCACAATCATTCACTAGTACCTCCCACATATTAGCATCTCTATATCGCAAAACTATTGCAAGGAATCAAACATATCATATTCAGCGATCTACAAGTTTATGTAGGATTTTATGACTAACCATTTGAATGACCAATTCCTGTCATCTCTCTAAACAGATATAAGTGAAGCAAGAGAGTTTAATTCTATCTACAAAAGATATGTCCATGCTCTAACAAATATAAGTGAAGCAAAAGAGCATTCTACAAATGGCGGTTTTCTATGTGAAGAGAAACAGGCAATCCAAACTTCAAATGATATAAGTGAAGCACATGAAGCATTCTATAAAGCCATACTCAAAAGATATAAGTGAAGTGCAAAGAGCATTCTATAAATCAACCATGGACTATCTCATACCAGCATGGTGCATAAAAGAAAAGTGAAAACTAAATGCAAAAGATGCTCCAAGATTTGCACATATCGCATGAACGAAATGAATCCAAAAACATACCGATACTTGCTGAAGAAAGATGGGATGCCTTCCGGGACATCCCCAAGATTAGACGCTTGAGTCTCCTTGAATATTTTCTTGGGGTGCCTTGGGCATCCCCAAGCTTGAGCTCTTGCCTATCCACCATCTCCTCACATCAAGACCTCCTCGATCTTTGATCACTTCATCCACACAAAACTCAACAGAAGGCTCGGTAAGATCCGTTAGTATAATAAAGCAAATCACTACTATAAGTACTGTTACAAACCAATTATATTTTTTTGCATTGTAGCTACTATAATATAATTTTTTCATGGCTTATACCACCGATAGGATCGATAGTTTCATCAAAACAAGCAACATAATGCATCAAAAACAGAATCTGTCTTAAACAGGACAGTCTATCGTAATCTGAATACTACCATACTTCTGGCATGCTAAAAATTCTGAAAAATTAGGGCAACGTAAACAATTTGTATGGCAAGACTGTGCAAAAAGTTTCAGAAACGTTTGACATTCCAGTAAAAAATGAAAATTCACGCGCTACAGCCAAATTTTCTGTTTCTACACCGCACAAACCAACAAGCAATCTAATCATCCTAAAGGCAAATCTTGGCACATTATTTTTATAATACAATGGAATTGTACAAGGGGATAATTATTTTTGTTGAAAAGTTTCTGTAATCAAGATTCACAAAGTTTCCGTGAGCATGAACATAGTTCAAGGCTAGCTCCCACTTTAACAATGCTCGTCTTTCTCACTTTCGCTTTTCTTTTTGAAAAAGTTTTGGGTTCCCCTCTTTATTTTTTTGTTTTTAAACTTTATAAAAGCACTCAACAGAAATAAATGACTCTCTAAAACTTCCAGGTTGTCTCCCTGGCAGCGCTTTCTTTAAAGCCATTAAGCTAGGCATATAGTGCTCAAGTAATGGATCCACCTGGATCCCAAGGTATATCAAAGCCAATTTTAATTAACAATGATCTGTGATTTAGTAGTGAGCACAAAGTAACATATATCATGCAACAACGAAGTCTAACTCTCTTCCTATGCATCGGCATGTAATAAAAGAACAATTCATGCACACATAGTAAAGGCCAATGCATAGTATAAATAGTTTCTTGCAATTTTATCATATTGGAAACATGGAGAGGCGGAGATGTAGTTCCTCTCTCGTAATAATTGCAAATAGGAGCAGCAAGTACATGCATATTATATCTATCAAAATCATCATGTGTAGTAGTAAAATGCAACCCATCAATATAATCCTTAATAAGGGCAAACTTCTCCGATATAGTGTAGTCGGGAGAATTCAAAAAGATAATAGGACTATCATGCATTGGTGCAATAGCAACAATTTCATGTTTGACATAAGGAACTATAGCAAGTTCATCTCCATAAGCATAATTCATATTGACATCTTGGCCACAAGCATAGCAAGCATCAAGCTCATCAAAAAGGGGTATTTCAAAAGAATAAAAGGGATCATAGCAATTATCATAGCAATCATCCTTCGGTAAGCACGAAGGGATATTAAACAAAGTATGAGTTGAAGGGTTACTCTCATTAGAAGGTGGGCACGGGTAGCTAATCCGATCTTCCTCCTTTTGTTCTTCGCTCTCCTCATCATCTTTTTCATCCAATGAGCCCACATTTTCATCAATTCCTTCTTCCATAGACTCCTGCAAAATATTAGTCTCTTCTTGGACAGCGGAGGAGTCCTCAATATATAGTTTAACATAGGCATTAGAAGCATAATTATCATAACAATATTTAAGTATGGCAAAAAATTTAGATTTGCAAAGAGTAGCATCATACTTTCCAATCAAAGAAGCAATTTCATAAGCACCCTTAAAAGCAACAAATTCTTCAATTTGTTGAACATCATAGTAATTATAAACACCCTTAGCATACGAAGATACGATTCCATTATCACTAAACTCACACTGGTAGGGAAGGTATTTCTTAGGGTCTTCAGAACAACAAGTAAAATCATATATTTCACATAAATTCCAAGCATAGCATTGCAAACGATGAATTTGATCCAGTAAAAGTTTCCCTTTTTGACATAAGCGGTGTCGCACATAACAAGCATGCTCATCTAAAGATTTGCCCTCAACTAAGCTAGTTAGGGTTTCAGCACGAGCACATAGGGATCGAAGATGATCCAAGTAAAAAGCTTCAGGAGTGTGATAGATTTTGAGTGGTTCTTCAACCATTGGGGTAGTAGGTACAACTAATTTTTTTGGTATTTTGCGTTTTCTACCCATAAGTAAAGATAGAAAACAAGAGCACAAAATAAAAACTACTTAGTGATAAAGCAAACAAGCACACACAAGAATATTCACCCCACGCTATAACTCCCCGGCAACGGCGCCAGAAAAAGGTCTTGATAACCCACAAGTATAGGGGATCAATTGTAGCCTCTTTTGATAAGTAAGAGTGTCAAACCCAACGAGGAGCTAAAGGTAGAACAAATATTCCCTCAAGTTTTATCAACCACCGATATAACTCTACGCACGCTTCATGTTCGCTTTACCTAGAACAAGTATAAAACTAGAAGTACTTTGTAGGTGTAACAGGATAGGTTATAAAGAGCACGTAAATAAAAACTAGGTGGTGTTTAGGTAAATAAGCAATAAAGTTAGTATAGCGAGTGTGGAAAAGTGGTGGTAGGAGTTGTGAAATTGTCCCTAAGCAATTGACTACTTTACTAGACCGATAGCAAGTTTTTTATGTGGGAGAGTGGACCGCCGTAGATAGATGGGGGAAGGTGATGAAGATGTTGGTGAAGATGACGGAGGTGTTGCTGTAGATCGCTGTCGCGCGATGATGGCCCCGGCGGTGTTCCGGCGCCACCGGCAGAGAGGGGGAGAGAGCCCCCATCTTCTTCTTCCTTGACCTTCTCCCTAGATGGGAGAAGGGTTTCCCCTCTGGTCCTTGGCTTCCATGGCATGGGAGGGGCGAGAGCCCCTCTGAGATTGGATCTGTCTCTCTGTCTCTCTCTGTTTCTGCGTTTTAGATTCTGGCCTTTCACTGTTTCTTATATTCCCAGAGATCCATAACTCCGATTGGGCTGAAATTTTAACACGATTTGTATCCAGATATTGGCTTTCTTTCAGCGAAAGAAGGGCACCAACCACCTTACATGGTGGCCACGAGGGTCAGGGGCACGCCCCCTGCCTCGTGGCCCCCTCGGGCATCATGTCGCGTTGATTCTTCTTCCCAAAAATCACACATATTCCAAAAAAATTCCGTAAGTTTTTATCCCATTTGGAATCCATTTGATATGGATTTTCTGTGAAACAAAAAACATGCAACAAATAGAACTGGCACTGGGCACTGGATCAATATGTTAGTCCCAAAAATAGTATAAAAAGTTGCCAAAAGTATATGAAAGTTGTACAATGTTGGCATGGAACAATAAAAAATTATAGATACGACGGAGACGTATCACTCCTCTGCCTCTTACTGAGCGCGCTCGGCAGAGGAGAGGCTGCCGGAAGTATCACAAAGCCCCTCCATGGTAGTAGTAGTATTTAGGGGCTATTTTGTTCAGTTCATCTGACTATAGATGTGTGGTCGAACTGTACAAAGTACATAAATTAGCAAGTATATATAGTTGAACTAGCTATTTCAGTACGTGGTTGGCAACAATTGGGGAGAAGTTTGGTCGGTTCAGCTGTCGAGTTGAACTGTTTGTACAAATTAAGAACGACTGCTTAATCTATGAATGAAATCTATTGTTAATTACTAAATTTTAGTTGCAAAAATTAGATACTGCTAGTGATTTCTAGCTGCATATTTTGACAAATCGAAGTGTTACAAGGATTGACAAATGGCAACGTTACTAGATCAGTAAATGTAAATCTTTCCAGTTTGACAAATGGCAACATACCCAATATGACAGATGCAGATCTTACCAAATTTTTTGTACGTGGTTACACATGGGTCATCCAAAACAACCGTTTGCATTGAAGGGATGCACAAATCCCGCGCTGCGGATTTTCCCAGGACTTAAGGGGGAAGACCATATCTCTCACTTTGCATACGGGTGTTCTATCTAAAATGTTTGCGACCAAGAGCTGGACGAATCCTGCTCGGCACATTTTCCCTTGGCTTCCTAGGGAAGCTGTCGGTTTGCATACGGGTGTTCTAACTAAAACATTTGCGATGAGTGTTTTATATTTAAAAACCGAATTAAACTGGGGAAACCGAATTAAACCTAGGGAAGCTGACAAATTTTTTACCACGACATGTTGATGCCGCTCCATGATAGCATGCCAAGTTTCATGAATTTCAGACGAGTTTTGGATTTACTAGAATTTAAAAACCAGGTATCTCAATGTTTGTGGCCGAGTGACGGTGGCAGGGTGTTGAAATTCATTCCCATTTCTTGCATGGGACCTAAGCATGCAACCAAGGACACATATTTGATTTTTCAACACGTTTATATGCACTGGAGAATGTGCATGCAGTTCAAATTTGAATTATGTGCATAAAATGCCTGGGAAACCCAGTTAATGTATAAAAATGTCCAAACGAACCCCGAAAAATTCCAAAATTGAACACAACACTCCTGTTGTTCTATGTTGACACTCAAAAAAATTTGAAAGCAATAAGAGGCAACGGATATCGTTTCGTCCCCAAAGGTGGCACGTTCCCTACCAAAACCATCACGCTTGTTGTGAGAAGCTCTAGTTTGTGAGAAGCTTATACCCAAACCTGCCCCAAATGGGACAAAAAATTACCACGGCATGTTGATGCCGCTCCATGATAGCATGCCAAGTTTCATGAATTTCAGATGACTTTTGGATTTACTAAAATTTAAAAACCAGGTATCTCAATGTTTGTGGCCGAGTGACGGTGGCAGGGTGTTTGAAATTCATTCCCATTTCTTGCATGGGACCTAAGCATGCAACCAAGGACACATATTTGATTTTTCAACCAGTTTATATGCACTCGAGCATGTGCATGTAGTTCAAATTTGAATTGTGCGCATAAAATGCCTGGGAAACCAGGTTAATGTATAAAAATGTCCAAACGAACCCCGAAAAATTCCAAAATTGAACACAACACTCCTGTTGTTCTATGTTGACACTCGAAAAAATTTGAAAGCAATAAGAGGCAACGGATATCGTTTCGTCCCCAAAGGTGGCACGTTCCCTACCGAAACCATCTCGCTTCTTGTGAGAAGCTCTGGTTTGTGAGAAGCTTATACCCAAACCTGCCCCAAATGGGACAAAAATTTTACCACGGCATGTTGATGCCGCTCCATGATAGCATGCCAAGTTTCAAGAATTTCAAACGAGTTTTGAATTTGCTAGAAATTAAAAGCCATGTATCTCAATGTTTGCGGCCGAGTGACGGTGGCAGGGTGTTTGAAGTTCATTCTCATTTCTTGCATGGGACCTAAGAATGCAACCAAGGACAGATATTTGATTTTTCAACCAGTTTATATGCACTGGAGAATGTGCATGTAGTTCAAATTTGAATTATGCGCATAAAATGCCTGGAAAACCTAGTTAATGTATAAAAATGTCCAAACGAACCCCGAAAAATATCCAAAATTGAACACAACACTCCTGTTGTTCTATGTTGACACTCGAATTTTTTTCAAAGCAATAAGAGGCAACGAATATCGTTTCGTCCCCAAAGGTGGCACGTTCCCTACCGAAACCATCACGCTTGTTGTGAGAAGCTCTTGTATGTGAGAAGCTTATACCCAAACCTGCCCTAAATGGGACAAATTTTTTACCACGGCATGTTGATGTCGCTCCATGATAGCATGCCAAGTTTCATGAATTTCAAACGAGCTTTGGATTTACTAGAATTTAAAAACCAGGTATCTCAATGTTTGCGGCCGATTGACGGTGGCAGGGTGTGTGACATTCATTCCCATTTCTTGCATGGGACCTAAGCATGCAACCAAGGACACATATTTGATTTTTCAACACGTTCATATGCACTGGAGCATGTGCATGTTGTTCAAATTTGAATTATGCGCATAAAATGCCTGGGAAACCCAGTTAATGTATAAAAATGTCCAAACGAACCCTGAAAAATTGCAAAATTGAACAACACTCCTATTGTTCTATGTTGACACTCAAAAAAATTGAAAGCAATAAGAGGCAACGGATACCGTTTCATCCCCAAAGGTCGCACGTTCCCTACCAAAACCATCATGCTTGTTGTGAGAAGCTCTGGTTTGTGAGAATCTTATACCCAAACCTACCACAAATGGGACAAAAAATTTACCACGGCATGTTGATGCCGCTCCATGATAGCATACCAAGTTTCATGAATTTCAGACAAGTTTTGGATTTACTAGAAATTAAAAGCCATGTATCTCAATGTTTGTGGCTGAGTGACGGTGGCAAGGTATTTGAAATTCATTCCCATTTCTGCATGGGACCTAACCATGCAACCAAGGACACATATTTGATTTTTCAACCAGTTTATATGCACTGGAGAATGTGCATGTAGTTCAAATTTGAATTATGCGCATAAAATGCCTGGAAAACCCAGTTAATGTATAAAAATGTCCAAACAAACCCCAAAAAATCCAAAATTGAACACAACACTCCTGTTGTTCTATGTTGACACTCGAATTTTTTTGAAAGCAATAAGAGGCAACAGATATCATTTCGTCCCCAAAGGTGGCACGTTCCCTACCGAAACCATCATGCTTGTTGTGAGAAGTTCTGGTTTGTGAGAAGCTTATACCCAAACCTGCCCCAAATGGGACAAATATTTTACCACGGCATGTTGATGCCGCTCCATGATAGCATCCCAAGTTTCATGAATTTCAAACGAGTTTTGGATTTACTAGAATTTATAGACCAGGTATCTCAATGTTTGCGGCCGAGTGACGGTGGCAGGGTGTGTGACATTCATTCCCATTTCTTGCATGGGACCTAAGCATGCAACCAAGGATACATATTTGATTTTTCAACCCGTTTATATCCAGTGGAGCATGTGCATGTAGTTCAAATTAGAATTATGCACCTGAAATGCCTACAAAACCAAGTTAATGTATAAAAGCGTCGAAAGAACCCTGAATAATTCCAATTTTTTTGACGACACACCTATAGTTGCATGTTCACTTCAGATAAAAGTTCTAACAATTCAAACACCATCCTTTGTAGCTGTGACCCCATTACGTAATTCAAATCAAGACGATAAATCAATTAGATCGCACACAGTTTATTATCACCAACTGTGTGAGATGCAGCACAAAATATCTTGGAGCACCGTCGGTGTATAGTACGCCTATGTCTTACATGAGAAGGTGCGTCGGCTACAGTCCACAGCCGGCGTGTCAAGCACACTAGCTCACTCCCCAAATATCATTTCACTGTTCATTCGTCGCCGGTGAAAGATGGGGACGTGGACCCACGTCGTGAGGGCAACTTCGGCGGCCCACTCCGGCGAGAGCGCGGCCGCAGCCGCTAGGCGCGTGCTAACAAGCTTTGTGAGGGCGACCGCAGTCTGCGTCCAGGCGGCCAAGGAAACCCAAACGGCCGTTGTTGCTTCTCAGGAGGTGGCAGCAGCATCTGCCTCGAGGATAGCAACTGGCAAGAGCGGCACAACAGCTGTTCGTTCCGCAGCGGCGGCCTTAGCCCTAATGGAGGCCGCCCACTACCATGTCGAGGCCGTCTACGCCCATCTCATGGCGGTCACCACACAAAGCGAACGAAGCTTCTCCGACAACGGTCGGCAACCCACGGCCGAAGAGCTGGCAATCGCCAAGAGAGTTCGAGCAGCCATCCATTCCTGCGCGGCATACCTTGCGACGACGGAGCCCGCCAGAGCCCAGATCATGGTCGCCCACGCCCAGCTCGTGGCGGCCTATGCCAAATTTATGGTGGACGCGGATGGCGAGATGCTTGTCGAGTATGGTGCAATTGATGCCATGGAGCCCCTTTCCCAGGAGACCGTCGGGCGCGAGCTGGACATGGAGGCGGCGGTGGAGATCGACGAGCACCATCCGTAGTAGTACTCTTTGTTTTGTTTAATTAAGAGCGCTGGTCTTTAATTTGTTAGAGTAATTTTTAGGTCAACTAGCTCTGTTTAATTGTTGAACTTGCTCGATTAATAAGTTAGTCTCCTTTGTGTACCCAAATTATGCAATGACGTGGATGACCACTATAACCAGGGAAATTCGAACCGAATTTTTTGACGTTCAAACTCAACACACACGGGTTAAGCTATCTGAATTGTTTGTGATGTTCACATATCGTACACAGTTCTGAATAAGGGACCGTGTCTGATGACACTTTGCGCGCCAGTTTTTTCGCTAAAGCGATTCCAAATTTTTGGCTTCCGCGGAAATATCTACCTCCCCGCCCCCTCCCCCTTACCAAAAGCCACATTTCCCCTGTTTCCGCCTTCCTTTCCAAGTTGAAACCTTCACTCCTTGCTTGCAGCACCGCCTCCTCGCCGGCGACCCTCCTTCACGCTGCTCGCCCTCGCCTATCCAGGCAGGTAATCCACACCCAACCCCCATCCTCCTCCTCCTTCCACATCCCACATGCCCCGAACGCCGGCGCGAGCGTGACACCTTCCACCCAAATCACCGACCCCTCCACCAAATAAGCGCCGCCCTAAGCCATGGTGCACACAGTATAGCCAGGATCTCAAGGAGCATTTGGCAGCGGGGAAGCAAATCGCGGCCGCACGCACGGATGAGGTGGCGATGGCTGCCATTCGTGCCGACCCCAGATCTTGGAGGAGCACCTTGCCGTCGAGGCCGCCGTTGACGCCTCGCGCGCCGACGCCGCAACGTGGTTGGCTGCTTTAAACGACAGTTCATGGTGTTTTCTCGAGGCCATCGTTTGCTAGCTACTGTCTTTCCTTAACAAATTCTAGTGAATTGTGCTATCTACTTTTACCATGCAATCTTCTGCTATAGTGTATATGTTCTATATGTCATGCAATGTGGTGTTCAGCTAACTACTTGGTTCAATTCTGCAAATGTGATGTTCAATTCTTCAGGTGCAATATTTCCAAGTTGTTAAGCATGCTTGGTTTGGTTAACTGTCTGATCTTCTATTACGAGTATGTTATATTGTGCAATGTGGTGCTCAGTTAACGTTTGGTTCATTTGTTGTGGTGTTTAGTTAACTGCTTGGTTCAATTCTGCAATGCGATGTTCAATTGTTGTGGCTGCATTCTGTTATTGTATACCATGTGAGGAATAAATCGAACTTGGTTGTACTAAATACATGAGAAACAAATACAATTGCCATATTTCCAAGTTGTTAAGCATGCTTGGTTTGGTTAACTGTCTGATCTTCTATTAGGAGTATGTTATATTGTGCAATGTGGTGCTCAGTTAATGTTTGGTTCATTTGTTGTGGTGTTTAGCTAACTGCTTGGTTCAATTCTACACTGCGATGTCCAATTGTCGTGGGTAGAATTTTGTATTGTTGTGCATGTGAGGAATAAATCGAATTTGGCTGCACTTAATACATGAGAAACATATACAAGTGCTATATTTCCTAGTTCTTAATCATGCTTGGTTTGGATAAATGGGTTTTCCATGTGGCTTGAATTAATCTGATGAATCTGCAATGTGCTTATTTTTCATCAACATATTTTACTGATAGCATGCGAACCCTTACTTAACCTGATGACTAACTACCTTATATGTGTTGCAGGGAAACAATGGGAAGCACTGAGGTTTACAATCGAGGTTAGCACGTGCATGGTCCGTTGTCTAATAGCACATTATTGTGCAATTGCAGGAACCATTCTAATATTTAGGTTTTTAACAATTTGGTCTTGCACATGTAGGTCCTGCTGTCAGAGGTTTTGACCCACTGTTCGACCCTTTTTGCATATGGGGAAATGAGTTGTCCATGAATATCAGTCAAGTCAAGAAACTCAGAAAGATTGTTAGGATAAAGAAATTAGCGACAAAAAACAACAAGATCTTTGTCTGCACAATGAAGAAGACATCAGTTCACTACAGGATGGTACTAACTATTATACCTTGCCTTTTTTATTCCTTTGCCCCATTTCCAATATAGAGAAGATATTTATGCACATCCTTGTTTTCAGGCCTTTCCAAAGCAGTTCACTGATGATTACCTCTCAAACCACCTGTATGGTCAGGAGGCGAGGAAGGTATTCATACAACACCCACGGTTCAATATTGAAGTGTTCCTGAAGAGGACGAAGGATGGACGGTCAATCATCCACAGGCATTGGCCTAAAGTTACAAAGACCTTCAACATCAATGAAGGCTCAATATTCGCCTTCTGCTTCAGCAGTTTTCCAGATGAGATACATCTGTCTATGTACCGTCTATGATGCTAATTTCGAAAGGTTATAGATGTTGCATGTGAAACTTGGTCATGGTGTAGTTGTGTAATGGGGTAGCTAAGTGCTGAAGCCATATGATGTTGTACTCTAATGTATTTCAGTTATGAAAATGAAATATATTGTGTGCTTAATATGAAATGTCAATTAGATTAATGAATGGATTATGAATAATCAGAAATTAGCCTGCTAACTGGGTTTTTCTATTGCAAACGGTTATTGAGAAAACACCGTGTGTGATGCATTCAATAACGCACACAGTTTCTAGGAATAAACCGTGTTAGACTAATGAACAATCACACACGGCATCCTCTTGAAAACTATTTGCGTTAGGCCACCTGGTGCAAACGTTTACCACATAAAAACTGTGTGTGATGGACAGCCCTTGACACACAGTTTCTTCTAGGCACCGTGTGTGATGAATTCAATAACGCAAACGATAAAATTGTTAATACTGTGTGTAATGGAAACGCTATCACAAATGATTTAACCAGGGAAATTGTGTGTGATGTACTTGCGAACAAAAATGTTTTCCTTGGAGCGACTGTGTGGGATGTATATACGAACGGAAACGTTTAGCGTTGGCTGACTGTGTGGGATGTACTTATGACCGGAAATGATTTCGCCTGTATAATTGTATTTTTTAGCTCTATTGTATGTATTTCTGTATTTGAGTGCTCGCCGGTCGCACACGACCTTTGCCGAGCGTGTGTGCCAGGAGGGCATATCCCCGACGGTTTCTGGGTCATGTGGGAAGGACCCCCCCCCTATTGCCCACACTCACTTGGCGACGGTTCCAAAGGCCGTCGCGGAAAGGGGTTAAAACCGTTTGTTTAGCAGCTCGTTGTACTAGTGATCATTTTGGATACACAAGTGCTCTTCCTTGCAAGACTAACCCATGTAGGAAGATGAACTCAAACTACAAGTGGTGCTCTCGACTCTTGATGGACTACATCAACCTTGAGCATCCCACACAAGTTGAATTACATGATCAAGATCAACACAACCCAAGGTATGTTATTCCATCTTAGAGAAGCTTTACCCCAAGTCATGGGTCAAAACAGCTCAACAAGATGTGAATACATCAAAATGCTTAAACGAAAAATGGTAACCCCATTTTGAGCTTAAACTATGAGTATGACCTACGATCAAGTGTAATCACTTGACTCCTCAGTCAATATACTCAAACATAGGTGACTTTGTCGCCGGCCCTTTCTAGATGAAGTTCCTTTGCTTTTTGAGTTTTGCATATGCTTCTTGCTGTTTTGCATATACTTCATCTAGATCTCTTTCCATATGTATGTTATTTTCTGCATCTAATTCGTTGCAAACTCTTCAATTAATTCCTTGCAAATCTTTGTGAGATCTTGATTGCCAAGTTAGCTAAGGTGACAAAATCTTTCCTCTGTATTGAACTCAGCCTCACCGACTCATGCCTATCGGCTAGACCGGACTACAACAATATCTTGTAGACAGTTCATCGGTACAACCGACAAGGACTAACTCGGTCTGAATGATATGGATCATCTATGACACTGCCAACTCGGTGTGACCGATGAAAATGAATCGGCGCTACCGATTTCACTACCGAGAAAACATTTTTCCATTACAAACTTCATTTCTTCTCCAGCTCTCGATGTTTATTATCCTCTACCTGCATCTTAAACTACATGCTGCTTTGTAGTGTGTCTCAAGGACCAAACCTATTTGACTCATACTCCAGAAGGTCCCTTCTTGGAAATTGATGTCAAAGGGGGAGAGAGAGAGCACATCAAAGCTTATCACATGGGAGAGAAAGCACATCTTAGCTTCTCTAGATGCTTATTAACAATAGAGGAGAGAAGTCACATTCTTTAAGAGGGGAAAGACATGTTAATTTTATTGTATGGTTGTTTGTACCATTTCTTGCTCTGATTATGTTTGCTTTGCTCTGATTTTCTCTTACCCTACCTTCTCCCGTTATCCAATATCAGATTCAGGGGGGAGAAAGAGTTCATATCTAGGGGAGGAAAATCTTTGGAATTCATTGCATATCTTTAATCCTTGGGGACATGTCTATGTCCAAATAGAGTACTAAGTACTCACTCACTACATGTCATCCCATTCTTGGTACTTGTGGTTTTATGAACTTGCTTTGATTAGTAGTGTTTTTGTGTTATCTAACCTTGTTTTCTCAAGCTCATCTCTTCCAAAGCCAGCTCAAGACCACAAGGTAAGTATATGCATCACACTCATGTGCATGATGATCTCTTGCTGATGTACGTACATTTCCTGTATCTACATCATTTGCTCTGATGCATATAGCCAGGATACATGTAACTCATTGCTTGCTCTGACATGCTTATGCATTCACATGCTCTCATATTCTATCCTTACATTATTGCATACATGTAGGGGGAGCTTATGCATGTTACATGTCTTTCCAAAGGTTTACTTGTTACTCTTCATATCTTTATCTAAATCTTTGATGTATGTTTTCATCAGTTACCAAAAAGGGGGAGATTGAAAGCACAAGTGCTCCCTGGGAGATTTTGGTAATTAATGTCAACATATCTCTTGTTGGACTAATATCTTTATCTAGTAAATTTCAGAAAGTTCAAAAATGGCGTGGCATGGACAACAGGATGTGGAACCCCTTCAAAATGCTAAGGACAAAGATTGGCAAAAGCTCAAGACTCTTCATTTCTATTTTAGTGATCCAAGATCACATTGAGTCCATAGGAAAGCCAATACTATTAAAATGGGATGAGGTGTTGCTTCCCTTCATAACATTTTGGTCTCACCGAAATGAGCGATCGGTCCCACCGAGTTTGCCTAACCAACTCTCTGTTTGCTCATTGCTAAAATCAGTCTCGCCGAGTTCATGCAATCAGTCACACCGAGATGAGGTTTTGCCCTAACCCTTGCACATCGGTCCCACCGAGATGAGGTTTTGCCCTAACCCTTGCACATCGGTCCCACCGAGTTGATCATGTCGGTCCCACCGAGAATTCTAATGTTCACATTTTGAACTAATCGGTCTCAACGAGTTCTCCTATTCGGTCTGACCAAGTTCGGTCAACTATGTGTAACGGTTAGATTTTGTGTGGAGGCTATATATACCCATCCACCCCCTTCTCTATTCAAGAGAGATCCATCAGAACGTGCCTACACTTCAACTACTCATTTTCTGAGAGAGAACCACCTACTCATGTGTTGAGACCAAGACATTCCAATCCAACCACAAGCCTTCCCCAAGTTGGCTTTCCACTCAAATCATCTTCCCACCATAGCCAAATATGTGAGAGAGAGTTGAGTGTTGGGGAGACTATCATTTGAAGCACAAGAGCAAGGAGTTTATCATCATCACACCATCTATTACCTTTTGGACAGTGGTGTCTCCTAGATTGGTTAGGTGTCACTTGGGAGCCTCCGTCAAGATTGTGGAGTTGAACCAAGGAGTTTGTAAGGGCAAGGAGATCGCCTACTTCGTGAAGATCTACCCAAGTGAGGCAAGTCCTTCATGGGCGATGGCCATGGTGGGATAGACAAGGTTGCTTCTTTGTGGATCCTTCGTGGGTGGAGCCCTCCGTGGACTCGCGCAAATGTTACCCTTCATGGGTTGAAGTCTCCACCAACGTGGATGTACGATAGCACCACCTATCGGAACCACGCCAAAAATCTCCGTGTCTTCATTGCGTTTGCACACTCCAATCCCATCCCTTTACTTTCTTGCAAATTGCATGCTTTACTCTTTTCGCTGCTCATCCTCTTGTCATGCTTGCTTGACATGTATTGTGAATGCTTAAACTTGTGCTGAAACTCCACCCCAACTTATAGAAATTAAAAATTGCTACTTTTGCTTGTTGAGGGTCTAATCACCCCCCTCTAGACACCTCTTCTCGATCCTTTCAGCGGCACTATTCACACCTACGTGGTCGGCCTTCAAGGCTAAGTAACTCCGTCTCTTCGGGCAAGGCTTGAGCTCGGCTAAGTCTTATTCACAAGACACCACTCCTTTGAGGGGCAGTTTGGAAATCTTAAGTCGCAAAGGAGAACTCATCTGTCAAGCCAAGTACTTCGGATCCGAGGTTATATTCATCAAGGAGATCGTCCTCGGCATAGAAGAGCAATTCGGGGACTACTAATGGTGTCCTGGACTAGGGATACTAACCTAGTTTGCCCATGCTCCTCGGGCTGGGCTGGTGGGCCCTCATTCATCTCAAGATGGACTTCGGAAGCCGCACGATGGAGGCATGATCGAGACTACATCTGCTAAAGACTTGACGTACACTCCAAGACTCCTCCTGCCGCCTCCACGCCTAGGTACCGACCTTGTAACTCTAGATGCCCTACCTAGCATGTATATAAGCCAAAGGATTTAGCCCATAGCGGGGACTTGACGCAATCTCATTCACCTAGCCCTAGAGTTAGAACACATCTTACGATCTCGAGGTAGATCAACTTTGTATTCGATACATCTCCATCAATATAAACAAGAGCAGCACATAGGGTTTTACCTCCATCAAGAGGGACCAAACCTGGGTAAACATCGTCTCCCTGCTCTTGTTACCCTCGATCTGAGATCCATAGCTTGGGACCCCCTACCTCGAGGTCTGCCGGATTTCACACCGACACCTAGGTAATCTAGTGATGTGTAACTCTATTAACCTGGACCACCAAGCTATTAGATGCAACACACCAAGCAAAAATTCTAATCTTCTCAGGGACATTGGCTTTCCGTATGACACTCCCAAGCTTCATGTCCCCATTCATGTCGCCGCTAGATTGTGCACAATTCGGCTTGCTCTCCTTGAGCTTCATCACCAGATTATACACTCTTTTTTATAGATAACATACTGTTCTTATCATAGTGCCAGACAATAAAATCACCTCCCCCGAAATTGAATATGCATCTTTAGAATCTGATCAGCATCATGGGGATGAAACAAGTGTTAGATTAAGTTCACATATCATCTCTTTGTCCCGCTTATGAATAAATTAGACACCCGCTTGAGCCTGGTTCTGTTCTTTTTAGCTGAAATATTTAGCCCATAATTGTTGGGGATCCAATTATCTCTCCAAATATTTATTGCAGATCCATCCAACACTCTCCAAATTACCCCCTTTTTAAGAAGATCCGAGCAATGCATAATACCTTGCCAAGTCATTGACGTCAACTATGGAAATACAGTGTAAAGAAGATGTCCCAGGGTAATATTTTGCCTTCATAAATTTTGCACAAAATGAATTCACGTTTACCAATAATCGCCAAGCCTGTTTAGCCCAAAGCGCTTGCCGAAATAGCCAGAGATCTCTAAACCCCATACTTCCTTCGTCTTTAGGTCTTGTCAGTTTATCCCTACCAAGCCATTGAGTTTTCCTTCTACTCTCTTCATCTTCCAAAAAACTCTGAATAATCTAGATAGTTCCTCACAAACTGAACCAAAAATTTAAAATCCCATAGCCTAGACCGGCAGAGACTGAATAATTGATTTGATCTGGATTTCCTTTGCACCATTGAAGCATATTTTTCAATCCAATCTCACAACCTTTCGAAGCTTTGTCTTTGGTCGACTAAAACTTTCCCGCCTTCATTCTTCCCTCGGGCACCGACAAGCCCGAGTATTTATCATCAAAATCATTAGCCATATTTGTAATATTACCCTAGTGGTCATTTGATTTTCCAAAGTGCCTCTCTTCCCAGATAAAGTAGAGCACTTGTTATGACTCAATATTTTTCATGTCCCCTCTTCATAAATCAAACAATAAAGATAGGGCCTCCGCCACGAACAGGAACAAGTACGGAGATAAGGGGTTTGTGTTGGCCATGAAAACATACTAAATAATTCACATATGTAACACAAGTCATAACCCAATTAATCCATACCAGCACAAAACCCAAAGCTTTAAGCATGCTTCTCAAGAAGTGCCAATCCATAGGATTATAAGTTTAGCAAAATTTAACTTGTAGGCACAAAAATCTCCTCGAGATTATTTTATACTCAAAGAACGCATACATTCAAATGTAATGAGTGCACTATCAAAAATTAACCTGTGAGGAATAAATGCACTTTGAGTAGTAGAGATCATACAATCCAGAAGAGGACTCGGTCTATTAACATGGGAAATAACCTTGTCAACAACATTGCATAGACTAATAGGCCAGAGATATTTATTAGACTCGGGACTCTTCACTTCTAACATAAGAATAATAGTTGTATCATTAATCCCATCTGGCATACTTCCATAAATAAAAAAACATTTGAACGACACAAACAATATCCTCTTTGAGCAATCCTCGGTTCCGCTGAAAAAAACTTGCAGGAAAACCATCAAGACCCAGGGCTTTTAAATGACCAATTTTAAAGATAGCATCACTAATCTCTTGTTCTGAGAACGGCTTGAAAAGAGCTTCATTCATATCATCACCCACAAGAGGATTCACAAGCGGAATAATACGAGATGAGTCAACAATAGCATCACAAGAGTTCTTGAAGAAAGAGTCAGTGATACCCATAATTTCCTCTAAATTCTCCGTAAGGCTAGTCATTGTCATGCATATGACACTAGTCTACTCCCTCCATCCGGTGAAAAGTGTACATATAGAAATTTTAGGACAAATTATGAAGTGGAGTAAAAAAATGCATTGGAAAGGTGCAAGCTACCATCTCTCTCGTCTTTAATTACCCAACACCCAATGAGCTAAATGCATGTAAAAATTAAGGAGACCATGTGTAGAATGCTATTGGTCTTGATTACCGTGTAATGAGAGGTCAGTATTTTTTCTACTTTAAAGTGCATTGGGAAGATAGAAGTACACTCTTTTGTGCACAAATTTGAAAGTCAAACATACACTCTTCACCCGACGGAGGGACTACGTCACAACCTTCATTGTGCAAAGTAATAGAGGAATAGTAGCATAGATGATTGCATTTATTAGAATATAGACTTATTTTGCTTTGGGTTGCTTATGTTGCAGTAACATATTATGTTACTCTAAGGCTGTGTTCGGCTATCCACCGCTCCATCACCAGGGAGCGGAGCGCCCTGTTTGCCACTCTCCATATTTCTACTGTATGCCGCTCCGCTCCGTGGCGGAGTTACGGAGCGGAGTGATTCCGAACAGAGCCTAAATACCCCTCTCCTCAGTAACTACATGTCACATAAGCAAATTTGTCTTGAAATGTGCTATATTACTTACTAATTAAGTTACTCCCACTATGACCAACCTAAGGGACCGATCGCTCTTCCCAGGAGCGAAAATATTATTTTTCTTTGTTCTCGAAGATGCCCCTATGAAGGAATTTGGTATTGCTATCTCCCCATTTCATTTTTATGCGAAAAGACCTCAGGATTATATTGAAGATTCAACAGTAATACAAAGGACCCCAGGAGAAAATAAAAGTACAAGCAGATCATTTGACTACTCGACGCAGACAAATCTCACCAAAGCGAGTTGTAGGCGCGCCATCACCGTCACTACTCCATAACTGGAGCAAGCTTCCTTTTGAAGATGACTGTGGCGACCTGATACGTCTCCAACATATCTATAATTTTTTATTGTTCCATGATATATTATATTCGGTTTTGGATGTTTATTGGGCTTTATTACACACTTTTATATTATTTTTGGGACTAACCTATTAACCGGAGGCCCAGCCCAGATTGCTGTTTTTTTGCCTATTTCAGTGTTTCGCAGAAAAAGAATATCAAACGAAGTCCAAACAGAAAGAAACCTTCGGGAACATGATTTTTGAAACGAACGTGATCCAGAGGACTTGGAGTCTACGCAAAGCAACAAACGAGGAAGGCACGAGGTAGGGGGCGCGCCTACCCCCTGGGCGCGCCCTCCACCCTCGTGGGCCCCATGTTGCTCCACTGACGTACTTCTTCCTCCTATATATACCTACGTACCCCCAAACGATCAGAACAGGAGCCAAAACACTATTTCCACCGCCGCAACCTTCTGTACCCATGAGATCCCATCTTGGGGCCTTTTCTGGTGCTCCGCCGGAGGGGGATTGATCACGGAGGGCTTCTACATCAACACCATAGCCTCTCCGATGATGTGTGAGTAGTTTACTTCAGACCTTCGGGTCCATAGTTATTAGCTAGATGGCTTCTTCTCTATCTTTGGATCTCAATACCATGTTCTCCTCGATCTTCTTGGAGATCTATTCGATGTAATCTTCTTTTGCGGTGTGTTTGTCGAGATCCGATGAATTGTGGGTTTATGATCAAGTTTATCTATGAACAATATTTGAATCTCCTCTGAATTCTTTTATGTATGATAGGTTATCTTTGCAAGTCTCTTCGAATTATCAGTTTGGTTTGGCCTAATAGATTGATCTTTCTTGCAATGGGAGAAGTGCTTAGCTTTGGGTTCAATCTTGCGGTGTCCTTTCCCAGTGACAGCAGGGGCAGCAAGGAACGTATTGTATTGTTGCCATCGAGGATAAAAAGATGGGGTTTATATCATATTGCATGAGTTTATCCCTCTACATCATGTCATCTTACTTAAAGCATTACTCTGTTCTTATGAACTTAATACTCTAGATGCATGCTGGATAGCAGTCGATGTGTGGAGTAATAGTAGTAGATGCAGAATCGTTTCGGTCTACTTGTCGCGGACGTGATGCCTGTATACATGATCATACCTAGATATTCTCATAACTATGCTCAATTCTATCAATTGCTTGACAGTAATTCGTTTACCCACCGTAATACTTATGCTCTCGAGAGAAGCCACTAGTGAAACCTATGGACCCTAGGTCTATTTTCCATCATATTAATCTTCCAACACTTAGTTATTTCCATTGCCGTTTACTTTACTTTGCATCTTTATTTACTCTTTATTATAAAAATACCAAAAAATATTATCTTATCATATCTATAAGATCTCACTCTCGTAAGTGACCGTGAAGGGATTGACAGCCCCTTTATCGCGTTGGTTGCGAGGTTCTTGTTTGTTTGTGTAGGTGTGTGGGACTCGCGCGTGGTCTCCTACTGGATTGATACCTTGGTTCTCAAAAACTGAGGGAAATACTTACGCTACTTTACTGCATCACCCTTTCCTCTTCAAGGGAAAACCAACGCAGTGCTCAAGAGGTAGCAAGAAGGATTTCTGGCGCCGTTGCCGGGGAGATTTGCGCCAAGTCAAGTCAAGATTTGATTTCCCGTCAACGAGCCATTTCTGGCGCCGTTGCCGGGGAGTCTACGCACAAGTCAAGACATACCAAGTACCCATCACAAACTCACCTCCCTCGCATTACATTATTTTCCATTTGCCTCTCGTTTTCCTCTCCCCCACTTCACCCTTGCCATTTTATTCGCCTTTTCTTCGCCTTCTTCTCGTATGTCTTTTTGTTTGTGTTTCCATGTGCCTTCTATTTGCTTGCATCTTTGCTTGCTAAAAATCAATTGATATGGATCCACTTAAAGTGTTCTACTTAGATCATCTTCGATCCTTATGCGCTCGTGCTGAAACCCCAACTAGCCTAGTTGATGGGAAATCTTTAGATGAGAATGCTCATTTTGTGCGTCACCGTTTGTCTGAAAAAGGGAGACTCTTATGGAATCAAACAAACAGATTGATGTGTTATGCTTGGAATCTTTGTGAAATTTGTGATTTTACTTGTTGCTCTAAGAACCCTAAAAAACACCTTCCCTACCTTTGTGAGTTTAATGAAAATGAAATCTTATCTTCTTATGCAAAGGGTGTTTATAGTTACTATGATATCGAACAAATTGAAGAATTTGTTGCTTTTAAGGGTGCTTATGAAGTTGCTTCTTTGATTGAAAAGTATGATATTACTCTCTACGAATCTAAATTTTTTGACGTACTTCAATATTGCTATGAAAACTATGCTCATAATGTCTATGTCAAAGAATTTATTGAGAGAATGACCGTTGCTTTGGAAGAAAATAATGATACGGATGAATCTATAGATAATGATGATTCCGATGATTTGATTGAAATATCCCTTGATGAACATGATGCTTGCTATTCTTGTGGCCATGATGCCAATATTTATGAAGATGAATTTGCTATAGTTCCTTATGTTAAAACATGAGATCGTTGCTATTGCACCCATACTTGGTAGTTCCTTCGATGAAAAGCATGATTGCAATGATGTAATTATAAATTCTCTTAATGCCAATTGTGTTAATAATATGCAACACCCTAAGCTTGGGGATGCTAGTTTTTCTATGTCTACTATTTCTTGCAATGATCATGATTGGGGTGATTCTTTTTATGATCTTGAAAATTTATTTAAGCCCCATGATGAATATGAGATTGATATTAGTATTTGCAATAGTATTGAAAGTGGGTTTGGGAGAGTGTCAACTTTAGATCCCACATATTTGGAGAATGTTCAATCTTATGATTTTTTTGATAAAAGTGGGTTTGGAGAGGTCATGACTTTAGTTAATGTTAATCCCACTATTTTGGAAGAGTGTCAACTTTGTATGCATGTGGATCCTGTTGAAAATATTCCATGTGATAGCTATTTTGTTGAATTTGCTTATGATCCTACATGTAATTATTATGAGAGAGGAAAACATGATTGTAGAAATTTTCATGTTACTAAATTACCTCTCGTTATGTTGAGATTGCTATTGTTTGTTTCCGCTTCCTTGCATATGCTAGTTTTTGCTTGCTATGATAATTTGTTTGCTTATAAAATGCCTATGCATAGGAAGTATGTTAGACTTAGATGTGTTTGCCACATGTTTTATGATGCTCTCTTTGTGCTTCAGTTCTTGTCTTTCATGTGAGCATCATTAAAATTATCTATGCCTAGCTAAAAAGGCTTTAAAGAAAAGCGCTTGTTGGGAGACAACCCAATATTTTTACTTGCTGTTATTCAATAAATCTTTCATCTAGCCTCTGGTTAGATGTGGTTTTATGTTTTAATTAGTGTTTGTGCCAAGTTAAACCTATAGGATCTTCTTGGATGATAGTTATTTGATCTTGCTGAAAATTCCAGAAACTTTCTGTTCACGAAAACAATTGTTTAAATTTACCAGAACGTGATAAAATACTGATTCGAATTTCTGCTGATCAATAAACAAATTTTCTAGGTCTTCCTATTTTGGTAGATTTTTCTGAGTTCCAGAAGTTTGCGTTAGTTACAGATTACTACAGACTGCTATGTTTTTGATAGATTCTGTTTTTCGTGTGTTGTTTGCTTATTTTGATTATTCTATGGCTAGTAAAATAGTTTATAAACCATAGAGAAGTTGGAATACAGTAGGTTTAACACCAATATAAATAAAGAATGAGTTCAATACAGTACCTTGAAGTGGTGTTTTGTTTTCTTTCGCTAACGGAGCTCACGAGATTTTCTGTTAAGTTTTGTGTTGTGAAGTTTTCAAGTTTTGGGTAAAGATTTGATGGATTATGGAACAAGGAGTGGCAAGAGCTTAAGCTTGGGGATGCCCATGGCACCCCAAGATAATCTAAGGACACCGAAAAGCCAAAGCTTGGGGATGCCCCGGAAGGCATCCCCTCTTTCGTCTACTTCCATCCGTAACTTTACTTGGAGCTATATTTTTATTCACCACATGATATGTGTTTTGCTTGGAGCGTCTTGTATGATTTGAGTCTTTGCTTTTTAGTTTACCACAATCATCCTTGATGTACACACCTTTTGAGAGAGACACACATGATTTGGAATTTATTAGAATACTCTATGTGATTCACTTATATCTTTTGAGCTATATAGTTTTTGCTCTAGTGCTTCACTTATATCTTTTAGAGCACGGTGGTGGATTTGTTTTATAGAAACTATTGTTCTCTCATGCTTCACTTAAATTATTTTGAGAGTCCTATAAAACAGCATGGTAATTTGCTTTAATCATGAAATTAGTCCTAATATGATAGGCATCCAAGATTAGTAAAAAAAATCTTATGAGTGTGTTGAATACTATGAGAAGTTTGATGCTTGATAATTGTTTTGAGATATGAAGATGGTGATATTAGAGTCATGCTAGTTGAGTAGTTGTGAATTTGAGGAATACTTATGTTAAAGTTTGTGATTCCCGTAGCATGCACGTATGGTGAACCGTTATGTGATGAAGTCGGAGCATGATTTATTTATTGATTGTCTACCTTATGAGTGGCGGTCGGGAACGAGCGATGGTCTTTTCCTACTAATCTATCCCCTAGGAGCATGCGCGTAATACTTTGCTTTGATAACTTGTAGATTTTTGCAACAAGTATATGAGTTCTTTATGACTAATGTTGAGTCCATGGATTATACGCACTCTCATCCTTCCACCATTGCTAGCCTCTCTAATATTGCGCACTTTTCGCCGGTATCATACACCCACCATATACCTTCCTCAAAACAGCCACCATACTGATACGTCCATTTTGCATCATGCTTTTATATCGATATTTATTGCATTATGGGTTGTTATTACACATTATGTCACAATACTTATGCCTATTCTCTCTTATTTTGCAAGGTTTACATAAGGAGGGAGAATGCCAGTAGCTGGAATTCTGGGCTGGAAAAGAAGCAAATATTAGAGACCTATTCTGCACAACTCCAAAAGTCCTGAAACTCCACGGAAGTTATTTTTGGAAATAATGAAAAATACTGAGCGGAAGAAATACCAGAGGGGGCCCACACCCTGGCCACGAGGGTGGGGGGCGCGCCCCCCTGCCTCGTGGGCCCCCTGTTGGCCCTCCGGTGCCCATCTTCTGCTATATGAAATCTTTCGTCCGAAGAAAAATCATAAGCAAGCTTTCAGGACGAGACTCCGCCGCCACGAGGCGGAACCTTTGCGGAACCAATCTAGGGCTTCGGCAGAGCTGTTCTGCCGGGGACACTTCCCTCCGGGAGGGGGAAATCATCACCATCGTCATCACCAACGCTCCTCTCATCAGGAGGGGGCCAATCTCCATCAACATCTTCACCAGCACCATCTCCTCTCAAACCCTAGTTCATCTCTTGTATCCAATTCTTGTCTCTAAGTCTTGGATTGGTACCTGTAGGTTGCTAGTAGTGTTGATTACTCCTTGTAGTTGATGCTAGTTGGTTTATTTGGTGGAAGATCATATGTTCAGATCCTATATGCATATTAATACCCCTCTGATTATGAACATGCTTTGTGAGTAGTTACGTTTGTTCCTGAGGACATGGGAGAAGTCTTGCTATTAGTAGTCATGTGAATTTGGTATTCGTTCGATATTTTGATGAGATGTATGTTGTCTCTCCTCCAGTGGTGTTATGTGAACGTCGACTACATGACACTTCACCATTGTTTGGGCCTAGAGGAAGGCATTGGGAAGTAATAAGTAGATGATGGGTTGCTAGAGTGACAGAAGCTTAAACCCTAGTTTATGCGTTGCTTCGTAAGGGGCTGATTTGGATCCATATGTTTCATGCTATGGTTAGGTTTACCTTAATACTTCTTTTGTAGTTGCGGATGCTTGCAATAGGAGTTAATCATAAGTGGGATGCTTGTCCAAGTAAGGACAGCACCCAAGCACCGGTCCACCCACATATCAAATTATCAAAGTACCGAACGCGAATCATATGAACGTGATGAAAACTAGCTTGACGATAATTCCCATGTGTCCTCGGGAGCGCTTTTCTCTATATAAGAAGTTGTCCAGGCTTGTCCTTTGCTACAAAAAGGATTGGGCCACCTTGCTGCACTTTATTTACTTTTGTTACTTGTTGCTCGTTACAAATTATCTTATCACAAAACTATCTGTTACCTATAATTTCAGTGCTTGCAGAGAATACCTTGCTGAAAACCGCTTATCATTTCCTTCTGCTCCTCGTTGGGTTCGACACTCTTACTTATCGAAAGGACTATGATAGATCCCCTATACTTGTGGGTCATCAAGACTCTTTTCTGGCGCCGTTGCCGGGGAGTGAAGCGCCTTTGGTAGGTGGAATTTGGTAAGGAAAAATTTATATAGTGTGCTGAAATTTACTGTCACTTGTTACTATGGAAAGTAATCCTCTGAGGGGCTTGTTCGGGATATCTTCACCCCGACCAGTAGAGCAAAGAGTTGCTCCTCAACCTACTGAACCTACTGAAAATGAAAATGTCTACTTTGAAATTCCTTCGGGTATGATAGAAAAACTGCTAGCTAATCCTTTTGCAGGAGATGGAACATTACATCCTGATGAGCACCTAATATATGTGGATGAAGTTTGTGGATTATTTAAGCTTGCAGGTATGCCCGATGATGTTATCAAGAAGAAGGTATTCCCTTTATCTTTGAAGGGAGATGCATTGACATGGTATAGGCTATGTGATGATATGGGATCATGGAACTACAAACGATTGAAATTGGAATTTCGTCAGAAGTTTTATCCTATGCATCTTGTTCATCGTGATTGTAATTATATATATAATTTTTGGCCTCGCGAAGGAGAAAGCATCGCTCAAGCTTGGGGGAGGCTTAAATCAATGTTATATTCATGCCCCAATCATGAGCTCTCAAGAGAAATGATTATTAAAAAAATTTATGCTTGGCTTTGTGACAACAATCGCACCATGCTCGATACTTCTTGTGTTGGCTCTTTTATGATGAAGACTATTGAATTCAAATGGGATTTATTGGAAAGAATTAAACGCAACTCTGAAGATTGGGATCTCGACGAAGGTAAGGAGTCAGGTATGACACCTAAGTTTGATTGTGTTAAATCTTTTATGGATACCGATGTTTTCCGTAAATTTAGCACTAAATATGGACTTGACTCTGAGATAGTAGCTTCTTTCTGTGAATCTTTTGCTACTCATGTTGATCTCCCTAAGGAGAAGTGGTTTAAATATCATCCTCCCATAGAAGTAAAAGTACCTGCACCTATTAAAGTTGAAGAAAAGACTATCACTTATAATGATCCTATTATTCCTACTGCTTATGTTGAGAAACCACCTTTTCCTGTTAGGATAAAAGATCATGCTAAAGCTTCAACTGTGGTTCGTAAAAGCAATATTAGAACCTATACACCTCCTGAGCAAGTTAAAGTTGAACCTAATATTGCTATTGTTAAGGATCTCTTGGCTGATAATATTGATGGGCATGTTATTTATTTCTGTGATGAAACTGCTAGAATTGCTAAACCTTGTGCTAAAGATAAACATAGACCTGTGGTAGGCATGCCTGTTATTTCTGTTAAAATAGGAGATCATTGTTATCATGGCTTGTGTGATATGGGTGCTAGTGCTAGTGCAATACCTATTGACTTATACAAAGAAATTATGCATGATATTGCACCTGCTGAGTTAGAAGATATTGATGTCACAATTAAACTTGCCAATAGAGATACTATTTCACCAATTGGAATTGTTAGAGATGTTGAAGTCTTGTGTGGGAAAACTAAATATCCTGCTGATTTTCTTGTTCTTGGTTCCCCACAAGATAGCTTTTGTCCCATTATATTTGGTAGACCCTTCTTAAACACTGTTAATGCTAGGATAGACTGCGAAAAGGATGTTGTTACTATTGGTTTAGGTGACATGTCTCATGAGTTCAACTTTTCTAAATTTCGTAGACAACACCGTGAAGAGGAATTGCCTAGTAAAGATGAAATTATTGGTCTTGCTTCTATTGCCGTACCTCCTAGTGATCCTTTAGAACAATATTTGCTAGACCATGAAAATGATATGTTTATGAATGAAAGAAGGGAAATAGATGAAGTGTTCTTTAAACAGGGACCTATTCTGAAACACAACTTGCCTGTTGAAATCTTAGGGGATCCTCCTCCACCCAAGGGTGATCCCGTGTTTGAGCTTAAACCATTGCCTGATACTCTTAAATATGCTTATCTTGATGAAAAGAAGATATATCCTGTTATTATTAGTGCTAACCTTTCAGAGAAGGAGGAAGAAAAATTATTGAAAACTCTGAAGAAGCACCGTGCTGCTATTGGATATACTCTTGATGATCTTAAGGGCATTAGTCCCACTCTATGTCAACACAAAATAAATTTGGAGAAAGATGCCAAACCAGTTATTGATCACCAACGACGGCTGAATCCTAAGATGAAAGAAGTGGTAAGAAAGAAATACTAAAGCTCCTTGAGGCAGGTATAATTTATCCCGTTGCTGATAGTCAGTGGGTAAGTCCTGTCCATTGTGTTCCTAAGAAGGGAGGTATTACTGTCGTTCCTAATGATAAAGATGAATTGATTCCGCAAAGAATTATTACAGGTTATAGGATGGTAATTGATTTCCGCAAATTAAATAAGGCTACTAAAAAGATCATTACCCCTTACCTTTTATTGATCAAATGCTAGAAAGATTATCCAAACATACACATTTTTGCTTTCTAGATGGTTATTCTGGTTTCTCTCAAATACCTGTGTCAGCTGATGATCAAGCTAAGACCACTTTTACTTGCCCTTTCGGTACTTTTGCTTATAGACGTATGCCTTTTGGTTTATGTAATGCACCTGCTACCTTTCAAAGATGCATGATGGCTATATTCTCTGACTTTTGTGAAAAGATTTGTGAGGTTTTCATGGACGATTTCTCCGTTTATGGCTCCTCTTTTGATGATTGCTTGAGCAACCTTGATCGAGTTTTGCAGAGATGTGAAGAAACTAACCTTGTCTTGAATTGGGAGAAGTGCCACTTTATGGTTAATGAAGGTATTGTCTTGGGGCATAAAATTTCTGAAAGGGGCATTGAAGTTGATAAAGCTAAAGTTGATGCTATTGAAAAGATGCAGTGTCCCAAGGACATCAAAGGTATAAGAAGTTTCCTTGGTCATGCCGGCTTTTATAGGAGGTTCACTAAGGACTTCTCAAAAATTTCTCAGCCTCTGACTAATTTATTACAAAAAGATATACCATTCATCTTTGATGATGATTGTGTAGAAGCATTTGAAATACTTAAGAAAGCATTGATCTCTGCACCTATTGTTCAGCCACCTGATTGGAATTTACCTTTTGAAATTATGTGTGATGCTAGTGATTATGTTGTAGGTGATGTTCTAGGGCAAAGAGAAGAAATTAAATGTTATTCAATATGCTAGTAAAACTCTAGACAATGCTCAGAGAAATTATGCTACTACTGAAAAAGAATTCTTAGCAGTTGTATTTGCTTGTGATAAGTTCAGACCTTATATTGTTGATTCTAAAGTAACTATTCACACTGATCATGCTGCTATTAAATATCTTATGGAAAAGAAAGATGCTAAACCTAGACTTATTAGATGGGTTCTCTTGCTACAAGAATTTGATTTGCATATTATTGATAGAAAGGGAGCTGAGAACCCCGTTGCAGACAACTTGTCTAGGTTAGAAAATGTTCTTGATGACCCACTACCTATTGATGATAGCTTTCCTGATGAACAATTAAATGTCATAAATGCTTCTCATACTGCTCCATGGTATGCTGATTATGCTAATTACATTGTTGCTAAATTTATACCACCTAGTTTCACATACCAGCAAAAGAAAAAGTTTTTCTATGATTTAAGACATTACTTTTGGGATGACCCACATCTTTATAAAGAAGGAGTAGATGGTGTTATTAGACGTTGTGTACCTGAGCATGAACAGGAACAGATCCTACGCAAGTGTCACTCCGAAGCTTATGGAGGACACCACGCTGGAGATAGAACTGCACATAAGGTATTGCAATCCGGTTTTTATTGGCCTACTCTCTTCAAGGATGCCCGTAAGTTTGTCTTATCTTGTGATGAATGTCAAAGAATTGGTAATATTAGTAGACGTCAAGAAATGCCTATGAATTATTCACTTGTTATTGAACCATTTGATGTTTGGGGCTTTGATTATATGGGACCTTTTCCTGCCTCTAATGGATATACACATATTTTAGTTGCTGTTGATTACGTTACTAAGTGGGTAGAAGCTATTCCAACTAGTAGTGCTGATCATAACACCTCTATTAAGATGCTTAAAGAAGTTATTTTTCCGAGGTTTGGAGTCCCTAGATATTTAATGACTGATGGTGGTTCACATTTTATTCATGGTGCTTTCCGTAAAATGCTTGCTAAGTATGATGTTAATCATAGAATTGCATCTCCTTATCACCCACAGTCTAGTGGTCAAGTAGAATTGAGTAATAGAGAACTCAAATTAATTTTGCAAAAGACTGTTAATAGATCTAGAAAGAATTGGTCCAAGAAACTTGATGATGCATTATGGGCCTATAGAACTGCATATAAAAATCCTATGGGTATGTCTCCGTATAAAATGGTTTATGGAAAAGCATGTCACTTACCTCTCGAACTAGAACATAAGGCTTATTGGGCTATTAAAGAGCTCAATTATGATTTCAAACTTGCCGGTGAGAAGAGGTTATTTGACATTAGCTCACTTGATGAATGGAGAACCCAAGCCTATGAGAATGCCAAATTGTTTAAAGAAAAAGTTAAAAGATGGCATGACAAAAGGATACAAAAGCGTGAGTTTAATGTAGGTGATTATGTATTGCTATACAACTCTCGTTTAAGATTTTTTGCAGGAAAACTTCTCTCTAAATGGGAAGGTCCTTACGTTATCGAGGAGGTCTATCGTTCCGGTGCCATAAAAATCAACAACTTCGAAGGCACAAATCCGAAGGTGGTGAACGGTCAAAGAATCAAACATTATATCTCAGGTAATCCTATAAATGTTGAAACCAATGTTATTGAAACTGTAACCCCGGAGGAATACATAAGGGACACTTTTCGAAACGTTTCAGACTCCGAAAAGGAATAGGTATGTGGTACGGTAAGTAAACCGACTCCAAAACAGTTCTAATGGCAATTTTTCTTCGTTTTGGAATATTTAGAAAAAAAGAAAAATAAGAAGCAGTCCGGGAAGGACACGAGGCCTCCACGAGGGTGGAGGGCGCGCCCTACCCCCTGGGCGCGCCCCCTGCCTCGTGGGCACCCCGTGTGCTCTCCGGACTCCATTTTCTTGCATGATACATATTTTGGTCAGTAAAAAATCATTATATAATCTCCCGAAGGTTTTGACTCTTGTATCACGCAATTGTCCTATGTTCTTGTTTCGAGCTGTTTTTGTGACAAATCTAGATCATCATGACATCTCCAAGTGCCCCCAAGGACAAGTTCTTCGAGAAGGTCATCAACCCCTACTTCGCGGAGATGCTGCAACACCCTCAAGCCATTGAGATGCATGAGGGGGTGTTGCACATCCGCGACGTTGAGGGACCAAGGGGGACCGGGAGCGTGGAGACAAGGCTCGAGGCAATGGAGCAACAAGTTTTCAAGTGCCAGGAGATGGTGGAGCGTGGACTTGACTCCAATCACATGATGATCGCGGAGTTCACCAACAACCACAAGCTGGATGCCAAGGGCATTGGGGAGGCCATCTTCAAGCTCCATGAGAAAATCGAGCACCTCCAAGCCCAAATCTATGATCTGCAAAACCAAAACTGTGAGTATGAATATAGATTCAAGAGAATGAGTTTGGCTGCAGATTTGAGGATCCCGGAGACTCGATCATCCTTCTATGATGGTGAGCCCATGCCTTGGAAGATGGACGACAAGCCTACTTCATCAACAACCCCATCACCACCACTTCCGAGAAAGGAGATATAATCATATGGGTATGGGCACTCCCCTTGGCAACTGCCAAGCTTGGGGGAGGTGCCCCGGTATCGTATCACCATCACACTCCTATCTTTACCGTTTTTCTTAGTTCGATCCTTTCAGTAATATCTCGATCTAGTAGAATAAAGTTTTAGTATGATCTAGTTATGAGTTTTGCTTTATGATCCCTTTATGTAATCGAGTCCGTGAGCTATATAATAAAGATTAGTGTTGAGTCAAGGGCTTGATTATTTTGCCATGATCTTGAGTGAATAAAAGAAAAGAGAAAAGAATAAAAAGAAACAAAGAGATCATATTGATCTTATGGAGAGTAATGACTTCACATAGAAAGAGTATGATGATTAAAAGATGTTGAGAGTTGACAAACATAGTTTTGGTCGTCGTTGCAATTAATAGGAAGTAATAAAGAAAGAGAGGTTTCACATATAAATATACTATCTTGGACATCTTTTATGATTGTGAGCACTCATTAAAATATGACATGCTAAAGAGTTGATGTTGGACAAGGAAGACAACGTAATGGGTTATGTTTTCTTATATCTGAAATAAAGTATATTGTCATGGATCATCCAACATGTTGAGCTTGCCTTTCCCCCTCATGCTAGCCAAATTCTTTGCACCAAGTAGAGATACTACTTGTGCTTCCAAATACCCTTAAACCCAGTTTTGCCATGAGAGTCCACCATATCTACCTATGGATTGAGTAAGATCCTTCAAGTAAGTTGTCATCGGTGCAAGCAATAAAAATTGCTCTCTAAATATGTATGATTGATTAGTGTGGAGGAAATAAGCTTTATACGATCTTGTGATGTGGAAGAAATAAAAGCGACGGACTGCATAATAAAGGTCCATATCACAAGTGGCAATATAAAGTGACGTTCTTTCGCATTAAGATTTTGTGCATCCAACCCTGAAAGCGCATGACAACCTCTGCTTCCCTCTGCGAAGGGCCTATCTTTTACTTTTATCTCTACCTTATGCAAGAGTCATGGTGATCTTCACCTTTCCTTTTTACATTTTATCCTTTGGCAAGCACAGTGTGTTGGAAAGATCCTGATATATATATCTAATTGGATGTAAGTTAGCATGAACTATTATTGTTGACATTACCCTTGAGGTAAAAGGTTGGGAGGCGAAACTATAAGCCCCTATCTTTCTCTGTGTCCGATTAAAACTCCGTAACCACAAGTATTGCGTGAGTGTTAGCAATTGTGAAAGACTAAATGATAGTTGAGTATGTGGACTTGCTGAAAAGCTCTGACATAGACTCTTTCTGATGTTATGATAAATTGCAATTGCTTCAATGACTGAGATTATAGTTTGTTAGTTCTCAATAAAGTTTCTGATTCATACTTTGCATTGTGAATAGATTATTACTTGAGCATAAGAAATCATATGACAATATCCATATATGTTGCTGTTATGAGAATAATCATGATGCCCTCATGTCCGTATTTTATTTTATCGACACCTCTACCTCTAAACATGTGGACATATTTATCGTTATCGGCTTCCGCTTGAGGACAAGCGAGGTCTAAGCTTGGGGGAGTTGATACGTCCATTTTGCATCATGCTTTTATATCGATATTTACTGCATTATGGGCTGTTATTACACATTATGTCACAATACTTATGCCTATTCTCTCTTATTTTACAAGGTTTACATAAGGAGGGAGAATGCCGGCAGCTGGAATTCTGGGCTGGAAAAGGAGCAAATATTAGAGACCTATTCTGCACAACTCCAAAAGTCCTGAAACTCCACGGAAGTTATTTTTGGAAATAATAAAAAATACTGAGCGGAAGAAATACCAGAGGGGGCCCACACCCTGGCCACGAGGGTGGGGGCGCGCCCTACCCCCTGGGCGCGCCCCCTGCCTCGTGGGCCCCTGTTGGCCCTCCGGTGCCCATCTTCTGCTATATGAAGTCTTTCGTCTGAAGAAAAATCATAAGCAAGCTTTCGGGACGAGACTCCGCCGCCACGAGGCGGAACCTTGGCGGAACCAATCTAGGGCTCCGGCAGAGCTGTTCTGCCGGGGACACTTCCCTCCGGGAGGGGGAAATCATCGCCATCGTCATCACCAACGCTCCTCTCATCGGGAGGGGCCAATCTCCATCAACATCTTCACCAGCACCATCTCCTCTCAAACCCTAGTTCATCTCTTGTATCCAATTCTTGTCTCTAAGTCTGGGATTGGTACCTGTAGGTTGCTAGTAGTGTTGATTACTCCTTGTAGTTGATGCTAGTTGGTTTATTTGGTGGAAGATCATATGTTCAGATCCTATATGCATATTAATACCCCTCTGATTATGAACATGAATATGCTTTGTGAGTAGTTACGTTTGTTCCTGAGGACATGGGAGAAGTCTTGCTATTAGTAGTCATGTGAATTTGGTATTCGTTCGATATTTTGATGAGATGTATGTTGTCTCTCCTCCAGTGGTGTTATGTGAACGTCGACTACATGACACTTCACCATTGTTTGGGCCTAGAGGAAGACATTGGGAAGTAATAAGTAGATGATGGGTTGCTAGAGTGACAGAAGCTTAAACCCTAGTTTATGCGTTGCTTCGTAAGGGGCTGATTTGGATCCACATGTTTCATGCTATGGTTAGTTTTACCTTAATACTTCTTTTGTAGTTGCAGATGCTTGCAATAGGAGTTAATCATAAGTGGGATGCTTGTCCAAGTAAGGAAAGCACCCAAGCACCGGTCCACCCACATATCAATTATCAAAGTACCGAACGCGAATCATATGAACGTGATGAAAACTAGCTTGACGATAATTCCCATGTGCCCTCGGGAGCGCTTTTTCTCTATATAAGCAATTGTCCAGGCTTGTCCTTTGCTACAAAAAGGATTGGGCCACCTTGCTGCACTTTATTTACTTTTGTTACTTGTTGCTCGTTACAAATTATCTTATCACAAAACTATCTGTTACCTATAATTTCAATGCTTGCAGAGAATACCTTGCTGAAAACCGCTTATCATTTCCTTCTGCTCCTCGTTGGGTTCGACACTCTTACTTATCAAAAGGACTACGATAGATCCCCTATACTTGTGGGTCATCACATACCTACCTATCATGGCATTTCTGTAGCCATTCCGAGATATATTGCCATGCAACTTTCCACCGTTCCGTTTACTATGACACGCTTCATCATTGTCATATTGCTTTGCATGATCATGTAGTTGACATCGTATTTGTGGCAAAGCCACCGTTCATAATTTTCATACATGTCGCTCTTGATTCATTGCATAGCCCGGTACACCGCCGGAGGCATTCACATAAAGTCATATTTTGTTCTAAGTATTGAGTTGAAATTCTTGAGTTGTAAAGTAAATAAAAGTGTGATGATCATCATTATTAGAGCATTGTCCCAAGTGAGGAAAGGATGATGGAGACTATGATTCCCCCACAAGTCGGGATGAGACTCCGGACTAAAAATGAGAGAAAAAGAGAGAAGGGACAATGCTACTATCCTTTTACCACACTTGTGCTTCAAAGTAGCACCATGATCGTCATGATAGAGAGTCTCCTATGATATCATTTTCATATACTAGTGGGAAGTTTTCATTATATAACTTGGCTTGTATATTCCAACGATGGGCTTCCTCAAAATTGCCCTTGGTCTTCGTGAGCAAGCGAGTTGGATGCACACCCACTTAGTTTCTTTTGTTGAGCTTTCATACACTTATAGCTCTAGTGCATCCGTTGCATGGCAATCCCTACTCACTCACATTAATATCTATTAATGGGCATCTCCATAGCCCGTTGATACGCCTAGTTGATGTGAGACTATCTTCTCCCTTTTGTCTTCTCCACAACCACCAATCTATTCCACATATAGTGCTATGTCCATGGCTCATGCTCATGTATTGCGTGAAGATTGAAAAGTTTGAGAACACCAAAAGTATGAAACAATTGCTTGGCTTGTCATCGGGGTTGTGCATGATTTAAATATTTTTTGCGGTGAAGATAGAGCATAGCCAGACTATATGATTTTGTAGGGATAACTTTCTTCGGCCATGTTATTTCGAGAAGACATGATTGCTTAGTTAGTATGCTTGAAGTATTATTATTTGCATGTCAATATTAAACTTTTATCTTGAATCTTTCGGATCTGAATATTCATGCCACAAATAAGAGAATTACATTGAAAATTATGCTAAGTAGCATTCCACATCAAAAATTCTTGAAAACTTTTATCATTTACCTACTCGAGGACGAGCAGGAATTAAGCTTGGGGATGCTTGATATGTCTCCAACGTATCTATAATTTTTTTATTGTTCCATGCTATATTATATTCTATTTTGGATGTTTATTGGGCTTTATTATACACTTTTATATTATTTTTGGGACTAACCTATTAACCGGAGGCCCAGCCCAGATTGCTGTTTTTTTGCCTATTTCAGTGTTTCGCAGAAAAAGAATATCAAACGAAGTCCAAACGGAATGAAACCTTCGGGAACGTGATTTTCGGAACGAACGTGATCCAGAGGACTTGGAGTCTACGCAAAGCAACGAACGAGGAAGGCACGAGGTAGGGGGCGCGCCTACCCCCTGGGCGCGCCCTCCACCCTTGTGGGCCCCACGTTGCTCCACCGACGTACTTCTTCCTCCTATATATACCTACGTACCCCCAAACAATCAGAATAGGAGCCAAAACCCTATTTCCACCGCCGCAACCTTTTGTACCCATGGGATCCCATCTTGGGGCCTTTTCCGGCGCTCCGCCGGAGGGGGCATTGATCACGGAGGGCTTCTACATCAACACCATAGCCTCTCCGATGATGTGTGAGTAGTTTACTTCAGACCTTCGGGTCCATAGTTATTAGCTAGATGGCTTCTTCTCTCTCTTTGGATCTCAATAACATGTTCTCCTCGATCTTCTTAGAGATCTATTCGATGTAATCTTCTTTTGCGGTGTGTTTGTCGAGATCCGATGAATTGTGGGTATATGATCAAGTTTATCTATGAACAATATTTGAATCTCCTCTGAATTCTTTTATGTATGATAGGTTATCTTTGCAAGTCTCTTTGAATTATTAGTTTGGTTTGGCCTACTAGATTGATCTTTCTTGCAATGGGAGAAGTGCTTATGTCGGTGTGGAACGACACCTATGAGATCACAAGAATCCCTACCATGGTTGCCGGGGCGCGGGGTTGCGAGAAGAGTAGGGCTAGTAGACAGCACAAGGATCGTTTAGCCAGGTTAGGGCCGCGAGGATGCGGAAAACCCTAGTCCTGCTTTGGTGGGTGTATTTCAGGGGGTTCTTGAGCTCTCGAACTAGGTGTGGTTAGTGCGTGGTTCAAGAGAGCCGAATCCTTCTCCAGTATGCCATGGGCCTCCTTTTATAGTCGGAAGGGGCTGCCACAGTGGCACACAGGAGGTGGAAAGGCGTACAGTGCCCTGAGCTTATCTCTCGTATTACAGGACAAGACGCATTTAATGCGTAGCTTAGGTGTCCCCTTGCTTTATTGGGGACGGGGGCGAGGCCTGTCCCGTCCGTCGCCGCTCCTCCTCGCTTTGACACGCGCCCTGGCCAGTGAGGCGCGTGGTGCCATGTAGGTAGGCACGCAGCTGAGGTGACGCAGTGGCGGAGCCTTCACGAAGATCTACATGCTGCCACGCAGGTGCTCGATGAGTTGGCCTGAGAGCTGCATGTTGCCACGCAGGTGCCCACCCAGCTGGTTGGGCTGGCAGCTGCATGTGAACGGTGGTGAAAGCTTGGTTGGCGTGGGCCTAGCGCTGACCCTGCTGGCGTCCTTGGTGAGGGCCTTGCCGGGTGGCCCGGCAAGGGTCTTGCCGTGTGGCCCGGCAAGGGTCTTGCCGTGGCGCGCTGTCGTCCCCGGCAAGGGCCTTGCCGGGGGTCTGGTGGCCTTCCTCGGCAAGGATTTTGCCGAGGATCGTCGTCTTCTAATCCTCATCTGATCTTGAATATGTCTTCACAAAGATCTGCATGCCACCACGGAGGTGCCTCCCGAGCCCTGGCCCAACGTGATGTTGGAGATCGTGGGCTCAAGGGTGGCCCGCTCTGTTGGTGTGGGTCGAGCTGTCCCGGCAAGGATCTTGCCCGGGGTGCTGAGGCTGCCCCGACAAGGGTCTTGCCGGGGCAACCTGCTTCGTCCCTCTGCTCTTTGTGGTCTTGGCCTTGGCGTTGCTCTTATTATCTTGGGCTTTGGTCTTACCTTGGCTCACCTCCCCTGTTCGGCTTGGCGTGACCGTAGGCGTGGCTCCGACTGCCCGTGCACAGGTATAGGGGTACAAAAACGCACCCCTCTTTTTGTACACCGACAGGAGCCCCCGGGCCTGGGCCACACATAAGCGCGACACGTTGTTGGGCCAGGCCCAAAACGGTGCGCGGGCAGGCGGGGCGGTTTTTACCGCGGTAAAACTTTTTGCGCGTTGCGCTTCTCACGACCCGCGTGCGCGGCGCGGCGTGGATGGGTGTGCGTGACGTGGGCGATATGCGTGGGTGTTGGAAATATGCCCTATAGGCAATAATAAATGGTTATTATTATATTTCTTTGTTCATGGTAATTGTCTATTATTCATGCTATAACTGTATTGTCCGGAAATCGTAATACATGTGTGAATACATAGACCACAACGTGTCCCTAGTAAGCCTCTAGTTGACTAGCTCGTTGATCAACAGATAGTCATGGTTTCCTCACTATGGACATTGGATGTCATTGATAACGGGATCACATCATTAGGAGAATGATGTGATGGACAAGACCCAATCCTAAGCATAGCATAAAAGATCGTGTAGTTTCGTTTGCTAGAGCTTTTCCAATGTCAAGTATCTTTTCCTTAGACCATGAGATCGTGCAACTCCCGGATACCGTAGGAGTGCTTTGGGTGTGCCAAACGTCACAACATAACTGGGTGACTATAAAGGTGCACTACGGGTATCTCCGAAAGTGTCTGTTGGGTTGGCACGGATCGAGACTGGGATTTGTCACTCCGTGTGACGGAGAGGTATCTCTGGGCCCACTCGGTAATGCATCATCATAATGAGCTCAATGTGACTAAGGCGTTAGTCACGGGATCATGCATTGCGGTACGAGTAAAGAGACTTGCCGGTAACGAGATTGAACAAGGTATTGGGATACCGACGATCGAATCTCGGGCAAGTAACATACCGATTGACAAAGGGAATTGTATACGGGATTGATTGAATCCTCGACACTGTGGTTCATCCGATGAGATCATCGTGGAACATGTGGGAGCCAACATGGGTATCCAGATCCCGCTGTTGGTTATTGACCGGAGAGGCGTCTCGGTCATGTCTGCATGTCTCCCGAACCCGTAGGGTCTACACACTTAAGGTTCGGTGACGCTAGGGTTGTAGAGATATGTGTATGCGGAAACCCGAAAGTTGTTCGGAGTCCCGGATGAGATCCCGGACGTCACGAGAGGTTCCGGAATGGTCCGGAGGTGAAGAATTATATATAGGAAGTCAAGTTTCGGCCACCGGGAAAGTCTCGGGGGTTACCGGTATTGTACCGGGACCACCGGAAGGGTCCCGGGGATCCACCGGGTGGGTCCACCTATCCCGGAGGGCCCCGTGGGCTGAAGTGGGAAGGGAACCAACCCCTAGTGGGCTGGGCGCCCCCCCCATGGGCCTCCCCTCCATGCGCCTAGGGTTGGGAACCCTAGGGTGGGGGGCTTCCCACTTGCCTTGGGGGGCAAGGCACCCCCCTTGGCCGCCGCCCCCCACCCTAGATGGGCTTGGCCGGCGCCCCCCTCCCAAGGGGGCCTATATAAAGGGGGGAGGGCATGATATCTCAGCCTTGGGCGCCTCCCTCCTCCCCTGCAACACCTCTCTCTCTCGTATAAGCTCGGCGAAGCCCTGCCGACATCCCGCTGCATCCACCACCACGCCGTCGTGCTGCTGGATCTCCATCAACCTCTCCTTCCCCCTTGCTGGATCAGGAAGGAGGAGACGTCGCTGCACCGTACGTGTGTTGAACACGGAGGTGCCGTCCGTTCGGCAATCGGTCATCGGTGATTTGGATCACGGCGAGTACGACTCCGTCATCCACGTTCATTGGAACGCTTCCGCTCGCGATCTACAAGGGTATGTAGATGCACTCCTTTCCCCTCGTTGCTAGTATACTCCATAGATGCATCTTGGTGAGCGTAGGAAAATTTTAAATTTTGCTACGATTCCCAACAGTGGCATCATGAGCCAGGCCTATGCGTAGTTACTATGCACGAGTAGAACACAAAGAAGTTGTGGGCGTTGATGTTGCCAATTCTTCTTGCTGCTACTAGTCGTTTCTTGTTTCGGCGGCATTGTAGGATGAAGCGGCCCGGACCGACCTTACACGTACGCTTACGTGAGACAGGTTCCACTGACTGACATGCACTAGTTGCATAAGGTGGCTAGCGGGTGTCTGTCTCTCCTACTTTAGTCGGAACGGATTCGATGAAAAGGGTCCTTATGAAGGGTAAATGGAAATTGGCAAATCACGTTGTGGTCATACGTAGGTATGAAAACGTTCTTGCTAGAAACCTACAAACCACGTAAAAAACTTGCAACAACAATTAGAGGACGTCTAACTTGTTTTTGCAGCAAGTGCTATGTGATGTGATATGGCCAGAAGATGTGATGAATGATATATGTGATGTATGAGATTGATCATATTCTTGTAATAGGAATCACGACTTGCATGTCGATGAGTATGACAACCGGCAGGAGCCATAGGAGTTGTCTTTATTATTTTGTATGACCTGCGTGTCATTGAATAACGCCATGTAAATTACTTTACTTTGTTGCTAAACGCGTTAGCCATAGAAGTAGAAGTAATCGTTGGCGTGACGACTTCATGAAGACACAATGATGGAGATCATGATGATGGAGATCATGGTGTCATGCCGGTGACGAAGATGATCATGGTGCCCCGAAGATGGAGATCAAAGGAGCATAATGATATTGGCCATATCATGTCACTATTTGATTGCATGTGATGTTTATCATGTTTTTGCATCTTATTTGCTTAGAACGACGGTAGTAAGTAAGATGATCCCTTATGATAATTTCAAGAAAGTGTTCACCCTAACTGTGCACCGTTGCGAAGGTTCGTTGTTTCGAAGCACCACGTGATGATCGGGTGTGATAGATTCTAACGTTCGAATACAACGGGTGTTGACGAGCCTAGCATGTACAGACATGGCCTCGGAACACACGCAATACACTTAGGTTGACTTGACGAGCCTAGCATGTACAGACATGGCCTCGGAACACGGAGGACCGAAAGGTCGAGCATGAGTCGTATAGAAGATACGATCAACATGGAGATGTTCACCGATCTTGACTAGTCCGTCTCACGTGATGATCGGACACGGCCTAGTTAAATTCGGATCATGTTTCACTTAGATGACTAGAGGGATGTCTATCTGAGTGGGAGTTCATTAAATAATTTGATTAGATGAACTTAATTATCATGAACTTAGTCTAAAATCTTTACACTATGTCTTGTAGATCAAATGGCCAACGTTGTCCTCAATTTCAACGCGTTCCTAGAGAAAACCAAGCTGAAAGATGATGGCAGCAACTATACGGACTGGGTCCGGAACCTGAGGATCATCCTCATAGTAGCCAAGAAAGATTATGTCTTAGAAGCACCGCTAGGTGAAGCACCAATCCCTGAGAACCAAGACGTTATGAACGCTTGGCAGCAGCGTGCTGATGATTACTCCCTCGTTCAGTGCGGCATGCTTTACAGCTTAGAACCGGGTCTCCAAAAGCGTTTTGAGAAACATGGAGCATATGAGATGTTCGAGGAGCTGAAATTGGTTTTCCAAGCTCATGCCCGGGTCGAGAGATATGATGTCTCCGACAAGTTCTTCAGCTGTAAAATGGAGGAGAACAGTTCTGTTAGTGAGCACATACTCAGAATGTCTGGGTTGCATAACCGCTTGTCTCAGCTGGGAGTCAATCTCCCGGATGACGCGGTCATTGACAGAATCCTCCAGTCGCTTCCACCAAGCTACAAGAGCTTTGTGATGAACTTCAATATGCAGGGGATGGAAAAGACCATTCCTGAGGTATATTCAATGCTGAAATCAGCTGAGGTAGAGATCAGAAAAGAACATCAAGTGTTGATGGTGAATAAAACCACTAAGTTCAAGAAGGGCAAGGGTAAGAAGAACTTCAAGAAGGACGGCAAGGGAGTTGCCGCGCCCGGTAAGCCAGTTGCCAGGAAGAAGTCAAAGAATGGACCCAAGCCTGAAACTGAGTGCTTTTATTGCAAGGGAAGTGGTCACTGGAAGCGGAACTGCCCCAAATACTTAGCGGACAAGAAGAAGGCCGGCAACACCAAAGGTATATGTGATATACATGTAATTGATGTGTACCTTACCAGTACTCGTAGTAGCTCCTGGGTATTTGATACCGGTGCGGTTGCTCATATTTGTAACTCAAAACAGGAACTACGGAATAAACGGAGACTGGCGAAGGACGAGGTGACGATGCGCGTCGGGAATGGTTCCAAGGTCGATGTGATCGCCGTCGGCACGCTACCTCTGCATCTACCCACGGGATTAGTTTTAAACCTCAATAATTGTTATTTAGTACCAGCTTTGAGCATGAACATTGTATCTGGATCTCGTTTAATTCGAGATGGCTACTCATTTAAATCCGAGAATAATGGTTGTTCTATTTATTTGAGAGATATGTTTTATGGTCATGCCCCGCTGGTCAATGGTTTATTTTTGATGAATCTCGAACGTGATGTTACACATGTTCATAGTGTGAATACCAAAAGATGTAAAGTTGATAACGATAGTCCCACATACTTGTGGCACTGCCGCCTTGGTCACATTGGTGTCAAGCGCATGAAGAAGCTCCATGCAGATGGACTTTTGGAGTCTCTTGATTACGAATCATTTGACACGTGCGAACCATGCCTCATGGGTAAGATGACCAAGACTCCGTTCTCCGGAACAATGGAGCGAGCAACCAACTTATTGGAAATCATACATACCGATGTGTGCGGTCCAATGAGTGTTGAGGCTCGCGGAGGATATCGTTATGTTCTCACTCTCACTGATGACTTAAGTAGATATGGGTATGTCTACCTAATGAAACACAAGTCTGAAACCTTTGAAAAGTTCAAGGAATTTCAGAGTGAGGTTGAGAATCAACGTGACAGGAAAATAAAATTCTTACGATCAGATCGTGGTGGAGAATATTTAAGTCACGAGTTTGGTGCACACTTAAGGAAATGTGGAATAGTTTCACAACTCACGCCGCCTGGAACACCTCAGAGAAATGGTGTGTCCGAACGTCGTAATCGCACTCTATTGGATATGGTGCGATCTATGATGTCTCTTACCGATTTACCGCTCTCATTTTGGGGCTATGCTTTAGAGACTGCCGCATTCACTTTAAATAGGGCTCCGTCGAAATCCGTTGAGACGACACCGTATGAATTATGGTTTGGGAAGAAACCTAAGCTGTCGTTTCTAAAAGTTTGGGGATGCGATGCTTATGTCAAGAAACTTCAACCTGAAAAGCTCGAACCCAAGTCGGAAAAATGCGTCTTCATAGGATACCCTAAGGAAACTATTGGGTATACCTTCTACCTCAGATCCGAAGGCAAGATCTTCGTTGCCAAGAACGGGTCCTTTCTGGAGAAGGAGTTTCTCTCGAAAGAATTGAGTGGGAGGAAAGTGGAACTTGATGAGGTGATAGTCACCCCTTCCGAACCGGAAAGTAGCGCAGCGCGGGAAATGTTCCTGTGGTGCCTACACCGACTGGGGAGGAAGTTAATGATGATGATCATGAAGCTTCGGATCAAGTTGCTACTGAACTTCGTAGGTCCACAAGGACACGTTCCGCACCAGAGTGGTACGGCAACCCTGTCCTGGAAATCATGTTGTTAGACAACGGTGAACCTTCGAACTATGAAGAAGCGATGGCGGGCCCGGATTCCGACAAATGGCTAGAAGCCATGAAATCCGAGATAGGATCCATGTATGAAAACGAAGTATGGACTTTGACTGACTTGCCCGATGATCGGCGAGCCATAGAAAACAAATGGATCTTTAAGAAGAAGACGGACGCGGATGGTAATGTGACCATCTACAAAGCTCGACTTGTCGCTAAGGGTTATCGACAAGTTCAAGGGGTTGACTACGATGAGACTTTCTCACCCGTAGCGAAGCTGAAGTTCGTCCGAATCATGTTAGCAATTGCCGCATACTATGATTATGAGATATGGCAGATGGACGTCAAAACGGCATTCCTTAACGGCTTCCTTAAGGAAGAGTTGTATATGATGCAGCCGGAAGGTTTTGTCGATCCTAAGAATGCTAAGAAAGTATGCAAGCTCCAGCGCTCAATCTATGGGCTGGTGCAAGCATCTCGGAGTTGGAACATTCGCTTTGATGAGATGATCAAAGCGTTTGGGTTTACACAGACTTATGGAGAAGCCTGTGTTTACAAGAAAGTGAGTGGGAGCTCTGTAGCATTTCTCATATTATATGTGGATGGCATACTATTGATGGGAAATAATATAGAATTCTTGGAAAGTATAAAGGCCTATTTGAATAAGTGTTTTTCAATGAAGGACCTTGGAGAAGCTGCTTATATATTAGGCATCAAGATCTATAGAGATAGATCGAGACGCCTCATTGGTCTTTCACAGAGTACATACCTTGACAAGATATTGAAGAAGTTCAATATGGATCAGTCCAAGAAGGGGTTCTTGCCTGTATTGCAAGGTGTGCAGTTGAGCACGGCTCAATGCCCGACCACGGCAGAAGATAGAGAAAAGATGAGTGTCATCCCCTATGCCTCAGCCATAGGGTCTATTATGTATGCCATGCTGTGTACCAGACCTGATGTAAACCTTGCCGTAAGTTTGGTAGGAAGGTACCAAAGTAATCCCGGCATGGAACACTGGACAGCGGTCAAGAATATCCTAAAGTACCTGAAAAGGACTAAGGATATGTTTCTCGTTTATGGAGGTGACGAAGAGCTCGTCGTAAAGGGTTACGTCGACGCTAGCTTCGACACAGATCTGGATGACTCGAAGTCACAAACCAGATACGTGTATATTTTGAATGGAGGAGCAGTAAGCTGGTGCAGTTGCAAGCAAAGCGTCGTGGCGGGATCTACATGTGAAGCGGAGTACATGGCAGCCTCGGAGGCAGCACAGGAAGCAGTCTGGATGAAGGAGTTCATTACCGACCTAGGGTGATTCCCAATGCGTCGGGCCCGATGACTCTCTTCTGTGACAACACTGGAGCTATTGCCCTTGCGAAGGAGCCCAGGTTTCACAGGAAGACCAGGCATATCAAGCGTCGCTTCAACTCCATTCGTGAAAGTGTTCAAAATGGAGACATAGATATTTGTAAAGTACACACGGACTGAATGTAGCAGATCCGTTGACTAAACCTCTCCCTAGGGCAAAACATGATCAACACCAGGACGCAATGGGTGTTCGATTCATCACAATGTAACTAGATTATTGACTCTAGTGCAAGTGGGAGACTGTTGGAAATATGCCCTATAGGCAATAATAAATGGTTATTATTATATTTCTTTGTTCATGGTAATTGTCTATTATTCATGCTATAATTGTATTGTCCGGAAATCATAATACATGTGTGAATACATAGACCACAACGTGTCCCTAGTAAGCCTCTAGTTGACTAGCTCATTGATCAACAGATAGTCATGGTTTCCTGACTATGGACATTGGATGCCATTGATAACGGGATCACATCATTAGGAGAATGATGTGATGGACAAGACCCAATCCTAAGCATAGCATAAAAGATCGTGTAGTTTCGTTTGCTAAAGCTTTTCTAATGTCAAGTATCTTTTCCTTAGACCATGAGATCGTGCAACTCCCGGATACCGTAGGAGTGCTTTGGGTGTGCCAAATGTCACAACGTAACTGGGTGACTATAAAGGTGCACTACGGGTATCTCCGAAAGTGTCTGTTGGGTTGGCACGGATCGAGACTGGGATTTGTCACTCCGTGTGACGGAGAGGTATCTGTGGGCCCACTCGGTAATGCATCATCATAATGAGCTCAATGTGACTAAGGCGTTAGTCACGGGATCATGCATTGCGGTACGAGTAAAGAGACTTGCCGGTAACGAGATTGAACAAGGTATTGGGATACCGACGATCGAATCTCGGGCAAGTAACATACCGATTGACAAAGGGAATTGTATACGGGATTGATTGAATCCTCGACACCGTGGTTCATCCGATGAGATCATCGTGGAACATGTGGGAGCCAACATGGGTATCCAGATCCCGCTGTTGGTTATTGACCGGAGAGGCGTCTCGGTCATGTCTGCATGTCTCCCGAACCCGTAGGGTCTACACACTTAAGGTTCGGTGACGCTAGGGTTGTAGAGATATGTGTATGCGGAAACCCGAAAGTTGTTCGGAGTCCCGGATGAGATCCCGGACGTCACGAGAGGTTCTGGAATGGTCCGGAGGTGAAGAATTATATATAGGAAGTCAAGTTTCGGCCACCGGGAAAGTTTCGGGGGTTACCGGTATTGTACCGGGACCACCGGAAGGGTCCCGGGGGTCCACCGGGTGGGGCCACCTATCCCGGAGGGCCCCGTGGGCTGAAGTGGGAAGGGAACTAGCCCCTAGTGGGCTGGGCGCCCCCCCCATGGGCCTCCCCTCCATGCGCCTAGGGTTGGGAACCCTAGGGTGGGGGGCTTCCCACTTGCCTTGGGGGGCAAGGCACCCCCCTTGGCCGCCGCCCCCCACCCTAGATGGGTTTGGCCGGCGCCCCCCTCCCAAGGGGGCCTATATAAAGGGGGGGAGGGAGGGCAAGATATCTCAGCCTTGGGCGCCTCCCTCCTCCCCTGCAACACCTCTCTCTCTCGTATAAGCTCGGCGAAGCCCTGCCGACATCCTGCTGCATCCACCACCACGCCGTCGTGCTGCTAGATCTCCATCAACCTCTCCTTCCCCCTTGCTGGATCAAGAAGGAGGAGACGTCGCTGCACCGTACGTGTGTTGAACGCGGAGGTGTCATCCGTTCGGCACTCGGTCATCGGTGATTTGGATCACGGCGAGTACGACTCCGTCATCCACGTTCATTGGAACGCTTCCGCTCGCGATCTACAAGGGTATGTAGATGCACTCCTTTCCCCTCATTGCTAGTATACTCCATAGATGCATCTTGGTGAGCGTAGGAAAATTTTAAATTATGCTACGATTCCCAACAGTGGGGCGGTGTCCACACGCATGCGTCACATCGTAGTAAAGAGGCGGCTCGCGCCTTCCCTGTAAAAAGAGGGAGGCGTGGAGGCGCGGCTCATTTACTGAGCGGGGCTGGGGCGCGGTCTTCAAGGCGTCCACTCCCCACGATCACGGGTTGGGGAGAGGTCGCTTCGCCCGTCCCCTCGGTTTTGCACGTCCGCCACGCGTCCTCCATGCACCTGGGGTGGCAAGCGGTGGTTGGGGCAGCGGGTCGGTCCTGATTCCCCGTGCCTTTGGTGGCTGGATTGGCCGAGTGGGGCGGCCGAGCCCCATCCCCGCCTCCTTATAAAGAGGGGGAAGGGGGATGGCGTCCCGCACTGTTCCGTCATCTATCTCCTCTCTCTTCTGCTTCTTCCTTTCACTCGCCATGGAGAAGGGGAATCCTGGTCCCTCGACGGTGGCAGCGAGGGTCGCCGCCCGACAGCGCGTCCCTCCTCCTCCTGAGCCCGCGGTGGTGGAACCGGCCGCGGGGGGAAGGGGGAGGGGGCGAGGCCGGGGTAGAGGTCGTAGTGCTCGGGGAAGAGGAGGACGGGGCGGTGCGTCGGCTTCGCCCCCGCCAATGATGCCTTTTCCAATGGAAGGCCATGTTGGAGACCAGCCCCGTGAGTTTTTCATCAGGCTGCGCCGGCCTCCGCGTCGCCGTCTTCATCTTCCCGCCCCGTTCGCTCAGGAGATGGAGCGTGACCCGCCCCAGTCCCTCAGATTGCATGTGAGGGGTTGTGGGAATGGGGGCACGCGGGTCGACGTTGACTTCCCGGCTCCTCGGGTCATGTACCTCCGTCGTGGGTGGAATACGTTCGCTCGCATCCACAGCCTGACGGCGGGGCTCGTCCTCTACTTCAAATTAATGGAGGACGGCCTGCTCTCCGTCAAGGTCTTCGGCGACTTCGGGACTCGCCTGAAGTGCTGCGTGGAGAGCTCCTCTGATGGAGATTCCGACGATGGAAGCTCTACCTCGAGCGAAAGTGATGAGGAGGACAGCGGGGCAGACGGCGAGGACGAGTCCGACTAGGCGTCGGACGCCTAGGCGGGTGCGGCAGCAGCAACATCTGCACCTGGCCGCTCCTCCGGCAGAGTTTTGCCGGGGGTGGGGCCAGCTCCTTGAACTTCTCGGGGCCGTCTCCTTGGGTGGCTGGCGTCGGGAGGCTGCGGAAGAGGAAGAGGGCGGGTGGCAAGGCCGTCAACTCGGAGTACGCGGGCACCGACGCCTTCGTCGCGTACTGCCGATCCTACCGCCTCGTCTTCTAGCTCCTTTCCCGGCACCGTCATCACCGGCCCGCCCCTGGGCAGTCACCGAGGTGTTCTCTTGGTGCTTTCTGCCGCTCGTAGCTTGCCTAGGTGCCCCTTTTGCCCTCTTGCCTCCTTGACCTGCCTCCTGAGGAGAGGGACAAGAAAGGGATTACGGGCATCTTATCCTTCTTCTTTATTTTGTAAGCCTGCGGGCCTTTGTTAAATTTAGAACTTGTAATCCCCTTGCTCATGTTTTTCATTTCGTACGAACTGTACCTGTATGGGATGTTTTTATTGAAAAAGGGATGCTTGCAAGGTTTTTCGTTCGTGGGTAAATCCCCTGACAAGGAGCGAATCCTTGTTATTGTTTAAGATAAACATTTTTCGCCCGGCAACAGGCCTTGCCATCCCCCACTCCACTTGACCGTTCTCGCGCTCTTGGCGGAGGCAGGGATGAAGTGGGATTTAGGCTCCTCGTTCTACCTCCTTGCCGCCGCGGCTACAACCAAATCCGGACCCAGGAAATAATCCTTAGGTATAGGAAAAAGGGGAGCACGGCAGCCTAGAGATAAAAACGAGGTTTCACATGCCCCAGTCCTGTTCCGGAATGCATGACAGAGGATAAAAGACTTATCTGGATCTGTAGCCCCCGGCAATCTCATCTTGCCGTGGTTGGATCCTTGTGCTTGCAGCCCCCGGCAACTCTGGTTTGCCGGGGTCGGGACGCCGGTCCGTTTTCTTTCTTCCAAGTAGCTCGGCAGAAGTGCTCATGTGCCCTGCGAACCAAAGGAGGACAGAAGAGAAACAGATAGATGCGCACTCGACCTCTAAGCTAGGGGTTAGTCACTGCTGAGCACTATCAACCCTAACCAAGGAAGAGACTCAACCTAGCATGCATGCTATGACTTAGGGTGCCAGCGCTTCATTTATTTATGCTCAAGGTCTGCGCCTGGCTTTGTACGAAGGGTTACATGCCTTGCCGGCAAAGCTTGTACAAAAGGTGGCTTGCCGGGAGGCCCGGCAAGCCGCGCCTTATGGGTGAAACTTGCGAAGATGCTCGATGTTCCAGGAGTTGCTCACCGGGACGGCATCTTCGGTCTCCAGGCGGACTGCGCCGGGCCTGGTGACTCGTATTACCCGATAAGGGCCTTCCCACTTTGGCATCAACTTGTTGTCATTCTTGGACGACTGAACACGCCGAAGAACAAGGTCGCCTTCCTCAAAGCTTTGGGCATGAACCTTGCGGCTATGGTAGCGGCGCAAGGCTTGCTGGTAGCGCGCTGCTCTCACAGCCGCCCGAAGACGATCTTCCTCAAGGAGTGTCGCGTCATCTTGGCGCAACTGCTCTTGCTCAAGCTCATCATAAGCGAGCACTCGAGGTGACCCGTATATGAGTTCCGTGGGGAGAACTGCTTCTGCCCCGTAGACCAGGGCAAAAGGTGTCTGGTTGGTGGCTCGATTTGGCGTCGTCCTGATCGACCAAAGAACCGTCGGCAATTCATCAATCCAGGGCCTTCCGCTCTTGCGCAGCTTGTCAAAAGTCTTTGTCCTTAGGCCTCGCAACACTTCAGCATTCACCCTCTCCGCTTGGCCGTTGCTCCGTGGGTGTGCCACGGAAGCAAAACAGACCTTGCTGCCGAGGTCTTGAATGTATTGCAAGAAGGTGTGGCTCGTGAACTGCGTGCCGTTGTCGGTGATGACTCTATTTGGCACACCAAAACGGCAGACCAGTCCTTTGAAAAACTTGACAGCTGACTGAGCAGTCACCTTTCTCACTGTTTCCACCTCCGGCCACTTTGTGAACTTGTCGATTGCAACGTACAAGTACTCAAAGCCCCCGACAGCGCGGGGGAAAGGGCCCAGTATGTCGAGCCCCCAGACCGAGAATGGCCAGGAGAGAGGGATTGTTTGAAGGGCTTGGGCTGGTTGATGAAGCTTCTTTGAATGAAACTGACACGCTTCACACTTGGTTACTAGTGCCATCGCATCGGTGGGCCAAAAAAAACTTGTCGGAATGCCTTCCCGGCAAGGGCCCTTGACCCTATGCGGGAGCCACATATGCCTCCATGTATCTCCGCCAACAGCTCCAGTCCTTCCTCCTAGGGGATGCACTTCAATTTCACGCTGTTCGGCCTTCTCCTGTACAGGACGTCATCGACGAACTGGTACAGGGCGGACCGACGGGCTACTTTCTCTGCTTCTTCCTGCTCCTCAGGAAGCTCCCCTGTTTGGAGGAATCGGACGGTATGCTGCGCCCATGCCGGTGCCCGGGGCTCGACGGCAAGGACCAAAGGCATTTCTTCCGCCATGGGAGCGGTTGTCTCTACGGCTTGGGCTTGACGCCCTGCCGGAGGTAGCTGCTCTTGGGCAGGCTCAGCGTCCGCGGCGGCACCCTTGCCGGCAGCCCCAGAGGGCTCGGTAGGAAAGTACTTGCCGGGACCCGACTTCCTTTGCTTGTTCTGCCCCGTTGATGGTTTGACGGATGGTTGAGTTAGCCGGAGCAAAAAGGTACCCGGTTCCACAGGTAGCTTGAACGCGGCACGCTTTGACAGGTAATCGGCAGTGTCATTCTCCGTTCGGGGGACGTGCTCCGCTTGGATACCATCAAAGCGCTCCTCTAGCTTCCTCACTTCATCTACGTAGGCTTCCATCAATGGGCTTTGGTAATCCTTGTTGACCTGCCTGACAACAAGCTGCGAGTCACCCCTGACGATGAGCTTCTTAACCCCGAGGTCCGCCGCGATCCTGAGACCAGCAAGCAATCCCTCGTACTCAGCAGTGTTGTTGGTGGACATCTCTCAGGGAAAGTGCATCTGGATCACGTACTTGAGGTGCTCCCCGGTAGGTGCGACGAGTAGCACACCGGCACCGGCGCCTTGCAGCGAGAAAGCCCCATCAAAGTACATGATCCAGTCGCGATCTTCCTCCTTGTCGGGGAGATTGGTCTCCTGGGTTTCTTCGTCAGGCGTTGAGGTCCATTCTGCAATGAACTCCGCCAAGACTCTGCTCTGAATTGTCGAGGTACTCTCAAACTTCAAACCGAAACTTGACAACTCCAAGGCCCACTCGACAATCCTCCCGGTTGCATCTGGGTTATGCAGTATCCGTTGCAAAGGGAGGCGGGTGACGACAGTGATCTCGTGGGCTTGGAAGTAATGACACAGCTTCCTTGAGGCCATAAGGAGGCCGAAGAGCAATTTCTGCACACCGGAGTACCTCGATCTAGCTCCCTGCAAGAGGGAGCTGACAAAGTAAACCGGGTGCTGCATCATCTTCTTCTTCTGCACCACCTCACTTGACTGCGCGGGCACTGCCTCGGTGGCATCAGACTCTGCCGGGGGCCTCGCCTGCCGGCACCAGGCCCTGCCGGGGGAATCTTGGGCTTGCCATCTGCTGGTTCTGCCGCCGTCACTGCCTCCTCATTGACCTCCCTCTGTGCCACTAGCGCGGCGCTGACCACTTGATTCGTCGCCGCCAGATACAGCAGCAACGGCTCTTGTGGTTTAGGCGCAACCAGTATTGGCGTGGAGGAAAGGTATTTCTTCAGATCCTGCAATGCTGCCTCGGCTTCTGGGGTCCATTCCATTGGGCCTGCCTTCTTGAAGATTTTGAAGAAAGGAAGGGGGCGCTCGGCGGACTTGGAGATGAATCGGCTCATGGCGGCAACGCAGCCGGTGAGCCGACGCACATCCTTGATCCGCTTGGGTGCCTCAATCTGCTCAATAGCCTTGATTTTGTCTGGGTTTGCCTCGATTCCGCGCTGCGACACAAAGAACCCGAGAAGCTTGCCGGATGGAACACCGAAGACACACTTCTCAGGGTTCAGCTTGAGGTTGATCTTGCGCAGGTTGGCAAATGTCTCTTCCAGATCTTGCACAAGAGTTGGCCCGTCCTTGGTTTTGACCACTATGTCATCCATGTAGGCCTCCATATTTCTATGGAGCTGAAGTTCAAAACCAATTTGGACTGCTCTTGCAAATGTTGAGCCAGCGCTCTTCAACCCGAAAGGCATCCGTAAAAAGCAATACGTACCACATGGGGTGATGAACGCTGTCTTTTCTTCATCCTCTCTTGTCATGAAGATCTGGTGGTAGCCCGAGTAGGCGTCGAGGAATGACAACAGATCACACCGGGCCGTGGAGTCAACAATCTGGTCGATGCGCGGCAACGGGAAGGGGTCCTTAGGAGAAGCCTTATTGATATCTGTGTAATCAATACACAGCCTCCACTTCCCATTCGCCTTGCGCACCACTACCAGATTGGCCAACCACGTCGGGTGGAGCACTCCCCTCACCAAACCTGCCGCTTCCAACTTCCTGATCTCCTCCGTGATGAACTCCTGCCTCTCCAGAGCCTGCTTTCTGAACTTCTGCTGGACGGGCCACGCATGGGGGCAGACAGCTAGGTGGTGCTCAATCACCTCCCTGGGAACACTGGGGATGTCGGATGCTTGCCATGCAAACACGTCGACATTCGCCCGCAGGAAGGTGACGAGCGCGCCTTCCTATTTGCTGCCGAGGGTGGAGCCTATGGTGAAGTCCCCTCCCGTGCCATCCTCCCTGGCAGACACCTTCTTGGTTTGCGGTGGCATGGCTCTGGATCTCTTGCTCTTGTCGGTAGAGCTCTCTGGCATGTCCTCGACGGCGGCACAACAAGACGCATTTAATGCGTAGCTTAGGTGTCCCCTTGCTTTATTGGGGACGGGGGCAAGGCCCGTCCCGTCCGTCGCCGCTCCTCCTTGCTTTGACACGCGCCCTAGCCAGTGAGGCGCGTGGTGCCATGTAGGCAGGCACGCAGCTGAGGTGGCGTAGTGGCGGAGCCTTCACAAAGATCTGCATGCCGCCACGCAGGTGCTCGATGAGTTGGCCTGGGAGCTGCATGTTGCCACGCAGGTGCCCGCCCAGCTGGTTGGGCTGGCAGCTGCATGTGAACGGCAGTGGAAGCTTGGTTGGCGTGGGCCTGGCGGTGACCCTGCTGGTGTCCTTGGTGAGGGCCTTGCCGGGTGGCCCGGCAAGGGTCTTGCCGTGGCGCGCTGTCGTCCCTGGCAAGGGCCTTGCCGGGGGTCTGGTGGCCTTCCTCGGCAAGGATCTTGCCAAGGATTGTCGTCTTCTAATCCTCATCTGATCTTGAATATGTCTTCACAAAGATCTGCATGCCACCACGGAGGTGCCTCCCGAGCCCTGGCCCAACGTGATGTTGGAGATCGTGGGCTCAAGGGTGGCCCGCTCTGTTGGTGCGGGGCGAGCTGTCCCGGCAAGGATCTTGCCGGGGCTGCTGAGGCTGCCCCGGCAAGGGTCTTGCCGGGGGAACCTGCTTCGTCCCTCTAATCTTTGTGGTCTTGGCCTTGGCGTTGCTCTTATTATCTTGGGCTTTGGTCTTACCTTGGCTCACCTCCCCTGTTCTGCTTGGCGTGACCGTAGGCGCGGCTCCGACTGCTCGTGCACAGGTACAGGGGTACAAAAACGCACCCCTCTTTTTGTACACCGACAGCTTAGCTTTGGGTTCAATCTTGCGGTGTCCTTTCCCAGTGACAGCGGGGGCAGCAAGGCACGTATTGTATTGTTGCCATCGAGGATAAAAAGATGGGGTTTATATCATATTGCATGAGTTTATCCCTCTACATCATGTCATCTTACTTAAAGCATTACTCTGTTCTTATGAACCTAATACTCTAGATGCATGTTGGATAGCGGTCGATGTGTGGAGTAATAGTAGTAGATGCAGAATCATTTCGGTCTACTTGTCGCGGACGTGATGCCTATATACATGATCATACCTAGATATTCTCATAACTATGCTCAATTCTATCAATTGCTCGACAGTAATTCGTTTACCCACCGTAATACTTATGCTCTCGAGAGAAGCCACTAGTGAAACCTATGGCCCCCCGGTCTATTTACCATCATATTAATCTTCCAACACTTAGTTATTTCCATTGCCGTTTATTTTACTTTGCATCTTTATTTACTCTTTATTATAAAAATACCAAAAATATTATCTTATCATATCTATCAGATCTCACTCTCGTAAGTGACCGTGAAGGGATTGACAACCCCTTTATCGTGTTGGTTGCAAGGTTCTTGTTTGTTTGTCTAGGTGCGTGGGACTCGCGCGTGGTCTCCTGCTGGATTGATACCTTGGTTCTCAAAAACTGAGGGAAATACTTACGCTACTTTACTGCATCACCCTTTCCTCTTTAAGGGAAAACCAACGCAGTGCTCAAGAGGTAGCACGACCGAGGAGACTGCCAACTTCAGCCACAAGTGACCATCACACCAGAGAGAAAGATGACGCCATGGAATCTTGGCAACAAACCTGAGATCCGTCCCCTACATCACACCTAAACCCAACCCATTTCACTTATCATTACACCACAGAATTTCCTCCTTGATAAGGAGCTCGTCCATCTCTTTAAGGATTTTCTTCCTTTCTACAATAGCAAACTGATCATTTCGCTTAAAACCCACAATTAAAATTTGTCCTTACGGATCGGCCGAACACAACATACATTGAATATCGGTACGACTATGCCCACACTTGTCTACGCAAAGGCGTGATGTGCATACTGATGCTAGCTCGTGACCGCGTCAGTATTTCCCCGAAGAGGAAGGGATGATGCAGTACAGCTACAGTAGGTATTTCTCTCAGTAATGAAACCAAGGCTATCGAACCAGTAGGAGAACCAAGCAACACTATGTAAACGGTACCTACACACAAAGAACAAATACCTGCAACCCGACGCGTAAGAGGGGTTGTCAATCCCTCTCGGCTAAAAGATTGGTAAAGAGATAAATTGGTAGATGCAAATAAAATAACGGCAAATAAAATTCAGCGAGGTATTTTTGGGTTTTTGGTAATATAGATCTGAAAATAAAAGATGCAAATAAATAAAAAGGCAAATAGCAATATAGATCTGAAAATATATGATGGGAAAATAGACCCGGGGGCCGTAGATTTCACCAGTGGCTTCTCTCGAGAAAATAGCATACGGTGGGTAAACAAATTACTGTTGGGCAATTGATAGAACATCGAATAATTATGACAATATCCAGGCAATGATCATTATATAGGTATCCCGTCCAAGATTAGTAGACCGACCCCTGCCTGCATCTACTACTATTACTCCACACATCGACCGCTATCCAGCATGCATCTAGTGTATTAAGTTCATGGAGAAATGGAGTAATGCAATAAGAACGATGACATGACGTAGACGAGATCTATTCATGTAGGAATAGCTCCCATCTTGTTATCCATAATGGCAAAGATACATACGTGTCTTGCTGCCCCTTTTGTCAATCGGAAGAACATCGTATGATCGAACCCATCACGAAGCACGCCTTCCCATGGCAAGAAAAATTGATTTAGTTGGCCTAACTAAACCAAAGATTTGAAGAAGAAATATAAGAGTAATCATGCATATAAGAGATCAAAGAAACTCAAATAACTTTCATGCATATATAGATCTGATCATAAACTCAAAGTTCATCGGATCCCAACAAACACACCGCAAAAAAGAGTTACATCAAATAGATCTCCAAGAGACCATTGTATTAAGAATCAAAAAGAGAGAAGAAGCCATCTAGCTACTGCCTACGGACCCGTAGGTCTACAATGAACTACTCACGCATCATCGGAGAGGCACCAATGAGGATGATGAACCCCTCCGTGATGGTGTCTAGATTGGATCTCGTGGTTCTGGAACTTGCGGCGGCTGGAATTGTGTTTCGTTGACTCCCCCTATGGTTTCTCGATTTTTGGGGTATTTATAGAGCAAAGGGGCGATGCGGGAGGCCACTGAGGTGGGCACAACCCACCAGGGTGCGCCCAGGTGGGTTGTGCCCCCCTCGGGGCACCCCTCTGGTACTTCTTTGGCCCAAGTTGTTCCTTCTGGTCCATAAAAACTCTCCAAAACGTTTCCCTGCGTTTGGACTTTTTTTGGTACTGATATTCTACGATGTAAAAAACAATCAAAAACAACAACTGGCACTGGGCACTATGTCAATAGGTTAGTCCCAAAAAGTGATATAAAGTTGCTATAAAATGATTGTAAACCATCCAAGAATGATAATATAACAACATGGAACAATCAAAATTAGAGATACGTTGGAGACGTATCAGCATCCCCAAGCTTAATTCATGCTGGTCCTCGAGTAGGTAAATGATAAAAACAGAATTTTTGATGTGGGATGCTGCCAAACATGTTCATCACATATTATTTTCTTTTGTAGCATGGACATTTGGACTTTTATATGGTTCAAAGCAATAGTCTAGTTTTGACATTAAGATTTAAATACTCAAGCATAACAACAAGGAAACATGTCTTTCAAAATATCAACACTAAAGCTAGTTATCCCTAGCCTATCATGCTCAATCATTGATCCATTCATGAAACACACTCGTATATTAGCTATACCCAATGCTCAAGTACGATCATAGTGCCCCTTAGTTGGTGCTTTATAAGAGAAGATTGAGACTCAAGAAAATAGAAATTGCATAAAGTAAATAGAAAGGCCCTGATGGTGTCGCTAAGACTACGTCGGTATTTCCCCCAAGAGGAGAGGATGATGTAGCACAACAACGTAGGTATTTCCCTCAGTTATGAAACCAAGGTATCGAACCAGTAGGAGAACCAAGCAAACACAACGTAAACAGCACCTACACACAAATAACAACACCTCGCAACCCGACGTGTTAAAGGGGTTGTCAATCCCTTTCAAGGTACGGCGCCTCAAGATAGGCAAAACGGACGTGAGGAATTTATAGTAGATAGATAGATCAAACGCTAAACAAAATAAATAGAAATGAATTGCAGCAAGGTATTTTTGTATTTTTTGGTTTAATAGATCTGAATAAAACGCAAGGGAAAAGTAGATCACAAAGCAAATATATGAGAAAGAAGACCCGGGGGCCGTAGGTTTCACTAGTGGCTTCTCTCGAGAAAAATAGCAAACAGTGGGTAAAAAAATTACTGTTGGGCAATTGATAGAACTTCAAATAATCATGACAATATCCTGGCAATGATCATTACATAGGCATCACATCCAAGATTAGTAGACCGACTCCTGCCTGCATCTACTACTATTACTCCACACATCGACCGCTATCCAGCATGCATCTAGTGTATTAAGTTCATGGAAAAACGGAGTAATGCAATAAGAACGATGACATGATGTAGACAAGATCCGTTCATCTATAAGGGGGGTAGATGTAGATCTCATCTTTTTATCCTTAGTAGCAACGATACATACTTGCCGGTTCCCCTTCTATCACTAGGATCAAGCACCGTAAGATCGAACCCACTACCGGGCACCTCTCCCCATTGCAAGATAAATAGATCAAGTTGGCCAAACAAAACCCAAATATTGGAGAATAAATACGAGGCTATAAGAGATCATGCATATAGAGATCAAAGAAACTCAAATAACTTTCATGGGTATAAAAAGATATAACTGATCATAAACGCGAAGTTCATCAGATCCCAACAAACACACCGCAAAAGGACTTACATCATATGGATCTCCAAGAGACCATTGTATTGAGAATCAAGAGAGAGAGAGAGGAAGCCACCTAGCTACTAACTACGGGCCCGTAGGTCTACAAAGAACTACTCACGCATCATCGGAGAGGCACCAATGGAAGTGGTGAACCCCTCCGTGATAATGTTTAGATTGGATCTGGTGGTTCTGGACTCTGCGGCGGCTGGATGAATATTTCGTCAACTCCCCTAGGGTTTCTGGAATATTGGGGTATTTATAGAGCAAAGAGGCGGTCTGGGGGAGTCCCGAGGTGGGCACAACCCACCAGGGCGCGCCTGGGCCCCCTGGCGCGCCCTGGTGGGTTGTGCCCCCCTCGGGGCACCCCCCGGGTGCAACCAGGGCCCATTGCCTTCCTTCTGGCCCATAAAAACATAAAAATATTTTCGGGGCATTTGGACTCCGTTTGATATTGATTTGCTGCAATGTAAAAAACATGCAGAAAACAGCAACTGGCACTTGGCACTATGTCAATAGGTTAGTACCAAAAAATGATATAAAATGACTATAAAATGATTATAAAACATCCAAGATTGATAATAAAAGAGCATGGAACAATCAAAAATTATAGATACGTTGGAGACGTATCAGCATCCCAAAGCTTAACTCCTGCTCGTCCTCGAGTAGGTAAGTGATAAAAACAGAATTTTTGATGTGGAGTGTTGTTCATCATGTCATATCATATTATTTTCTTCATAGCATGGACAATTGGTTTTATGTGATTCAAAGCAATAGTCTAGTTTTGACATAATAATTTAGATACTCAAGCATATCAACAAGCAACCGTGTCTTTCAAAATATCAATGCTAAAACAAGTTATCCCTAGCCCATCATGCTCAAACATTGGTCCATTCATGAAACACACTCAAACATTAGCTACACCCAATACTTGCTCACGATCATATTGTCCCCTAGTTGGTGCTTTTAATAAGAGAGGATGGAGACTCAAATTCAAAATAAAAAATGCATAAAGTAAAAGAAAGGCCCTTCGCAGAGGGAAGTAGGGATTTGTAGAGGTGCCAGAGCTCAAAGCAAAAAATATAGAGATAAAAATATTTTGGGAGGTGTATCCATCCCACCAACAAAAATGAGCAGAGTTACGAACACTTTCCATGCTAGATATGCCATATGCGGTTCCCAAATAGAAAATAAAGGTTATTCCTTTTTCCACCATACTTTCACTTTCCATGGCTAGCCGTATCCACGGTTGCCTTCCATACCAACACTTTCCAAGGAATTTATTACTTGACAACATAAAGTAAATTCATTTTTTTTGCATTTCGGGGCTGGGAATCCCTAAAACCTTGCCTTACTCTCGTGCAATGACAAGTGAATAAACACTCATCGTGAGAATAACACATCCAGCATATAAAATATTAGCCACCCGTTGCCGTTCCGCGAGCGAAACAAATACACAAAAGAGAAGTTTATTTTGAAAATTAGAGATGGCACATGCAAATTTGCTTAGAACGGCAAAAGAATACCGCATATAGGTAGATATAGTGGACTCATGTGGCAAAACTGGTTTAAAGGATTTTGGATGCACAAGTAGAGGTCATACTTAGTGCAGAATGAAGGCTAGCAAAAAGATTGAGAAGCGACCAACCAAGAAACAAATAATTTCGTAAAGCAAGCATTAAGCGTAAGTAACACCGAATAATGCACCACAAGTAGGATATAATTTTCATCGCATGATTATTGACTTCCGTGCATGCATAGGGAATCACAAACCTTAACACCAATATTCTTACTAGAGCACAATTACTCATCAACATAACTCACATATCACATCATCATATCTCAAAACTATTACTAAGAATCAAGTTTATTTTCTCCAATGATCTTCATGACATTTTTATTTATTTTATCCTTCTTGGATATCTATCACTCTGGGACTAATTTTCATGTGTTGTTTTTCATAAGCTCAAACAAATATAAGTGAAGATCATGAGCATAACAAATTTTCTTTCTCTCAAAATAATTTAAGTGAAGCAAGAGAGAATTTCTTCAAAATTTTACTAACTCTCAAATAAATCTAAGTGAAGCAAGAGAGCATTTCTTCAAAAATACTAAGCACACCGTGCTCAACAAGATATAACTGAAGCACTAGAGCAAGTCCTAGCTCATAAAAGATTTAAGTGAAGATCCTCCCCGGCAACGGCGCTAGAAATTCTACTTGATGGTGTCGCTAAGACTACATCGGTATTTCCCCCAAGAGGAGAGGATGATGTAGCACAACAATGGTAGGTATTTTCCCTCAGTTATGAAACCAAGGTATCGAACCAGTAAGAGAACCAAGCAAACACAACGTAAGCAGCACCTGCACACAAATAACAACACCTCGCAACCCGACGTGTTAAAGGGGTTGTCAATCCCTTTCGAGGTACGGCGCCTCAAGATAGGCAAAACTGACGTGAGGAATTTATAGTAGATTGATAGATCGAACACTAAACAAAATAAATAGAAATAAATTGCAGCAAGTTATTTTTGTATTTTTTGGTTTAATATATCTGAATAAAAACGCAAGGGAAAAGTGGATCGCAAAGCAAATATATGAGAAAGAAGACCCGGGGGCCGTAGGTTTCACTAGTGGCTTCTCTCGAGAAAAATAGCAAACGGTGGGTTGATACGTCTCCGTCGTATCTATAATTTTTGATTGTTCCATGCCAATATTCTACAACTTCCATATACTTTCGGCAACTTTTTATACTATTTTCAGGACTAACATATTGATCCAGTGCCCAGTGCCAGTTCCTGTTTGTTGCATGTCTTTTTGTTTCGCAGAAAATCCATATCAAACGGAGTCCAAACGGGATAAAAACTGACGGAGTTTTTTTTGGAATATTTGTGATTTTTGGGAAGAATAATCAACGCGATACGACGCCAGAGGGGGCCACGAGGCAGGGGGCGCGCCCCAAGGGGTCAGGCGCGCCCTGGACCCTCGTGGCCACCCCGTAAGGCGGTTGGAGCCCTTCTTTCACCGCAAGAAAGCTAATTTCCGGACAGAGATCGTGTCCAAAATTCAGCCCAATCGGAGTTACGGATCTCCGGTTATAAAAGAAATGGTGAAAGGCCAGATCTGAGAACGCAGAAACAGAGAGAGACAAAGAGACGGATCCAATCTCGGAGGGGCTCTCACCCCTCCCACGCCATGGAGACCAAGGAGCAGAGGGGGAACCCTTCTCCCATCTAGGGAGGAGGTCAAGGAAGAAGAAGAAGGATGGGGGCTCTCTCCCCCTCGCTTCCGGTGGCGCCGGAGTGCCACCGGGGGCCATCATCATCACCGCAATCTTCACCAATAACTTCACCGCCATCATCACCAACTCTTTCCCCCTCTATGCAGCGGTGTAACCCCTCTTTTACCCGCTGTAATCTCTACTTAAACATGGTGCTCAACGCTATATATTATTTCCCAATGATGTATGTCTATCCTATGATGTTTGAGTAGATCCGTTTTGTCCTATGGGTTAATTGATGATCGTGATTGGTTTGAGTTGCATGTTTTATTATTGGTGTTGTCCTATGGTGCTCTCCGTGTCGCGCAAGCGTGAGGGATCCCCGTTGTAGGGTTTGCAATATGTTCATGATTTGCTTATGGTGGGTGGCGTGAGTGACAGAAGCATATACCCGAGTAAGTAGGTTGTTTGTGTATGGGAATAAAGAGGACTTGATACTTTAATGCTATGGTTGGGTTTTACCTTAATGATCTTTAGTAGTTGCGGATGCTTGCTAGAGTTCCAATCATAAGTGCATATGATCCAAGAAGAGAAAGTATGTTAGCTTATGCCTCTCCCTCAAATAAAATTGCAATAGTGATTACCGGTCTAGTTATCGATTGCCTAGGGACAAATAACTTTCTTGTTGACAAAAACTCTCTACTAAAACTAACTTAGTTGTGTCCTTATCTAAACAGCCCCTACTTTTTATTTACATGCTCTTTATTATCTTGCAAACCTATCCAAAAATACCTACAAAGTACTTCTAGTTTCATACTTGTTCTAGGTAAAGCGAACGTTAAGCGTGCGTAGAGTTGTGTCGGTGGTCGATAGAACTTGAGGGAATATTTGTTCTACCTTTAGCTCCTCATTGGGTTCGACACTCTTACTTATCGAAAGAGGCTACAATTGATCCCCTATACTTGTGGGTTATCAAGACCTTTTTCTGGTGCCGTTGCCGGGGAGCAATAGCGTGGGGTGAACATTCTCGTGTGTGCTTGTTTGCTTTATCACTAAGTAATTTTTATTTGATGTTCTTAGTTGTTCTCTATCTTTAGTTATGGATATGGAACACGAAATACCAAAAAAATTAGGTTCACTTGCTACTCATGGAGATGGGGAACCCCCTAAAACCCTCGATGCTTATTATGTGAAAGATATTATGTACTACTTTGATAATCCTGAGAAAACCCCATTCAACTTTGTAATGGGAGACACGTTGGATCAACGTGAATACTTTAGGGATTATCGCTTGACTCAAAAAGGGAAACTATTATGGGATCAAATTTATATTGTGTTGGTATGCTAGGCAACTATGCTTGAGATATGATTATACTTGTTGCTCTAGGATGAAGGCTCCACATCTCCCCTTCTCATGCAAATTTAATAATGATAAAACCTTGGCTTCTTATGCTAATGGTATATATGATTACTATGATGTGGAACAAATAGAAGAATTCGTTGCTTTTATGGGTGCTTATGAAATTGAATCTTTGTTCAAAGAGTGAAAATCTTTATGATGCTGTTTATAGACCTGAAAATTTAGCTATCCTTAAATATTGCTATGAGAATTATGAATACAATTCCGATATTGATGCATTTATGGAGAAAGTCACCGCTGTCCAAGAAGAGAATAATATTTTGCAGGAAACTATGGAAGAAGAAATTACTGAAATGGTGAGCTCATTAGATGAAAAAGATGAGGAGGAGAGCGAAGAACAAAAGGAGGAAGAGCGGATTGATCACCCGTGCCCACCTTCTAATGAGAGTAACTCTTCAACTCATACATTGTTTAATTTCCCTTCATGCTTACCGAAGGATGAATGCTATGATGATTGTTATGATCCCGTTGATTCTCTTGAAATACCCCTTTTTGATGAACTTGATGCTTGCTATGCTTGTGGCCATGATGCCAATATGAATGATGCTTATGGAGATGAACTTGCTATAGTTCCTTATGTTAAACATGAAATTGTTGCTATTGCACCCACACATAATAGTCCTATTATCTTTTTGAATTCTCCAAACTACACTATATCGGAGAACTTTGCTCTTGTTAAGGATTATATTGATGGGTTGCATTTTACCGTTGCACATGATGATTTTGATGAATATGATATGCATGTGCTTTCTGCTCCTACTTGCAATTATTACGAGAGAGGAACTATATCTACACCTCTCTATGTTTCCCACATGATAAAATTGCAAGAAACTGTTTATACTATGCATTGGCCTTTACTATGTGTGCATGAATTGTTCTTTTATGACATGCCGATGCATAGGAAGAGAGTTAGACTTCTTCATTTCTTGATATATATTGCTTTGTGCTCACTACTAAATGCTAAATCATTGTTAAGTAAAATTGGCTTTGATATACCTTGGGATCCGGGTGGATCCATTACTTGAGCACTATATGCCTAGCTTAATGGCTTTAAAGAAAGCGCTGCCAGGGAGACAACCCAGAAGTTTTAGAGAGTCATTATTTCTGTTGTGTGCTTTTATGAAGTTTAAAAAGGGAAAAAATAAAGAGGGGAACCCAAAACTTTTCAAAAAGGAAAGTGAAAGTGAAAGAGACAAGCATTGTTGAAGTGGGGGAGCTCCTTGAACTTTGTTCATGCTCACGGAAACTTTGTGAATCTTGATTATAGAAACTTTTCAACAAAAATAATTATCCCCTTGTACAATTCCATTGTATTATAAAAATAATGTGCCAAGGTTTGCCTTTAGGATGTTTACAATGCTTGTTGGTTTGTACGGTGCAGGACAGAAACATTGGCTGTAGTGCGCGATTTTACATTTTTTTAATGGAACGTCAAATGGTTCTGAAACTTTTTACACTGTCTTTATATACAATTTTTTTATTTTTCCTAATTTTGGCATAATTTTTTAGTACCAGAAGTATGGTGAATGTTCAGATTATTACAGGCTGTCCTGTTTAAAACAGATTTTGTTTTTGATGCATAGTTTGCTTGTTTTGATGAAACTATCGATTTATATCAGTGGATTAAGCCATGGAAAAGTTATATTGCAGTAGATATAATGCAAAAACAAAATATGAATTGGTTTGCAACAGTACTTAGAGTAGTGATTTGCTTTATTATACTAACGGATCTTACCGAGCTTTCTGTTGAAGTTTTGTGTGGATGAAGTGTTCGAAGATCGAGGAGGTCTCGATGTGAGAATAAGGAAGAGAGGCAAGAGCTCAAGATTGGGGATGCCCAAGGCACCCCAAGTAAATATTCAAGGAGACTCAAGTGTCTAAGCTTGGGGATGCCCCGGAAGGCATCCCATCTTTCTTCAACAAGTATCGGTATGTTTTTGGATTCCTTTCGTTCATGCGATATGTGCAAATCTTGGAGCGTCTTTTGCATTTAGTTTTCACTTTTTTTATGCACCATGCTGGTATGAGATAGTCCTTGGTTGATTTATAGAATGCTCATTGCACTTCACTTATATCTTTTGAGTATGGCTTTATAAAATGCTTCATGTGCTTCACTTATATCATTTGAAGTTTGGATTGCCTGTTTCTCTTCACATAGAAAACCGCCATTTGTAGAATGCTCTTTTGCTTCACTTATATTTGTTAGATCATGGGCATATCTTTTGTAGAAAGAATTAAACTCTCTTGCTTCACTTATATGTATTTAGAAAGATTACAGGAATTGGTCATTCACATGGTTAGTCATAAAATCCTACATAAAACTTGTCGATCACTGAATATGATGTGTTTGATTCCTTGCAATAGTTTTGCGATATAAAGATGGTGATATTAGAGTCATGCTAGTGGGTAGTTGTGGATTGTAAAAATACTTGTGTTGAAGTTTGTGATTCCCGTAGCATGCACGTATGTGAACCGTTATGTAACGAAGTTGGAACATGAGGTATTTATTGATTGTCTTCCATATGAGTGGCGGTCGGGGACGAGCGATGGTCTTTTCCTACCAATCTATCCCCCTAGGGGCATGCGTAGTAGTACTTTGCTTCGAGGCCAAATAAACTTTTGCAATAAGTATATGAGTTCTTTATGACTAATGTGAGTCCATGGATTATACGCACTCTCACCCTTCCATCATTGCTAGCCTCTTCGGTACCGTGCATTGCCCTTTCTCACGAGAGTTGGTGCAAACTTCGCTGGTGCATCCAAACCCCCTGATATGATACGCTCTGTCACACATAAGCCTCATTATATCTTCCTCAAAACAGGCACCATACCTACCTATCATGGCATTTCTATAGCCATTCCGAGATATATTGCCATGCAACTTCCATCATCATCATATACATGACTTGAGCATTTATTGTCATATTGCTTTGCATGATCGTAAGATAGCTAGCATGATGTTTTCATGGCTTGTCCATTTTTTGATGTCATTGCTACGCTAGATCATTGCACATCCCGGTACACCGCCAGAGGCATTCATATAGAGTCATATATTGTTCTAGATATCGAGTTGTAATATTGAGTTGGAGTAAATAAAAGTGTGATGATCATCATTATTAGAGCATTGCCCTAGTGAGGAAAGGATGATGGAGGCTATGATTCCCCCACAAGTCGGGATGAGACTCCTCACTTCACAAAAAATAAAAGAGGCCAAAGAAGCCCAAATAAAAAAAGAGGCCAAAGAAACCCACCAAAAAAAGAAAATAAAAATGAGAGAAAAAGAGAGAAGGGGCAATGTTACTATCCTTTTACCACACTTGTGCTTCAGAGTAGCACCATGTTCTTCATATAGAGAGTCTCTTGAGTTATCACTTTCATATACTAGTGGGAATTTTCATTATAGAACTTGGCTTGTATATTCCGATGATGGGCTCCCTCAAATGCCCGAGGTCTTCATGAGCAAGCAAGTTGGATGCACACCCACTTAGTTTCCAGTTTGAGCTTTCATACACTTATAGCTCTTAGTGCATCCGTTGCATGGCAATCCCTACTCCTCACATTGACATCAATTGATGGGCATCTCCATAGCCCATTGATTAGCCGCGTCGATGTGAGACTTTCTCCTTTTTTGTCTTATCCACACAACCTCCATCATCATATTCTATTCCACCCATAGTGCTATGTCCATGGCTTGCGCTCATGTATTGCGTGAGGGTTGAAAAGGTTGAAGCGCGTTAAAAAGTATGAACCAATTGCTCGGCTTGTCATCGGGGTTGTGCATGATTTGAATATTTTGTGTGGTGAAGATGCAGCATAGCCAGACTATATGATTTTGTAGGGATAACTTTCTTTGGCCATGTTGTTTTGAAAAGACATGATTGCTTTATTAGTATGCTTGAAGTATTATTGTCTTAATGCCAAATGATAGACTATTGATTTGAATCACTCGTGTCTTAATATTCATGCCATGATTAGATTACATGATCAAAATTATGCTAGGTAGCATTCCACATCAAAAATTATCTTTTTTATCATTAACCTACTCGAGGACGAGCAGGAATTAAGCTTGGGGATGCTGATACGTCTCCGTCGTATCTATAATTTTTTATTGTTCCATGCCAATATTCTACAACTTCCATATACTTTTGGCAACTTTTTATACTATTTTTGGGACTAACATATTGATCCAGTGCCCAGTGCCAGTTCATGTTTGTTGCATGTTTTTTATTTCGCAGAAAATCCATATCAAACGGAGTCCAAACGGGATAAAAACTGACAGATATTTTTTTGGAATATTTGTGATTTTTGGGAAGAAGAATCAATGCAATACGATGCCCGAGGGGGCCACGAGGCAGGGGGCGCGCCCTGGACCCTCGTGGCCACCCCGTAAGGTGGTTGGAGCCCTTCTTTCGCCGCAAGAAAGCTAATTTCCGGATAGAGATTGTGTCCAAAATTCAGCCCAATCGGAGTTACGGATCTCCGGTTATAAAAGAAACGGTGAAAGTCCAGATCTGAGAACGCAGAAACAGAGAGAGACAGAGAGACAGATCCAATCTCGGAGGGGCTCTCGCCCCTCCCACGCCATGGAGACCAAGGATCAGAGGGGAAACCCTTCTCCCATCTAGGGAGGAGGTCAAGGAAGAAGAAGAAGGAGGGGGCTCTCTCTCCCTCGCTTCCGGTGGCGCCGGAGTGCCACCGGGGGCCATCATCATCACCGCAATCTTCACCAACAACTTCACCGCCATCATCACCAACTCTTTCCCCCTCTATGCAGCGGTGTAACCCCTCTTTTACCCGCTGTAATCTCTACTTAAACATGGTGCTCAACGCTATATATTATTTCCCAATGATGTATGGCTATCCTATGATGTTTGAGTAGATCCGTTTTGTCCTATGGGTTAATTGATGATCGTGGTTGGTTTGAGTTGCATGTTTTATTATTGGTGCTGTCCTATGGTGCTCTCCGTGTCGCGCAAGTGTGAGGGATCCCCGCTGTGGGGTTTGCAATATGTTCATGATTTGCTTATGGTGGGTGGCGTGAGTGACAGAAGCATATACCCGAGTAAGTAGGTTGTTTGCGTATGGGAATAAAGAGGACTTGATACTTTAATGCTATGGTTGGGTTTTACCTTAATGATCTATAGTAGTTGCGGATGCTTGCTAGAGTTCCAATCATAAGTGCATATGATCCAAGAATAGAAAGTATGTTAGCTTATGCCTCTCCCTCAAATAAAATTGCAATAGTGATTACCGGTCTAGTTACCGATTGCCTAGGGACAAATAACTTTCTTGTTGACAAAAACTCTCTACCAAAACTAACTTAGCTGTGTCCTTATCTAAACAGCCCCTACTTTTTATTTACGCTCTCTTTATTATCTTGCAAACCTATCCAAAAACACCTACAAAGTACTTCTAGTTTCATACTTGTTCTAGGTAAAGTGAACGTTAAGCGTGCGTAGAGTTGTATCGGTGGTCGATAGAACTTGAGGGAATATTTGTTCTACCTTTAGCTCCTTGTTGGGTTCGACACTCTTACTTACCGAAAGAGGCTACAATTGATCCCCTATACTTGTGGGTTATCATGGGTAAACAAATTACTGTTGGGCAATTGATAGAACTTCAAATAATCATGATGATATCCAGGCAATGATCATTACATAGGCATCACGTCCAAGATTAGTATATCGACTCCTGCCTGCATCTACTACTATTACTCCACACATCGACCGCTATCCAGCATGCATCTAGTGTATTAAGTTCATGGAAAAACGGAGTAATGCAATAAGAACGATGGCATGATGTAGATAAGATTCGTTCATCTATAAGGGGGGTAGATGTAGATCTTGTCTTTTTATCCTTAGTAGCAACGGCACATATGTGTCGGTTCCCCTTCTGTCACTAGGATCAGGCACCGTAAGATCGAACCCACTACCGGGCACCTCTTCCCATTGCAAGATAAATAGATCAAGTTGGCCAAACAAAACCCAAATATCGGTGAAGAAATACGAGGCTATAAGAGATCATGCATATAAGCGATCAAAGAAACTCAAATAACTTTCATGGATATAAAAAGATATAACTGATCATAAACTCGAAGTTCATCAGATCCCAACAAACACACCACAAAAGGACTTACATCATATGGATCTCCAAGAGACCATTGTATTGAGAATCAAGAGAGAGAGAGAGAGAGGAAGCCATCTAGCTACTAACTACGGACCCGTAGGTCTACAAAGAACTACTCATGCATCATCGGAGAGGCACCAATGGAAGTGGTGAACCCCTCCGTGATGGTGTTTAGATTGGATCTGGTGGTTCTGGACTCCGCGGCGGCTGGATGAATATTTCGTCGACTCCCCTAGGGTTTCTGGAATATTGGGGTATTTATAGAGCAAAGAGGCGGTCCGGGGGAGTCCCGAGGTGGGCACAACCTACCAAGGCGCGCCTGGGCCCCCTGGCGCGCCCTGGTGGGTTGTGCCCCCCTCGGGGCACCCCCAGGTGCAACCAGGGCCCATTGCCTTCCTTCTGGCCCATGAAAAATCATAAAAATAGTTTAGGGGCATTTGGACTCCATTTGATATTGATTTGCTGCATGTAAAAAACATGCAGAAAACAGCAACTGTCACTTGGCACTATGTCAATAGGTTAGTACCAAAAAATGATATAAAATTATTATAAAACATCCAAGATTGATAATAAAACAGCATGGAACAATCAAAAATTATAGATATGTTGGAGACGTATCAGGACCTTCGCAGAGGGAAGTAGGGATTTGTAGAGGTGCCAGAGCTCAAAGCTTAAATTGAGAGATAAAAAGGTTTGAGAGGCATACTTTTCCCGTCAATGAAAACAACCGAGTAATTCCCAACACTTTCCATGCTAGATATATCATGGGCGGTTCCCAGACAGAAAATAAAGTTTATTCCTTTTTCCACTATTCCTTCACAATCCATGGCTAGCCGTATCCACGCGTGCCCTCCATACCAACACTTTTCAATGAATTTATTATTTAACAACACAAAGTAAATTGCTTTTTCATTTCGGGACTGGGCATCCCTATTACCGCCGTACTCTCATGCAATGACAAGTGAATAAACACTCATCTTGAGAATAACACATCTAGCATGGAAAATATTGGCCACCCCATGTCGCTTCATAAGCGGTACGGGCACACAAAAAGGAATTTATTTTTAAAATTAGAGATGGCACATACAAATTTGCTTAGAACGTCACGGGAATACCGCATATAGGTAGGTATGGTGGACTCATGTGGCAAAACTGGGTTTAAAGAGTTTGGATGCACAAGTAGTATTTCTACTTAGTACAAGTGGAGGCTAGCAAATAGATTGAGAAGCATCCAACCAAGAAATGAAAAATCACATAAGCGAGCATTAAGCATAACTAACACCAAATAATGCACCACAAGTAGGATGTAATTTCATTGCACAACTATTGACTTTCGTGCTTGCATAGGGAATTACAAACCTTAACATCAATATTCTTACTAAAGCATAATTACTCACCAACATGACTCACACATCACTATCATCATATCTTGAAACTATTACAAAGAATCAAGTTTATTTTGTCCAATGATCTTCATGAAAGTTTTTATTATATCCCTCTTGTATATCTATCACTTTGGGACTAGTTTCACAAGTTGCTTTTGATAAGCTCAAACAAATTTAAGTGAAGAACATGAGAATAAATTTTCATCTCTCAAAATGATATAAGTGAAGCATGAGAGAATTTCTTCACAAATTACCAACTCTCAAATAAATCTAAGTGAAGCATCAGAGCATTTATTCAAAAATATTAAAGCACACCGTGCTCAAAAAGATATAAGTGAAGCACTAGAGCAATTCCATAGCTCAAAAAATTTAAGTAAAGCATAGAGAGCAATTCTAACAAATCATAGCATAATTTTGGCTATCTCAAATAGGTGTGTCCAGGAAGGATAGATGGCACAGACTAAAAAGCAAAACAAGAAAAGACTCGTATAATACAAGACGCTCCAAGCAAAACTCATGATATGTGACGAATAAAAATATAGCTCCAAGTAAAATACTGATGGTCGTTAGAAGAAAGAGGGGATGCCTTCCGGGGCATCCCCAAACTTAGTAGCTTGTTTCTCTTTGGATAATAACTTCGGGTGCCATGGGGCATCCCCAAGCTTGAGCTCTTTTCACTCCTTATTCCTTCATCCATCGTTATCTCACTCAAAACTTGAAAACTTCAATCACACAAAACTCAACAAAACCTTCGTGAGATCCGTTAGTATAAGAAAGCAAATCACTAATATAAGTACCGTTGCAAACCCATTCATATTTTATTTTTGCATTATATCTAATGTATTCCAACTTTACTATGCCTCAGACCCCCCGATAGACACCATATATAAAATCATCAAAATAAGCACACGACGCAAAGAAAACAGAATCTGTCAAAAACAAAATAGTCTGTAGAAATCTGGAAACTTCGTATACTTCTGTAACTCAAAAAATCTGAAAAATTACGACAACGTGGCCAATTTGTATATAAATCTTGTGTAAAAAATCAGAGAAAAAGCACATTTCTGTGATTTATAAAAATTATTTTACTGAGTGCAAAAGTTTCTATTTTTCAACAAGATCAAATCAACTATCACCCAACATGATCCCAAAGGTTTAACTTGGCACAAAGACTAATTAAAACATAAAAACACAATCATAACAGTAGCATAATTGTGCAAACACTCAAAAACAGAAAGAAAAAGGCAAAAATAAATTTATTGATTGGGCTGCCTCCCAACAAGCGCTATCGTTTTACGCCCCTAGCTAGGCATAATGCATAGATTCAAGTATTGTCATCTTTAGTTTTTGCTACTTTGGTAAGGGCTTTCTCGAAGCCGGGAGGCTCTTTGCGCTTCCCCAAATCCTTGGGAAAAGAAACCATCTTGAGATCTAAAATATCCAACCATTTATTGCAAAGAGTAATCAAAGCATTCATACGATTGAGATTTCCACTAATATGTTTGAGAGGTTCGTTATATTTTTGCACCTCGACCATATGTTTATGCAAATCACTCAACTTTTCTAAAATTTGAACTCCTTCTTGAGTAAAATAAATCCCCTATTTGGTTGGTGGAATTCCCAAGATCCCTTCTAGGATCTCATAAGCGGCGTTAGCATCAAGCTCAATAAAGTTCCCTGTCGCGGCAAAATCCAAGAGTTGTCTATGATGCAAGGATAATCCTATATAAAATTTTTGAAGCAAAATCTTTGCATCCCCTTTTAGGTTGCTAATGAGATAGTATTACATTAGCCTATACCAAGCATCTTTCAAATTTTCTCCTTGTCTCTGCTTGAAGTATAAAACTTCAAAATCTAGAGACAAAGGAGGAGCGGTCATGCTGGCCATAGTGACAAAGTAGGCAAGCAAGATCACACACATAAACAGATCTGACGAAAAAACGGCGAACGAGAAAAAAGACGAATAAAATGGCAAAATTTTGTGAAGTGGGGAGATGAAAACGAGAGGCAAATGGCAAATAATGTAAATTGCAAGGAGATGAGATTTGTGATTAGGAACCTGATAGATGTTGATGATGTCTCCCCGGCAACAGCGCCAGAAATCCTTCTTGATGCTAGCTCATGACCGCGTCAGTATTTCCCCGAAGAGGAAGGGATGATGCAGTACAGCTACGGTAGGTATTTTCCCTCAGTTATGAAACCAAGGTTATCGAACCAGTAGGAGAACCAAGCAACACTATGTAAACGGTACCTGCACACAAAGAACAAATACTTGCAACCCGACGCGTAAGAGGGGTCGTCAATCCCTCTCAGGTAAAAGATTGGTAAAGAGGTAAATTGGTAGGTGCAAATAAAATTTAGCGAGGTATTTTTGGATTTTTGGTAATATAGATCTGAAAATAAAAGATGCAAATAAATAAAAAAGGTAAATAGCAATATATATCTGAAAATATATGATGAGAAGATAGACCCGGGGCCGTAGATTTCACTGGTGGCTTCTCTCGAGAAAATAACATACGGTGGGTAAACAAATTACTGTTGGGCAATTGATAGAACATCGAATAATTATGACGATATCCAGGCAATGATCATTATATAGGCATCCCGTCCAAGATTAGTAGACCGACCCCTGCCTGCATCTACTACTATTACTCCACACAGCGACCTCTATCCAGCATGCATCTAGTGTATTAAGTTCATGGATAAACGGAGTAATGCAATAAGAACGATGACATGATGTAGACGAGATCTATTCATGTAGGAATAGCTCCCATCTTGTTATCCTTAATGGCAACGATACATACGTGTCTTGCTGCCCCTTTTGTCACTCGGAAGAACATCGTATGATCGAACCCATCACAAAGCACGCCTTCCCATGGCAAGAAAAATTGATTTAGTCGGCCTAACTAAACCAAAGATTCGAAGAAGAAATATGAGGCTATAAGTAATCATGCATATAAGAGATCAAAGAAACTCAAATAACTTTCATGGATATATAGATATGATCATAAACTCAAAGTTCATCGGATCCCAACAAACACACCGCAAAAAAGAGTTACATCAAATAGATCTCCAAGAGACCATTGTATTGAGAATCAAAAAGAGAGAAGAAGCCATCTAGCTACTGCCTACGGAACCGTAGGTCTACAATGAACTACTCACGCATCATCGGAGAGGCACCAATGAGGATGATGAACCCCTCCGTGATGGTGTCTAGATTGGATCTCGTGGTTCTGGAACTTGCGGCGGCTGGAATTGTGTTTCGTTGACTCCCCCTAGGGTTTCTGGATTTTTGGGGTATTTATAGAGCAAATAGGCGGTGTGGGAGGCCACCGAGGTGGGCACAACCCACCAGGGTGTGCCTGGGCCCTAGGCGCGCCCAGGTGGGTTGTGCCCCCTGGGGGCACCCCTCTGGTACTTCTTTGGCCCAAGTTGTTCCTTCTGGTCCATAAAAATTGTCTAAAAAGTTTCGCTGCGTTTGGACTCCGTTTGGTACTGATATTCTATGATGTAAAAAACAAGCAAAAAACAGCAACTGACACTGGGCATTATGTCAATAGGTTAGTCTGAAAAAAATGATATAAAGTTGCTATAAAATGATTGTGAAACATCCAAAAATGATAATATAACAACATGGAATAATCAAAAATTATAGATACGTTGAAGACGTATCACATACTTATACATCATATATTCTTATTTGTAATTTCCAAGCCTGATGCGCAACTAACTTCAAGTTTGACATTATTTAGGACAAAATAGTTTGGATTTTTAATCCTGGTTCATGGACAAGACTATAATGTGTTGCCTGATGTATAGACATAGGGGGCCTGTTTGGTTGGCACCCTGAGCTACCTGCCTGAGAAAATATGGCGCCTGAAGGTAGCCTAACAACCAATTGTTTTTTGCCTGACCAGGCAACCCGAGTGATATGTTGTTTGGTTCGTGCCCTGGCCAGGCTACCATGTAACAGTACAATTAGTGCATTAAAAACTCTACACCCATCCAATCTATGCAAAAGAAATAATATTTTAGTGTCAGGCTTGCTCCAGGAACACACAGGGGGAAGAAATTGAAGGTCTGACTCAGGCTAAGCACATTGCCGGAGGCCACTCCTGGCTAATCGCTTTGTCAGCCTTTTGCAGGTCAGGCTAGCATCTGATGCTTCACGACACAAACCAAACAGGGTTCAGCGCGTCTCAGGGAAGCGTGAGGTCAGCCGATTTTGCTCCAGGACGGCAGCCAAACAGCCCCAGGATATGGCTGAAGTTTAAGAGCTGGTCCTTTTGTTAAGAAAAAGCCACCTATCTTTCGTACATGCCATGAAGAAAAACATAAGATTAAATTTTGTGACACCTTTTTCTTTCAAAATCGTATCCTAAAAAAAGAGTTACGTGAGCTTCTTTTACAACAATTGAGTGAATTATCTTTATTTAATTATTTTTTGTGCCAATTAATTTTTGAGAAACACATGTAGTTTTATTCATACTATTTTTGAGAATTTTTTATTCCTACTCAGGTACACTGATTTGGACCTCGGATCCAAAAAAATACAAAGTAACGCCGATCCATATTAATTGAATTTCAGTGACAATTAATATGGATTAGAGGGAGTACATTGAGATCGCTTGGAAACATCTTCTTCGTGGTATCAATCTTTGTTAGAAGAAATCCTCCCAAGACTTTGGTAAAGAAGCTGTAATTGGATTGAAGCAATGATGTTGTCATTCTTTCACCGACACGAACATTACCAATAAAGATTTTTGAAAGCACTTCGAGTCGTCCATCCAAAAAGATGAGAAGCCTTATCGATGAACATACTTGTGAGCCGGTGATGATCCCCAAGAAGTCGAGGTCGTCGGGTCACAATGTTAGGAAACGTTGCATGGAAAACAAAAAAAATTCTACGCACATGCAAGATCTATCCATGGAGATGTATAGCAACGAGGGGGTGAGTGTGTCTACGTACTCTCGTAGACCGTAAGCGGAAGCGTTTAGTAACGCGGTTGATGTAGTCGAACTTCTTCGCGATCCAATCGATCGAGTACCGAACGTACGACACCTCCGCGCTCAGCACACGTTCAGCTCGGTGACATGCTCGCCTTCTTGATCCAGCAAGATGGTGAAGTAGTGGATGAGTTCCGGTAGCACGACGGCGTGGTGATGGTGGTGGTGATGCTATCTCTGCAGGGCTTTGCCTAAGCACTACGAAAATATGACCGAGGACGAAACTGGGACGCCACACTCAACTAAGAGATTGTCGTGGCTTCTGTGTGGCGCTCCCTCCCACATATATATAGATGGGGGAGGGAGGAGCAGACAAGGAGGCGCCCCAAGTGGGGCCGAATCCCACTTGGGGTCCTGCCCCTAGCCGCGCCCCCTTGCCTTTCTAGGCGCGCGGGGAAAGGCAGGGGAGGGTGGCGCCCCCACCCCTTCCTTTCTCCCATGTGGAGGGGAAGGACGGAGGGGCTAGCCCTCCCCCCTTTCCTTCTTGAGGGCCGGCGGCCAGGGAGAGGGGTGCGCCAGCCCCCTTGTGGGCTGGTGTGTCTCCCCCCTTGGCCCATTAGGCCCATAGACCTCCCGGGGGTGTCCGGAACCCCTTCCGGTGACCCGATGACTACCCGGTGCACTCCGAAACTCTTCCGGTGTCAGAATACCATCGTCCTATATATCAATCTTTACCTCCGGACCATTCCGGAGCTCCTCGTCATGTCCGTGATCTCATCCGGGACTCTGAACAACATTCGGTCACCAAATAATATGACTCATATAACACTATATCGTCAACGAACGTTAAGTGTGCGGACCCTACGGGTTCGAGAACTATGTAGACATGACCGAGACACCTCTCCGGTAAATAACCAATAGCGGAATCTGGATTCCCATATTGGTTCCTACATATTCTACGAAGATCTTTATCGGTCGAACCTTTATGACAACATACGTAATTCCCTTTCTCTGTCGGTATGTTACTTGCCCGAGATTCGATCGTCGGTATCTTCATACCTAGTTCAATCTCGTTAACGGCAAGTCTCTTTACTCGTTCCTTAATACATCATCTCGTAACTAACTCCTTAGTCACTTTGCGTGCAAGCTTCTTGTGATGTGTATTACCGAGAGGGCCCAAAGATACCACTCCGATACATGGAGTGACAAATCCTAATCTCGATCCATGCCAACTCAACAGACACCTTCGGAGATACCTGTAGAGCATCTTTATAATCACCCAGTTACGTTGTGACGTTTGATAGCACACAAGGTATTACTCAGGTATCCGGGAGTTGCATGATCCCATAGTCGAAGGAATATGTATTTGACATTAAGAAAGCAATAGCAATAAACTAAACGATCATATGCTAAGCTAACGGATGGGTCTTGTCCATCACATCATTCTCCTAATGATGTGATCCCGTTATCAAATGACAACTCATGTCTATGGTTAGGAAACCTTAATCATCTTTTGATCAACGAGCTAGTCTAGTAGAGGTTCACTAGGGACATAGTATTTGTTTATGTATCCACACATGTATTTAAGTTTCCGGCCAATACAATTCTAGCATGAATAATAAACCTTTATCATGATTAAGGAATATAATAATAATCATTTTATTATTGCCTCTAGGGAATATTTCCATCAGTCTCCCACTTGCACTAGAGTCAATAATCTAGTTCACATCGCCATGTGATTAACACCCATAGTTCACATCGCCATGTGACTAACACCCAAAGAGTTAATTAGAGTCAATAATCTAGTTCACATTGCCATGTGATTAATACCCAAAGAGTACTAAGGTGTGATCATGTTTTGCTTGTGAGGGAAGTTTATTCAACGGGTCTGCCTCATTAAGATCCGTATGTATTTTGCAAATTTCTATGTCTGCAGTGCTCTGCATGGTGCTACTCTAGCTAATTGCTCCCACTTTCAATACGTGTCCAGATTGAAACTCAGAGTCATCTGAATCGGTGTCAAAGCTTGCATCGACGTAACCATTTACAACGAACTCTTTATCACCTCCATAACCGAGAAATATTTCCTTAGTCCTCTTAGGTAACTAAGGATAATTTTGACCGATGTCCAGTGACCTACTCCTAGATCACTATTCTACCCCCTTGCCAAACTCATGGCAAGGTACACAATAGGTCTGGTACATAGCATGGCATACTTTATAGAACCTACGGTTGAGGCATAGGGAATGACTTTCATTCTCTCTCTATCTTCTGCCATGGTCGGATTTGGAGTCTTACTCAACTTCACACCTTGCAACACAGGCAAGAACCCTTTCTTAGACTGGTCCATTTTGAACTTCTTCAAAACTTTGCCAAGGTATGTGCTTTGTGAAAGTCGTATTAAGCGTCTCGGTCTATCCCTATAGATCTTGATGCCCAATATGTAAGTAGCTTCATCGAGGTCTTTCATTGAAAAATTCTTATTCAAGTATCCTTTTATGCTATCCAGAAATTCTATACCATTTCCAATCAACAATATGTCATCCACATATAATATCCGAAATGCTACAGAGCTCCCACTCACTTTCTTGTAAATACAGGCTTCACCGTAAGTCTGTATAAAACCATATGCTTTTATCAGCTCATCAAAGTGTATATTCCAACTCCGAGATGCTTGCACCAATCCATAGATGGACCACTGGAGCTTGCACACTTTGTTAGCACCTTTAGGATCGACAAAAACTTCTGGTTGCATCATATACAACTCTTCTTTAAGAAACCCGTTAAGGAATGCAGTTTTGACATCCATTTGCCATGTTTCATAATCATAAAATGCGGCAGTTGCTAACATGATTCAAACAGACTTAAGCATCGCTGCGGGTGAGAAAGTCTCATCGTAGTCAACTCCTTGAACTTGTCGAAATCCTTTCGCGACAAGTCGAGCTTTGTAGACAGTAACATTACAATCAACGTTAGTCTTCTTCTTGAAGATCCATTTATTCTCAATGGCTTGCCGATCATCGGGCAAGTCCACCAAAGTCCATACTTTGATCTCGTACATGGATACTCTCTCAGATTTCATGGCCTCAAGCCATTTATCGGAATCTGGGCTCATCATAGCTTCTTCATAGTTCGTAGGTTCGCCATGGTCTAATAACATAACTTCCAGGACAGGATTACCGTACCACTCTGGTGCGGATCGTGCTCTGGTCAACCTATGAGGTTCAGTAGTAAGTTGATCTGAAGTTTCATGATCATTATCATTTGCTTCCTCTCTAGTTGGTGTAGGCATCACGGGAATGGTTTTCTGTGATGTGCTACTTTCCAATTCGAGAGAAGGTACAATCACCTCATCAAGTTCTACTTTCCTCCCAGTCACTTCTTTCGAGAGAAACTCCTTCTCTAGAAAGGACCCATTCTTTGCAACAAATGTCTTGCCTTCGGATCTGTGATAGAAGGTGTACCCAATAGTTTCCTTAGGGTATTCTATGAAGACGCACTTCTCTGCTTCGGGTTCGAGCTTATCAGGCTGAAGGCTTTTGACATAAGTGTCGCATCCCCAAACTTTTAAGAAACGGCAGCTTAGGTTTCTTGCCTAACCATAGTTCATACGGTGTTGTCTCAACGGATTTTGACGGTGCCCTATTTAACGTGAATGCGGCTGTCTCTAATGCATAACCCCAAAATGATAGTGGTAAATCGGTAAGAGACATTACAGAACACACCATATCTAATAAAGTACGGTTACGACATTCAAACACACCATTACGCTGTGGTGTTCCAGGTGGTGTGAGTTGTGAAACAATTCCACATTGTTTTTAAATGAAGGCCAAACTCGTAACTCAAATATTCGCCTCCGCAATCAGATCGTAGAAACTTTATTTTCTTGTTACGATGATTCTCCTCTTCACTCTGAAATTCTTTGAACTTTTCAAACGTTTCATAATTGTGTTTCATCAAGTAGATATACCAATACCTACTCAAATCATCTGTGAAGGTGAGAAAATAACGATCCTCGCCGCGTGCTTCAACACTCATCGGACCGCATACATCGGTATGTATTATTTCCAATAAGTCATTAGCTCGCTCCATTGTTCCGGAGAACGGAGCTTTAGTCATATTGCCCATGAGGCATGGTTCGCAAGTATCAAATGATTCATAATCAAGTGATCCCAAAAGTCCATCCGCATGGAGTTTCTTCATGCGCTTTACACCAATATGACCTAAACGACAGTGCCACTAGTATGTTGCACTATCATTATCAACTTTGTATCTTTTGGCATCAATATTATGAATATGTGTATCACTACGATCGAGATTCAATAAACCATTTACATTGGGTGTATGACCATAGAAGGTTTTATTCATGTAAACAGAACACCAATTATTCTCTGACTTAAATGAATAATTGTATTGCAATAAACATGATCAAATCATATTCATGCTCAACGCAAACACCAAATAACATTTATTTAGGTTCAACACTAATCCCGAAGGTAGAGGGAGTGTGCGATGGTGATCGTATAAACCTTGGAATCATTTCCAACACACATCGTCACCTCACTCTTAACTAGTCTATGTTTATTTTGCAGCTCATGTTTCGAGTTACTAATCTTAGCAACTGAACCAATATCAAATACCCAGGGGCTACTACGAATACTAGTAAGGTACACATAATAACATGTATATCAAATATACCGTTGTTCACTTTGCCATCCTTCTTATCCGCCAAGTATTTGGGGCAGTTCTGCTTCTAGTGACCATTCCCTTTGCAGTAGAAGCACTCAGTTTCAGGCTTAAGTCCAGCTTTGGGTTTCTTCACAAGAGTGGCAACTTGCTTGCCATTCTTCTCGAAGTTCCCTTTTGTTCCCTTGCCCTTTTTCTTGAAGCTAGTGGTCTTGTTAACCATCAACACTTGATGGTCTTTCTTGATTTCTACCTTCGCCGATTTTAGCATCGCGAAGAGCTCGGGAATCATTTCATCTTCCCTTGCATATTATAGTTCATCACGAAGTTCTAGTAGCTTGGTGATAGTGACTAGAGAACTCTGTCAATCACTATCTTATCTGGAAGATTAACTCCCACTTGATTCAAGCGATTGTAGTACCCAGACATTCTGAGCACATGCTCACTGGCTGAGCTATTCTCCTTCATCTTGTAGGCAAAGTACTTGTCAGAGGTCTCATACCTCTCGACATGGGCATGAGTCTGAAATACCAATTTCAGCTCTTGGAACATCTCATATGCTCCGTGGCATTCAAAATGGTTTTTGAAGTCCCGATTCTAAGCCGTAAAGCGTGGCGCACTAAACTATTAAGTAGTTAACATACCGAGCTTGCCAAATGTTCATAACGTCTACATCTGCTCCTGCAATAGGTCTGTCACCTTGCGGTGCATCAAGGACATAATTCTTCTGTGCAGCAACGAGGATAATCCTCCGATCACGGACCCAGTCCACATTATTGATACCATCATCTTTCAACTTAGTTTTCTCTAGGAACATATCATAAAATAGGGGAGCTATATCGCGAGCTATTGATCTACAACATAGATATGCAAAAACTATTAAGACTAAGTTCATGATAAATTAAGTTCAATTAATCAAATTACTAATGAACTCTCACTTAAGTTAACATCCCTCAAGTTATCTAAGTGATACATGATCCAAATCAACTAACCCATGTCTGATCATCACATGAGATGGGGTAGTCATCAATGGTGAACATCTCTATGTTGATCATATCTACTATATGACTCACATTCGACCTTTCGGTCTCCAGTGTTCCGAGACCATGTGTGTAAATGCTAGGCTCTTCAAGTTTAACCCAAGTATTCTGCATGTGCAAAAGTGTCTTACAACCGTTGGATGTGAACGTAGAGTCTATCACACCCGATCATCACGAGGTGCTTCGAAACGACGAACTTTGGCAACGGTGCATACTCGGGGAGAACACTTTTATCTTGAAATTTAGTGAAGGGATCATCTTATAATGCTACCGCCGTTTTAAGCAAAATAAGATGCATAAAGGATAAACATCACATGCAATCAAAATGTGTGACATGATATGGCCATCATCATCTTGTGCTTTTGATCTCCATCCCCAAAGCATCGTCATGATCTCAATCATCACCGGCTCGACACCTTGATCTCCATCGTTTCATTGGGGTCGTCTCGCCAACTGTTGCTACTACAACTATTGCTAATGCATAGCGATAAAGTAAAGCAATTACATGGCGCTTGCATTTCATACAATAATTAAGAGACAACCCTAAGGCTCCTGCCAGTTGTCGATATTACAGAACATGATCATCTCATACAACAACGTATATCACATCACGTCTTGACCATATCACATCACAACATGCCCTGCAAAACAAGTTAGACGTCCTCTACTTTGTTGTTGCAAGTTTTACGTGGCTATTATGGGCTTCTAGCAAGAACCGTTCTTACCTACGCAAAAACCACAATGATGATTATCAAGTTTGCTATTTTAACCTTCTTCAAGGACCGGCCGTAGTCAAATTCGATTCAACTAAAGTAGGAGAAACAGACACCCGCAAGCCACCTTTATGCAAAACAAGTTGCATGTCAGTCGGTGGAACCGGACTCATGTGCGTGGACATGTAAGGTTCGTCCGGGCCGCTTCATCCCACAATGCCGCCGAATCAAAATAAGACGTTGGTGGTAAGTAGTATGAACCTCACCTCCCACAACTCTTTGTGTTCTACTCATGCATATCATCTACGCATAAACTTGGCTCTTGATGCCACTGTTGGGAAATGTTGCATGGAAAACAAAAAAAATCTACGCACACGCAAGATATATCCATGGAGATGTATAACAACGAGGGGGAGAGTGTGTCTACGTACCCTTGTAGATCGTAAGCGGAAGTGTTTAGTAACGCGGTTGATGTAGTTGAACTTCTTCGCGATCCATCTGATCGAGTACCGAACGTACGGAACCTCCGCGTTAAACACACGTTCAGCTCGGTGACGTCTTTGCCTTCTTGATCCAGCAAGACGGCGAAGTAGTGGATGACTTCCGGCAGCACGACCGCGTGGTGATGGTGGTGGTGATGCTATCTCCGCAGGGCTTCACCTAAGCACTACGAAAATATGACCGAGGGACGAAACTGTGGAGGGGGTGCCGCACACGGCTAAGAGATTGTCGTGGCTTCTGTGTGGCACCCCCTCCCACATATATATAGGTGGGGGAGGGAGGAGCAGCCAAGGAGGCGCCCCAAGTTGGGCCGAATTCCACTTGGGGTCCTGCCCCTAGCCGCGCCCCCTTGCCTTTCTAGGCGCGCGGGGAAAGGCAGGGGAGGGTGGCGCCCCCCTTTTCCTTTCTCCCACGTGGAGGGGAAGGACGGAGGGGCTAGCCGTCCCCCCTTTCCTTCTCGAGGGCCGGCGGCCAGGGAGAGGGGTGCGCCAGCCCTCTTATGGGCTGGTGTGTCTCCCCCCTTGGCCCATTAGGCCCATAGACCTCCCGGGGGTGTCCGGAACCCCTTCCGGTGACCCGATGACTACCCGGTGCACTCTGAAACTTTTCCCATGTCCGAATACCATCGTCCTATATATCAATCTTTACCTTCAGACCATTCCGGAGCTCCTCGTCATGTTTGTGATCTCATCCGGGACTCCGAACAACATTTGGTCACCAAATCATATAACTCATATAACACTATATCGTCAACGAACGTTAAGCGTGTGGACCCTATGGGTTCGAGAACTATGTAGAATGACCGAGACACCTCTCCAGTCAATAACCAATAGCGGAACCTGGATGCCCATATTGGTTCCTACATATTCTACGAAGATCTTTATCGGTCGAACCTTTATGACAACATACATAATTCCCTTTGTCTGTCGGTATGTTACTTGCCCAAGATTCGATCGTCGGTATCTTCATACCAAGTTCAATCTCGTTACCGGCAAGTCTCTTTACTCGTTCTGTAATACATCATCTCGTAACTAACTCCTTAGTCACTTTGCTTGCAAGCTTCTTGTGATGTGTATTACCGAGAGGGCCCAGAGATACCTCTCTGATACACGGAGTGACAAATCCTAATCTCGATCCATGCCAACTCAATAGACACCTTCAGAGATACCTGTAGAGCATGTTTATGATCATCCAGTTATGTTGTGACGTTTGATAGCACATAAGGTATTCCTTGGGTATCCGGGAGTTTCATGATCTCATAGTTGAAGGAATATGTATTTGACATTAAGAAGGCAATATCAATAAACTGAACGATCATATTCTAAGCTAACGGATGGGTCTTGTCCATCACATCATTCTCCTAATGATGTGATCCCATTATCAAATGACAACTCATGTCTATGGTTAGGAAACTTTAACCATCTTTTGATCAACGAGCTAGTCTAGTAGAGGCTCACTAGGGACACCTTATTTGTTTATGTATCCACGCATGTATTTAACTTTCCGGTCAATACAATTCTAGCATGAATAACAAACCTTTCTCGTGATTAAGGAAATATAATAATAACCATTTTATTATTACCTCTAGGGCATATTTCCATCACACAATATCTTCACCATGGTGTCGATGAAAGATTTCACCACCACAAAGAATAAAACCAACAAAAAAGCTTTACACACTAACATAAAACTCATCAGATTCAAATAATCAGATCTGTGATGACAAAAAACTCTCTACTTCATGACACCGCCAAAAGAATGAGAGTCATTTTATTCTCACAAAATATGATGATCACTAGACGTTGACCAAAAACACAAAACTCTTGAAGATCCGAGCCCCGCCTCTCAGCGCCAATATAGCATTTGATCAAAATTCAGGGCCATTTATTTTGGGCGTCTTAAAAAATAAGTTGCATATCCCCATCTTAAAAAATAAGTCGCCTCTTAAGTTTCTTTAGATTCTAAATTAGTTATCATATAACTAGTTTCAGAAAAATATGAAAATAGCAAAACTAAAGACTTCCTCTTGTTTTCCTGCGGCTAGGGCAAACTCTCCCCTCCAGGCTTCACCGACGAGCCCATGGATTCACCTCCACTTTCCATGCTGCTCCGGCGGTCAGTGGCAGGGAAGGGAATCTCGGTGCCTACGCTCAGTTAGTAGTTTAGGTTAGGTTTTCTCAGTCCTCGCAGGTACAACGGTTGGGCGGATGGCGAAGATTCTTCTCCGATTTCGTCTTCCGGGCTCTGATCCTCCTCGAGTTTGTCCGTCTAGACGTAGTCGACGGAGCTCTAACGTAGATTCCTGCCGTCTCTTTAGGACGATGAGGTTAGTGTTTTTCGTTATGTGGCCAGATTTGGTGTCGGCTGCTTCAGATATATGCAAGGGGTTACCGACGATGACTGCAAATCTAAGGTGCTGTTCCTTGGGGGCACATGCACGAAGACTTTCTGGCTATTATCGATAAGGTCAAGACAGCTCCGGTAGAGCAACAACAACAATGACGCGTTGCCGGCTCGTTCTGATTGCAATATATAGTGGTCGTTTGGTGTTCTCGAAATCTCATTGTAATTTATTATGTTTGCGGTGCTTTATACAACTTTTCTAATAGATCTGCTCTTTTTCGAATAAATCTAGTTTAGAAGTCGCACTGAATAAGATAGGTGGCTTAGGGCATCTCCAACGGCAACCCGCAAATTTCCTCCTGCATCCGTCTGCGGACAGGGGGGCCAGTCTACGGACATGGATGCGAGAGGACGCCATCCAATGATAGTCGCATACATTTCAAATTTTTTTAACAAATCGGATGAAATTCGTGCAAACAAGGAGGATTTCATATAAACATGACGAATTTCATACAAACCAGATACGTCTCCAACGTATCTATAATTTTTGATTGTTCCATGCTATTATATTATCCATCTTAGATGTTTTATACGCATTTATATGCTATTTTATATGATTTTTGGGACTAACCTATTAACCTAGAGCCCAGTGCCAGTTCCTGTTTTTTCCTTGTTTTTGAGTATCGTAGAAAAGGAATATCAAACGGAGTCCAATTAACCTGAAAATTTACGGAGATTATTTTTGGACCAGAAGAAGCCCACGGAGCATCGGAGATGGACCAGAAGAGTCCCCAGGCGACCACGAGGGTGGAGGGCGCGCCCTACCTCCTGGGCGCGCCCCCTACCTCGTGGTTGCCTCGTGGACCCCCCTGACTTGTTCCCGACGCCAACACCTCTTATATATCCCCAAACTTCCAGAACAGAACCTAGATCGGGAGTTCCGCCGCCGCAAGCCTCTGTAGCCACCAAAAACCAATTGGGACCCTGTTCCGGCACCCTGCCGAAGGGGGGATCCATCACCGGTGGCCATCTTCATCATCCCGGTGCTCTCCATGACGAGGAGGGAGTAGTTCACCCTCGGGGCTGAGGGTATGTACCAGTAGCTATGTGTTTGATATCTCTCTCTCGTTTTCTTGATTTGGCACGATCTTGGTGTATCGCGAGCTTTGCTATTATAGTTGGATCTTATGATGTTTCTTCCCCTTGAATCTCTTGTAATGAATTGAGTTTTCCCTTTGAAGTTATCTTATCGGATTGAGTCTTTAAGGATTTGAGAACACTTGATGTATGTCTTGCATGTGCTTATATGTGGTGACAATGGGATATTCACGTGATCTACTTGATGTATGTCTTGCATGTGCTTATATGTGGTGACAATGGGATATTCACGTGATCTACTTGATGTATGTTTTGGTGATCAACTTGCGGGTTCAGTGACCTTGTGAACTTATGCATAGGGGTTAGCACACGTTTTCGTCTTGACTCTCCGGTAGAAACTTCGGGGCACTCTTTGAAGTTCTTTGTGTTGGTTGAATAGATGAATCTGAGATTGTGTGATGCATATCGTATAATCATACCCACGGATACTTGAGGTGACAATGGAGTATCTAGGTGACATTAGGGTTTTGGTTGATGTGTGTCTTAAGGTGTTATTCTAGTACGAACTCTAGGATAGATCGAATGGAAAGAATATCTTCATGTTATTTTACTACGGACTCTTGAATAGATCGATCAGAAAGAATAACTTTGAGGTGGTTTCGTACCCTACAATAATCTCTTCGTTTGTTCTCCGCTATTAGTGACTTTGGAGTGACTCTTTGTTGCATGTTGAGGGATAGTTATATGATCTAATTATGATATCCTTGTTGAGAGAACTTGCACTAGTGAAAGTATGAACCCTAGGCCTTGTTTTGAAGCATTGCAATACCATTTTCGCTCACTTTTATTACTTGTTACCTTGCTGTTTTTATAATTTCAGATTACAAAAACCTATATCTATCATCCATATTGCACTTGTATCACCATCTCTTCGCCGAACTAGTGCACCTATACAATTTACCATTGTATTGGGTGTGTTGGGGACACAAGAGACTCTTTGTTATTTGGTTGCAGGGTTGTTTGAGAGAGACCATCTTCATCCTACGCCTCCCACGGATTGACAAACCTTAGGTCATCCACTTGAGGGAAATTTGCTACTGTCCAACAAACCTCTGCACTTGGAGGCCCAACAACGTCTACAAGAAGAAGGTTGCATAGTAGACATCAAGCTCTTTTCTGGCGCCGTTGCCAGGGAGGCTGATGTCTACTACGCAACCTTCTTCTTGTAGACATTGTTGGGCCTCCAAGTGTAGAGGTTTGTAGGACAGTAGCAAATTTCCTTCAAGTGGATGACCTAGGGTTTATCAATCCGTGGGAGGCGTAGGATGAAGATGGTCTCTCTCAAGCAACCCTGCAACCAAATAACAAAGAGTCTCTTGTGTCCCCAACACACCCAATACAATGGTAAATTGTATAGGTGCACTAGTTCAGCGAAGAGATGGTGATACAAGTGCAATATGGATGGTAGATATAGGTTTTTGTAATCTGAAAATATAAAAACAGCAAGGTAACTAATGATAAAAGTGAGCGTAAACGGTATTGCAACGCTAGGAAACAAGGCCTAGGGTTCATACTTTCACTAGTGCAAGTTCTCTCAACAATAATAACATAATTGGATCATATAACTATCCCTCAACATGCAACAAAGAGTCACTCCAAAGTCACTAATAGCGGAGAAAAAACGAAGAGATTATGGTAGGGTACGAAACAACCTCAAAGTTATTCTTTCGGATCGATCTATTCAAGAGTCCGTAGTAAAATAACACGAAACTATTCTTTCCATTCAATCTATCATAGAGTTCGTACTAGAGTAACACCTTAAGACACAAATCAACCAAAACCCTAATGTCACCTGGATACTCCAATGTCACCTCAAGTATCCGTGGGTATGATTATACGATATGCATCACACAACCTCATATTCATCTATTCAAACCAACACAAAGTACTTCAAAGAGTGCCCCAAAGTTTCTACCGGAGAGTCAAGACGAAAACGTGTGCCAACCCCTATGCATAGGTTCATGGGCAGAACCTGCAAGTTGATCACCAAAACATACATCAAGTGAATCAATAGAATACCCCATTGTCACCACGGGTATCCCACGCAAGACATATATCAAGTGTTCTCAAATCCTTAAAGACTCAATCCGATAAGATAACTTCAAAGTAAAAACTCAATCCATTACAAGAGAGTAGAGGGGGAGAAACATCATAAGATCCAACTATAATAGCAAAGCCCGCGATACATCAATATCGTATCACCTCAAGAACACGAGAGAGAGAGAGAGAGAGATCAAACACATAGCTACTGGTACATACCCTCAGCCCCGAGGGTGAACTACTCCCTCCTCGTCATGGAGAGCGCCGGGATGATGAAGATGGCCACCGGTGAGGGTTCCCCCCTCCGGCAGGGTGCCGAAACAGGGTCCCGATTGGTTTTTCGTGGCTACAAAGGCTTGTGGCGACGGAACTCCCGATCTATTCTGTCCCCCGATGTTTTTACGGTATATGGATATATATAGGCGAAAGAAGTCGGTCAGGGGAGCCACGAGGGGCCCACGAGGGTGGGGGCGCGCCCAGGGGGGCAGGCGCGCCTCCCTACCTCGTGGCCACCTCGTTGCTTCCCTGACGTGCACTCCAAGTCTCCTGGATTGCTTCCGTTCCAAAAATAACTCTCCCGAAGGTTTCATTCCGTTTGGACTCCATTTGATATTCCTTTTCTGCGAAACACTGAAACAAGGGGAAAATAGAAACTGGCACTGGGCTCTGGGTTAATAGGTTAGTCCCAAAAATAATAGAAAAGTGTTTAATAAAGCCCATAAACATCCAAAACAGATAATATAATAGCATGGAACAATAAAAAATTATAGATACGTTGGAGACGTATCAAGCATCCCCAAGCTTAATTCCCGCTCGTCCTCGAGGAGGTAAATGATAAGAACAGAATTTTTGATGTGGAATGCTACCTAACATATTTATCCATGTAATTCTCTTTATTGTGGCAAGAATATTCAGATCCATAAGATTCAAGACAAAAGTTTAATATTGACATAAAAATAATAATACTTCAAGCATACTAACAAAGTAATCATGTCTTCTCAAAATAACATGGCCAAAGAAAGCTATCCCTACAAAATCATATAGTCTGGCTATGCTTTAGCTTCATCACACAAAATATTTAAATCATGCACAACCCCGATGACAAGCCAAGCAATTGTTTCATACTTTTGATGTTCTCAAACTTTTTTAATCTTCACGCAATACATGAGCGTGAGCCATGGACATAGCACTATAGGTGGAATAGAATGGTGGTTGTGGAGAAGACAAAAAGGAGAAGATAGTCTCACATCAACTAGGCGTATTAACGGGCTATGGAGATGCCCATCAATAGATATCAATGTGAGTGACTAGGGATTGCCATGCAATGGATGCACTAGAGCTATAAGTGTATGAAAGCTCAACAAAAGAAACTAAGTGGGTGTGCATCCAACTCGCTTGCTCACGAAGACCTAGGGCATTTTAAGGAAGCCCATCATTGGAATATACAAGCCAAGTTCTATAATGAAAGATTCCCACTAGTATATGAAAGTGACAACATAGGGGACTCTCTATCATGAAGATCATGGTGCTACTTTGAAGCACAAGTGTGGTAAAAGGATAGTAGCATTGTCCCTTCTCTCTTTTTCTCTCATTTTTTTGTTTTTTTTGTTTGGGTCTTTTCTCTTTTTTTATGGCCTCTTTTTTTAGTCCGGAGTCTCATCCCGACTTATGGGGGAATCATAGTCTCCATCATCCTTTCCTCACTGGGACAATGCTCTAATAATGATGATCATGACACTTTTATTTACTTACAACTCAAGAATTACAACTCAATACTTAGAACAAGATATGACTCTATATGAATGCCTCCGGCGGTGTACCGGGATGTGCAATGACTCATGAGTGACATGTATGAAAGAATTATGAATGGTGGCTTTGCCACAAATACAATGTCAACTACATGATCATGCAAATCAATATGACAATGATGGAGCGTGTCATAATAAATGGAACGGTGGAAAGTTGCATGGCAATATATCTCGGAATGGCTATGAAAATGCCATGATAGGTAGGTATGGTGGCTGTTTTGAGGAAGGTATATGGTGGGTGTATGATACCGGCTAAAGGTGCGCAGTATTAGAGAGGCTAGCAATGGTGGAAGGATGAGAGCGCGTATAATCCATGGACTCAACATTAGTCATAAAGAACTCACATACTTATTGAAAAAATCTATTAGTTATCGAAACGAAGTACTACGCCATGCTCCTAGGGGGATAGATTGGTAGGAAAAGACCATCGCTCGTCCCCGACCGCCACTCATAAGGAAGACAATCAATAAATAAATCATGCTCCGACTTCATCACATAACGGTTCACCATACGTGCATGCTACGGGAATCACAAACTTTAACACAAGTATCTCTCAAATTCACAACTACTCCACTAGCATGACTCTAATATCACCATCTTCATATCTCAAAACTATCATAAGGAATCAAACTTCTCATAGTATTCAATGCACTTTATATGAAAGTTTTTATTATATCCCTCTTGGATGCCCATCATATTAGGACTAGTTTCATAACCAAAGCAAATTACCATGCTGTTCTAAAGACTCTCAAAATAATATAAGTGAAGCATGAGAGTTCATCTATTTCTTCAAAATAAAACTACCGTCGTGCTCTAAAAGGATGTAAGTGAAGCACTAGAGCAAATGACAAACTACTCCAAAAAGGTATAAGTGAAGATCAATGAGTAGTTTAATAATTATGCAACTATGTGAAGACTCTCTAACATTTAAGAATTTCAGATCTTGGGATTTTATTCAAACATCAAGCAAAGCTAAAGAAAATAAAATGACGCTCCAAGCAAAACACATATCATGTGGTGAATAAAAATATAGCTCCAAGTAAAGTTACCGATGAACGAAGACGAAAGAGGGGATGCCTTCCGGGGCATCCCCAAGCTTAGGCTTTTGGTTGTCCTTGAATATTACCTTGGGGTGCCTTGGGCATCCCCAAGATTAGGCTCTTGCCACTCCTTATTCCATAGTCCATCGAATCTTTACCCAAAACTTGAAAACTTCACAACACAAAACTTAACAGAAAATCTCGTGAGCTCCGTTAGCGAAAGAAAACAAAACACCACTTCAAGGTAATGTAATGAACTCATTATTTATTTATATTGGTGTTAAACCTACTGTATTCCAACTTCTCTATGGTTTATAAACTATTTTACTAGCCATAGAGTCATCAAAATAAGCAAACAACACATGAAAAACAGAATATGTCAAAAACAGAACAGTCTGTAGTAATCTGTAACTAACGCAAACTTATGGAACTCATAAAAATCTACCAAAATAGGAAGACCTAGATAATTTGTTTATTGATCTACTGCAATTGGAATCAGTATTTTATCACATTCTGGTGATTTTTAACAATTGTTTTTGTGAACAGAAAGTTTCTGGAATTTTCAGCAAGATCAAATAACTATCATCCACGAAGATCCTATAGGTCTTACTTGGCACAAACACTAATTAAAACTTAAAACCACATGTAAACAGAGGCTAGATAGATTATTTATTCCTAAACAGAACCAAAAAGCAAGAAACTAAAATAAAGTTGGGTTGCCTCCCAACAAGCGCTAACGTTTAACGCCCCTAGCTAGGCATGATGATTTCAGTGATGCTCACATAAAACATAAGAATTGAAACATAAAGAGAGCATCATAAAGAATATGACTAGCACATCTAAGTCTAACCCACTTCCTATGCATAGGGATTTTGTGAGTAAACAACTTATGGGAACAATAATCAACTAGCATAGGAAGGCAAAACAAGCATAACTTTAAAACTTTAAGCACATAGAGAGGAAACTTGATATTATTGCAATTCCTACAAGCATATGTTCCTCCCTCATAATAATTTTCAGTAGCATCATGAATTAATTCAACAATATAACCAGCACCTAAAGTATTCTTTTCATGATCCACTTGCATAGAATTTTTATTAGTCTCTACATAAGCAAATTTCCTCTCATGAATAATAGTGGGAGCAAACTCAACAAAATAACTATCATGTGATTGAAAATTAAGATCAAGATGACAAGTTTCATGGTTATGATTATTCTTCAAAGCATACGTGTCATCACAATAATCATCATAGATAGGAGGCATGCTTTCATCATAGTAAATTTTCTCATCAAAGCTTGGGGGACAAAAAATATCATCTTCATCAAACATAGCATCCCCAAGCTTGTGGCTTTGCATATCATTAGCATCATGGGTATTCAAAGAATTCATACTAACAACATTACAATCATGCTCGTCATTCAAAGAATTAGTGCCAAACATTTTACTGCATTCTTCTTCTAACACTTTGGCACAATTTTCCTTTCCATCATACTCACGAAAGATATTAAAAAGATGAAGCGTATGAGGCAAACTCAATTCCATTTTTTGTAGTTTTCTTTTATAGAAGAAACTAGTGATAAAACAAGAAACAAAAAGATTCGATTGCAAGATCTAAAGATATACCTTCAAGCACTCACCTCCCCGGCAACGGCGCCAGAAAAGAGCTTGATGTCTACTACGCAACCTTCTTCTTGTAGACGTTGTTGGGCCTCCAAGTGCAGAGGTTTGTAGGACAATAGCAAATTTCCCTCAAGTGGATGACCTAAGGTTTATCAATCTGTGGGATGCGTAGGATGAAGATGGTCTCTCTCAAGCAACCCGGCAACAAAATAACAAAGAGTCTCTTGTGTCCCCAACACACCCAATACAATGGTAAATTGTATAGGTGCACTAGTTCAGCGAAGAGATGGTGATACAAGTGCAATATGGATGGTAGATATAGGTTTTTGTAATCTAAAAATATAAAAACATCAAGGTAACTAATGATAAAAGTGAGCTTAAACGGTATTGCAATGCTAGGAAATAAGGCCTAGGGTTCATACTTTCACTAGTGCAAGTTCTCTCAACAATAATAACATAATTGGATCATATAACTATCCCTCAACATGCAACAAAGAGTCACTCCAAAGTCAGTAATAGCGGAGAAGAAACGAAGAGATTATGGTAGGGTACGAAACCACCTCAAAGTTATTCTTTCGGATCGATCTATTCAAGAGTTCGTAGTAAAATAACACGAAGCTATTCTTTCCGTTCAATATATCATAGAGTTCGTACTAGAATAACACCTTAAGACACAAATCAACCAAAACCCTAATGTCACCTAGATACTCCAATGTCACCTCAAATATCCATGGGTATGATTATACGATATGCATCACACAACCTCAGATTCACCTATTCAAACCAACACAAAGTACTTCAAAGAGTGCCCCAAAGTTTCTACCGGAGAGTCAAGACGAAAACATGTGCCAACCCCTATGCATAGGTTCATGGGCGGAACCCGCAAGTTGATCACCAAAACATACATCAAGTGAATCAATAGAATACCCCATTGTCACCACGGGTATCCCACGCAAGACATACATCAAGTGTTCTCAAATCCTTAAAGACTCAATCCGATAAGATAACTTCAAAGGGAAAACTCAATCCATTACAAGAGAGTAGAGGGGGAGAAACATCATAAGATCCAACTATAATAGCAAAGCCCGCGATACATCAAGATCGTATCACCTCAAGAACACGAGAGAGAGAGAGAGAGAGATCAAACACATAGCTACTGGTACATACCCTCAGCCCTGAGGGTGAACTACTCCCTTCTCGTCATGGAGAGCGCCGGGATGATGAAGATGGCCACCGGTGAGGGTTCCCCCCTCTGGCAGGGTGCTGGAATAGGGTCCCGATTGGTTTTTCATGGCTACAGAGGCTTGCGGTAGCGGAACTCCCGATCTATTCTGTTCCCCGATGTTTTTAGGGTATATGGATATATATAGGCGAAAGAAGTCGGTCAGGGGAGCCACGAGGGGCCCATGAGGGTGGGGGCGTGCCTAGGTGGCAGGCGCGCCTCCCTGCCTCGTGGCCACCTCGTTGCTTCCCTGACGTGCACTCCAAGTCTCCTGGATTGCTTCCGTTCCAAAAATAACTCTCCCGAAGGTTTCATTCCGTTTGGACTCCGTTTGATATTCCTTTTCTGCGAAACACTGAAACAAGGGAAAAAACAGAAACTGGCACTGGGCTCTAGGTTAACAGGTTAGTCCCAAAAATAATATAAAAGTGTTTAATAAAGCCCATAAACATCCAAAACAGATAATATAATAGCATGGAACAATCAAAAATTATAAATATGTTGGAGACATATCAGAGGCTAGGTAAGCGACACTAACACCCCGTCAACTAAGCTCTTTTCTGGCGCCATTTTCGGGGAGGTGATTTCTTGAAGGTATATCTTTAGATCTTGCAATCGAATCTTTTAGTTTCTTGTTTTATCACTAGTTTAGTTTATAAAAGAAAACTACAAAAAAATGGAATTGAGGGTGCCTCATATGCTTCATCTTTTTAATATCTTTCGTGAAAATGATGGAAAGGAAAATTGTGCTCAAGTTCTAGAAGAAGAATGCATTAAAATGTTTGGCACTAAATCTTTGAATTATGAGCATGATTGCAATATTGTTGGTATGAATTCGTTGAATATCCATGATGCTAATGATATGCAAAGCCACAAGCTTGGGGAAGCTATGTTTGATGAAGATGATATTTTTTGTCCCCCAAGTTTTGATGGGCAAATTTATTATGATGAAAGCATGCCTCCTATTTATGATGATTATATTGATGAAAGTGGATATGGAGAGGTCATGACTTTATTTAGTGATGAATCCACTATTTCGGAAGAGGTTCCAATTGATTATGAGAACAAAGTTGCTATCTATGATGATTATTGTGATGACATGTATGCTATAAAGAATAATGATAACCATGAAACTTGTCATCATGATTTTAATTTTCAATTGGATTATGCCTCACATGATAGTTATTTTGTTGAGTTTGCTCCCACTACTATTCATGAGAAGAAATTTGCTTATGTGGAGAGTAGAAAATTTTCTATGCTTGTAGATCATGAAAAGAATAATTTGGGTGATAGTTATATTGTTGAATTCATTCATGATGCTACTGAAATTTATTATGAGGGAGGAATATATGCTTGTAGGAATTGCAATAATATCAAGTTTCCTCTCTATGTGTTGAAAATCTTGAAGATTTGCTTGTTTTACCTTCCTATGCTAGTTGTTTCTTGTTCCCATAAATTGTTTTCTCACAAAATCCCTATGCATAGGAAGTGGGTTAGACTTAAATGTGCTAGTCATATGCTTCATGATGCTCCCGTTATGTTTCAATTCTTATCTTTTATATGAGCATCATTGAATTCATCATGCCTAGCTAAAAAGGCATTAAAGAAAAAAGCGCTTGTTGGGAGACAACCTAATATTTACCCCTACTGTTTTTGTGTGTTCACATGATTAAACTACTGTAGTAATCATGTTTTATAGCTTTTGTTTCAATAAAGTTCCAAGTAAGACCTTTAGGATAGCTTATGGTGATAGTTGTGTTAATCCTGCTGAAAATCAGAAACTTTTGCGCCCAGTAAATTAGTTTTGATAATTCACAGAAACGTGTTTTTGATATGATTCTTTTTGCTCTAAATTTGTACACACATTGCTCAGGTTGTCCTAATTGTTCAGAATTTTTGGAGTTACAGAAGTATTCAAAAGTTACAGATTACTACAGACTATTATGTTTTTGACAGATTCTGTTTTCTATGTGTTATTTCTTATTTTGATGAATCTAGAGTAGTATCGGAGGGTATGGACCATAGATAAGTTGGAATACAGTAGATATTACACCAATATGAATTTAGAATGAGTTCACAACAGTACCTAAGTGGTGGTTTTATTTTCTTATGCTAACGGAGCTCATAAGATTTTCTGTTGAGTTTTGTGTTGTGAAGTTTTCAAGTTTTGGGTAAAGATTCGATGGACTATGGAATAAGGAGTGGAAAGAGCCTAAGCTTGGGGATGCCCAAGGCACCCCAAGGTAAAATTCAAGGACAACCAAAAACCTAAGCTTGGGGATACCCCGGAAGGCATCCCCTCTTTCGTCTTTGTCCATCGGTAACTTTACTTGGAGCTATATTTTTATTCACCACATGATATGTGTTTTACTTGGAGCGTTAATTTATTTTTTTAGGATTTGCTTTATGTTACGAGAGAACGAACCCAGTACCTATAGTACAACAAACACCACCATTACTTGCGTCACTAAATTGAAGCATAGAAAGAGGTGGACCGCGCCTTGGATAATTGGTCCTTTCTTATCTTACTCTTTCCACTAACGTTAGGACTTAGGCGAGCTGCTGAATACGAGACACTTCTTTCTCGGCTAGAATCTAGATTTGATAGATCAACATATTCCTCTTTCTATCAAGCTAGTCAGCCAAAGTAGCAAATTTCTTCTTCCAGGGAGGGGCGGACTCTACGTTGGGTGACGTCACGGCATTTGAGAACCAATTGCTTCTTTTGCTTTTCACCAACCTTCATGTACAATCTTATTTCGTATAGCAATAACTAGAATTTAAAAAAAGGGAATGACAAAGCATCTGGGAATAAACGATTAATTTCTTGATTGATCCCCCTTTCGTATTCATTCGACCTGAGGTGAGGTTGGAACAAGAGTTTTCATAAAAAGAATGATGTTTTGCATCTTTATTTTCAATAAAAATGTCAAGGATAGCCTTTCCCATGCTTATTTTGCAAGTATACATGTTGCTGTTTCAAAACAGAAAGTTTACCACTATTGCAAAAATTCCCTAGAAAAGTCAGAATATGATAAAATGTTGAAACTTTTTCCATATTGAGCTCTGATAAATTTTCTACAGTGTGGTAAATTTTCATAATTTTTGGAGTTAGGGAAGTATTGATACTCTTGCATTCTTTACAGACTATATTGTTTTGGCAGATTGCTGTTATGTTTGCATTGTTTGCTTGTTTAATGATTCTATTTGAGGATAGGAGTATTAAATATGCAGAGGCATTTAGTATGCAATGTTGAATAATAATTTTTGTGATTTGTTACAGTAGAGAATGATAAGGTTTTTGCATTAGTTTATACTAACTTATCTCACGAGTTCTTGTTGAGTTTTGTGTGGATGAAGCTTTTGAGATTTGGGAAAACCGTGATATAAAAGGAATTAAGGAGACGCAAAAGTTCAAGCTTCGGGATGCCCAAGGCACCCCATGATAATATTTCAAGAAGTCTCAAGCATCTAATCTTGGGGATGCCCCGGTAGGCATCCCACCTTTTTTCTTCGACAATTATCGGTTAGTATCGGTTGAGCCTAAGTTTTTGCTTCTTCACATAATGAATGCTATCCTTGAAAGGTCATTTTATTTTGTTTTGCTTGCTGTTTGAATAATATCCCAAGATCTGAAATTCTTAAATGTTAGAGAGTCTTCACATAGTTACATAATTATTCGACTACTCATTGATCTTCACTTATATCTTTCGGAGTAGTTTGTCGTTTGCTCTAGTGCTTCACTTATATCTTTTAGAGAACGACGGCGGTTTTATTTTGAAGAAATTATTGATCTCTCATGCTTCACTTATATTATTTTGAGAGTCTTTTAGAACAGCATGATAATTTGCTTTGGTTATAAAATTAGTCCTAATATGATGGGCATTCAAGACGGGTATAATAAAAAATTTCATATAGAGTGCATTGAATATTTGATGATTGTTTTGAGATATGAAGATGGTGATATTAGAGTCGTGCTAGTTGAGTAATTGTGAAATTGAGAAATACTTGTGTTGAGGTTTGCAAGTCCCGTAGCATGCACGTATGGTAAACATTGTGTGAAAAATTTGAAGCATGAGGTGTTTCGTTGATTGCCTTCCTTATGTGTGGAGGTCGGGATCGCGCGATGGTTAACTCCTACCAACCCTTCCCCTAGGAGCATGTGCGTAGTGCTTGATTTTGATGACTTGTAGATTTTTGCAATAAGTATGTGAGTTCTTTATGACTAATGTTGAGTCCATGGATTATACGCACTCTCACCCTTCCACCATTGCTAGCCTCTCTTGTGCCGCGCAACTTTCGCCGGTACCATAAACCCATCATTTACCTTCCTCAAAACAGCTACCATACCTACCTATTATGGCATTTCCATAGCCATTCCGAGATATATTGCCATGCAACTTTCCATCGTTCCGTTTATTATGACACGCTTCATCATAGTCACATTGCTTTGCATGATCATGTAGTTGACATCGTATTTGTGGCATGGCCACCATTCATAATTTTTCATACATGTCACTCTTGATTCATTGCACATCCCGGTACACCGCCGGAGGCATTCACACAGAGTCATATTTTGTTCTAAGTATCGAGTTGTAAGTAAATAAAAGTGTTATGATCTTCATTATTAGAGCATTGTCCCATGTGAGGAAAGGATGATGGAGACTATGATTCCCCCACAAGTCGGGATGAGACTCCGGACGAAAAATAAAAGAGGCCAAAGAAGCCCAAATAAAAAAGAGGCCAAAGAAGCCCACCAAAAAATAAAAAAAAATGAGAGAAAAAGAGAGAAGGGACAATGTTACTATCCTTTTTCCACACTTGTGCTTCAAAGTAGCACCATGATCTTCATGATAGAGAGTCTCTTATGTTGTCACTTTCATATACTAGTGGGAATTTTTCATTATAGAACTTGGCTTGTATATTCCAATGATGGGCTTCCTCAAATTGCCCTAGGTCTTCGTGAGCAAGCAAGTTGGATGCATACCCACTTAGTTTCTTTTGTTGAGCTTTCATATACTTATAGCTCTAGTGCATCCATTGCATGGCAATCCCTACTCACTCACATTGATATCTATTGATGGGCATCTCCATAGCCCATTGATATGCCTAGTTGATGTGAGACTATCTTCTCCTTTTTGTTTTCTCCACAACCACCCTATTCCACCTATAGTGCTATGTCCATGGCTCGCGCTCATATATTGCGTGAAAGTTGAAAAAGTTTGAGAATACTAAAGTATGAAACAATTGCTTGGCTGAAACCGGGGTTGTGCATGATTGGAGCATTTTATGTGACGAAGATGGAGCATAGCCAAACTATATGATTTTGTAGGGATGAGCTTTCTTTGGCTATGTTATTTTGAGAAGACATAATTGCTTAGTTAGTATGCTTGAAGTATTATTATTTTTATGTCAATATTAAACTTTTGTCTTGGATCTTTCGGATTTGAACATTCATGCCACAATAAAGGAAATTACATTGAAAAATATGTTGGGTAGCATTCCACATCAAAAATTCTGTTTTTATCATTTACCTACTCGAGGACGAGCAGGAATTAAGCTTGGGGATGCTTGATACGTCTCCAACGTATCTATAATTTTTGATTGTTCCATGCTATTACATTATCCATCTTAGATGTTTTATATGCATTTATATGCTATTTTATATGATTTTTGGGACTAACCTATTAACCTAGAGCCCAGTGCCAGTTTCTGTTTTTTCCTTGTTTTTGAGTATCACAGAAAAGGAATATCAAACGGAGTCCAATTGACCTGAAAATTTACGGAGATTATTTTTGGACCAGAAGAAGCCCACGGAGCATCGGAGATGGACCAGAAGAGTCCCGAGGCCACCACGAGGGTGGAGGGCGTGCCCTACCCCCCTGGGCGCGCGCCCCTACCTCGTGGCTGCCTCGTGGACCCCCTGACTTGTTCCCGACGCCAACACCTCTTATATATCCCCAAACTTCCAGAACAGAACCTAGATCGGGAGTTCCGCCGCCGCAAGCCTCTGTAGCCACCAAAAACCAATCGGGACCCTGTTCCGGCACCCTGCTGGAGGGGGGATCCATCACCGGTGGCCATCTTCATCATCCCGGCACTCTCCATGACGAGGAGGGAGTAGTTCACCCTCGGGGCTGAGGGTATGTACCAGTAGCTATGTGTTTGATCTCTCTCTCTCTCTCTCGTGTTCTTGATTTGGCACGATCTTGATGTATCGCGAGCTTTGCTATTATAGTTGGATCTTATGATGTTTCTCCCCCTCGACTCTCTTGTAATGGATTGAGTTTTCCCTTTGAAGTTATCTTATCAGATTGAGTCTTTAAGGATTTGAGAACACTTGATGTATGTCTTGCATGTGCTTATCTGTGGTGACAATGGGATATTCACATGATCTACTTGATGTATGTTTTGGTGATCAACTTGCGGGTTCAGTGACCTTGTGAACTTATGAATAGGGGTTGGCACACGTTTTCGTCTTGACTCTCCGGTAGAAACTTTGGGGCACTCTTTGAAGTTCTTTGTGTTGGTTGAATAGATGAATCTGAGACTGTGTGATGCATATCATATAATCATACCCACGGATACTTGAGGTGACAATGGAGTATCTAGGTGACATGAGGGTTCTGGTTGATGTGTGCCTTAAGGTGTATTCTAGTACGAACTCTAGGATAGATCAAACGGAAAGAATATCTTCATGTTATTTTACTACGGACTCTTGAATAGATCGATCAGAAAGAATAACTTTGAGGTGGTTTCGTACCCTACAATAATCTCATCGTTTGTTCTCCGCTATTAGTGACTTTGGAGTGACTCTTTGTTGCATGTTGAGGGATAGTTATATGATCTAATTATGTTATCCTTGTTGAGAGAACTTGCACTAGTGAAAGTATGAACCCTAGGCCTTGTTTTAAAGCATTGCAATACCGTTTTCGCTCACTTTTATTACTTGTTACCTTGCTGTTTTTATAATTTCAGATTACAAAAACCTATATCTATCATCCATATTGCACTTGTATCACCATCTCTTCGCCGAACTAGTGCACCTATACAATTTACCATTGTATTGGGTGTGTTGGGGACACAAGAGACTCTTTGTTATTTGGTTGCAGGGTTGTTTGAGAGAGACCATCTTCATCCTATGCCTCCCACGGATTGACAAACCTTAGGTCATCCACTTGAGAGAAATTTGCTACTGTCCTACAAACCTCTGCACTTGGAGGCCCAACAACGTCTACAAGAAGAAGGTTGCGTAGTAGACATCAAAACCGGACGAAAAGGGTTACATTTTGGACATATTTTCAACTAAAAAGGTAAAATTATGTGCACGTACGGTCGCGCGGAGCTCCACTCCCACGACAGGATACACTACACTAGTCTACGACCGGCCGCGGCGGATCCCTTTATCTTACCCATGTCCGACAGCCCGCTAACCGGACTGTTGAGAGCCCCGGAGGGATATTCTTCCCCCGTATCTTCCTTATGTTCGGCTGTGCCACTCATGGCAGCGGCAAAGAGGGAGCTTCAACCGGAGGGGAAGGGTGCTTCCGTGGAGCTCAGGCGGGTGCCCAGGATGGTCTGAGATAAAGGAGAATCGGCTGGGTCACCAACGGTGGCCTTCCTGGGACCCAAGCGGCAGTGGCCTCCCGTGTTCTGCTTCTCTTCGATGATGGCGGCGGGCGCGCACGTGCGGGCCGCCACCTCGTCGACATCCACGTAGGCAGCTTCTTTCTCTGCGTGCATGGCGCGGTTACGCGCGCGTTGATGGCAGATGGCGCGGTCACAGACATTGGATCCGGCGATGCCCATGCCGCCGTGCCGAGATGGAGCAACTCGCCACTCCTCCACGAGCTGGCTTCGAGCGGCGAGTTGTTGAACCACGCGTCGACTTTTGGAGGCAACTGGCTCCGTCGGGCTAGGGGAGGAGCAGGAGGAGCAAGCCGCCTCGCTTGTATCCGGCGGACTCGGAGGGCCACCCAGCCGGCTTGTATGCCGGAGAACTGCTCTTCGGAAGCCATCAGAAGAGTGGAGAAAATGGTGAAGGAGGAGATGGGGGAGTGGCGGAGGGGTACAATTCTTGGCGTTTGACCTCGTTTAAATCGGGAGGAGCTCGGCCGACATTGCGTTTAATGCCGACCCGCTCATGAACGGACGTGTGGCCGGAGTAGGTTTCTCGGCTTCCACACGGGTTTAATGAAGGCGTTTGAATGAGGCGGCGAGGCGTGTTCAGTCGGGCGCGCAGTGGGCGGCGCCCTCGGCCGGCGCCCCGCTTCAATGACCGAGGCAGTTAGAGGTCGCGTCCGCCCTGAGCCGCTTTCAATGTGGAGCGGCATGAATGCGACCAGCTGGCGCCCGACAAGAAGCGCACACGGGAGGGGAAGGGATTTTTGATAGGCCAGGGCGGTCAGAAGCGGGCATGGGATCGGTCCGGACTCCCGCAAATCTCCCCACGTTTGTCTCCTGTTTACGGGAGAAAACACGTCCGAACCGCGCTGCAAACCGATACAAGACTGTGTTGGATGACTTCCATGGTCCGAATAGCACGGTCCGGACAATTGCAGGAGTTCTGAGGGTCGGCGTTGCCCTTATGAAAAAAGAAGTGGCCCTCGCTATCGTGCCCTCCACCTCGGCACATGCATATTCTTTTTTGAGCATGGCACATGCATATTCGTAGGTTACAGTCTCGATTTATGCGTGTCATTCTTACACAGGGACCGTGCTAATCTTCTCTATATCGTTTCAATTTTATCGGATGTCCCCGAAGGCTATAGTGAAACGTTAAGTTTAGGTCAGTACTTTTGTCAACATTTGGTTGAAACTTTTTAAAGAATAAATAAAAAAGACACGCTGGGGAATTGGGAAGTTGGCGGTGGAGTGCGCGCAGCGACGTAGAACGCCGGCTCCCTTTCCCTTCCCTTGAGCTGTCTGCCCATTGACCATCCGTATCTGCACAACTGCCAACAACTTGTTCCAACTTACAAAATAGCCCCTCCCGAAACACGGAACCACCAAAAGGCCCATTCCAGAGCTGAAACACAGGGTGGGTGGGAGAGAGGACGACTCCAAATCTCATCTCGTCTTCTCCGCCGCCGGCAAGCCAGCCAGCCAGCCAGCCATGCCTACCTCCCCGGCCGCCTCCGCCGGAGCCGTCGCCTCCCCCTCCGGATTCTCCCCGGCCTCCGCCGCCGCGTCGGCGGCCGACCCGGCCACCCCGTCCTGGTGGGAGTCCGTCTCCCAGGCGCGCTCCCGCATCCTCGCGCTCGCCTCCATCCTCCCGCCCGAGGTCTCCCCCGGCGTCTCGGCGCTCGCGGACTCCGACCGCCCCGCCCGCGCCCTCCTCCGCTCCGCCGCCGCCTACGACGCCCTCTCCGGGGCGCTCCGCGCGGGCGGCGGCGCCGACGACCCCGCCTGCCACTGGCTCTACGACACGCTCCTCTCCCAGGACCCCGACCTCCGCCTCGCCGCGCTCGCCTTCCTCCCGCTCCTCTCGTCGCTCTACCTCCTCCGCCTGCCCCCCGCGCTCCCATCCTCGCTCTCTGGCTTCGAGGCCGTCCTCCTCGCCGTCTACTCCTCCGAGGCCAAGAGCCGCCAGGGAAAGCCCGTGCTTGTCCATGTCCCTGACCTCTCCGTCCCCTCCCTGTACCACACTCCGCAGTCCAGCCCCAGCTCGAGATCGCCTCGCCGGCCGCACCCGCCGCCGATCCCCCCTCCTCCCGCAAATGTGGTGGTGGGCGTGCTGTCGCCGCCGCTGGAGCCACAGGCCGCAGTGAAGTCGACCAAGCGCGCGGGGATTATAGGGGTCGCCTTTGAGGCCTACTACGCCAAGATCGCGCAGATGCCCCCTGCATCCAAGGTGGATGCCTGCAATGCGGTGGCTGCGTGGGCGGGGCAGTACTGCAGGTGCCGTTTTGAGCTTGATGAGGAGTTGGAGGTGGAGGAAGGGGATTCTCTGGGCTCCATGTCGCCATTGTCCACCGATGCTGAGAATGGGAATGGGAAGGCCCTGGAGGAAGAATTGGCAAAGATGCGTGTCAATGGAGACAGCAGTGGCCAGAATTGTGGTAAGGAGGAGGAGGTGAGGGAGGCAAGGGTGCAGCTCCCGTGGGAGTTACTGCAGCCAGTGATGAGGGTTCTTGGGCACTGCTTGCTTGCGCCACTGAACCCAATGGAGGTGCGGGATGCCGCCGCAGAAGCTGTGCGGGTTGTCTATGCCCGTGCATGTCATGACCTTGTGCCACAGGCAATCCTGGCAGCCCGGAGCTTGATTGAGCTTGACAAAAGCGCACGCAAGGCTGCTAAAGAAGCAGCTGTTGCAGCTTCCGGAATAATGGTAGCCTCCGGCACAGCTGGAAGCACCGCATCGAGCTCCAGGCCAAGTTCCAAGCCAAACACGCCGAGCAAGCAGCGTAAACCTGACATGCTGCTCGTGTCCAAATGAGGTCAATTGCTCTGCATTTTGTGAAATTGGTTGTCACTGAAATGTCGACCAAGCCTAGTATACATTGCACGCGGAAGATTGTTTGTTATGGCTCGAAAGACTGCTGGCTTGGTACGTTATGTCTCGAAAGACTGCTGGCTTGGTATGTTGCCAACTCTGTATTGTATGTTAACTTGCCTTATGTAGTTATTGTTACTCGTTGCATATAGTTCACAAATCAATATATTTTATGATCCTGCTTGTGGGTTGGTGAGGAGATTCAGTTGGAGTGAATACTATTGTTAATGGTTATTGTTGTAAATTTCAATCATATTCTGTTTGTCCATGTATTTCTTGCAATGCTCTGCACTTGAAGATGTTCTGTTTGTAGGTTGCAACCTTTTATTTTGAACCAAAACAGCAGGAGAGTTTTGTAATGTATTTCTAATTAAACATATATACAAAGCAATGTACAACGATGCAACGGCGGATAAAAATGATCAAAAGAAGTGTTACAGGTTGATTCGTAGCTACTCAGTTTCTGATAGTTAGTAGTATTGATTGAGTTTGCTACTTGCTAGTCGATGGATTGAATAACTAATGCATTCCAGGGACATATTGGATGATCTGAAATTGGTTCTGATTCTTCTTTCTGCTTTCTTCTATGGAGATATCGAGCATTCTTGGATTGATGCCAAAAATTGGCATGCTAATATTTGGCATTGGCCAAGTATTGTCTAGTAATTTCTTGTTTACCAAATTTTCTTGCAAACCTCACATAAAGTTGCCAGCTTTTGCCAAGTCTGGGCTTTGCCACACATTGGCTAGCCAAATTTTGGTAGTGAACCAATGCCCATCTTCACAAATTCGTAATGGGTTTCTGTTTTCACTAAGCATGATTTATAGTCGTTAAAAAGTGTTAGAATGCAGTAATTAGCTGCTGCGTGAGGCTAGATTTTTATCCTTATGAGCTTTTGTAACTCTATGAAGCAACTTGTGCATTATTATGATCGTTTAGCACTTAGTCTACTAGATCATCAGTGCAGCTTGATTGTTATGGATTGGAAACCCATTGGTTTTGTTATGCAGCTAACTCTGTATTCTGTGTTAATTGCCTTAAGTTACTTGTTCAATATAGTTCACAAATCAATCTTCAGGACTGCATTTGCTGATTGATAATGGAGTGTGCTCCTTGCTGGCTTTTAATATAGTGTCAATTTTCGTTGTGCTGTTCATATATTTCTTATGTATGTATAGTATCTGATGAAAAAGTTATTCTCTTTCAGTAATACTCCAGGGGCAATAGTATCTGATGGAAATAGCATAAACTGCAACACAGTGTGTATTCATGTGTCCCTAGATTTTTAAAGCACCCCCACTTGCTGACTCGTATTATTTTATATACTCAGTCCAAAAGTTCTTTTTTTTAATTATTTAAATTAAGTCATAGTGAAAATTCCAAAATGAGAACATAAAGATCTGTCCAATTTGCTCTGCTTGCATGACAATGTGATAAAATGGTTGTTTTTGTATGTGAAGATGCATCATGTATCATGTTAGTGATTCTCATAGTGAAGTCAATGTAATGCCAGGGACAAGTGTTGAAATTTTTCCTTTAGAAATGGAAGTGCTGCATTCAGTAGTAGGTGACGTCAAATTACTGCATTATAAAGCAATTGAGTGTCTATTTGAACCTAGAAGATGTGATTTTGCACAGCATGGGCATTAAGATTGGCTGGCACAAATTGAGCACGCTCTTGTTTCATTCCCCAATGTGTGTTGCTACCTCTCTAAGAGCATGTCTAGTAGAGCCCTCAAACCCCTAAAAATAACTGCTTTTTTACAGTTTTTGTTGAAAAAAAGCCGTAGACTAGAACCTCTAAACCCTCAAACCCGTAAAAAAATTTAGAGGTCCAACCCTCAAACTGTTTCCCCACCTGTAGAAGTGAGGGTTGAGAGGAAAAACTCCCCCCAACCCGCACTTCACTTTCCTCTCGCGCGGGAGGGAAGTTTCATCCCGCCTCCCCTGCTCCTCCCGCCGCCTCGCCCCACGCCGGCCATGGAGGCCTCCGCCGCCGCCGCGCCCGCCCCGCCTGACTCGGGCCCCGCCCCCGCCCCGGCCGACTCGGGCCCCGCCCCTGGCCCCGCCTCCGCCCGGACCGTCGCCGACGTGGTGGCGGCGACCCACGTCGGGGCCAAGCGGCGGCGGGCGGGCCTCGCACCGCCTCCCCGGCTCCCGCCCCGGCCCCCGTCCCCGCCCCGGCGGCCGCGCCCGCCCCCAAGAAGAGCTGGCCGAAGGCAGGCTCCCGTGGGCCGCGAGGGGCTTCCTCCAAGGTCGCCGGCTCGTCCCCGGCCGTGAACAAGCCGCGGAAGAAGCCCGCGGCCCCGCCCGCCGCCGTCGCCGAACCTCCTCCCGCCGCGCACGAGGTGTTCGAGGAAATGGCAACCCCATCCTCGTTCATGGACCTTCTCCAAAACGCGGAGGTGGACCTCGGAGCTCCGCCCCTAGACCCCTTTAGGGTTGGTGACGACTTGGAGGAAGATGAGGAGGATGAAGGGGATGACGAGGAGGAGGTGGCCGAGATAGGGGAGGAGGCATTCACCGCCGCTTCCCGCCCACACGCGCGGTCGACAAACTACACCGAGCCGGAAGATGCCCTCTTGGTTCGTGCTTGGGCAGCTGTGGGAATGGATGCAACCACCGGCACCGATCAAACCGGTAAACGGTATTGGCAAAGGATCGAGGACGTCTATTGTAGGATCAAGCCGAAGAATAGTGGGTTCATCCATCGCACTTTCCGGTCGCTTCAAGGCCGGTGGGAGTTGATCAAGCCTGCTTGTGCTCGTTGGAGTGCGGCCATGGACCAAGTGAGGGATGCACCACCTAGTGGAACCGTGGAGAGCGACTATGTGAGTACATATTTCTTCACTATTTTGATTATGTGTGTGCACTATGCTATTGGTGGGTTCTTATGTGATTTATGTGTGGTTGATAGGAGACAATTGCCGGCATGAGGTACAAGGAGATGGCCGCTTCCAAGGGCAAGCCATTCCCATTTAAGCATGTTTGGTCAATTCTTCAAACCTTTGACAAGTGGAAGTTGAGGGATCAAGAGACCGCACCCAAGAAGTCGGCAATGTTAAGGATGGATGATAGTGAAGATGAGGAGGAGAGGAACTTGGGCAAGCCCGAGGGAACCAAGAAGGGCAAGCTAAGGGTGAAGATGGACCACATGATGAAGGCAAGAGAGGAATTGACAACGAAGACATTGGAGACGAAGCTTCTTATCACCGAGAAGAAGAAAGAGGTCAAGCTTGCACAAGTTGAAGCAAAGCGTGAAGAAGCAAAGCGCAAGGCCGAGTTGGAGGAGAGGATGATCAAGCTCAAAGAGGCCTGTATGGAAAGAACTCATGGTGGAAGAGAAAGAGCACATTATGATGTCCAAGAAGGACATGGATCAAGACCAATTGCAATGATGGAAGGACACCAAGGAGGACATCGCAGAGAGGAAGAGGATGTTCCGTGTTGCATCCTCTACTTTTCGAGGTGACACTCCGATGAGTAGTTGTGGTGATGGCGGTGTGCACGACTCCACCGATGCCGATGGAGATGCTTGATGGAGCCCGCTTGTGGTCTAGGAGATGGCGCCGAGGTGCAACTTTTTGGTGATGGTGCCGATGAGAGGAGGAAGATGATGATTTTGTGATGTAAACTATTAAACCATGCATCAATGATTGTCATTTGGTAGTTTGTTTGGAAGTTGATTGTGTTCTTGTTGTCATAAATTATGACATGTCAAATGATAGATTTATAGGTTGGGGTCGAGGCAAAGACTAAAACCCTCAAATCTAATCCTTAAAGCAGTTTAAGGGTTGGGTTTAAGGGTTCTAGTATTTGCCCCTGTTTTTCAACCCTTAAAAGTGTCAAAAAGTGGCACTTCTCAACCCTTAAAACTGCTTTAAAAATTTGAGGGTTTGATGGTTCTACTAGACATGCTCTAACACCCGGTATAGTTCCAGCACGACGTGTGGATAGCTTGCTTTACAGTCGGCATATGTATCCACTCCTTTTTCTAAATATTAAGGAGTGTATGTAGCCACTCTGATTTTTACCCCTAGCGCGCAGTGTACCCGGTGCTGTGGCTCAGTAAACTGTTGGCTTTGTATGCAGCCAACTCTGTATTTGTATGTTGACTTGCCTTATGCTGTTGCATATAGCTCATGAATCGATTTTGTTGCAATATCACCGTCATTGCGGACTCGTTTGCCCCCGTCCTTCTTGCACTAGTGCGTGCAAATGTTTCTTTGGGGAACGGGGTTTAAGTCTGCTGGCAGTTTTACTGGTGGTCTAATGCATTTCAGTCTTCAGACTTACAGTCATGGAAACGGCTACTGAGCTGAAGACAGATCGTTGTGGTGCCGGTCTCTGCTTTGCTTTAAAGTAGGAGTAGATATCATCGTATGAACTTATAATGGATCATGAAAGTTACTCCCTTTGTTCCTAAATATAAGTCTTTTTTAGCGATTTCACTATAGAGACTACATTTGATTGTATATAGACGCCTTTTAGACTATAGGTTCACTCATTTTTCTCCGTATGTAGTCTATGGAATGGGACTACAGCATTTTTTACGTGCTCCCTCCCTGGTGTTTCTAATCCAAGCGGGCCCTGAGTGGGCGTAAATTGAAAAAAAAAAATACCAAGCAGAACAGAGTAAGTTGCCAAGAATAGTCAAATTGCAATACGAACTTTGATGGTTTGCGAAAAGAGCGTACTGGTGTGTGGTGTCTTCTGCTGGACCTCCCCACGCCCAAGCAGCCCGGCGCAGATTCTCCAACTTGCAGAATCCGACGGCTGCTTTTTTCCCCCATGCACCGATTCAGTTCAGTACATTTTAGCACCACCGTACAATTCAGGAACATATAAAAGCATAATAATTGAACAAGCATTTTCACTTCAGTACTTTGGACAGCCTCATGCTGCAAATAACCAAAATAATCTCCAACGGAAACTACTACTACTGCCGCAAATGTATTTGTACAAATAAACATGATCGCTGAATATCCACCAAAAAGCCATCAATTAGCACAGTTTTTTTTTCCAGCAAGTGCTCAACACTATCATCCCAAAAGAACAAAATAGCATGTCATGTAGCAACAATTACGAATCTATCTTTTGAACAGCTCTTTATCACCAAATAACCAAAAACCATCAATTACCAAACTACTTATCACTGACTTTATCCCCAAAGAACAAACTATCCTCTTCTCTAGCTGCAGGTACTAAAATAGAGCCCTAAAGAAGATCATATCATCAATTTCACTAGGACCCTGAAAAGATAAAGAGATGTTTAAAACAAGGCAATAATATAACTAGTTCAGAGAAGATGAAATAGAGAAATATGGAAATACCATCAACAACTTTGTGAGGCTAGTGAAGGCATTGCCGCCTCCAGAGGCCGCCGTCCATTGCCGCAGTCCCAATCGGGTGCGAGGGAGGCCGTGCGGTAGGAGGCATTGGTGATCAGGAGTAGCGACCCAGGGGCGGCGCCGGCGGATGAGCAGGGGTTGACGTTACTGGAAGTGGTGGGAAGAAAGGGGATTTACCTGTCAAATAATTATCTACGTACATGTCAATATTGACCACTCTATCGAAATATTTGGAATGTGCCACTATCGAGCACTCCAGGTGGGCCCACAAGTGACTCGCATCAGAATGGCAAAATAGAAATTATGGCCTTAACGGTGGGCCCCCACATTGACAGGAACGGTCAAGCATGTGATGTGGCGATGTGTTGGGGCACTCCTATGGGCCATTTGGCACGTTCTTAACACAATTACTATCGAGGCCATTTTCCCTTTTCACCCTGCCGACTGCATATTCAAATGCAATCTTTTATTGCAGAAGTGGATGCCTCTCAAGAAGCAAAGGGAGATTGATCTTATGGAGCAGGTGATCATCAAGCTACGTTAAGTTTACTATTTGCCTTGCCAGTCGGTCTTGCCATCGCCTCCGGCCACCCCTCTACACCGTCGTCTAGTGTTTTTCTCCGGCGAATCCCCACCACCGCCACTACCCTCAACCCTAAGATAGATAATGGGTAACCCTCCGGCGAGCCCCTTCCTTCTCCTTCCTTCATTCAAAATCGACTAACCACAATAACTAAAGTCAGTCGATTGACATTTAGCTACTGTGGTTAAAATTTGCGTTGTTTGTAAGCTCTCCGCTAGCTCTAGAATTTTGCTGATTCATTTGATATATACGTTGTGATCAACACATCTAAGATCTAAGATCTGACAAGATATACAATAACCTCCCGTACTTCACCTGGTGGCCGCGCCGTGGGTCGAGCAGGTGGTGGGCGCCCCACCCGTGGCGTCGCAGGAAGGTGGCAGGCGTCGCAGGTAGCCGTGGAGCGTAGGCGCAGGACGGTAGCGGCGGAGCAGGCCGTGCAGCTGGTGGCGGGGCAGGTGCTGGCCGCGACGCAGGTGGCGGCGGCGGCGGCGCAGGACAGCCGTCCGGCGGATGGGCAGAGTGAGCTAGAATCCTATGAATGATTTGGGGATTTAGTTGCACGGGCCTACATGTCAGCTCCGGACCCACGTCCACGCGGTCCAACGTGTAAGCTCCGGACCCACAACCACTAACGCCGGCGGACGGAATGGACTCAAATATGGCCGTTTGGCCTCGTCATAGTAGTTGTGCATGGACTAGGGGCAAAACTGAGCACAATTCATATCTGAGGGCAAAACTGAGCACACGGACACCACTGAGGGCAAAAGGATAATTAACCCTTGATCTTATGAAGCAGGTGATCATCGAGCCACATTAAGTTTACTATTTGGGTTGCCAGTCGGTCTTGCCAACGCCTCCGGCCACCCCTCTACACCGGCGTCTAGTGTTTTTCTCCGGCGAATCCCCACCACCACCCCCCCTCTAAACTCTAAGATAGATAATGGGTAACCCTCCGGCGAGTCCCTTCCTTCTCCTTCCTTCATTCAAAATCGACTGACCAAAATAACTATAGTCAGTCGATTGACATTTAGCTACTGTGGTTAAAATTTGCCTTGTTTGTAAGCTCTCTGCTAGCTCTAGAATTTTGTTGAATCATTTGATATATACGTTGTGATCAACGCATCTAAGATCTGACAAGATATACAATAACATGGTGTCTCGTACTTCACTTGTTTTTACGCTAACAGTTGGGAGCTCAGGTACGTTTAGCCCCGCTACTTATGATTATGATACTGTCTCTTTCCCTGTACTTCGTAAGAAAGGACGGAATAGACGGTCTGGATGATGTCGGTGATGAGGAGCAGGATGCCGGCGGCGAGGGAGAGGAACGTCCACGGGTTCCCGAAGTAGGTGCGCTTGAGGTAGTACCAGGACACGTGCAGGAACACGCGCAGGTTGCTCCGGCAGTAGGCCTCCACCTCGCCGTGCAGGGCGCAGAGCGGCGACGCCTCGTCGCAGACCACGTCCCTGGTCATGTCGTTGAGCAGCCGCACCACCGTCTCGTCGCCGTCCACCCACTCGCTCCGGACGATCCCCTTGCTCCGCAGCAGCCGCACGTCGTCCACGGAGCCGACGATGCTCCGCATGAAGAACACGTAGGCGGTCACGTCGTTGCCGGCGCCGACGTGCAGGGCCTCGAACGCCATCAGGTTCAGGAGCTTGTACTCGGTGGAGTCGTCCACGAAGAGCTGCGGCATGGTGAGGGTGCCGCCCCGGAACCGGACGTCGCAGAGGCAGTCCGCCCGCCCGCTGTGCCGGAACCGGATGCCGGCTTCGTGGAGCTTCCGCGCGGAGCGGACGTCCGCGGGCTTCGCCGCCGGCTCTTCGACCTGTACGTTGCGCTCTGTCCTGCCGGTGGTATGGAGTAGTAGACTCCGGCGGTAGATGTCGAGTGGGTGGAGCCCCAGGTGGGGCACTGCCGCTGGGTGCCTGTCAGCGTCTGCCACGCCAAGGAAGTTCAGCACCATCCTGTTGATCATGACATAGGTCTAGCCATCCAAGACGCACATAATGGTTAGCCAAAGACTCAGGATCATGTAGGAATAAGTAATTTGTATATATACGAATTGGGCTCTATACGTACCGATGTTTTTCCACCTTCAGCTGCAGCGGCGATCCTGTGGAGCACGAGTAGGGGCAGCTGGTTCTCGACCATGAGCATGTCGCGCTGGACATACGGCGCTATGTACAGCAAGCCATGCCAGCTGAAGACAGGGTCATTGGGCGCGTAATCTGAGTGGACGGCATACCTCCGCCCGGCGGCCGCCGCCGTCCTCATCACCTCGAGCAAGAAGCAGCCGTCCACGATCATCATCTCCACGAACCGTTCCCCGCCACCGTCGCGCCACTCGTCGCCGAGGCCGACGTACGCCGCCCGCAGCTGCTCCTCCACCTCCCCCACGGCGGCGACGAGGTCCCGGAGCGGCCTGCCGGCCCGCCGGAGCAGGCGCAGCAGCGCCCTGCGTTTGTGCTTCTCCATGGGCAGCAGGTCGGGGTCGCCGTGGTGGAAGGGGCCCAGGGACACCGTCTGCGGCTTGTAGGCGTCGCCGTTTAGCCTCTTGATGCGCGCCGGGACACGGTAGATCGAGTGCTTCCGCCATTGCTCCACCTCCGATGATGGCTCGTGCTCTTCCAGCAGCATCTTCTCCACGTCCTCCACCCACGACGTCACCTCAACCATGGCGGTTTCAACTATAGTAATTTGTTGTGCCCTGATGGGCGCATGGCACTGTAGATGTATATGTAGAGCAGCATAAGAGGATAAGGAACTCACTAAAGCGGCAGTTTGCCTACCGTGTCAGTTTACTTGCGTGCTTTACAGTCTGGCGTTAATTACTCTAACACTGAGCATCAAAGCTTTACTATTGACTGAAGGAAGAGGAAAGTGGAGTAACAGAGCACGATAGGTTGTAGTGGTATATGTACTGGTTGATTTTGGACATCGGGTTCATGTTGATGCTTGGTTTTAAGTGTGTATGAATTGAACTGACAAAAAATATTATCGTGCATGCTCATGCGTCCCTGTGAGGAGAAAGACACGATCAAGCAACACCTGGTTTTGTGGTCCTATCATTCCTTTTCTTTTCTCTTCTCTTTACGCAGCCGTTTTGGTTGCTTTTGTACAGACTAGTCTTCTCATAATGCAAACGCAGTTCACCTGCGCTTCATAAAAAAAAATCATTCCTTTTCTTAAGCACATCCTAGCACTCCTAATTACGCCAAGTATATTTATGTGCGAACATAACTTAAGGGTTTTTTTTTCCAGTGGAGCTCGATTCACACTACTACAAAGGTTAGTCAACACTCACAGGTCAAAAACCACCATGTGACCCGTCGGTGAATTCCGATCAGTTTTTTTATTGAAATGAAAAGGTAGATCTCGCTCTACCTTATATATTTCAAAATAGGCCGTAGCCCAAGGACCAAAGGTCAATTACATGAAGCTTATGTTACGCACCGTGGTGCAGAGGCCATAAGCTGCCTGAGCAAAGTAGAAAAACAGAGGGAAGAAGAACGGAGAGGAAATACATGGCCGCAGTTAGGAACTTATGCTAGGAACCAAGCTTATGCACCAAAAAGTTAAAGACGCTCCGTCCTCCGGCTGTCTCGCTCTATTCATCCAAAGTGATAGGAATTGAGCTGCATATTGTGGTGTAAGAAGGTGACCAATGCTTATGATGGAAGATCCTGTCATTCCTGGCATGCCATAGTGGGACGGTGCAAGCCGCAGAAAGAACATGCACTTTCTTGGATGACGACCAACATAAATGAACATGTTGCATGAAATCCAAGAGGTCCCAAAAATCCGATACTTGAGAGGAATAATAGGATCCCAAATCCAATGCTGAAACGCGCAGGTCACACATCTGAAATTCAGGAGCTTGTATACGCAGTACTGACCTCCTTGTTACAGAGAGAAGAGAGTCGTTGATCCGGATGAACCGAAGTTGGTAGCACCTCCACCAGTATAGAATTGAGACGATGCAACTCTTCAACATCTGAGATTGAGAGGTTAGAATGCAACTGGATATCCCAAGAGCCATTAGTGAACTGAGAAGCAATGGTGCAAAGGTTGTCTTTTGTGTAAGAATATAAAGTTGCAGTACAAAGCGAAGCCGGTCGACCCCTAACCATTTATCATGTCAGAACAAGATCAGCCTGTCACCTCCCAGAGAGCAACGTGAGGAGGCCATGACCAGTGGAATGCAATTCTTGAAACCCTTCCAAATGGCGGTGTCTCTGCTGGCAGATCTCTGTGATATACGATTAGGACAATACTGATGGGCGAACCACTGATAACAGGAGACATCCGAGTGATGCAGAACCCTGGCGGTGAACTTACACAACAATGCTTGATTGTGAGCCGTCATATCCCTTACGCCCAGCCCACCAACACATGTTGGCAGAGAAACATACTCCCATGCAAACCAAACATAGGCCACCCTTGACAGAATTCTTGCCTTGCCAAAAAAACGCTCGGAGCAAACCTTCTAGATTTACGATGGATTCCTTGGGCCATAGAAAACAAGTCATATAATAACTGGGGATGCTGGCGAGCACTGAATTAATCAAAGTAAGGCGACCTCCCCAAGACAGAAAAGTAGCAAGCCAATCAGATAATATTGTGTCAACCCTATGAATAACTGGCAATAGCATACCATGCTTAATTCTTTGGAGAGAAAGTGGAAGACCAAGGTATGTGCAAGGGAATGATAATACTGGGCATCCAAACAAAGCAGCAATCTCATTCATAGTATTGTTATCAGCGACCGGTTATCCGACCAATCAATGTTCACCACTGGCCGACCTATGGCCAGTGTTGCTATCGAAGCAATGGTGAGGGGAAGCTCATCACTATACCTGGCCATGGGAAACCTGTCTTGACCCGACCCGGCCTGAAAGAGCCCGACGTGGCCCGGCCCGGTCTTGCCCACAGGCCAGGCCTAGGCCTAGGTTTTGAGCCCGAATGACACGGCAGGCCAAGCCTGGGTTTGACATATGTGCGTTTTAGGGAAGAGGCCCGACGGGCTTTTTCACTGACATGCCGGGCTTGGGTCTGAGCCCAAGTTTTCTGCTACGGACTTTTTTAGGCCCGGCCCGAAGCCCGGCCTAGCCCGAGTTATGTCCACGTATACTCACGACTGACGCTGCTTCGATTTGGCCCTCCAGTTATTACTGGTGGTGGCTTTGACAATTGTGATTGTACTGCTAGTAGTGCTGCAGTGCAGCCCCAACTATAGCGCCAGCACACACATAGACATGATAGTATCAACATTGCATATGATGGCATACACACATACATTACATATCATTACACAATTGCATATTATCAACATTGCATTTCATCATTATCACTCACATACATGCATTGCATTCCATATTATCGCTTATTACATGGTTGACATCCATAGGTGCAATCTATCCACCTCGCCTCTTCATGTCTAAACCATTAGTCGTTGCCTTTGTTGAGTAGACGAAGTTTATCTCTCTGCTTTTTGCATGTCCAAACCATCGATCGTTGCCTTTGATATCTGCCCGACCATGCTATCAAGGTTGCAACAAATAATTTTGCATAAGCATACGTAAACATGGGTATACATAAATTAAATGAAGATTGGAAGGAACACACTACGTGAGAGATGGCAAGCATATTTATCACCCCATCCTTAGTCCAACTTTCTGAGTCCATAGCTTTGGTGTTGATGTACCAATTAGAGATATCCGGTCTTTGGGTGTTGTGCGACAAAAATAGAGCAACACGAATTGCGTGAAACTTTTGCCGCGCTGCATGAAACACACTTTTAAAATATAAGTGATTTATGCAGTACAGAAAAATTTCAAGACAACAACGAAGTCGAATATATCCCCTAGTTTACACAAAACGGAAAAGATTAATCTTTGGAAGTACAAACATTAATAAAATCCGAAAAAGTTAACTAAAGCTTTCATAGTTCAGTTGGTTAGAGCACACGTTTAGTAAGCGGGAGGTATTTCAATGAAAACAAATTTTTTTTGTTTTTTTTCGTAGAACTAGAATGTAACCAATTTTCAGAACTATAATGTGACCAATTTTCGTTGAACTAGTTTCGAGCTCCTATGGCGGTCACTCCAGCTGCCAAAGACGGTGTCGTCCTGGCCCCTCTGGTTGCATTCGGTTGGGGCGTACGGGTTCCTTGCCTCCCCGGCAGTAGATGCACACCCAGCAGTTCACCTGCCGCGGGTCCATGGCAGACATGAGTGATAGGCCACCCGACACAGTTGGGCTCGTCGGATCTATCCCGCATATGTTGCTTCGTAGCGAGATGAGTTGCGTGGTGGCTCTTGGGGTCTTCTAGGGTTGTGTCTTCGTGGAAGGTGTGCGGACTAGCCGAGGTGTTGTGCGTGGGGGTGTTGGTGTTGGGCGGTGCTCTAGGCAAAAGCTTGCCGATCGACGACGTGGATGTCTGTGGACGTCATTTCACCTCTTTGGAGGCGCCACCGTGGATTCCATCCTATACACACCCTCAGATCCAGCTCTTCGGGTGAAAGCCTAAGGCTCGTTCATCTTTCCATACCCTATTCCCATAAACTTGATATGAGGAAACATTCATGTAGTGGGATCTTGAATAGTTTAAATTTTAGGACCCCGATAAGTGCCACACGTGTAGCACAAATACATGGCAACTTCGAACGTCTTTTATAGCAAATTGGGCCTGTCTAGAACACATCTATATGTGACATAGTTGTGTCACATCTAAGCTGATTTTCACTCTGTTTGTGGTCTATTTTTTTTGTCCTAGTTTTTTTTTTGTTTCTTGTTGTTGCAATATATATTTGTGGAAGCTTAGATGTGACATTTTTAAAAAACATCTAGATGTGAATTAGACAAACTGTGGCATATTTAGTGACTTGAAGATGACAACTTTAGTTGTCAAGCATGACAACTTTCTTTTTGGATGACAAGTTTCAGCTTTTTTGGGTTTGTTTTTTCTTTTCAAATGACAACTTTAGTCGTAAAAAACATCAGGACCGAATTGCTTCGTGTGACACATGTGACACTTATCATTTGAATTTTTTTATCTCACATCAATATTATTTCTTTCTTGGGAAGGATGGGCGCAGTCAAAACATGTTCCGGTACAGTTTAATAAAGCACGCACGGATATCGGCTGATTCCACTCCGCTTGAAACCAGAGACGATAGAAATCTTCTTTGCACCTATGACATGTTAATTTGTTTTAGAATCATCTTGCACAGGCAGACAAAACCCAGATTTTTTTAATTAAAATACAAGCATAAGTAATAGAACTTGCTTGGGATCAGTACTAAGCATGTTACTGTTTCTCCGCCTAGCTACAGCCGCCGCCTCCAAACAAACTAGGATTCTTTGCCTCCCGCCGGCGCCGGTGCCGGTCCGTCCCGTCTCCGGTGGTCTTAGGGCCATGGAGGCGGAGTGGATCTCGGCCCTTACCGGTGGGAGGGCTCCGTTTTTAGAACTGTTTTTGAGCTTTGTTAGGGTTTGTGTCCTGCTCAGGAAGGCGAGACGGCGGCGGCTCCCTGAAGATGGAATAAAGGTCTCCCCGCCTAGCCCCCGTTCCGGTGATGCGTCTAGCATCAACGGTGGGAGTGTGGAGGTGTGTCTCCGGCGGATCTGTCTTTGGTGGATTTGCTCGGATCCGTTCGTCGGTCGTCTTTGTTCGTGTGTCTTCAGGTTGGATTCTTTTGATCTACACTCTTCATCTGTGGCGGTTGCTGTTCTGGTGCGTTGGTTTCATGGGGCCTTAGCACGACGACTTCCCGACTGTTTACTACAACAACGTTTGCCCGGCTCCGGCAAGGGAGGGGCGATGACAGCGGCGCGCCTTCGGCTCGCTTCAGTGCTTGTAGTCGTCGCTAAGTGGTCTACGGATCTGGATGTAATTTTATTATTTCTAGTGTTCGTTGTACTACCATGATTGAAGATGAATAGATTGAAAGTTTTTCCCGCAAAAAAAAGCATGTTACTGTTTAGTACAGTAAATTGAGCTGTATGCAACTGGATGGTAGTAGCATGAATGTCAAGGAGTACAAGATTGAGTAATCACTAGTTAATTGCTTCGCCCAAATTGACTATTGTTCTTAATCCTATGGCTAGTTGTTCCATTAGCATTCGCTCTGCTCAGTATAAGGGACAAAACTTGCATTGATATTGGTCTTGTTGGACCTTGAAAGCAGGCGCAGGGAACTAGTTTGGAGCCTATTGCATGACATTATTCTCATCTTGTCCTTGAACATATTCGACTATATGAACCTGGTGTTCAATTGTGTTGTCGAACCAATTTTTGTTTGTATTGGGTTGTTTTGCTTGTCAATGCATAGGCCTAGAGAAACTCTTTGTACTCGATTGCACCGTCTAGATGCGACAACAAGGAGGGAAAGCCTGTCATTGTCTAAAAAACATAAACAGCCACCTTCCCTTGTTCTGTAAGTGCATTCTTCCCCATAAGGAACAAACATTGGAACGAGACTCCAAATTTAAAACTCCAAATTTGAATTCAAAACTTCTGGAGAGGTTCCGAGGCTGAAAATTCAGGATGTAAGCAACGATTAAGCTTTAACTAGAGAGTAAATGTGGCCAAAATTCAAGCTGGAAGCTCTTAAACCAGCAAACTTATCTTTTAAAGAGTAAATCCAGGTTTATACACGTTTATAGTCCCAGTTGTCCAGGATATTTTCACCTACATTAACCTATTTAGGGAAAACTGTGCCACATTTTACCCTTTTAAAGAAATTTAGCATGTTCTGTCAAGCGGGGCCTAACAGTTTGGGTACACGTGACTTGCCTGGTCCGGCTCACCGCACCGGTTGGCTAGGTCGCACCACGACCCGACTCGAGGCGCACCACTCTCGCACACTCCCCTCGCTCTCGCCCACGATGAAGAAGCAATGGCCGAGGGTGCTTAAGCTGATTGACGTGGTGGTTCCTTCGCAGGGGAGGAGATGGGCGGGGCATGACGGGGTCAGGTTCGACCATGTACTGCAGAAGAGGCACACGGCGAGGGACCAGGCGCGCGGGGTGCACGGAGACGAACCGGAGACCAAGCCAGGCGAGCATGTGCGTGGAAGAAAACAGTTGCAGAGGAAAACTCGTCGACATGACAAGCCATGTTTACCTTGACAACTGGGACCCACTTGACAAAACATCCTGAAATTTTAAAAAGGGTAAATGTGGCACACCTATCCCAAACTATCCCTAAATGGGGTGATACTGGTGAAAATGTCTTATAAATGGGTTAAACCCTGTTAAAGTAAGGGTTAAAATGAATTTAATCATTTTTTTAAAGAAACCCCCTTATACTTTGATTTTGGTTTGAGCTGCATCTCTGGTAAGGCGAAGCACATGCAGCTGTCTTTTGCACATTGACCGGGCCATAGAATGGTTGTAACTCTTAACCAATTACCTCATGAGGAATCTTGAGATTGGTAGGTAGCTAAACAGGATATAAAAAATAATTCTCCCATCTTTGTTTTGAAGCTGAATCTTGATCCAACCCCACACAGCGACGTCTGAAGAACGTAGCCTGAAGAATCCAAATCCAATAAAACAAGCAACTTGAGGACACCGATCTTCTTTCTAAGCTGTGCCATTGACATTCTTTGCTGTAACTGTCTCTTTCAGTTTGTCGTTCTCCATGTACAGAGCAGGTCATAACACAGGCATTGCTAAATTAACAATGATCCATGACCAATCTTGGACCCATGACCTGTTTGTTCTGGAATCAGCTTGTGGTACCTGTCTAAACCTCCTTTTGAATTAAAATACAGGTACAAGTGGTAACCATTAAATACCTCTATCTACTTGCTAGGGCCTGATTAAGCTAGGTTTTCTAGAGCATTGTGTGTACAGCAGCACTAGCTAGGTTGGGATTAGTACTGATTAAACATGTATTTGGTGAAGTAGATTGAGCTGGATGCAGCTGGGTGGTAGCATCTTAAGGGGAATTACAAGAGATTGAGTAATCAGTGGCACAGTTCATTGCTTCTTCCAAAGTGACTGTTTGTTCTTAATCCTTTGTCTGGTTGCTCCGCGGAAGAACCCAAAACATATGCTTATGGGTGCAAGCGTCTGATCTGCCCAGCACAAAGGGACAGAGACCTGCATTGACATTGATTTTGGTAGATCTTGGAAGCTGGCGCATGTTACAGGTTTGGAGCCTATTGCATGGCCATATTCTCATCTTGTACCTTCTTTTGTTTATTATAATGAAAAAAATAATACAGATTTTGATGATCAATAGTTGTGGGATGAGATGCTTTCATGGTCTGAATCCTGTGAAATTTTCAAATGTGACTTCAAAAGATTTGCAACCGGAAAATTTGAATCATGAACTGATGATCATCAACGGGAAACAGAGGTGCTACAAGGAGAAGCGAATTAAGGGAGCAAAACTAGCAGCAAAGTTATGTTACACACCACACCACAGACTATGTGATTATGTCTCAGTAGCCACTGTATACATCACCACAAAGCAAGGCAGTATAGCCATTGGGTTGAAGACACACAGTTCATCCAAATCTGAGCAGGAACTGACGCTGTCACAGCCAGACTCCTCTGAAGAATTGCTGCTGTCGACGAGCTTCTTCACTCTCCCTGCCACCACCCTGCACACCAGCATCGCCCTCTTCTCGCCGCCGCCGCCGCCGCCGCCGCCGCTGGACAGAGGCGCTTGCGCCTTGTCGTGAGCCCGTCCGCTCGTCGCCATCGTCACAATTTTCCCATCGCCGTCGACCCTGGCGATAACGAACACACAGTTTGTCAAGCTGAAGGCCCTGCAAAACTTTAGCTCTGAACTCTGAACATTTGCACCGGTGTTGGTTCAGTACCTGAAGCCGTCTCTGATAATGCTGCACAGTTTGCAGTGCTGCGGAGACGACCCGCAGAGGGAGGTGGCGCCGGCGAGGCCGAGGGAGCACGTGAAGGTGGTGCAGTGGAACCGGAGGATCTCGTTGCCGTCGGCGGCGCACCGTGGGAAGCTCCTCCTGGCCAGCTCATCTGTGCTGCTCGCCGCATTCGCCTTGACGCGCTCCCTGTACTGCTCGAACCTCTCCACGGTCTTGCCGGAGCTGTGCACCTTCAGAATCCTCTCGATCCTGCAAATCGGCGCCGCCCTCGGCTTCCCGACGAGCCAGCTGGACTGGAAGATGATCTCCACCACGTTCCTGCTCGTGTCCTCCGCGCCGAGCTCCGAAACTGCAATCATTCATGCATCAATGGATTTACATCAAAATTATATATGATTGAAGAATGTAAAGCTTTAATCAGCTGCCTTTTTGGTTACCTGCATGGCGGGTTGCTCGGTGGAGCTCGAGGGACTCGGCTTTGACGAAGAACTCGTCGCAGTCGGAGCAGGGGAGCATGCCGGCGCCGCCGACGAGGCTTGTCCTGGGGTCGAGCACCGAGTGGCACTCGTAGTAGCAGCCGGAGAGCTTCCTGAAAGACCTGGAGCCGGCAACGATGGACGAAAGCGGCGACGAGAGAGCCGACGACGACGACGACGACGAGCTGGCGGTGGTCGCCGTCGTGGCCACCGAGGTCTCCGAGTTGAACGACGACGACGCTGACACGACCGCGCCGGAAGCCACCACGGGCGCGGACAAGATGTCATTGTCCGGAGCCTTGAGAGACCTACTGCTGCTCGAGACATTGCGGCCGCCATTCCGGCAGCTTTCCCTGCTCAGCACAGCGCTCTCCTTGGTGCCGCAGATTGACCCTGGGCAAGTCATGCTCCTGCCAATGCTGCTGACACTCCTTTTCGTTGTGGTCGTCGTCGTCTTCCTCTCGCTCCTGCTGTTCTTGCTCTCTACCGCTCCTGCTGGCTGGCTTCTGCTCTTCAACGCCATGGCTCCCCAGAAGGAAGAACCTGATTTCCTCTGCTCCTTTTTCTCTCCTCCTATGCTCATCTTCTTGCCAGCTGCAGTTGCATCCATTGGGGTTGGGGAGGAAGGAGAAGCAGCTAGAAGGCAGAGCTATCTTAAACCTTGTTGGGAGGGAGGAGGGAGGGAGAAAGGGGTGCTGAGATTAGGGGACGGTGTCTGAAGCTTTGCTCAGTAAACAAGCTTTAGGCTCCATTGCTCCATGATTAGTTTAGAGTATTGCCCTTAATGACCCCCTTTTGGTGTGGTGTGCGCACTGTAATAATCTGGTAATGGTGGGTGGTGGGAGTGAATGGAAAGGCACGCACATAGGGTTGGGTTGCAGATGCCAAGGAGATAAAAGCATGGCATGGGCAGCTAGCAATCATGCTTACAATCCTGACCATGTGGTATGATGTCTATCCCCTCTGTGTGCTCGTGTCTTTTTTTGAGATGGCGAATAAACGAGAGGGAATAGTCATGTGATCTCGATCTCAAGATTATAACGAAAAGGATAAATGTGCATCTCATGGTTTAGAAGAGTGAAATGCAAAAGGCCATCATAGCGGCCTCATTAGCCGAAAATCACCACTTTACAATTCGTGTCAAAAATCACCACACGGAATAATTGACTATGACAAAAAAAGCATTGAGTATTTTTTTAGCGTGTTCTGACATTGTAAACCCCTCACATGGCGACAAGGGTGATGGCGTGCCGTTAACGGCTGGTCGGGGCCGGCTCGGTTGGAATTTCCCCTTTAGGGAAACAACCCCCCCCCCTCTCTAGTCGCCGCCATGCTATGCCTTCGTGGAGAGATGGAGAAGAGAGCAGCGAGGAAGATCTCCACTCCCAATACACCGACATGGATATGAATTTGTGGGTAAGTTTCAGACTGCTCAAGAACTAGACATTTGGGTTAGGTTAGGGTTTGGATTTGGGGAGTTTGGGTTTGAGCTCTCATTCGAGCCTCTTTGGAAGGATTTGTTGGTTTATTTAGATTCTGATACTGCAGGCGAACCCTGAGACCATTGTGGATCCAGATTTCTGTGGCATGGTAGCGGATCCGTCCATCAAATGTGAGCTTCACTCGGCCAGTTCCAAGAAATATGTTGCTTTTGATGGCATAGACACTGGAAGGAGATTTTAGGGTTGTGCAATGCAGGTAATTTTTCCTTGCCTTGTTGTTTCACCACTTTGCTCTGTAGTTTTTAGATTTCAATATGTGTGTACTGACTAGTCATCTTAAACTGAATTTTGTTCATTTTGACTGGATTAAACTCAATCTTGTTGTTGTTAAAGGTTAGTCTGTAGTCTAGTGAATCTGAATTTAACTGAATGTCGTCATTCAAGTTTTGCATCTGAATTGTACTGAATATTGTTGTTCAAGTTTAGTCTGTAGCTAAGTCAATCTGAATTGTATTGTCATTATGTAGTTAAATAGTAGTATATGTTAAAGATATAAGCTTGATTTATTGATTTGTACTATTGGAAACAAGAATTTTGAGATAGTGTTGCCAGTCTAAACAGTGTACATTCGTAGGTGTGTTGAGTGCTACATTTTAGTTTTGGTGGAACAATTCAGTTTAGTTGTGCTTTGCCATATTTGGTTGTCATTTAGGTGTGCTAAGTTTGGCTATTCTCTGTCAGGTATGCTGGTGTGTGTCAATGTACTGTTTTTGTGGATGTCTTCTGTTTATGCATATTTTGGCTGGTATGCCCACAATTAATTAACTGCTAGTTGTTCATGGTCTAGTCAATTTAAATGAATCTTACCGTTTCAATTCAATTATTATTTGCAAGGAGGTCTAGACTATGGAATGGTTGATTGGATTGTTGGGCCTTAGCGTGCCATACTACAAAGGTTTCTAACAAAACTTTGGGAGATAATTCATGAGCAAACCTGTGGTAGGTTGACTGACAGAGAGGCTTATAAGAGAGAGCTAGCCAAGCTTAAGAATCAGAATGAGTTCCTATGCAATCAATATAGTGATCTTGTTGCATATGTTGGCAAGCTATTTGATTGGAAATATGAAAAGGAGCAACAAATGGACTATGAGAAGTCATCAAAGGATGCTGAAGATGTGAAGAAAAAGATGGAAGGGCTAGAGAAGCAGTGTAAGATGAAGCTGGAGAAGGAGAAGCCGAAGCTGGCTAAGGAGCAAAGGTGCATCCTTTCTTCTCAGGCATATATCATCAGGAACACCAGGAAGGCCATGAAGGAGATCAAGGAGGATAGAGATTTTCTTCAAGAAGAGAAGAAGAGGATTGAGAGTGTGATTGATGACTTGCTGAAAGTTGGGCATGGTAGCAAGGAGAAGCTGGAGAAGATGAAGTCCATCGTAGAGGAATGAAGTGGAAGCTTTGGAGATTAAGTATATATTAGTGTTGGAGATATGCCCTAGAAGCAATCATGTATGATGATATTTCCTATGTGTTTATGAATAAAGATAGTCCTTGGACATTATCAATGATGTGTATCAGCAAGTACGTGACTTGTTTGTGGGACTATGCATTGTATGATGACTGTCCTAAAAGGTCCCTAGTCGAAAGGGCTGTATGGACGCCCAGCCGACTAGACTAGCATATGACACAGTCGATGGCTTGGTCTCACTAGCCATGGAGCATTGGATGCTAACCGGATAATATGGACTTGGAAGGATCTGGTCGGATTCGACGTAGTCGGATCCGAGTCGAGATAAGGTCCGAGTCGGAGAGACCCAACTATGAGACGCAGCGATATGTCATCTGTGAGTCTCTAATACAACATATGTTCTATGTCCTAAGACCTGAGCTGGCACATGTACTCGCGATGGTGACAGACCTGCTTTGGGCCGACCGAACGCTACTCCGTGACTGGGTAGTTACAAAGGTAGGTTTCAGGCTTGTCCAGACCCATGCCACGAGACATGGTCGAGCAAGATGGGATTTGCCCCTCCGATAGGAGAGATATACTCTGAGCCCCTCGTGTGATCCGACCAGGATAAGCATGGCCGTGCGACAAGGATTATGAGATAATCCGGTTTATGGTCGGCATCACGGGAACGAGAAAGATGTCGGGCTAGCACAAGGATGACAATCTCGCCTTGAGCCCGACAACATATATCGTGTGGCAAAGGGAACATAAGTGTGACATGTTGTACAGGTTCGCCTAACCAGCTTCATAGTCTGCTTGGTGTTCGGCATGCCTTGCTAGAGGCCGTTGCCAACCGTGCAGTTCGGAGGTGATCCGAACTACGACCAAGCCGGCTTGAACCTAAGGGGTCGCTCGCTTAAGGGAAGGAACCTACGAGGTCGGATTCGAGGACACTGGTCGGATGTGATCCGAGCTGTATTCGGATTGTGGCTGAGTAGACTTGTGGGCTTTAAGGTCCGTGCAAGGCCCAAGTGTTGAGCCCGCGACGGACGCCTATATAAAGTGGAGTGGGGCACACTCATGCGGTTGATAGCTTCGGCGCTGTCACTAGGGTTTGCATGTGTTGCGAATAGCCACCTCCACCCGCCGCCGACTGTGTGATCGGACCTAGCAGTCCGCTGCACGGTGTTCCTCCTGCACGCGGATACCGTTAGAGGCAGTGAACCTGCGCCGCTCTGGCGAACTTGTACGTGGGATACGACGACCGGCTGTTCGAGGGAGATCGGACGAGGAGGAGACGATCCACGCGGACGCGCTGCCCCAACTCTTCTTCCGCTGCACGGCACTGCGTGTCTAGTGGTAACGATCGGTGATCCATTTTTGTAGCATGTTCCTGGTTGTTCTGCGCGTAGGAAATTTTTAATTTGCAGTCGATGCACCCTACCGTAGAACCCAACAATGGTATCAGAGCCTCTGATATAGGATTTGGATTTAGATCGTATGCATATTAGATATGTGGAGGCAGCAGATGAGATCTGTTGTCGTTGATGAGATCGGCTGTTTGCACGGTTGATGAGATCAACTGCACATGGGGATCGATATGGCTATGTTTTTTGATGATCGGAGTCGATGAGGTCATGACACAACCTACCCCTACCGGCCGGTACCCGCCATCGGGGTTAACTGTGAAACATAAATCCGAATCGGACTCGCGATGATCGGAAAATTCGGCGGGACCGCCGTGTGCGTAGCGCCTTGTATTTCGTACATGATCACTCAAACCGATAGAATGCGATTCTATACGTAACTTTATTTTGCAGGGTTTGATGTGAAAAGTATGGCTCATGTGTATGTGATGCATGTGTGTAAATTATACATGGCCTGCGTGTCATGTTTGTTAGCCGGCAGGAGCCAAAGTGCTGTCATTATATTGTATAACGACATGCGTGTCGACTTGTGACTCTATCTAAAATTCATTACTAGTTGTAGTAGTTGGATAATAGAGATCAGGTTGGCGGCTTGGCGTCCCGGCGTGACGGATACATCTCCAACGTATCTATAATTTTTGATTGTTCCATGCTATTATATTATCCTTTTAGGATGTTTTATATGCATTTATATGCTATTTTATATGATTTTTGGGACTAACCTATTAACCTAGAGCCCAGTGCCACTTTCTGTTTTTCCTTATTTTTGAGTATCACAGAAAAGGAATACCAGACGGAGTCCAATTGACCTGAAATTTGACGGAGATTATTTTTGGACCAGAAGAAGCCCACGGAGCATCGGAGATGGGCCAGAAGAGTCCCGAGGCACCCACGAGGGTGGGGGCGCGCCCTACCCCCATGGGCGCGCCCCCCTACCTCGTGGCCGCCTCGGAGACCCCCCTAACTTATTCCCGACGCCAAAACCTCTTATATATACCCAAACTTCCAGAACATAACCGAGATCGGGATTTCCGCCGCTGCAAGCCTCTGTAGCCACCAAAAACCAATCGGGACCCTGTTCCGGCACCCTGCCGGAGGGGGGGATCCCTCACCGGTGGCCATCTTCATCATCTCGACGCTCTCCATGACGAGGAGGGAGTAGTTCACCCTCAGTGCTGAGGGTATGTACCAGTAGCTATGTGTTTGATCTCTCTCTCTCTCTCATGTTCTTGATTTGGCACGATCTTGATGTATCGCAAGCTTTGCTATTATAGTTGGATCTTATGATGTTTCTCCCCCTCTACTCTCTTGTAATGGATTGAGTTTCCCCTTTGAAGTTATCTTATCAGATTGAGTCTTTAAGGATTTGAGAACACTTGATGTATGTCTTGCATGGGATACCCGTGGTGACAATGGGGTATTCTATTGATTCACTTGATGTATGTTTTGGTGATCAACTTGCGGGTTCCGTGACCTTGTGTAACACCCCGCATGTAACTTGCCATTATTTGCAACTCCGACTCTTGCCATTTCCGGCTATGTGTTATGATATTCCCTCCGTGGTCGGGTTTTGTTTTTCGTTTTGCATTTTGTCATGTCATCATGCGCATTGCTTTTGCATACGTGTTCGTCTCATGCATCCGAGCATTTTCCCCGTTGTCCGTTTTGCAATCCGACGCTCCTATCTCCTCCGGTGCACCCCTCTTGTTTTCTTTCGTGTGCGGGTGTCAAACTTTCTCGGAATGGGCCGAGGCTTGTCAAGTGGCTTTAATATACCACCCGGAGACTACCGGTCAAGTTTCGTTCCATTTGGAGGTCGTTTGGTACTCCAACGGTTAACCGGGCATCCGCAAAGTCC